>NC_060139.1:559324328-560524328 GCF_021461385.2 Schistocerca piceifrons
GCCGGCAGGCAAGCGGGATAGCGGACAGGTTTGCGCGACCTTGTCGCTATGACGACAGACGCCTCATCCAACGACTCAAATGGTTCAAATGGCTCTGAGCACCATGGGACTTAACTTCCGAGGTCATCAGTCCCCTACAACTTAGAACTACTTAAACCTAACCTACGGACATCACACGCATCCACCCTCTTGGCACGACTCAAACCTGCGACCGTAACGGTCGCGCGGTTCCAGACTGTAGCGACTAGAACGGGTCGGTCACACTGGCCGGCAAATGATGATGAAGAACACACAACACCCAGTCCCCTTCCGGGAATCGAACCCGGGCCCCCTACGCTACGGAGGCGGACTCCAACGACTCAACGTGCTTTTGTTCACTGTCGGGGTTCCGTAGACATTCCACAAGCGCCTTCGATTATCTGCGATGCTCTGGTTTTCCACCAAAAGAAACACTGACAACAATCTTCTTGGAACACAACTCCGTTACAGAAGCCATTTCGAAAGCTATGTATAGCGTCCCCACCTATTTGAACTTCATGAAACTACAGAGGCTGAAGCCAGAAGATTCCACACGTCCCATTACAAACTCAGCATTTTCTTCAACCGAAATTTGCCGAGAAAAAATGCGTTCCTTTACTTATTGAACGCCACTAGTACTTAGGGCTCACGTCGGCACTTTGAAAACAGTGGTGAATTTGTTAGAAGGATGGCGGCCGTTAGCCACAGGAATGCCAGTGAACTAAAAAATTGTGGAACTTCAGTTTGCTAGTGACACCGAGTTAATTACCCTCCGTACAGTAACGAGACCAAAAATTATGACCACCTGCTTAATAGTCTGTTCGTCTTTGATGATGTTTTGTTTGTGGCGCTTTCAACAGCACGGTCATCAGCGCCAGTACAATGTCCCAATTTTTACACAGTCAATTTTCTTTGAGCAATCCAATCTAGTCACTCTCACAAATGATGATGATGAAATGGTGAAGACAACACAAGCACCCTCTCCCCGGGCAGAGAAAATCCCCAACCCGGCCGGGAATCGAACCCGGGACCCCGTGATTCAGAGGCAGTAACGCTAGTTCCTAGCCCACTAGCCGCGGGCTGTTCGTCCCTCTTTGCAACGCAATATTGCAGTGGTTCTGCGTGGTAGAGATTCAACAAGTCATTAATAGGTTTTCGGAGGTATGCAGCTCTACACCTCTAAGCACGGGTCAAGGAACTTCTCGCACATTAAGGGAAGCTGGCTTGTGGGCGTGGAGCTGACCCCCGATAGCGTCTCAGATTATTCCACCGAGTTTAGACCATGTGAGCTGCGTAGTTAACACATCTTCGGGAATTCACTATCACGCTCCTGAAACCAGTGTAGCAAGATTTTGGCTTTGTGACACGAGTGATTATACTGCTGATAGATGCCATCGCCGTCGGGGAAGACGACATTCATGAAGGGAAGTTCACGTGTTTCACAGATGTCATCGGTCCCACGATTAATATCACAGGTCCCATGGAAACGCAGGTATATGCCCCCCCAATTGCGTAAAACTGGCCCCACTGCCCGACGTCCACGGAGCGATCGTTCGCCTGGATGACGGCGCATCTGCGCACTACTATCGACCTGGTGTAACAATAAAAATGATTCACCCAACGACGTGACACTTTTCCTTTGATCCACGGTCCAGTCTCTATGATCCTGTGTGCTCTGCAGTCTGACTGATGTAGAAGTTACCGCAGGTAAAACATGGATTACTATTGTTATTGTTTGTGAAGACTGCTTTTCGTTAATTTTCCACCTCATGATGTACTGGTGTATAGGACATTTATGGCTACTCAATCTGAAATCGCTGCACTAACTTACATTCCTGGTGATTTCTTTACACGTAAACCAATGTGTGCTCGTAACTGTATGTGTAAACTGTCTAAAGATAACAATGTGATTATTAGAGGACGTATCAATACGAAGATTCGCTTTGTAGCCGTGATGATGTATAGAAAATGGGGCCCCCGTTCGGATGTCTATGCTCGTTAAAGCACAATTTCCAGGGGTGTGGGGTGAGGGGTAGGGGGTGGGGGAGCGCAAGCCCAGAGTCGAATCCGCACGGCGGTTGTGCCGGCCAGCCTGGACGTGGTTTTTAGGTGGTTTCCCACACCCCACTAGCTAAATACGGAGCTTGTACACCAGTCGCGCCTCACTGTCAGTACACGATTCTCCAACATTTAGAAAAATTTATCTAACTTTCACATGAATGACAGTAGACGCGGACAGTTGGGATACTCTTAATCCGTCCAGTGGGTAACGGGGTTGCGACAGGAAGGACAACAGGTCATCCTTTCATCTAACCATGCCAAATCCGTAAATGACCATGCCGACACTGTACCGATGTGGCACAAAAGCGTAAGATAAAAAAGACGTACTGTACATGGGACCGCTTAGGGGTCGTCTTCTGTAGAGCCGTATGTTCTACAACGTGCGCTGAATGGTGTAATTGGAAACACGTGTAGCTGCACGTGTATCCTGCCGTCAGGTCTGCCGCATATCGTCGCCTATACTGCTTTACAGAGCAGCCAAGCCTCCGACTCCGACGTTCTGTGTTGAGGCGCGTACGTCCGAAACACCTACTTGTGGTTGCGCCATTTTTCAACCTTCTTCAGCTCACGACTGCAGCACGCCCACAGCCGACTTATTCCGCTGTTTCGGAGATATTCGTTCCCAGAAGGCGGACTATACCAGTCTGCCCTTTATCAAAGACGCTTATGTTTGTGGACTTCCACAGTTGCGGTACTATCACTGTTAGAATGATACTCCATTCGTCTCTGATTCGCTTATATATATTTTTTACTGAATCAAGTGCCCGCAAAGCCATCTGGTAGCATTTAATCTCGTTGTGGGCGGTTTCCACAGGGTGACTTCTTAACTAGTGACGGTGCGGTGAAGAGTTGTTGCTCAGTTTTTGGGAGTGAACTGATCTGGCGAGTAAGCAATACTACAGTCAGTTAAGAAATTTGATGTGGTTCAGACGTTCACATGATCAGGCCAGGCCAGTGAATACGGCGTTTTTTTTTCTTTCTTTCTTTTAGCAACGATATGATGACGGATGTATTATCTCGCGGATACAGAAAAGGTCCGATTACAAGTTGCTGCTATCCGTTAATGCAAAATATGGCAGCGTGACACACAACAAATAAAATTAAAACGTATCCACCATAGTGCATCATGTTACATGACAGGTAGACTGAACAGTCTAATTGTGGATAATCAAGTTCATACGTCCAAGCTAAGTGTGATGACGGAAGTACAATTACGAGTATTATGTAAGTTTGCGTGACTCTCCCTGACAACCTAAAAGATTTTACTCTCAAGAGTATGCTTAAGAATACTTAGCACATGTCGTTTCAAACACAGACTATTTTGTAGAAGTGTATTATGTCCAATTCCGGGCAGCGAACAAATGAAATAGCAGCATAGTTTCAGATGTGATGTAATATTTTACGCTATTTTAGAGCTGCAACACGCTAAGCATAAAAAACCTTTACCCACACTAGATGATGTGGATTTTAGGCAATTTTAGTTTCCTATCGCACACTACCGAAAATGGCGTTCAGTAAAATGCTGTGGGTGGTTCGAGCGCTTTTACTCGACGTAACTCTCAATGTTCGAGTAACTCTATCATAACATTTACTTGAAACGTAACTCGACAATAACATAAGATCATCATCTAGAGATAGAACTAAATTAATGATAAAAACGAACATCCATTAAAATGACAAAAATACAATTTCAAAATAGTTATACAAGCTGATTCAGCTGCTCCTACCGCTGGGTTTTATGCAGCCCACAGTGCCATCAAACACAACGCGCAAGATTTTCATATTCCCTCGCTTGCTATGTGCAAAATATTAGTACTACAAAAAAATGAAAATGACATTTTTGTAAAACATTTGATGTAGTTAAGCTTTGTTCTCGGATACGTTTTCGCTGGACGCCGTGGTTTTAGAGTTATTCAAGAAAACCACGTTTGAATCTCACTCTGCACGTTTTTCTTGAATAATTCTAATACCACGACCTACAGCCAAAACCCATTTGAGTGTAAAATTTGACTACATTAAATTTTCTACATAAAGGTCTTGTTCATTTTTTTTCTGTACGACTAATAGTTTCCCGTTAGTGAGCGGGGGGATGTGAAGATCTTGTGTGCGATATTTGAAGGTGTTGCAGGTTGCCGGACCCCCAGTGGCAAGGGCAGCTGAGTGGGGGCAGAAACTCAAGTCGTCGATCGGTCATTTGGCTACTGAACATCGAAGAATAGGCAGTCGTTCTACGATCCAAAACACTGGATTACAGATGAAGCTCTCCACAGATACTGGTGGCCTGTTGGAAAACGGAGAACACATGAAGAGTGGAAAACAGAGAATGTAGCAGGAGTCACTGATGAAGCCATAACTAAATTGTAAAGAAAAATATTTATACTTCCACTTTCTGCCTACTACCAAAGCCACAACTAATTTACTTCGGTGAATACTCGCCATACACGCATTAAGAATGATTTGCAAAGTCTTTCATACCCCAAAATAACGGAGAAAACCCCAAACGAAAACTGAGTTGCTCATACTAATGCGACACCGGTCAGCAATGGACGACAGACTGCATGGACCATGTCTGTAGCGTGCTATGGTTGCAACTATGTTAGTCCAAACTAAAATGAAACTGCCAGAACACGCTTTTTGTATCAGATCATAATTATTTTGTAACAGAGGAGTAAATGAGAGTCATCAACACATATAAGTAACATTTACGAGGGCGAGTCAAATGAAGACCTTAAATATTTTTTTAAATATTATTTATTGTGCAGAAGTGGTAAGAAGCTGTGTCACTTTTCAACATAATCTCCCCAACGCTCAATGCAAGTTCTCCGGCGCTTGCAAAGTGCATAAATTCCTTTAGAAAAAAAAATTCTTTGGTAGTCTGCGCAACCACTCTTGCACCGCGTGGCGTACCTCTTCATCAGAACGGAACTTCTTTCCACCCATTGGGTCTTTGAGTGGTCCAAACATGAGGAAATCACTTGGGGCACGGTCTGGTGAGTACGGTGGATGAGGAAGACACTCAAAATGCAGGTCTGTGATTGTTGCAACTGTTGTGCGGCCAGTGTGGGACCTTGCATTGTCATGTTGCAAAAGGACCCCTGCTGACAGCAGTCCACGTCGCTTTGATTTGGTTGCAAGCCGCAGATGATTTTTTAGGAGATCTGTGTATGATGCACTGCTGACAGTCGTCCCTCTAGGCATGTAATGCTCCAAAATGACGCCTTTTTCGTCCCAAAAGAGAGTCAGCATAACCTTCCCTGCCGATGGTTCTGTTCGAAACTCCTTTGGTTTTGGTGATGAGGAATGGCGCCATTCCTTGCTCGCTCTCTTCGATTCCGGTAGGTGGAAGTGAACCCAGGTTTCGTCCCCAGTAACGATTCTTGCAAGGAAGCCATCACCTTCTCGTTCAAAGCGCCGAAGAACTTCTTCACAAGCATCAACACGTCGTTCGCTCATTTCAGGAGTCAGCTGCCTTTGCACCCATCTTGCAGACACTTTGTGCATGATGTGCTCCAGTTTCACAATGTGGTGTGCTCACCCATGACTAATCTGTAAACATGCTGTAATGTCATTCAGTGTCACTCGGCGTTTTTCCTTCACTATGGCTTCAACTGCTGCAATGTTCTGTGGAGTCACAACTCGTTGTGCCTGACCTGGACGAGGAGCATATTCCACTGAAGTCACACCATTTGCGAACTTCCTACTCCATTCGTAGACTTGCAGCTCTGACAAACATGCATCACCGTACTGAATCTTTATTCGTCCATGAATTTCAAAAGGTTTCACACCTTCACTACACAAAAACCGAATAACGGAACGCTGTTCTTCCCTGATGCAAGTCGCAAGTGGGGCGGCCATCTTTATACTGGTACTGCGACGGTATGTGTGCATCTGCACTATGCTGCCTCCTACAGGCCATTCTCCATGCTGTTTGTTGCACGCTTACCAACTTACGGGATAACGGCGCGAAATTTCGATTTGTTATTACAAATTTAAGGTTTTCATTTGACTGACCCTCGTATTTGACGGTCACAGGTACAACACCGTGAAATTTATCCCCATTATTGACGGACTCCGCCAAATCAATTTGATGCTTTTATCTACAAAGGCACTCAAACCCTACTACATGAGACTGCCGATTTTTCGAAATGGTAACGCGATTAGTACGGAGCATAGGACATAAACTTCAAGGTAGCTCTCGACGTGAATGTTCCAGTCGGCTGCTTCCGCAGTGGTTCACTTCCTGCGAGCGGCGCAGAGTTTGGGCAGCAGCTCGGAAACGCAAGGTCCAGCGCGCCCGTAGCGGCGGGGGGACACCGGGAGTAGACGAGGCTCCGGCAGCGGCAGGAGCAGCGATGTGTGTCAAGGCGGCGCGGCGCACGAGCGCATTGCGTCACTTCCGGAGATGCAGCGTGGCGACAGGCGACGACAGCGCGATTGTCTCAGTGAGTATGCTACACCCGGGGGCTCTTCAGACCTCAGAGGCTCGCGCAGGGGGAAACGTTCCGGGGTCTCCGTCACACCGCTAGTGCAAAACGCCCTGCACAGTTGTCTGTCTAGTGCAGTGGTTCCCAACCATGGGGGTAGTTACCTCCTAAAAGGAAAAATGAAACTTTCCGAGCGGTTAACTGTGTTTCCATCATTAAACTTAATTATTTTTAAAAGTTCATTACTATTATTACTATTATCACTATTTTGCAGGACTGTAATACTTACCACATGAAATAGTTGTAATTACATTTCTTTGCTTTTCAAATACTAGCATAAACGCGTAACACAATGTGGTGCAAGTTATAGCTTGTGAAACGAATCTATGTATAGCATAGTCCATGCACTATGCACGTACTTTGTACCATGCATCTATGACCGTAAAATTGAGACACATATCTCAAATATGCTCAAATATCTAATGAAAATACTTTGCCCGAGATGTAGGTAGTTCCCACATTCGCACAGTAAACGAACAAACTGACGGCATAACAAAATAGTAAATATCTTTAATAGTTACTACACTGCTGTAGGGGCCACACGGCCAACGAGAAACAGATGTAAGGAAGACGACAAAACGGGCTTGGTTATCTATCTGCTTTCTGCAATTTCATTGTGCCCTCTTCTAGTGGGCGACTTATACGGTCTTTGTGACAACCGACGCAATGAAGTCTGAAGTTAGTGCACTAGCAGGCGGGTATCCGACGAGCTTTGTGACTAGATTAAAGAGTGTCTATCAAAAAAAACACAGCACATCGTTCTTAATGGATATCATTTCATACGTAAAAGCAGCTCCGCATATACCCTGAGCAAGGTTACGGGTCCACCGCTTTTCGTAGTAATGTATACAGGGCATTTACATAAAGACGTGTCGTATTTTCGTCCAAGAGATAGTATTGGTCAAAACTAGATGTTAGGTCTCTATAATTATTTGTCCGCAAACCAAAGCCTGTTGAGTTATTGGCCGTCTTACTTATGGCCAGTAATATGTATCATATATCGACAAAAGGACCTTCGCCTACACTGCCTGATGTAAACAAGACTGGCAAATTAGGCAGCTATCACTGAACGACAGTCCCAGAGCTTCTCCAGAAGTCATACGGACAAATCGTGTATGACTTACCAATTGGCATCTATCCACAATTCGAAACACTGAGTGGGAAGTATAATAAATGTTGAAAGGAGTCTACTGGGGTACACTCATATGTGGTATCCGACTGTTGTAATGATATTAATGTAAACTAACATTGAACTATTATGTCGTAAACGACATGTGTCTCTGATAGGCTCTATAAAGCAGATCGCTGATTTTGCACGACCGCAGAGTCAAAGATACTGCTTCTGGTATGAGATTGTAGTGTTGGATTAAGAGAGCGCTTGGCGCACAGCAGTGATTGTGTTTCAGTACGTGACCAGAAGAGGATGCAGTGGGCACTTTTTGTGCTGTGCTCTGCAGAGCCACCAAGTGTTAGACCATGTTGTAGGAATTTTCTCATACCAATGCTTTGTGTTACACCGCATGTAAAATAGGTAGTTAAAAATGAGTGATTTTTTAATGAAATCTAAAGTGAAATGATGAAAAGTAAATTTAATTCTGACTAGAAAGGATTATTGGACCGATATTACAAAGAAGCTTTAGAAGTACATGTATTACTGGAAATATAAATGTGGAAGCAGAAGTATTCTCGCATTTAAAGCAAAGAAATTAATTTTATTACTTTCCTTTTGCCAGCGCGACAGTGTAGATTAGTTAATTGGTAACAGTAAGTTGTATGTTGAGTAACCCCAGAATGCACGCAACCAGATTTGATGTATAGGCCAATTAGATATTACCCATTTGTAATGTTACTAAGATTTGTTAACACACGTATACGTAATTTGATGATTCATCTTTATGCTTTTTAGTGATGTTATATAATACTTAGTGTACAAATCTCATTGTCTGTGACTACGTCAGCAAAGAAAGGTTTTCATTCAGTATGAAGGATGTAATTTTTTTGAGAACTGTAATTTCAGTTGTCAGATGTTTTGAAAAGCCACACTTCGAATACAACTTTACTACTGAAAAAGTCAGTGTTAATAATTCATCCAAGTCACTACTGCCTCCCTGTCCAGGTCATATGCTTTTCAAAGACATGGAATTTTTCTTAAATATTTTCATTCATCAGCCAAAAGAATTCCATGTACATTTCAAAGTATTGCACACTGCTGAGCCTGTAGCTAGTATATTTTATGCTTCTTCATGAGAGAGCAGAATATAACCTGTTCCACCGTTGCTGCCTTAGAGGTAAAACACTATTACTTATTTGTTATGTGCACAGGGACCAAAGTGATCAGTCCTGAACAGGACCAGAGGGTTCAGTACTAAGTTGCCGAATGTATTTTGCAGTGACTGTGTTTCTATATTGGTACTGAGAGTTGCATTGCCGAATCAGTTCGTATAAAGTTTTGCTAACAGCAACATAGACTAAGCACACCACTTGCAGTTACAATACGAAACACGAGAAGTCCAGTTTTGTATGCATTCCCTGTTCAGGCATTTATTTACCTGTTTCAATAATTAAAAAAAAAAAATGTTACAATGTGACCTGGTGAAGTTATTTATCACCTCAAGTCATAACGGTACACCTAAGCCCATAATACTTGCATAGTTAAAGGTGTAAAGGTTTTTCTGAGTATCGACGCAAGCTTAAGGAACAACCCGAAGTTATTTAGAAACAGCTGTAACGCTACGCTCCGTCTAAAGTCCGTACCGGCGCCTCACGTCCATTACCAACGCCACCCCTCCCCTCTCCTTCTCTTTTCACTTCCTGTTAATCACAGGGCAATACAAAGAACAATACTTGGCTCGGCCACGTCGCTCGGCGGCAATACATTAACAGTATCCCGACGACGGAGAGGCACAATGCACAGACAGGCTCGAGGAAGACTCGGGAACCTGATCTGACTTGACTCCACCGGTCATGGGTGTACGAAAGCTCACAACGAAGGGGAAGGGAAAGACAAAGAAGACCATGTGCACGAACTGTTTCACCTTCCACGGGGAGTACCTCACTGGCGTAACAACAAATACCTGCTGGAGACACTGTTTTAAGTCGCGATGCATTTGAGGAAAATTCGCCACGGTGCCTCTCATATTTCCTGTTAAACTGACCGCTGAAGATTCTGCTTGCTTTTCAGTTACTTTTAGTGCTAATAAGCTGTGATTACAATCTTGCTAGCACATAAAATGAAGAAAACCCATTGCTTGCCGGTCAAATAGTTCAAACAACATTCCGAATCATTTACGTACGCTGTCGTATTTGTTAATACATTTTGCTGTATGGACATACGACGATCACCTTAAACAATACATATATATATGATGTCTCACCTAAGAGTCGTCAGGTGCATTCCCTCTTGTGCTTCATCAGACATTTATAATTTTGTTTTTGCATTGTGTAGCTGCAGTCAGCCTAAGCAAATAGTGCTAATCATGTGTTTCACGCAACGTCCAGTGTCGACGGAGAGCGTTGGTTTGTTGCCCGTTACAAACAAAATTGCTTTTAAAGCGGAATTCTATGTGCCGATTCGATACAGCGGCTATTGATAAGTCTAGTGCACTATCTGTGTTATCGACGTGTATTAACAGGGACAGTGAAACTCTTAACAACCACCAGCGACAGCACTGCCCTGGTACGCGCCGACTACTACCGCCAACCACGTAGCGCTGCTGAGTCTCTGCTAGATTGCTGTTTATTCTTCATGGTTTACTATCCCTGTTAATATGTATCGATAAAACAAATATTGGACTAATTTTGGAGATCTCCATCCAATGGACAAGTAAAATACCGATTTAAAAATAATTTGGTTTCTGATGAGTAACAAACTCATGCTTTCTGTTGAGACGGAGTCGCATCATAAACGTGACGACCAACAATTGTTTCGACTGACTCCAGCACTGTGAGAAAAAAAAAGTCTCTGCCGAAACACCAGAGAAAGTGTGCCTCACCACTCTTAGGAGTGAACCTGGTAAAGTTATTTATCACCTCAAGTATATACACCACACTGCAGTCAGTTATTCTATGCGGAGAAGATTGCCTCAATTTCTCCTCATTATGCTAAAGTTTAAACGGACCAATTTTGAAACCAAGACAGAAGGTTTGAAATGGAGACAAGTCATCCGAGGTGTAAAACATAATCTAGCCATTAAAAATCATTTAATGTAGGTAACTACGAACCTCAAGGTAGCTACCGCATTTCAGACTCGTTTGCCTATGGTACCAGCTAAGAACCTGACCTAAGCAATGTTTGACAAGCGCTTACGAGGGTCGTGGACTCATGTTCAACACCCGAAAGATACTTTCTGTAGTTTGTAATGTGGTCTTAGCGGCTACACAAGTGATGGCGTGGCATTACGAGATGTGGAAGAATTTCCTTAAGTTGGTGTTCATCTTTCGACAACTGCAAACGTAAGTGGCGAAACACAACGTTGTCATTTTATCTTGATCGACGGCACCCTCGTAAATGGTTCTAAACCATTTACATAATATGCATTACATGCATTATAAAACACCACCACCCTGATAAAAACTATTATTGTGAAACCAATCGAATCAATTCTAACAGTTAGGATGATCTCTCCAGCATGTGTGGTTCTGCACATTTATCTACTTGAGCACACTTGAGTAAGTATCACCCGCCCTTAGGAGAATCCTAGGAGTAAATTGGAAAGAAGAGGCCACCAGTAACAGTGTCCCCGAAGAAGCTACTGCGACGAAGGTTTACACTGTCATGGAATATGTACCTTGACGGCATGGCTACGTTACTCTCAAGGGCTGTATGCAAATAAGAGCGCAGAAAGTGGACAATGACGGTTGGCTGAGCAGAAACTGAGCACTTTTAGCGTAAAAAACTATGACAGGAAGACGCCAAAAGAAACGAATGGGGCCAACCTCCAGTGTCCATGAACTGTGTCAGCATTACGGAAAATAAGTTTCCTTTAATTTAAGTCTATGGTCACAAACTTTTTGTTAACAGATTACCGGTTTCGGTCTATAATGACGATCATCAGATCTGCTTTATCAGATCAGATCTGCAGCCACTATGGCTGCAGTACATTAGGACTTTGCTTTTATAAAACAGATCTGACGAAGGTCATTATAGACCGAAACCACTAATCTGTTAACAAAACGTTTGTGTACATAGACGTAAATTTAAGGAAACTTATTGTATATATAGTTCACTGTTTTATTCGTGACAATGTCGCAGCTTGTGAAATTGTGGAAAATTTATGGAGCTCCAAAAGTAGTTTCTTTAGTCACCAGAAAACCTGCACCATGAAACTCTTAAAGATACCATAGCTGGAAAAAACAACACACTAAACAGCGACCGACAACATACTCCATAATTATTCATCGTCATCAAGAAACCCAAAAAAAGTAACAAATACAGACCTCATTCGTATCTGCCTTTGGAACAATCATCTAGAAACAACAACACAACACACGCGCCTGGGACAGTAACACAGATGAAAGACGTTGGAGTCCCGTTGGCTCTGAAGCACTAACCACAACCTGAGGTGTTTTAACTACTTCTCTACCGTTGTTGCTAACCTACAGTACGATTTAAGTTAACTGGCAGTTGACAGCGGGGGCGATGGTCTGATCGCGCTGGCAACACACCAATGACAGTCTGGCGTTGTCAGCACCCATCGTGTTGCCACTTCCAATGACAGCATTATGCCTGCTAGTTTTCTATTAGTATTAATGACATTTCTGGAGACTGGAAATTTCCTGTGAAGGAACCAAAATACACTCCTGGAAATGGAAAAAAGAACACATTGACACCGGTGTGTCAGACCCACCATACTTGCTCCGGACACTGCGAGAGGGCTGTACAAGCAATGATCACACGCACGGCACAGCGGACACACCAGGAACCGCGGTGTTGGGCGTCGAATGGCGCTAGCTGCGCAGCATTTGTGCACCGCCGCCGTCAGTGTCAGCCAGTTTGCCGTGGCATACGGAGCTCCATCGCAGTCTTTAACACTGGTAGCATGCCGCGACAGCGTGGACGTGAACCGTATGTGCAGTTGACGGACTTTGAGCGAGGGCGTATAGTGGGCATGCGGGAGGCCGGGTGGACGTACCGCCGAATTTCTCAACACGTGGGGCGTGAGGTCTCCACAGTACATCGATGTTGTCGCCAGTGGTCGGCGGAAGGTGCACGTGCCCGTCGACCTGGGACCGGACCGCAGCGACGCACGGATGCACGCCAAGACCGTAGGATCCTACGCAGTGCCGTAGGGGACCGCACCGCCACTTCCCAGCAAATTAGGGACACTGTTGCTCCTGGGGTATCGGCGAGGACCATTCGCAAGCGTCTCCATGAAGCTGGGCTACGGTACCGCACACCGTTAGGCCGTCTTCCGCCCACGCCCCAACATCGTGCAGCCCGCCTCCAGTGGTGTCGCGACAGGCGTGAATGGAGGGACGAATGGAGACGTGTCGTCTTCAGCGATGAGAGTCGCTTCTGCCTTGGTGTCAATGATGGTCGTATGCGTGTTTGGCGCCGTGCAGGTGAGCGCCACAATCAGGACTGCATACGACCGAGGCACACAGGGCCAACACCCGGCATCATGGTGTGGGGAGCGATCTCCTACACTGGCCGTACACCACTGGTGATCATCGAGGGGACACTGAATAGTGCACGGTACATCCAAACCGTCATCGAACCCATCGTTCTACCATTCCTAGACCGGCAAGGGAACTTGCTGTTCCAACAGGACAATGCACGTCCGCATGTATCCCGTGCCACCCAACGTGCTCTAGAAGGTGTAAGTCAACTACCCTGGCCAGCAAGATCTCCGGATCTGTCCCCCATTGAGCATGTTTGGGACTGGATGAAGCGTCGTCTCACGCGGTCTGCACGTCCAGCACGAACGCTGGTCCAACTGAGGCGCCAGGTGGAAATGGTATGGCAAGCCGTTCCACAGGACTACATCCAGCATCTCTACGATCGTCTCCATGGGAGAATAGCAGCCTGCATTGCTGCGAAAGGTGGATATACACTGTACTAGTGCCGACATTGTGCATGCTCTGTTGCCTGTGTCTATGTGCCTGTGGTTCTGTCAGTGTGATCATGTGATGTATCTGACCCCAGGAATGTGTCAATAAAGTTTCCCCTTCCTGGGACAATGAATTCACGGTGTTCTTATTTCAATTTCCAGGAGTGTATATTCTGAAAACAACAGTTGTTTGAAACATAGTTCGTCCATGAGAGAGGAAGCAGTAGATACGGGCGCCCAGGTAGATACCGGGTTCCTTGACTTCCCAAAGATATTCGATACAGTTTCACACTTCCACCTAATGCAAAAATACTAGCGTCTGGAATATCAGACCAACTGTGTGACTGGACTGAAGAGTGCCTAGCAAACGTAACACACCAGGTCATTCTCAACGGAGAGAAGTCTTCGTGCATGAAGATCTACAGAGGATCGATGCCTGTTGCAGGGAATGGCAACTGTCTAACATAAGCAGATGTACTGCGAATACTAAACAGGAAGACCCTTTAATGTATGTTTACAAAACTGCACAATAATCACTGGAAGCAGATACTTCCATAAAATATCTAGAAATATACGTCCGGAGCGATCTGAAGTGGAACGACCACATAAAAGTAATCGCCAGTAAGGCGGATGGCAGACAGATTCTTTGGAAGAATCCTCAGGAAATTTAGGCCAACAACAGAGGAAGCAGTTTACAAAAGGCGTGTTCGACTAATACTTGAATATTGCTCGTCCGTATGGGATCCGCGACAGACAAGAGGAAGTAAGGAAGATCCAAAGAAGAGCAGCACGTTTCGTTACAGGTTCATTTAGTAAGTACGAAAATGTCACGGATATGGTTAACGAAGTTCAGTGGCAGACGCTGCAAGAGAGGCGTTCTGCACACATTGTGTACTGTTGAAGTTCTGAGAGCGTACATTGCTAAAAAGAGTCAACCAGAATATTGCTTCCTCCTATGTGTATCTCGAGAAAGAGCTTGAAGATAAAAATCAAGAGATTCGAGCCTACACGGAGGCTTCCCGCGAGCCATAAGCGACTGGGACAGGAAAAAGGAGAAGCGACAATGGTACACACCATAAGGTGGCTTCCGGAGTGTAGGTGCACAATCGTTTGCAGTCGCCAAAATTTCACCTGCTTCAAGAGAAAAGCATAACCTCAGCCCAAATTAAAATTATGGACATATTTCAGACATTCCTCGAGACACTACAGAGGCCTATACCATACGTGAATGTCACATTTCTTTACATTATTTTTGTGGGAGTCAGACTTTCTGTAACTGGGAAGACCAGAGAGCTATGTCGGCTGCCTGCACACAATAAGCGTCGAGAGAACTGCGCAACTTTGGACCTCAAACGCGAGACTCCAACAAATTTAAATCGCACTATAACATGCTCACATAATAAAGAATCACGCATCCTTCCGTATAACATTTTACGTTTAAATATAGCTAACTTCACGTCGGCGAGCTATGAGACGAATGTTTCACGGCTCTTTTTTCTCCGTCACGGACAAAAAACCCACATGAACAAAAAAGGACACGTCATTAAGCCGACGAAACTAACTTACTCATGGTACTCTGTCGACACGCAAAATGGGACATTAACAGTGCTTACGACTAATTTTACTCACAAATGAGCCATCCTACGCGGAAGCAAACTAGTCCAGAGATTGGAAAACAAAGACGGTGTCAATATAGCGTCCCATACGATTTTATAATACTGTTTATTAAAGGTGTTAACAAATGACAGCGGATCTGTGGAAGCAAACGCTGTCTATACGACTTCTTCGTTCGCTACCCTGCCGTACTGACCGCTAAACACCTGCGAACTGGTATCTCAGTCATATTTATTAATGAAAATCCGATGAAGTCTTCCGCTGCCTCGTTAATGGAACTGAATACAAACGCTGAACAGTGCCAAAATGTAAAATTTCCTTTACCCTGTATTCATACAGAGTTGTAACGAAGCAGTACCGGTGATGAAATTCCGAAAATAAATATTCTGGACACGGCTTTAGTCATTTTAACGTCTCTGCTGCTCTCGTTTTCTTAATGTTCCGTCAAAACAGACAGACTAGACTGTTGTGTCAGTTCTTCCACGAAATGCTCTTTATTCCGCTCAGTCAGACTAACGCACGGCACAGCCTATTTGCGCAACTGTTCCTCTTGTGCCATCGTACAGCACGAACACAAAAGGGACTCAAGGTATTGGTTACGCAGTGTTTCAGAGAGATGTGTGTAACGATCTTCAATGGACAGAACAACACTTTGCACATTGTGCGGCTGCAGATAAATATTAAGAGTGGATTACCCCTGTGGTCTAACGGCTTTGAAGCGAACTTTCAAAGTTCAGTATTGCCAGAGTATTATCGACAGCGGATGAAAAACTCTGCAAATATTTTAACACCTACGACGTTTTACAGCTTTTTCGACGTAGTGTAATACCCAGAAAAAGGAACACATTTTCGCTTCGATAAATTTGAAGGCAGATAACTGAGGCGTTTCAGTTCACTACATTCGTTTGTGTGTAAGGCAAGGCATTGGATGGAGGGGGGGGTGGCGGGGAATATATATATATATATATATATATATATATATATATATATATATATATATATACACACACACACACACACACACACACACACACAAACACAAACACACAAACGCGCGCGCGCAGGAAGAGAGGGAACGAATAGCATAAATCTAAATGTGTATCTGCTGCACGAAGGGAACTAGTGGCAAAGCAATAAGCAGAGAATATTTGCTACGTTACTTGGGAACGAATATTTTAACGTACTACTTGAGGTTTTACGTTTATGTATGTATGTATGTTAGAGCAGTAATTATGATTTAAGTAACGAAGAACTGTTCTAGTTACGTTGTTTTTCACGCACAACGTGTTTCGAGAGTTGATTCTCGTCTTCAAGTGCATTTGTTTACATAAATATTTTTTGTGCTGTCTGCGTGTATGATTTTCATCCTTTCTTGCTCTTCATTATTTGAATCATTACTGACAGTTGCAGCCTTTCAAAAAAGTCTATTGCGATAAATGAAATGAAATTAAGATTTAAATGAATAATTTGTTATGCGTTGTTTGTTGCTGAGCACTATTTAAATTTATGATCGGTCTTTAGCTTTTATGGTCACCATGGGATCTCAACGTTTATAAAGGTACATATTAGGAAATACCTGCACTCGGATGCTCAAGATCAGCATCGTACATCACTAGTAGATAATTCACTCTGGACAGCGCACGTATTAAGGGAGTAGAGTGGGGAAGGCTGTTCCGTCATTACGAGTTGCGTGTGTAACAGTTCCAAAGACAAGATCTAGTGAGTCTCGTTAAAGGTAGAAATTTCTCACAGAGCTAAATATTCTACGAGAAAACAGATCTTACGATAGTCACAAAAGGTATAAACTGGTGGCAGCGCTGAATATTTTATGAGAAAAATAACTACGATTGCATTACGATTTCTCAGCAAAAGACATTAATCCACTGCTTCGTTCGTTCACTGGCGTTGTGTCGGATAACGTTGTGGAAGCTGCACAATATTTCAGCTGCTCGTCATCTTTATGTGCTTACTGACGTGTTGCTGAAATGGCTCGCCAGTATATTCGCTGACTCGCTAGAAAAGCGCAGGAGACAAGGGATGGGGCTATAACGTCATTGTAGACGAATCATAGAGCATGGAGACATCCAGTGCCCCCTGCAGGAGAAACGAACGTATATACAATGATTTGTTTCGTAGTTTGTTGCCGTGAGCTTGTTATGTATAGCACTGGAGAAGCAAGGAAACTATAATTCTTATAAATGCGACTTGAATATGAGCAGGACTGTGGTCAAAAGTGATGTCTACAAGGATCACAATGTGAAAAGTATGGTTGGGAAGCAATAGCCTATGAGTTCGGAATCACGCCTGATGAAGCAGACAATAAATTCACAAGTCTTCGACATGGGACAAGACGGGGGCGCAAGTGCTTCTTCGTCCAAGTGATTTGCATTTGATACCAGGAGTTTCGTACTATCTCGATATGTATCTGAAGCAAGAATTTATAGTGAAAACGGTGCCCATGCTGCAAGGAGACATTCCATTGGGAAAGCGATAGACCCTGATTTCAGACGTAAACACGTGACCGCAAGCGCCTAGGCGGCGTTTAAGATCGAGCCGAGCGTGTTTTAACACCTAAGATCGATTTCACAGGAGCACATGGGGAGCTAGTTCACCTCTCCACAGATGGCTGTCTCTTTGAGACATGGAAAGCCCGAGCAGAGAGATGTGCTGCTTCCCGACGGGAAAAACCCGGCCAGTTGAAGGGGGGCAATGGATACCTTCTAATGATCGCAATTGCGAAATGGAAAAATAAACTTATTCAGAAATTAGTAACTGTTGATCCCCATGTGTCACTCAGGAGCTATTAGGCTCACCTTAAGCAAAAAAGGAGACGATTGGGCGTGTGAAGACGCGCTTTCGATATCTGTATTAGTTTGTAAATTACGTATCATGTATATTATCTGAACCATAAAAGCAAATATCTCGGAATCGCATTGTGCGATTACAACAAACAAGGTTTCTACGGATAAATCCCCTAGATCTGTATCGAACAATCATAGTAGACTCACTGAAAGTTTACACATTTTGAAATGACACATTGAAATGTGCATTTCGCTCAGTAAAAACCGTTTTTATTGCTAAATAACTATAAAAATACTAAAAGTTGGGGCAGCGCTATAAACTAGAAGAAGAAAATTATTAAGAGGTATTGTTAAAATTATTTATTGATACTTACTCCTAAAAATCTGAAAAACAAAGTAAAGCCACATAACGTGTTATTTATAAAGAAACTATGCCGAATAGAAGAAAAAGAATGGTAGCATGAGATTTTTGGGAAAATTTCCGTATAAACCGATGTATGTTAAATGCTGAAAATACGAATTTCAGTAACTGTCTTATTAAGTTGTTGATTTGACTTCAGCTGTCGTAGACCGAGGGTTTATGAGGGCGGCGGCCATCTTTAAACGGGGAGTTCGGTATAAACACATCTTGCGGTCAGCCTCTGTGAGTCGTCGTGTTTGAGGAACGGCAACATAGCCGCAGTGTGTGAGCGCTGTATAAGTAGTCGTTGGTCGTTTGTAGGAATTTTTTTTTTTTCCGGTTTCTTGTAAGCGTCCAATACAGACTTAGAGAATTTCGTGGTGTGTCGATTGCAGGTAGTGCAAGCTCGTGGCAACTTAATTTTAGGCTGTTGCACCCCGCTACAAGTTGGACTTGAGGTAATTTTCGTGATAAGCCAGTGTGGGACTTGTAATGTAAATGGTTCTGTGGAAATTTAAAGATTTTCTTGGGTAATTTCACAGTATTTATCGTGAATTAGGTGACAGCCTCCACTACACACAGACCATAGATCGAACTGCGTTGTCAAGGATAAACGGTGAATTATATTTTTTTTTTCGTTTTTAATGGAGAAGCAATGAAGTTCAGTTACAAAAAAACTTTAACCAACTGTGAGTGCGTTTCTAATTTCTAGCGTAACAATTTCTGCCTGCATTTATTTAAAAATATTTTTGATACATTGCAACAGGTTCGAGTTGGCGCCGTTAGACATAAAACGCAGCTGCATTAGAAAGTCCAGCCATATCCTACGGAGGCGCATTGAGCTGTATAGTGCTCAGTTGTGTGTGGGTGATATTTTCGTGCATTAGCACTTGGGGACTCCGAGCTGATTTCTACAGGAAAGGTGAACTGACCTACTAATTTTGGCAAATTTTACAGCGTTAGCAGAAGTCCGTGGTATGGTCGCAGTGCTGATGCAAAAATAATAAAAATTCTATTCATATTTCAAACTTTCCTTAATGACGTCTTTCAGTCCTCCTTCCGAAACACTGGAGTTCACGGTTCTCTGAGGTTTATTGAACATTAATAGACTTTAAAGAGGTATATCAAACTTCTATACGAATTACCACTAGCTAATAGCCGAAGTGTGAACTACAAAAATGGATACAAAGGAACGTCACTAAGGGTAACGTCTGTACAAGGTGACTTTTTTCCTTTAGGTTTTATACATTATACTAACTTTAAACGCAAGGAAAGTTTTCATATTGCAAAGCATACTGCATACGACGAACTGGGATAGTTAAAATAAAATTACATAAAGAAGATAAGCAAGCGGAAAGCTAAAATGTCAGGGGCGTAGAAGGCGCAAGTCGTATCGCTTGGTTACAAATCGGAGGACAAAATGTCGCTCTGAATGTGCCACGTCACTCGATGCATAATTCACGTTTACAGTGGTGGCCACGTGTTGGACAACTGCTAACTGCAGCGAAACAGGAAAGCTCCACTCCGGAGAGTCCCGCACTCGTAATTGGCCGCTACTCTTCCCGCCAGCGGGCGACAAACATTTACCGAACCCTCCAGCGTTCCCAGCGCATATACACAGCCTCTCCGCGGGCCCCAGCAGGTGCACAAAGGTTTCTCGTTACTCCTACGCGGGGGTGAGTGGGCCATCCACGTATTGGCTGCAACCGGCAGCGCTGCGGCGCGCCAGATAGCGCGCGCTGTCTCCATTCACCGGCCACGCCTGCTTACTTTCCATTATCACCAGCTCGCCATTCTCCCCATCCCACGTGCTTTCACGCGCCACCATCACGGGCTCGTTTTCTTCCGCCAATCGAAAGGGACACGTAAAAAAACAGAGCTTTTCATTCCTGCCGCCCCGGGTGAAATTAGTTCCTGTCACTGCTGCAGCTTTCCAACAGACGCCGGGTTTCTCTAACCATAGCAGTGTGTTACACCAACTTGTTTTAAAACCTAAAAACAGCACTACATTTCCAGACACACTCGAGAAACGGCAAGATGTTCTATTCCGATACAAATCCCATCAGGCGCCAGTAAAGCTGAGCATTCTTTTTTCTCGTTGGTCTTGTGACTGGTATGACGCGGCCTGCCACGATTTCCAATACGGTGCCAAACTCTCCAACTAAAACAGCACTTACGTGCAGCCAGTGTCGTCAATTATGTGTCTGACGTATTCATATATCAACCTTATGCTCTCCACAGGTGCCATGCTAGTTACTCCCTGATGTCTTAACACACTACCGGCGATTAAAACTGCTACATCAAGAAGAAATGCAGATGATAAACGAGTATTCATTGGACAAATATACTAGAACTGACATGTGATTACATTTTCACGCAATTTGGGTGCATAGCTCCTGAGAAATCAGTACCCAGAACAACCACCTCTGGCCGCAATAACGGCCTTGATATGCCTGGGCATTGAGTCAAACAGACCCAGGACGGCGTGTATAAACACAGCTGCTCATGCAGCTTCAACACGATACCACAGTTCACCAAGAGTAGTCACTGGCGTATTGTGACGAGCCAGCTGCTCGGCCACCAAGACGTTTTCAATTGGTGAGAGATCTGGAGAATGTGCTGGCCAGGGCAGCAGTCGAACATTTTCTGTATTCAGAAAGGCCCGTACGGGACCTGCAACATGCGGTCGTGCATTATCCTGCTGAAATGTAGGGTTTCGCAGGGATCGAATGAAGGGTAGAGCCACGGGTCGTAACACATGCGAAATGTAATGTCCACTGTTCAAAGTGCCGTCAATGCGAACAAGAGGTGATCGAGACGTGTAACTAATGGCACCGCATACCATCACGCCGGGTGATACGCCAGTATGGCGATGACGAATACACGCTTCCAGTGTGCGCTCACCGCGATTTAGCCAACACGGATGCGACCATCGTGAAGCTGTAAACAGAACCTGGATTCATCCGAAAAAAAGACTTTTTGCCATTCGTTCACCCATGTTCGTCGCTGAGTACACCATCGCAGGCGCTCCTGTCTGTGATGCAGCGGCAAGGGTAACCGCAGCCATTGTCTCCGAGCTGATAGTCCGTGCTGCTGCACATGTCGAACTGTTCGTGCAGATGGTTGTTGACTTGCAAACCTCCCGATCTGTTGACTCGGGGATCGAGATGTGGCTGCACGATCCTTACAGCCTTGCGGATAAGATGCCTGTCATCTCGACTGCTAGTGATACGAGGCCGTTGGGATGCAGCACGGCGTTCCGTATTACCCTCCTGAACCCACCGATTCCATATTCTGCTAACAGTCATTGGATCTCGACCAACGCGAGCAGCAATGTCACGATACGATAAACCGCAATCGCGGTAGGCTACAATCCGACCTTTATCAAAGTCGGAAACGTGATGGTACGCATTTCTCCTCCTTACACGAGGCATCACAACAACGTTTCACCAGGCAACGCCGGTCAACTGTTGTTTGTGTATGAGAAATCGGTTGGAAACTTTGCTCATGTCAGCACGTTGTAGGTGTCGCCACCGGCGCCAACCTTGTTTGAATGTTCTGAAATCTAATTATTTGCATATGACAGCATCTTCTTCCTGTCGGTTATATTTCGCGTCTGTAGCACGTCATCTTCGTGGTGTAGCAATTTTAATGGCCAGTAGTGTACATGTCCTATCACACTGTCCCTCCTTATCTTTTCTTCGCCATTTCTGCGAACCTCCTGATCTCTTATCATTTCACTCAATTTTCAACATCCTTCAATGGCATCAAATCACAAATTCTTCAATTCTCTTTTCCAAGTTTCTCTCAGTCCATGAATCAATTGCATAGACTACTGTTCTCTAAACGCGTACTCTCAGGAGTATCTTATCGGTGGACTTCTTTTCATAGAGGATACGCTCTTTGTCTATGTTGTCTACAGTGTGATTGTAACACTAAACTTTCACCGCTTAAGACGGCTTCCGTCAAAAACAAATGATCCTAGGGCAATGAAACTTTGGGGAAACATCTGTAAGGTTATGCGGAAGAGAAATAATGAAAGAAGCATTTTAATTTCCACACGAGAGAGTAACATTTGTTAATTGTGTATCACGTTTACGTTCCTTGTTACAGATGCTGCTCAATGTGACGACCATCTACATCCACGAGAGTCTGGAACGGCACTGGAGATACCATTTCACAACTATTTGCAGTACTTTTCGATCAGTGGACCATGAAGGAAGTAATTTGTTCTAAGATTTATGACAATTCACCGTCACCCTCTCCCTGCAGCAGTTCCCAAATCGCCACTTAATTTGAACGTCCGAATCGTGTTATTCAACCGCAGTGCCGAAAAAGGAGCTCTCGATATTCCTTTAATGCGTCGAAACTCCCGAAGAGTAGCAGCAGTACCGCTGCTTTGACAAAGCAGCTTTACAACTAACGCCCTGATCACCTTGTCCACACCCACGTTAACTGTCTGCAACTGTAATGAACACCGATGCGTCTTTCAACGGTACATCTACATCTACATCGTTACTCTGCAAATCACATTTAAGTGCGTGGCAGAGGGTTCATCGAACCACCTTCACAATTCTCTATTATTCCAATCTCGTATAGCGCGAGGAAACAATGAACGCCTATAACTTTCCGTACGAGCTCTGATTTCCGTTATTTTATCGTGGTGATCGTTCCGCCCTATGTAGGTCGGCGTCAACAAAATATTTTCGCATTCGGAGGAGAAAGTTGGTGATTGAAATTTCGTGAGAAGATTCCGTCGCAACAAAAACGCCTCAATTTTAATGATTTCCAGCCTAAATCCTGTATCATTTCTGTGACACTCTCTCCCGTATTTCGCGATAGTACAAAACGTGCTGCCTTTCTTTGGACTTTTTCGATGTACTCCGTCATTCTTACCTGGTAAGGATCCCACACCGCGCAGCAGTATTCTAAAAGATGACGGACATGCGTAGTGTAGGCAGTCTCCTTAGTAGGTCTGTTACATTTTCTAAGTGTCCTGCCAATAAAACGCAGCCTTTGGTTAGGCTTCCCCCACAACATTTTTAATGTGGCGTAAGATTTCCGGCCCCTAACGGGAAGTCATGACACTAACGCTACTAATAACGCAAATCGTGCAGCGTACAGTCTGAACATCATTCTTATGAAGTTCTTTATCCTCACGGTAAATAGTCTTCTGTCTACACTGGATCAAGCAGAGGAAATTTAATTAAAGCCACCCTTTACTTCCTATATCCTCCTCGCTTTGTCTTGCATAAGTTTGCTTCCAACGTGATAGAGTTCTTTCACTTTGTCTACTTTGTAGTCCTCAATTGTGGCGTTAATTTAATCGCGAATTTCATTTCTGATACTCCTCACACCTTTCATCTTCCTTGCGATCTGTCTCAAACCATATTCTGTGCATATTAAATTCCTCATTCCTTTCAACAACTACGGTAAACCTTCCTTGCTCTCAATGAGAATGGCACTGTCATCAATTTATCACTGCTATCCTTTCACCATGAATTTTAATCTGACTCCAGCACCTTTCTTTTACTTCCGTCTTTCTTAGACGTACAGTGCCTTTTCTGTAGCATAGAAATGGTTCTATAAGATTCTTCTTCCAGTTTCGGAATTTGCACAAGCTTGGCAGTCATCCGTGCTTGATTCAGCAGTTATGTATCCGTCATTCGACGACATTCGCGTCGCAAGATAGTCGCTTGAAATCATGGTGGGAAGAAACGTTTGTACGTCTGTCTTTGAATTCGCGTCACTTTTGTTGCATGCCCTTAAGAAGCTGGTGTATCTTTCTCCAACAGAGACGCGGCGCTAATACATAATTTGCCCAAATGGGTGAGGAAAGGCAGGTAAAAAATAAAGCCAGGATGGACTGTGTACCACACTGCAGATCCTTAACGACACGCCCCGATGCGGTACGAATCTTTTTCATCTCCCTGGTTAATGTGGTGAGTGATAAAGATATATCCGGTAGTCATAGGATGCCTTTGTACTTCCTATCACCCCCTCACCCTTCCCCCTCTCTCCCCCATCCCCTCCCCTCCCCAACACAGTCTCATTCATTCGGTAGGGTAGAAATTATCTTCATCAATTTAGTCCAAGTAGAGATTTTGTTAGGAAATCTTATTTCGTGTACTATTTTTACTTGGTGTGGCTAATCAATCGATATAAATCATCTGAACGATAATTTTGTTCCAAGGCTGGTTGATTACTTTACTTGTTTACTTGTTGTTACTCACTGTTGTTCGCTAACTTATAAAAATGGCTCTGAACACTATGGCACTTAACATCTGAGGTCATCATTCCACCTAAAACTTAAAACTACTTAAACCTAACTAACCTAACGACATCACACACATCCATGCCCGAGGCAGGATTCGAACCTGCGACAGTAGCAGCAGCGCGGTTCCGGACTGAAGCTCCTAGAACCGCTCGGCCACAACGGCCGCCTCAGCTTTCGTATTTAATAGTCTGTTACTGCATGTGCTTCCACTACTCTGGTCCATTTTTCTTTCAGCAACTCTCTGCGTGACAAAGATGATGGTATTAATGGCATATCAAAACTTCTTATCACACATGCCGTTATGACAGCATTTACTGTAGGGTTCTGATCTCGCCATTCCTTTCTTTCTAGCGTTATTCCCTACGTTGTGAGAACCACTCATCCTGGATGTGGCTTTTTATTTCTGTCGCAGGATGTAGCCTCACTGTCGCCATGATACCGACTTTACTTGTCCCAAGACCATGAGTGTAGAAGTGCTGCAACACGACGTGACATGGACTCGACTAATATCTTAACGAGTGCTGGGGGGAACTGACGCCATGAACCCTGCAGGGCCGCCATAAAGCCGTAAGAGTACGAGGGGGTGGAGATCTCTTCTGAACAGCACGTTGCAAGGCATCCCAGATATGCTAAATAATATTCATGTCTGGGGAGTTCGGTGGCCAGCGGAAGTGTTTAAACTCAGAAGAGTGTTACTGGAGTCACACTGTAGCAATTGTGGACGTGTGGGGTGTCGCATTGTCCTGATGGAATTGCCCAAGTCTATCGAAATGCACAATGGACATCAATGGATGCAGGTGATCAGACAGGATGTTTACGTACGTGTCACCTGTCAGGGTCGAATCTAGACGTATCAGGGACCCCATATCACTCCAAATGCACACAAGCCACACCATTACAGTCTTCACCAACCTGAACAGTCCCCTGCTGATATGCAGGGTCCATAGATTCATGAGGTTGTCTCTATACGCGTACACCTTCATCCACTTGATACAATTTCAAACGAAACTCGTCCGACCAGGCAACATGTTCCCAGTCATCAACAGCCCAATGTTGTGGAGCCCAGGCGAGGCGTAAAGCTTTGTGTCGTGCAGTCATCAAGGGTACACGAGTTGGCCTTCGGTTTAGGAAGCTCATATCGATGAGGTTTCGTTGAATGGTTCGTACGCTGACACTTGGTGATGATCCAACACTGAAATCTGCAGTAATTTACGGGAGGGCTGCACTTCTGTCTCACTGAACAATTCTCTTCAGTCGTCGTCGTCCCGTTGTTGCAGGATCTTTTCCCAGCCGCAGCGATGTTTGAGATTTTATGCTTTACCCGATTCCTGATATTCACAGTACACTCGTGAAATGGTTGTGCGGGAAAATCCCCCACTTCATTGCTACGTCTGATATGCTGTGTCTCATCACTCATGCCCCGGCTGTAACACCACGTTCAAACTTCCTTAAATTTTGATAACCTGCCATTGTAGCAGCAATAACCGATCTAACAACTGCGCCAGATACCTGTTGTCTTACATAGGCGTTGCCGACGGCAGCGCCGTATTCTGCCTGTTTACATATATGTGTATTGAATACGCATGCCTATACGTTTCTTTGGCGCTCCAGGGTATATAGAATTGACAGAAATCAAGGGATATTTCGTAGCGTAGAAGAACCGTTTATCTCAAGCAGTATCCGGTAACAGGACATGTTGTGAGGATTATCTGTACAGTTACCAGGCACCGTTCTCCATGTACTGTGTGGTGGCTGCAGTCAAACACACAGCACTTGTACGCGGCGCAGCTGCTGCCTGAACTGGCCGCGTTCAGAACGTGGGGGCGCCAGTATAGTTGAGGGTGTGTGCAATTTGTGTTTTGCCGAAGCGAGGCATCGGTGCGGTGGAGAACACGTTTGCGCGCCTCGCCTCACCTGAGGCCCGGTCGATACGGCGACACCTGCCCTAAGACGGGCCCTGCCTCTCGACGCCAGGCATTCAGAGGCCCACCGCAGTCCCTGCACAGGTCAGCGTCCGCGTAAAGCGGCCAGTGGGTCACCCAAACAGCGATTCCTGCCACCATAACAAAAAACACAAAATACTCCTAATCAAGTATCATGCCGTCACCCTGAGGTGAACTCGTCTTTCTAGCGGATTTCAGTACTGGTATTTTGATATGTTTATTCGACAATTTAGTGTCTTAAAGAAATAACAAGCATATGTTAAATGTAATTTAATAAAAAATAAGCCGCTCGTCTATTAATCACGTGAGATGAGTTCTGGATGAACTAGTTGTCTTCCATCGGCTGTTCATTTGCACACTCAACATATTTTATGCATCAACACTGTTTTTCTTGCACACATTTTCATTGTATACTTTCGACTTAGAAAATGGCTGTTTTG
Source organism: Schistocerca piceifrons (assembly GCF_021461385.2). Lineage (NCBI taxonomy): Eukaryota > Metazoa > Arthropoda > Insecta > Orthoptera > Acrididae > Schistocerca > Schistocerca piceifrons. The sequence continues at coordinate 559,351,416 of NC_060139.1, forward strand.
TCGTCTGACCAGTACAAGAGGGCTAGTAAGTCACCAACCCCACACACCCTACGATAGAGGTGAAATGGGCCGTTAAACAGCGGTTGAAGGTCAGTACCATGCGTCAGAGAAATCAAAATGGTCGTTTCAGGCACCTAAAATTGATAGGCAGTGTAAAAAACACTACACAACGAGAAAATGTCATCAAAGAAACAGTATTAAAAACATCCATACCTTACATGGAGAACAAATAGATACAAGAAAAAAAAAGAATCGGTGCAACGTGACAGATTTAGCAACATCCACAAAGAACCATGTTTCTCCTTTTTGCTGCAAGCATGAAGCTGCAAGGCTACTAATACAAACAACAGGATCCCATATTATGAAACTCAGGGGTTTATATTACACTGAGTGTTACCCTTTAGTCAACGTACAGCTTGTTAAGAAAGAACGATAATTCCGTTTCAATAGAATTGGTAAGCGAACTGTATTTGATCTTGTAATCGGTCAGACTAAATTAACATTCATCTGAAATTATACGTGCATGCGAGGCAAACAGGAAGAAAGTCGGGCTTGCTGTAACACGTAAATAGTAACATTGAGCTCCTCCGTTAAAGAAAAATTTTTCTTCTTGCGCATATATTCTCTCTCTTAATAGAATGCTGGCAAGTATGTTAATGTACTTGTCGTCATGCGCAGAGATACTGACTGTTGTGGAGTGTGCACATGTTGCCGCAACAATTTCAATTAGCTTTTCATTGGGAAAAAACGAATAAAGGCTTTTACTAGTGGCTAAAACTCTTGCATCATACACGTGGTTGAAGAAGATGGTAATAACGCTTCTGTTACAAAACTCTTCTTGATACAGTTACGGTACAAATGTCCTAGCTGAACTGGTTCTTACAGCAGTTTACGAGGGAATATTAAGGCAGGCATTCTTTTTCCAGTGCAACTTGTGTAAGACACTTGCGTAACTGTATGTCTCGAAACCCAGTGACAGACGTAAAGGAAATAGCAGAAACTAGCAATATAAAATCTACTTGTCTACTACATTCCTGGCGAGAATTTTCATCCGTTTTCTCGATACAGGTGCCAGCTCTTACTTTCGCACATTCTGCGCATTTGATTGTAACACAGTACCTACGAAGTCGTTTTCCTATCCGTTAACGTGACCTGTTTGTCCGGAGCGACGTTGTTGCAGAATACTGAATACGTTTACTGGAGGCACAAAACAAATTGCGCTTTGGTAACAGACAACATTTTTTTCCAATTCTGTCCTAAGTGGAATTCCCATAGTTGAAAACTACTAGTTTTTAAATGTCAGTTCTCTTTCCTACAGCATTACCATCATCACAACCATCAGAAAGAATGTTATTGAGCGTTACTCTTGGGAAACATTCATCCAACTGTGCAGCCCCATGTCTTATTTAGCTTTGCCTCTTGCTGAATTTAATGACTTTAGGTTAACGCGAAGTACCCTACAGACATAGATGAGAGAGTTTGCGAGTATCAGAACATGCGATATAAATGGTCGTATCTTTTCATTACACTGAATTAGAAGCTTCAAATTTTTACACTGTCAAGGCATCGTAGACCTTAATATGTGACATAAATTCTAACTTTGTACGTCTACCTGTTCCTGAGAAAAGGTGTTTTTCAGCGTCGGACAGAAAGACAACAAAGTGATGCTGAAAGGGTTCATTTTTTACCGATTTAGATATGAAACCCTAAAAAATATGCCAAATCATTGATGGGCGGTTTCGTATTATCGAATCCGGTGCAAGTGGGGATAAGGCTGAAGGAAACGAACAAGAAAAACAGGACGTCTTAGTTCCTTGAGTAAGATCATGTGTACCTGTAGGTGAACTTGACTGATCAAGCAAAACAAAAGTTCAGGACCATGCAACTAAGGGCAAGGTAAGTGGCAGATTTAATAAAAGTGGAAGAATAATTGAGTAAGTTCTTATTCATTTCACCCTTTGCAACGGTACGGAGTGGGAAATATAGGATACAGTGTCCGTGTGGAACCTAAGGGGACTGCTAGTACCAGACCGCTAATAGCACGGTACAGGCAGGAAGAGCTCAGGGTGGGAAGGCGGGTGTTCGCCAGGGGCTCAACTCGTGATGCGGCTCGGATAGGCCGGAATGACGTCTCGAGTGGCGGGCAAGAGGCCAGCTGCAGCGCCGCGTCGGCAGTCCGCCACGGTGTGACGTCACGCTCCATCGAGGGCTCTCCAGGGCGCCGCAAGCGCATCAGCGGCGCCGGCCGCTGCCTGCTGAAGCTTCATCCTGCCAGAGGAGGCAGCAGCGGGGGCGCACAGGCCGAGGGGAAGGGGGAGAGGGAGAGGCCGAGCGGAAAAGAGATGGAGCTAGTGGAGGACCAAATGAAGGAGGAGGAAACGAAGAAAAGTGGTAAGTATACTGCCTGACAAAAAACTTAACACACACGAGACATGACTGTATGTCAGTTAACTTCGTAAACGTACACAACATCGGCGGGTATGTGAATTATTAGAGCTGCAGTTATCTGTGACAGAACAACCACCAAAGTATATATTATCTCCTTTTGTGACCAAACCCTGCTATCTTACATATACATATAAAACGAACGTTCACTGTAATTAAGGACTACTTCCTGGGCAAAGACATAATGAACATTAGAACTGTACTGTTATAGACGCTCCATGCGGTAATTATTCCTTGTCTTTAACTTTTTTGTTTGATCAGATTGGTCTAGTTTTGAATGGAGATAGTCTTCAATTTATTGGGTTCTGTCTGGAGAGAGATTAAATTCTGTATTAAGTTGTACGTTAAAGTGTGAACAGAAGTTGCGAGAAGTCGAATCAAGAATTAATCCCATGTTGTCTATAGTATTATGTGGATGTAAGAATTAAAAGACGAATATACGTACAACTTTGAACATGGCTGACGTTTGCAGCAACCGTATACACAAATTTGAAAAATATGTAAAAATCTGCCAACCCGTTGCATAGATTTTCTATACACCTTGACCAGGTTTCGTCACCTCTAAGGGTGACTTCATCAGAAGGTAAGGTAATTACCTCAAATGAACATGTCAGATTAAATATCTTATCTAATAAAAGTTTACATAAATGTAAACCAGTGTAAAACAAATAGTACTTACATGAAGAACATATCGTCAAAGATGTACAGTGATTTAGGAGCTGAGTTGCTCAAGTCATACATTAAAATATTAGACATAATGTTCTTCAAAAGTCAAACATTAAAACATAAGTAACATCGATGTGGTGTGAGGAGACTGGGTGTGTGGCAACTAGTCACGCTGCCAAGTAAACGTAATGCAGGGCGCGCCACAAGCGGGCCACTAGTAACGTGAGCAAAACAATTTTGTATATTACACATTTTATGAAGTAAATCATACGTATAGGCAATATAGCTTTTAACAAAAATTAATTTTACAAATTACTGAGTAACATTTACAAATGAGATTCAAAGGGGATAAAATAGTACAAAGTTCGCTACGTTTTACGTAGCACAGGTAGGACCAGAGTTAAATACGATTGGAATTACATACGTAATGAAGAACATCAGTTCATTATATGACACAAAATTTGAAAACAAAGCTTGCATAACTAGGGCACAGAGGTCATCTGGTGTATTAGTAATGAGCGAACTTAACAGAGGTAAAATAATGTTTCTGAACAGAAGGAGAGAACCTGGATTAATTTTTGTTAAAAGCTATATTGGCTATACGTATGATTTACTTCAGAAAACGAATATACGTCTTCGTCGCTAAACTGCTGGTGAGACAAACTTCTATTCTACGCCTGCAAATTTCATTAATTAGTCATAAAGGTTCCAGACCGATGGCATTGGCGTGATACGGAGACGCTAGTTCAGCGGACGAGCGTACAGTGAGTTGCATTTCTCTACCCCGCTTCGAGAACCACGACATCCATATCGGGACACAAGTTGCACCGAGCGTAGTCCACCGGCCGGAAGTTATTTTTATTGATTTATTTCAGGAACGTCGCGAAAAAATCATTCATTTATTTAGAGATTAGAAACTGCCTTACATTCTATAGGAGTGATGTAGGTAGAACATTTTACCTACATTGGCGGTGTTACCACGCCTGGAAACGTGAACCGATTCAAACGCTGAGTAATCACTGAGGGACACGAAGATACCGCGTACTTGTGTGACACATCGTTTTTAGCTCCTGATCGGGTTTGAAAGTGACCTCGCTGTGGATCTCCTTTTGGCTAAATGGTCGAATCGTTGTAGGGCATTCGAATGTGACAGTGGTCCGATGTCTGACTGCATGTGAGTACGAGGGCAGGCATATTCGTCGTCTGGTTCCATATCGCCGTGTTGTCCACCAAGCATATCGTAAGCCCTTTAAGTCTGCGCCTGCCGCCCGACAGCAAGTAACAGACCCCACGCGGTATTCTTTACAGTCCCGCACCATTGGTCGGAAACTAGCAGCAGCAAGTAGCACCAGCGTTATAGGAAATTATCGTCCAATGCATACACTGCCGTTAAGACACAACAGATATGACAGCGTGTAGAGTGCTGGCGTGAGCAGGAAACATATAATACTCATTCACACATGGAACGTGTCTTTATCAACTATCTGTGGGGCCAACACGAACCCCAGATCTGTCAGCGACAGAACATGCGCCGCAGCAGCTGGGATGTGAACATCACACAGTGCTATTGCCCAAGATATCAAAAAGCAGCTACAATACGTATGGGACAGCTTGCCTCAAGAGAGGACACAAGGTCTTTATGACACTCCCCCTAACAGAATGAGCGCACGCATCCAGAGGGGATGCAACGCCATATTGTAACTGGGCTCACACTGCCAAATTCTTTGTAAGTTTGTCCTGATTTCGTGTTCACTGTAATAATAGCACAGACGCTCTAACCCAGGAAGCTGTATTTAGTTTTCTCCTTCCCTTCTAGGTGCTTCACGTTTTTGGTTGGGCAGTATACACACTACTGGCCATTAAAATTTCTACACCAGGAAGAAATGCAGATGATAAACGGGTATTCATTGGACAAGTATATTACACTAGAACTGACATGTGATTACATTTTCACGCAATTTGGGTGTATAGATCCTGAGAAATCAGTACCCAGAACAACCACCTCTGGCCGTAATAACGGCCTTGATACATCTGGGCATTGAGTCAAACAGAGCTTTGGCATGTACAGGTACAGCTGTCCATGCAGCTTCAACACGATACCACAGTTCATCATCAAGAGTAGTCACTGGCGTATTGTGACGAGCCAGTTGCTCGGCCATCATTGACCCGATGTTTTCAATTGGTGAGAGATCTGGTCAATGTGCTGGACAGGACAGCAGTCGAAAATTTTCTGTATCCAGAAAAGCCCATACATGACCTGCAACATGCGGTCGTGCATTATCCTGCTGAAATGTAGGCTTTCGCTGGGATCGAATGAAGGGTAGAGCCACGGGTCGTAACACATCTGAAATATAACGTCCACTGTTCAAACGGCCTTCAATGAGAACAAGAGGTGACCGAGACGTGTAATCAATGGCACCCCATACCATCACGCCGGGAGATACGCCAGTATGGCGTATGATGAATATGGCCAGTATGATGAATACACGCTTCCAATGTGTATTCACCGCGATGTCGCCAAACACGGATGCTACCATCGTGATGCCGTAAACAGAACCTGGATTCAACCGAAAAAAATGACGTTTTGCCATTCGTGCAGCCAGGTTCGTCGTTGAGTATACCATCGCAGGCGCTCCTGTCTGTGATGCAGCATCAAGTGTAACCGCAGCCATGGTCTCCGAGGTGATAGTCCGTGCTGCTGCAAACGTCCTCGAACTGTTCGTGCAGATGGTTGTCGTCTTGCAAACGTCCCCATCTGTTGACTCAGTGATCGAGACGTGGCTGCACGATCCGTTACAGCCATGCGGATAAGATGCCTGTCATCTCGACTGCTAGTGATACGAGGCCGTTGGGATCCAGCACGGCATTCCGTATTACCCTCCTGAACCCACCGATTCCATATTCTGTTAATAGTCATTGGATCTCGACCAACGCGAGCAGCAATGTCTTGATACGATAAACCGCAATTGCGATAGGCTACAATCCGACCTTTATCAAAGTCGGAAACGTGATGGTACGCATTTCTCCTCCTTACACGAGGCATCACAACAACGTTTCACCAGGCAACGCCGGTCAACTGCTGTTTGTGTATGAGAAATCGGCTGGAAACTTTGCTCATGTCAGCACGTTATAGGTGTCGCCACCGGCGCCAACCTTGTGTGAATGCTCACAAAAGCTAATCATTTGGATATCACAGCATCTTCTTCCTGTCGGTTAAATTTCGCGTCTGCAGCACGTCATCTTCGTGGTGTAGCAATTTTAATGGCCAGTAGTGTATTCAAGGAGCAACTCCGTCCAACATTGTGAATTGACATGGCGCTCAGACGTGCACACCAGTAATAGAGATGTGCTGTTCACGGGTTTATTGGGGAACGTTTACTGCACTCCCTGACTTTTAAATGTCTCAATAAGGGTCGCCAGCCGCGCTTTGCACCGCGACACAGGGTTGCAGTTGCGGTCAGTACTGCGCCACCTGTTGCAGTGTAGCTGCTATGAGAACGGTTCCGCTATCTGACAACAGGACAGGAAAAATTACAGAACTAAGAGGTCATGCACCACCTCCTGTAGACTCCCGGTAGTTTCAAAGTCAATAAAGATTAAAAGTTACACCAGAATACTACACTTCAAGTTACCCAGGAAAGATTCATTGTCTTTAATTAAACCACACCAAGTCCGACCTATTCACTAAAACACCGCCGTATGGTTAAAAACTTGTTTCTACAACCTAACTTGAGGGCTCTGTCTAATGAGCGTGTGCACACTTGCTAAACCAAACGCCCGCGTACGGGAGCTCTCTTCAGGATTTTTTCATTTTTCTGTACTGGGACAAATCACTTCGTTGATAAAAAAGAATTGCTTACTCCAGAGGTTTGAATTACACTATTAAACACCATATCCGCACAATTTGTCTCCTACACCAATGACGGATCATGGTCGACTTTGTTTTCGATTTCGAGAGCACCGGATAACTCCACGTGTAGCCCTTTTAGCTGAACAGCCTCAGGGAGAGTGCTGCATCTCCATTGGCCATTTCATGCTCACATCGACAGTATTCTTCAGCAAAGAGCTGCTGCATCCCAAGACTTTCTAAGTTTCTTCCCGACAGGTCCTAGAAAAAAGCACCCATCATAGGAGAAAGTCACTCCCCCTTTACATCAGCACATCAGACTTCAACCACAGTCCACTTAGAACGATGATGCGAATACCCGCCATCTTCACATGGCTGGATAGAAGCCTCTTTCCCCTAGATATTCGAAACCGGCTCTGGATGAAGCCCATGTAATTTTTTTTAAATAAATTTATGCCTCGTAACATCAGATGGACGAACATATGCACGTCACAGCAATGTATTGGGTGTCAAATACGCATTACAGTTTGTTGATGTTTATTCTCTGAGGACAACGTCAGCCATATTATTTATCTTCAATATGTGCTCATATTCAGTAATGCGACAACTGGTTTATAAGACAAGAAATATGTTATTTTGGAGATGATATGTTATTTAGGTAGCTCGGACATTTTGTGACATTTCAACTTGCACTCAATAATGGATATAAAGACGAAATCATGATTGAGTGTAATAATTGTATAGTAATTTAAAGTCACATGGCGGCAATTTCTTTCAGAAAGTTCTCCAGAACGAAAAATCTTTGTCCACAAAATATTTCGCGAGTTATCAACAGACTTTCAAATCAGACTGACTCTTGTGAAGTTATGAAGTTGTTTCACCGCGGAAGATCGTAGCACTGTTCCTCCTTTCAATCGTCGTACGAACATCGAAATGGCAAATATTGAGATAACCGAGAGCGGAATTGAAAAAATGGTTCAAATGGCTCTGAGCACTATGGGACTTAACATCTATGGTCATCAGTCCCCTAGAACTTAGAACTTCTTAAACCTAACTAACATAAGGACATCACACAACACCCAGTCATCGCGAGGCAGAGAAAATCCCTGACCCCGCCAGGAATCGAACCCGGGAACCCGGGCGCGGGAAGCGATAACGCTACCGCACGACCACGAGCTGCGGACGAAAGCGGAATTGAAAAGCAGTTACAATCGCTTACTAACGGAAAGGCTTCAGGACCAGACGAGATACCTATCACATTTTCAAAAATTATACGAAAGAACTTGCTCCCCTTCTTGCACTAGTTTATCGTAGATCGCTTGGAAGAAAGTGCATGTCATTCCCGTTTTTATGAAAAGTTGTAAGCAGATGTACACAATTATAGACCTATATCGTTGACGTCAATCTGTTTTAGAATTACGCAACATGTTTTATGCTCAAGAACTATGTCGTTTTTGAAAAGTGAACGTCTCCTCTATAAAAATCAACATGGATATCGCAAACAGAGATCCTGCGAAACTCAGCTCGCTCTGTTCCTCCATGAGATCCACAGCGCAGTGGACAACGGCGCTCAGGTTGATGCCGTGTTCCTTGATTTCGGTAAGGCATTTGATACCGTCCTGCATTGACGGTTAATGAAAAAAATACGAGCTTACAGAGTATCGGAGCAGACTGATTGGATTCAAGACTTTCTTGCAGATAGAAGGATGCTCTTTAAGGCTATTCGCAGATGATGCAGTTGTCTATACCAAAGTATAAACGCCAGAAGATAGTAAGAATCTGCAGAGTGACCTGCAGAGAATTGATGAATGGTTCAGGCTCTGGCAGTTGACCCTGAACGTAAATACGAGTAAATGTAACACACTGCGCATAAATCCACTACTGTACAACAACACTATTGACGACAAACAGCTGGATACAGCGTCTGCCATAATATATCTAGGATTAACTTTCCACAGCGACCTTAAATGGAAGGACCACATAAAACAGTGGGGAAAGCAGACCCCAGACTCAGATTCATCGGAATAATCTTAAGGAAACTTAACTCATCCACGAAAGAAGTGGCTTACAAGGCGCTTGTTCGCCTGATTCTTGATTATTCTTCATCCATCTGGGATCCCTATCAGATAGGACTGATAGAGGAGATAGAGAAAATCCAACGAAGAGCGGCGCTTTTCGTCACGGGATCTTTTACCTGGCGAGAGAGCGTTAAGGAGATACTAAACAAACTCCACTGGCAGACGTTACAAGAGAGGCGTTGCGCATCACGGAGAGATTTACTATTAAAATTTCAGGACAGCACTTTTAAGGTGGAGTCTGACAACATATTACTTCCCCTCACATACATCTCGCGTACTGACCACGAGGAGAATATTCGAGAAATTAGAGCCAATCTAGAGGCTTACCGACTATCATTCTTCCCAAGTACTATTCGCGGGTGGAAAAGGGTTGTAAGGATCAGATAGTGTAACCGAAAGTACCCTTCACCACACACCATTAGGTGGCTTGCGGAGTATGATGTAGATGCAGATTGAGAAGAACGTAAGAAAATCAGTTCAGCTGCTAGATTTGCGAAAAAACATGCGCTACATGTCGTTACGCGAAGTTGAAAAGCGAGTCCAGACACTTTCTTCAGATAATGGAGACGATGCGCAACAGACAACAGGGTGTTAAATATTCGAAGATTTGCGTTTCCTACTCTCGAAAAAACTTTAGAATGTAATGTAAAAATACTCATAGATTACGTTAAATAAACTGCATTTAAATTTAACCGTCATACATCTATCCTACTGAATAATGAGACTAGGCAATACAGTCGCAACTGCTTCGATTTTATGTTGATATCTCCATTTTATATGGGAGAAATGACTTTCATGATTTGATGCTAGACATAACGAATCTTCCAAATGTCTGGTTTGTTGGCGCCTCTACAGCCGAACTCCCTCCACGCTGGATGAACATTCACAGCTGTCTAGCAACAAGTACGCCGGGGAGCGCTGGCGAGTCATTTACGCCGTGGCTTTGCGGTTACGCGCCGCCTGCTCATTGTCTGCTTTCCCGTAAACGAGACAAACGCAGCTTCTCATTAAGCCCGAAACTGCACAGACCATCGCCTACGGTTGCTCTCCACAGCACCACCTATCCCCTTTTACGCCCTACTGGCAGGAACAGCAGAATCCACCGTGTCGGCGCTACAGTAGCTGAAGTAACGGTTCTCGTTTCTCGGTATACAAGAGCCTCAGCCGAGAATAACACAGTATTTACAACTACATAGTGAGAACATCTGTAAAGGCGCAAATAGTTCTTTCATTTTTTTTCTATGACAGTAATATAAAAGTGCATATTTGCTTCGCTGCAAATTTTCTCGTTGTCATATACAGAATGTTTATAAATTAGTAATACAAAAGTAACTTTTAACTGTGGAAAAGCTAAATAACTTAAACAGATGTTTGGTGCACCACTGAATGTTCATTGTGTCTACTTTTTGCGCCAACTGCTTGTGTTATCCGTTGTCGTAGGCCGTCGAAGTTTCCCGGAGCGGAGGAACAAACTCTCTCTATAATGAAGTCCCATACACAGAAGTCCACTGGTGTTGGCCAGGATCTGATCCACCATGTCCAATTCAAGTCCTATGGAGACACGCGACAACTTCACCACAATAATATGGTGGCGCGTCATCTCGCAGCAAAATAAATTCTGTACCGATATCCCGTTATAATTGAGGCATTAGATAATGTTCAAGCAGGTCCATGTACAATAAACCCAGTTGCAGTTGGTTTGCTGCAGCTTACAGCGCAAAAAACCGTTGCCTTAGCCGAGTCCCGAACATGTTCGATTACGTGAAGTCGTTTCTTGCTCATCCCATATCCGAACATTATGCAAATTTACTTTATCGCAGGTGTGGAAGTTGGCTTAGTTGCTGAACACAATTTTATTAACAAAATCATCTTTAGTACGCATTTTGTTAAACATTTCTACACGAAACTCAGCTTCTTTTTCTTTGCCACTTTCTCTTAAAGCTTGCAACAGTTCTAGTTTGTAGGTTCTGAGTGATAGGTGTTTCCGTTTACCTTTCACATGTTCAATTATGGCACGTCTAGTTGATTTACCCGGACTACCGATGTAAAATGTCGAACTTTTTCAACTGCTGCGTCGGAGACAGCTGGCCGGCTCTCACCCGCGTCCTATGTGATACACAGACAGTTTCGGCAAAACGATTGTGCCAATTAACAACAGTCTGTTTTTGAGGTGATGGCTTGCAGTACTTTCGTAAACCTCAATTGTGTCTGAATTGTAGTAGCGGATTTTGATTAATGAAACCCTGCACGGTTATACTACCCCCATGACGACTGTTGGAGTAACGCATTCCCGCATGCCACCTAGCCGGGACGTCGGGAATTAATAGTGTTAGGCGGGAATAAGACTTTAATATACAAACATTTCTGTAATTTATTTACCACTGCGCAATTAAAGGTTACTTCAGTATAACTAATTTATAAACGCCCTATACTTGACTACATTGATCAACTTTTTTACATTGCTCAATGTTTACGGATTTGTTAATGTGTTAATGTCTTTGTTGAGAATGTTTCTCTTTATTTTAATTATCCATGATTTGTAATTAAAAAACAAGATTTATGTGCAGACGTTATTACTTTGTGAGGAAAAAAATTGCAAATGGTGGTGTCGATAGATAGCAAAATCGAAATAATTGTCTTCTAGATCTAAAAATAGAGCAAATTACCACCTTTTAAATAAGTATTTGTGTGTTGGGTTGTGTTATCAAAAACTGAAAGAACTAAACTACTGTACTTGCAGAAATCTCTTCAAGGCCACTAAGACACTTTGTAATGAGACGGCTTACAACACAAATATTTTGTTGAAATTGACTCCGGCGGTGGAAGCCTACGATTTTATAAATATAGATCGTTGGTGGTTGTTAGTGCTGACCGCCGCGCTTGGACGAGGTAGTCGAGAACTTGCAGTTGTAGTTTTATCACGTAGTGTTCCATGCTCCTGATGGCCGTGTGCGATGTGCACAATGCAGCGAGGCAGGAATTGTTAGCTCGCTGCTACGTAGTCGACGTGCTATTTTGTCCGTGATGTGAACGGCTGCTGTAAACATCATCATCCTCTCTACTTCACAGCTTACACCAAGTCCACTGCGTCGTGGGCAAGTTTGAGAGCTGACGGAGTCATCAGACGCTAGACGCATGGCGTCACGGGTTGTTTTTTAAACCTCGCAGCCTGAGCACGCGCGGACCTGTTAGCAACGCACCCAGGCACCTGTCTGCCTTCCCGCAGTGCCGTCACCTTTAACATTCCGCAGGCACCGAGAGCAACAGAGGCTGCGTTAATTTCAAGAACCCCAAATCTGATTGCCACTTGTAGACCATTCACGTTTACACATATCTGGAATAACACGACGTTTCTAAATGTATTACCCCCACTTCACCGAATGAAGATACATCGGGCTTCCGGTTACTAGCTGTGGCGCATTAAATTATGAATCCAATGCGCTAAGATACCGATTCCTATCAAGGGAATGATAATGTAGATGGTACCTGTGCATAATATCTGCAGCTGCAGATTAAGCTCTTTAAAGATGGATGAAAGAACGAAAGCTTTATAAAGAGTGCCTGGTTACTATGTCTCTGTAAGCAGTTTAAGTCACAGCCATGGACATCAAATGCCATAAGCGTGAATAAATTAACAACACTTTCGTTTTGTAGACTAACGACCTGGAGTAGAATCAAAAGTGATGAAGCCGACCAGGCGACACGTTTCCATTGTCCCATGGCTCAATTCCGATGATCTCTTGCCGCTGCAGTCGCAATTGATGATTTCGCTGGGTTGACATACGGACGCGTAGGGATCGCGTGCTCTACAGGGTATATATTTTAAGTTGACAAACCAGAATAACTCGAAAAATAAGCTTCACTCGAAAAAACGTGTAGAATCCAAAGTTGATTATTTTCGAGGGGGACATCTGCTGGTGCTAAAATTAGCCGGCGGAAAAAAATAAAATTTGTGTTACTTTCTCTCAAACCCGACCTTATAGGCAGAGAAGGAGAGTTTTAGTTTTACCGAATCAAAATGTACGAAGTAAATAAGTATCTTTTATTTATCCGTAACCGTTTTCCACGCAAAAATGAGAACATGGATTTTTTTTTAATTACAGCACCAACTACCAAGAATGAAAACCAATGTTTAAGAGAAAATTACGTAGTTTTGTATGTAGAACCTGATTCTGCACTAAAAAATTAGGGCCTCCCGCCCCATCCCCAGGGGGCTCGGGTGGCGGGCTAATTTTAGCAGCAGCAGAAGTCCCCCTCGAAAATAATGAACTTTAGATTCTACACGTTTTTTCGTGTGGAGCTTGTTTTTCGAGTTATTCTGGTTTGTGAACTTAAAATTTACACCTTGTATGTTCAACAGGGTGCGCTGGACAGTGTGCTGCGATACAGTTGGGCCTTCACTAGCACTGTATTCTGCCGCAAGATCTGCCACGGATTGCCGCTTACCCTGCTTCGAAGAGCGGGTGAACCTGCGACGTCCACGTTCTGTGACGAGGCATGGACATGCAACACCTCGTCACCTACTCGTAGTTTCACCGTCTTCCAACCACTTCCCGGACCCACCATAACAATCTGTCCTAATTCAGTTACACATTTTCCTTACCACGACACGTGCTCGCATCGACGCCAGGAGGAATTCGTTCTCGTGTTGGGCAGTGGTCGTAATACCGGGTGATCAAAGAGTCAGTATAAATTTGAAAACTTAATAAACCACGTAATAATGTAGATAGAGAGAGAAAAATTGACACATATGCTTGGAATGACATGGGGTTTTATTGGAACAAAAAAAAAATAACACCCCATATTGCTAGACGCGTGAAAGATCTCTTGCGCGCGTCGTTTGATGATGATCGTGTGCTCAGCCGCCACTTTCGTCATGCTTAGCCTCCCAGGTCCCCAGACCTCAGTCTGTGCGATTATTGGCTTTGGAATTACCTGAAGTCGCAAGTGTATTGTGATCGACCGACATCCCTAGGGATGCTGAAAGACAAAATCCGACGCCAATGCCTCACCATAACTCCGGACATGCTTTACAGTGCTGTTCGCAACATTATTCCTCGACTACAGCTATTGTTGAGGAACGATGGTGGACATATTGAGCATTTCCTGTAAAGATCATCATATTTGCTTTGTCTTACTTTGTTATTGCTATTCTGATCAGATGAAGCGCCATCTGTCGGACATTTTTTGAACGTTTGTATTTTTTTGGTTCTAATAAAACTCCATGTCATTCCACGAATGTGTGTCAATTTGTATCCTATCTACATTATTCCGTGATTTATTCAGTTTTCAAATTTATACTGACTTTTTGATCACCCAGTATTTTGGCAGATCAGCATCCGTACACTGTCCAGTCACATTAATGTGACCATCTGCCAAAAGCCTGAATAATCACCTCCTGCAGCACGCGAGACGTGCAGGACGAGTCTGAGGTTATGGAAGGCCGATCATGCGGACTCTAGCGCCGTGGCAAGCTGCGCCAGGTTTCTCGATTGAGGATCCTTAGCGCTGACAGCCCGATCGAGATGATCCCACAGATTCTCGATAGGGTATAATTCCGGGGAGTTTGATGGCCAGGAGAGTACGGTAAGCTCATCCTCGTGCTCTTCGAACCACGCACGTACACTGCGACTTGTGACACGTTGCACTGTCCAGCTGGTAGATGCCTTGGTGCAGCGGGAAAACGAATGGCATGTAGGTGTGGACATTATACCCAAGGATAGATCCATACTTGTGTCGACCCATTGTGCCTTCAGAAAGATTCAATCACCTAGTGAATGCCCTCCAGCATGGACCATTCCGACGATTGTTTCAGGGTATTTGCTTTCAGACGTTTCAAGTTGTACACGCCAACGGCTCTCCGACCGATGGAGCACAAAAAGTGACTCGTCTGAAAAGGCTACCTGTCGCCAATCAGCGGACGTCCAGTTCCGGTTATTGCCGGCCGCAATGGCCGAGCAGTTCTAGGCGCTACAGTCTGGAACCGCGCGACCGCTACGGTCGCAGGTTCGAATCCTGCCTCGGACATGGATGTGTGTGATGTCCTTAGGTTAGGTAGGTTTAAGTAGATCTAAGTACTAGGGAACTGATGACCTCAGAAGGTAAGTTCCATAGTGCTTAGAGCCATTTGAACCATTTTGAACCAGTTCCGGTATTGACGTGCAGGTTGCAGCCTCAGTCGCCGCTGAACAGCAGTCAGCTTGGGTGCATGAACCAGGCGTCTGCTGCCGATATCCAAACGTAACAACGTTTCCTAACGGTCGTTGAGGAGACACTGTCGGTAGCCCCTTGGATCATCTGAGCAGCCAGTTCCTAAACAATTACACGTCTATTTGCCCGTACAGGTCTCCGCAGCCGTTGTTCAGCCCTGTCATCTGTGGTCCGTGGTGCGCCACAGTTGCCTCGACGCCAGTTTTCTATGGCGCCATTTTGCCACGTTCGGTATACTTCAACCACGTCTGCACGCTAACAGTTCGCCAACTTGGCCGCTTTGGAAATGCTTTCACCCTTGGCCCGAAAGCCAATGATCATGCACTTTTGGACGTTAGATAAATCGCACCGTGTTCGCAATACAACATATGTACCTTTTCCGCATCCCCCGATAGGTTATATATGCCCTCCACACCTATTGCTCCCAAGCGTCATCTGTGAGTGGTTATTGAACAGTGATGTCGAACATAGGCGGTGGTCAGATTTATGCGACTGGACCCTGTAGAAGACACGATAACATCGTCCAAATGCGAACTGAAACGGACTTCCGAAAAGCATAAGTTTACAACCACGAACAGACTAATGGAATGCGCTAGTACGTTGATGACCATTTATTTTCCATTTCATGCTTTCACGGCACTCTTTTCAACAAGTGCGTAAAATGTTACGAAAATACTGGTCCGCCCTGCTAAAAATTCCGAGCGAACGGAAAATAAAACTGCTGGAATTCCCGATCCGACGAGTACGAAATTGCATGAGGTGATTAGCAGCGGGTGAGGGGTGGCAGATATCGGAATGCGGAACAGACCGCCGCTCGTGCCTGCGCGCCATTTGAATACCAAACGAAGCGCCTCCGACGGGGGTTGGCAGCCGGCGCTTGCAATCTGCGCAGCTGCTGCTTCACAGGGACGCCAGATTAGGGTGGGGTGGCGCTCCTCTCGCATTCTTCCACCTCTGCGTGCCGCGGTGCGCTCTCCCTTTGCCTACCGGCAACGAGCTAAATTATGCTTAGTGAACGCGCAATACTGCTGTAGCTACTAGGGCTTGATTAAAATGTATAGCAAGCAACCAGAAAAGGAAAGAAACCGAGACTGATAGAATACCGGGTCCATCGGGCGGGGACGGGGTGGGAAACTGATCGTGATGATTTTAAAGGAACCATCCCAGTATTCGCCGGATGTGATTTACGGAAATTGTAGGAAACCTAACTGTGGGCGGGAAGTAGGGTGTGTGAATCCCACACCTCACTGATGGCCTCTGCAGGACTTTGATCGGTATTCCGACTTCCGTTTACCATTCTTCGACACAGGAGGTATTCACAGTCGGTAGACCTGCAATAAATCACGTTAGGCATAACTGACATCATCTCCTTATCTACAGCGAGCTTCGTCCCATTATTTCGACATTTCCCGTGATTCATTTACGTACTAGTTTTGTTCGTTGCTACTTCTTCTGTTCCTTAAATTCCCCACCCACTGAACCCAGAAGTATGAAAGTAGGAAGATTTCTGTGATCTAGCGCTCCGTCTTATCTCTTCCGACGAAAATTAAATGATCGTATGGCGTTATTGGCTAGGATACCTCATCTGGCAGTATTCGCCCGCCTAGTGCAAATCTTATCATTTGACGCCGCTTCGACGACTTGGATGTCGATGATGATGAAATAATGAGGACAACACAACACCCAGTCCACGAGCGGATATAAACTCCAAGCGAGCCAGGAAAAGAACCCAGACTCCCTGCATGGCAGTCAGCCCCACTGACCACTCAGCTGTAGAGGCTGGCTGTATTTTGGGTGATCAAACATTTCAAATCGAAAACGCTGCAGGAGCATCGTTGCCTCTGCAGAGTGCGGCCGAATATTTATTGTCGTGAAGAAGGCAACGCCTTACAATTATATTATGTGGGCTGCATCTCCCATCAGGCCATCGTGCTTGAAGGGTGACACTACTTTCTAGGCATCTTTACGTGCTCACTGTGCGTTTAGAACTGCAAAGAGCGATGTAACGCATTCGACAGACATACTAGAGACACCGCTTCTGTGCAAAGATTCATCGGATTTCCACTGTGGTTTCCATTTCACGCTCGATCTGACTCCAGTTTCGGAACAGCATCCACACAGTATCCGTTAACAGAAACTATAATGTCGGTGCATTCCTGTGCATTAAAGTAAAATGTTGAAGAGTTGTGGAGCATTTAATTTCACAAATAACTTCGGGAAAGTAAGCAATATTACTTATAACAAGTACGTGGATCTGTTTGGATGTTTCATATTTTCCAATGAAAACAGGTCTTTCGAATCCTGCCTCGGGCATGGATGTGTATGATCTCTATAGGTTAGTTAGGTTTAAGTAATCCTAAGTCTAGGGGACCGATGACCTCAGATGTTAAGTCCCATAGTGCTTAGAGCCATTCTGAACCTTTTTTTTCCTTTTTTCAACGACAACGGCCATCTCGAGAATATACACGGAAGCACCAAGGAAGCCAGTTTAGGCATGCGTATTCAAATACAGAGATATGTAGACAGGCATAATACGGGTGCTGCGGTCGGCAACGCCTATGTAAGACAATAAGTTTTTGACGCAGTTCTTAGATCGGTTACTGCTGCTAGAATGCCAGGTTAGCAAGATTTTAGTGAGTTTGAACGTGCTGCCATAGTCGGCGCACGAGCGATGGGACAAAGCATCTCCGAAGTAGCGATGAAGAGGAGATTTTCCCGTACGAACATTTCACGAGTGTATCGTGAATATCAGGAATCCGGTAAAACATCATTCTCCGACATCGCTGCGGCTGTAAAAAGATCCTGCAAGAACGTGACCAACGACGATTGAAGAGAATCGTCCAGTATGACAGAAGTGCAACCCTTCCGCAAATTGCTGCAGATTTCAATGCTGGGCCATCACCAAGTGTCAGCGTGCGAACCAGTCAACGAAACGTCATCGATATGGGATTTCGGATCCAAAGATCCAGTCGTGTACCCTTGGTAACTACACGAAACAAAGTTTTACGCCTCGCCTAGGTCCGTCAACACCGACATTGGCTCGTTGATGACTGGAAACGTGTTGCCTCGTTGGACGAGTCTCGTTTCAAATTGTATCGAGCGGACGGACGTCTACGGTTATGGAGACAACCTAAAGAATCCATGGCCCATGCATGTCAGCATGGGACTGTTCAAGCTGGTAGGGGCTCTGTAATGGTGTGGAGCGTGTGCGACCGTAGCGGTCGCTCGGCCTAGAACCGCACGGCCATTCCGGCCGGCCACGTACGTAAGCATCCTGTCTGATCACCCGCAACAATTCATGTCCATTGCGCATTCCGACGGACTTGGGCAATTTTAGCAGGACAAAGCGACACCCAACACGTCCAGAATTGCTGCAAACTGGCTCCAGGAATACTCTTCCGAGTTCGAATTCCTCCGCTGGCCACCAAAGTCCCCATACATGAACATTATTGAACTTATCTGGCATGCCTTGTAACGTACTGTTCAAAAGAGATCTCCACCCCCTCGTACTCTTAAGTATTTATGGACAGTACTGCAGGATTCATGGTGTCAATCCCCTTCAGCACTATTTCAGACATTAGTCGAGTCCATTGCACGTCGTGTTGCGGCACTTCTGCTTGCTCGCGTGAGCCCTACACGATATTAGGCAGGTGTACCAGTTTCTTTGGCTAAGCAATGAATGTGAATCAGGCACGCAAATAAAAAAAGCCGGTCGTTTAGACGCGCTGCAAATTGCCCGTCTCTGTAAGCTTCCGATCGCAGCTGAGCGTTGAGAGGTGAGCTCTCCCACGGCAGAGCTCCATCGCCCCCCCCCCCCCCTCCCCCGGCTACCCACGACAGCTCTGTAAGTGTCAGCAGGCTGTCAGCGAGACGTCACGTGCAGGCGCCGCAGTCAATTAGCGAACCGCGCGCCGAGCGCAGCCCGGGGGCCGGGGGCGCAGGCCGCGATCCGCGGAAGCTGTCAATTGTGCCGCGACGGCCGATCAGCGTAATGGCCGCTTCCTGATCACCGCCGTCCGGCCGCGCGGGTCATCTCCGCGTTCACACCTGGCAATTCCGTGCCGCGACCTCCACCAATCCTCACAGCCTGAGCCAACACGTGTGCCACGTGTCAAAGAGGTATTGTGACACACCGTTTCCTGGCCGACCGTGTGCGATAGCCCTGTCTGCTGCTGGAGACTCTTGGGACCGTATCAAGCTGCAGAGGAGATGGTTTTTTTTTTTTCAGTTTGAAGGTGACAGTTTGGTGTTATCCCAATCCTCTCAAATGGGCTGTAGTCCGAACCTGTATGGCCGGTTTGGAAGCAGAGAAATTTTTCCCATGACGGTCGGTGTTTCTACCATCCGTTGCAGAAAGACGACAAAGAAGACACTCACACATTCGTCTCGGTATATGGATGATATGTTCGCTATATGGACTCATGGAGAAGAAGAACTGTCTGAATTTCTAAATTTGCTGAATAATACACTACTGGCCATTAAAATTGCTACACAAGGAAGAAATGCAGATGATAAACGGGTATTCATTGGACAAATATATTATACTAGAACTGACATGTGATTATATTTTCACGTAATTTGGGTGCATAGATCCTGAGAAATCAGTACCCAGAACAACCACCTCTGGCCGTAATAACGGCCTTGATACGCCTGGGCATTGAGTCAAACACAGCTTGGATGGCGTGTACAGGTACAGCTGCCCATACAGCTTCAACACGATATCACAGTTCATCAACAGTAGTGACTGGCGTATTGTGACGAGCTAGCTGCTCGGCCACCACTGACCAGACGTTTTCCATTGGTGAGAGATCTGGATAATGTGCTGGACAGGGCAGCAGTCGAACATTTTCTGTATCCAGAAAGGCCCGTACAGGACCTGCAAACTTGCGGTCGTGAATTATGCTGCTGAAATGTAGGGTTTCGCAGGGATCGAATGAAGGATAGAGCCACGGGTCGTAAAACATCTGAAATGTAACGTCCACTGTTCAAAGCGCCGTCAATGCGAACAAGAGGTGACCAAGACGTGTAACCAATGGCACCCCATACCGTCACGCCGGGTGATACGACAATATGGCGATGACGAATACACGCTTCCAATGTGCGTTCACCACGATGTCGCCTAACACGGATGCGACCATCGTGATGCTGTAAACAGAACCTGGATTCATCCGAAAAAATGACGTTTTGCCATTCGTGGACCCAGGTTCGTCGTTGAGTACACCATCGCGGGCGCTCCTGTCTGTGATTCAGCGTCAAGGGTAACCGCAGTCATGGTCTCCGAGCTGATAGTCCATTCTGCTGCAAACGTCGTGGAACTGTTCGTGCAGATGGTTGTTGTCTTGCAAACGTCCCAATCTGTTGACGAAGGGATCGAGACGTGGCTGCACGATCCGTTACAGCCATGCGGATATGATGCCTGTCATCTCGACTGCTAGTGATACGAGGCCGTTGGGATCCAGCACGGCGTTCTTTATTGCCCTCCTGAACCCACCTATTCCATATTCTGCTAACAGTCATTGCATCTCGACCAACGCGAGCAGCAATGTCGCGATACAATAAACCGCAATCGTGATAGGCTACAATACGACCTTTATCAAAGTCGGAAACGTTATGGTATGCATTTCTCCTCCTTACACGAGGCAGCACAACAACGTTTCACCAGGCAACACCGGTGAACTGCTATTTGTGTATGAGAAATTGGTTGGCAACTTTCCTTATTTCAGCACGTTGTAGGTGTCGCCACCGGCGCCAACTTTGTGTGAATGCTCTGAAAAGGTAATCGTTTGCATATCACAGCATCTTCGTGTCGGTTAAATTTCGCGTCTGTAGGACGTCATCTTCGTGGTGTAGCAATTTTAATGGCCAGTAGTGTGTCAATCCACACATACATATTTACACTGAGGTGACAAGTCACCGGATAGCGATATGCAGTAATAGAGATGACGGTAGAATCGCGTACACAAGATATAAAAGGGCGGTGCATTGGTGGAGCTGGTACTTGTACTCAGGTGATTCATAGGAAACGTTCCGGACGTATTTCTGGCCGCACGACGATAAGTAACAGACCTTCAAAGTGGAATGATAATTGGAGCTAGAAGCACGAGAGATTTCATTTCAGGTATCGTTAGGGAATTTAATATTCCCAAGTCCACGGTGTCATGATTATGCCGGGAATATCAACAGCCAGGCATTACCTCTCACCACGGACAACGCAGCCGCTGACTGCCTTCACTTAACGACCGAGAGCAGCGGCGGTTGTGTAGAGTTGTCAGTGCTAACAGAGCTGCAGTGACGCGTGAAATAGCCGCGGAATTCAATGTGGGACGTACGACGAACGCACAGTGTAGCGACATTTGGTATTAATGGGCTACGGCAGCAGTTAGCCAACGCTAACCGCACATCAGCTGCAGCGCCTCTCTTTGGCTCGTGACCATATCAGTTGGACTTTTAGATGAATGGCAAACAATGGCCTGGACATATGAGTCCAGATTTCAGTTGGTAAGAGCTGATGGCAGGTTTCGAGACACCACGAAGCCATGGACCAAAGTTGTCGAAAAGGCACTGCGGAATCTGGTGGTGACTCCACAATGGTGTGGGCTGTCTTCCCATGGCATGACTGAGTCCTCTGTTCCAACTGAACAGATCACTGACTGAAATGATTGTGTTCGGATACTTTGAGACCATTTGCAGCCATTTATCGATGGAATTTTTATGAATGATTATCTGCCATGTGACCGAAGCACAACTATTTGTGATTGGTTTGAACAACTCTCTGCACAATTCGATCGAATGATTTGGCCATCCATCGAACATTTATTGCACATAATAGAGGGGTCAGTCCGTACGAGAAACCCCTTACCGGTACACTTTTACAATTATAGATGGTTACAGAGGCAGCAGGGCCCACTATTTCAGCAGGGGACTTGCAACGACATGTCGAGTCCATGCCACGTCTAGTTGCTGCACTACTCCAGGCAAAAGGAGATCCGTCACTATAAGAGGAAGTATCCCACGACTTTTGTCATCTCAGTCTGTGCGTGTGCGCGCGTGTGTTTCACATCTCGTCCTAAACCACTGATGCAATTTCAACCGAACCTAAATACCTATTCTTTACTCTTTCGGACAACACTCGCCGTGGAGGGGGCGGGGGGGGGGGGGGGGGGAGGACGAACCACCAACCTACCGTAGTTCATGAGATATGACGTCATAAACATTGAGATGCGTGAAAAATTGTCGCTTCATGCATAAACTTTTGACACATTTAATCCTTACTACTAGGTCACTCGTTCAGTTGAGTCAAGTTAAGGAAATCCGTGGCAACTGTTTTTGACAGCTTTAACTGCTAAGCACGAACGGCTGTAGGCAAAAACAATGCCTGTCTGTAGACCATGAAGAGGCGTTGGCATGGAGACACGTTAGAAAATCACACTGTTGACACACGAAACATCTGCGCCCAGCGTACAGAAATTGTCCCGTACAGTTTTACTTAATTTGGATACTGTACTTACACATTTGTACATTATCCATATTTCTTTGTACGACTGTTTCATAATTTCGAAGATGTTTTCACGAATACATGGAAATGAAATTTTTTCGATACTTCACTACAAACAGAGCTCATTTTGTGTTTTCGTTTCTAATGGAAAATAGGCAAAATGAATACCCAGGCAATGCGCACTTTGCCAGCTGTTTCTGATATAAAGTTCACTAGAGGGGGGAAAGGAGAAATATGGTCAAATTTCATTTTTTAATGTGCAGGTAATTAGAAAACCCGACGAAACTTCAGGGCATAATGTCTACAGAAAGCCTACTCACGCCGATACATACCTCCTATAAACTTCCAATCACTATCCCAAGCAGAAAACAGGAATGATCAAAACATTAGTAGACCGGCTAAAAGTATCTGTGGAACACAGTACTTTGAGGACGAGCTCGATCATTTAAGAATGGCGTTCAGTAGCAAATCTGACAACGAGATACGCAAGTTGTAGGTCGTAAAAGGTCCGGTGTTTGTAATGAAAAAGAACCAATCAAAGGAAAAGGTTTCCTTCCATTTGTAAAAAACTATCACTGATTGCTTCAGTAAAGTACTCAGAAAACACGGTATTGATACAGCATTTAAACCAACAAGAAAGGTGCGCGAATATTTGAACACTGCAGAGGACCTAAACTAACCGCTTGCTGCAGCTGGATTATATAAAATCCTGCGCATTTACGACTAAGTGTACTTAGGAACTACAAAAAAAAGCATTAACACCCGCCTCAAGGAAGACAAGAGCAGTTGTCGCCTAGGAAAGACGGACAAGTCAGATCACGAACTAGGATCAGGAAACCACCAAATTCGTTGCTGTAACACTGTGGTTTTAGCAAGATCTAATAATTACTACGCTAGGATATACGGAGAGAACAGAGAAATTGCAAAGCACCAAATCAATTTCAATAGAAGAGGAGGAGGATTGAAATTAGACAAGTTGTGGACCCTAGAGCTAAATAAAACAAAAAGCACCACCTGTTCGCCTCTGCAAGCTCTCTACGATTCGTCAGTGCGGTTCCGAGACCATAGGCAGCAGATTGATGACGTCACGAACCGACCGTTGCGTGGATACGTATAAAGAGTTCGGCGTTCTGATTTGTTTTGAGTATTTAAGTTGCTAAAGCCTCTGATCAAATCTCCAGCAGTGGAGGACAACACGTTATCCCGAGAATTTTGCCTTGGACCACAGTCTCATTCCCATCAATAAAATATCAGCAGTATCGCAAATACCGGCCGTGAAAGCCTACATTGCATGATTAAAAGTTCTTAAGCTCCTCGCAGAAGGCTGCACCTTGCACAGGCGGTATCAGCGGGAGCACGGAATGGCCGATAAAACGCCCACAATCCGCTTCTGATTTTGATTGCCTTGAATGCCTAAAGGTAAAACGATTTCGTGCAGAGGTTTGTAGATCAGAAAAATCAAGAAGTCGGCTTGCAGTTCTTGTGAGATATCCAAGTCGTACAGGTGTGGACGTGAAACTGTGGCAAGGCACTTTTCTGTTTTTTCTCGGCGAGTATTGCGGATTAGTAAGCGTGGACTTGTTTCGTACAAAAAGGCGTCAGAACAGAGAATGGAGTCACTAGCTAGCCGGAGATGGCTTTGGATGAAAGTGACGAACATGGACAGAGTTAATTCATGCCAATAAATTTAATTGTGCAAACTGAGTTGCCACAGGACGCGTCTGTAAATCGACCCCCCCCCCCCCCCCGCCCACTCCCACCCCAACCCTTCAGCTTTTAGTCAAATCGTGACGTAAATCTTTTTTTTTTTTATTTCCTCCAATCCGATCCAAAACATATTCATTAGTTATTCGATCAACCGGTCTAAAATCAACATTCTTCTATATCACCACATTTCAAAAACTTCTATTGCTTTATTGCCTGAACTGCTTGTCCTCTACGTTTCACTTCCGTACAAGGCTAAACTCCAGATCTTCATAAAAGTACTGTCTAACAGGCAAATTTATAACATATGCCTTCAGACTTCTGTTTCTTCAGCCGACGTTCGTTTGACGACTTTTTCGACGTTTAGCCAGCACGAGAGATGGCATTGTCAAAGTTTCACTCTCCACTGTTCGTGGCGTGCGGTGGTGGAGCGCGCGCTGTCTGGGACCGACCATACAAGAAAATGCACAGACACTATGGAGAAGAGCGCCACGCCCGCTTGCTCAAGCCAAACGGATCTCTGATTCCCGTGCTGCAGCGAACGATAGTTGCAGGTTGCAACGGGAGAATCACAGCAGAAATGACCAGGGAAAAGCCCTCAGACGTTGGCGCGTCAGATTCCACAATCTCCTGTCACAGCCTAGACTTCTGTTCCCCACCAACAATGGAGAGTGAACCTGTGTCAGTACCAGTCACTCGTGCTGGCGAAACGTCAGAAGAATTGTCAAACGAACGTCAGCCGAAGAACCTCAGACAGAAGCCTACAGGCAATATGTCAACAACTGGTTTCGAAAGGCTCAATAATTTTACATAAATTTATTTTATATGTGAATAAATTCCTTTTTACCAGAAATTTTTTCTTGTTATAGCTCAAATAACGTACAGTTCGGAAACAGCCAGGTCCTACCTGTCGTACTGGCGCCAACTGTAGAGTTACAACCTGGAAGTGGTCCTGCCATTCGTGGCGAGTGGAGAAACACTGTCGCCGTGTTGGGAGGCGGCACGACATTACGGCGGGAAGTGGAAGCCGCCACGGGGCGCGCCAAGGACGGTCGTTGGTGTAACACCTACTGCCGTGTCTGCTCGCTTATGTAAAGCACGAGGCGACGTCATCACAGCCGCCCTTCAGCTGCCCAGCCCGCTCGGAATAACAGTGATTCTGCCACTAACTATGACAATACCGTTCGGGAACTACAGCTCAAAGACTTCGCAAGGGTATAGCGCTGACGTCACACCATAGCAAACTAGGTATTTCCTTAGTTACTAAGGTTCGTCAGTTGTGATGGAGGTTGCGAGTTCTGGACGGCTTTTCATCACGGGCGGTTGCAATCCTGTGTGTTTATAATTTTCCGGAATACTTTTAAGACGACAGAAAGCAGAAAAAATTTGTGGTTTTCCTCAGAAAAGAATTCTCGATATGTTATTTCTATGAGGGTCGTGCAATAAGTAATGCAACACCTTTTTCTGATTCCAATTCACCACTTTATTCCCCATTCTTCTGGCTACAAAACTGTGTTTTTCAACAAAATCTCCATTCAATGCGATGGCCTCACGCCACCTTATTGGGATGGCCTGTATGCCCGCATGCTCGATGTCGGAGCCGATGTCTTGCTGCACTGATGATCTCCACATCATCAACGTACTGCAACCGATGGAGTGCACCACTGAGCCAAACGGACGGAAGTCAGAAGGTGAGCTACCTGGGCTGTAGGGGGGATGAGGAAGAGCAGTCCAATGAAGTTTTACGAGCTCCTCTCGACTGCGGGAGACTTGTGTGAGGCCTTACGTTGTCATGGAAAAGCTCTTTTACATTTTTGTGATGACGAACCCTAATCAGTTTCGTCAATTTCCTGAGGGTAGCAGCGGCCGATCGGCACCCGGGAGATCGGACAAATTTGCTCGACCTTGTTGCGATGATAACAGACACATGGCCCAACGACTCACCGTGCTTTTGTTCACTGCCTAGTGTTCTTCCACATTCTGCAAGCGCTTATGAATATATGCCACGTTATAGTTGTCTGCAAAATCGCCTCCATGGCAGCCGTCTGCTTGGAACGCATCTCCATTACAGACGCTGTTTTGAAGGCTACATGAAGCGCCGCCACCAATCGGAACTTCATGAAACTAAGGAGGCTGAAGCAGGAATATACCACGACGCCCTACAAAAAATTCCTCATTTTTTGACTCAAAACTGGCTGAGGAAAAAATGTTTTGCATTATTTATTGAACGCTCCTCGTATATTATCGTGACAACTTTAAATAACGTTCAAATATAAATGTATTTTCGTCGAAAAAGTAATACTTTATGTATTATGAAAACAGGAACTTTTAGGAACAATTCTAAATATTAAAACATTAATACTGCGGATCTCCTCCTGAAAGATCAGACGCTTTGTACCCAGAAGGAGCAGGTGAGCACCCCTCTCTTCCAGAAATAAACTATTTTCACAAACCACCGAACTCTCATCATGCCCTGCCACAGAGACGAATCAGTTCATCATCAGTTTGAAGTATCTTTCGAAATATCCTGGCTACGCCCTCGAATCCAACTGTTCCGTCATCAAACTGGGTAATGGGTCAACAGATCTTTCTGCACTGAAGTAAACTAGCTCACAAGCACAGAAGTTAACGCTGATGATGTTTGGTATGTGGGGCGCTGAGCTGCGCGGTCATCAGTGCCCGTATGAAGTCACAATTTTTCCACCAGTCCCATCTAGTCACTGTCATGAATTATTATGATGATGATGAAGAAGAAATTATGAGGACAACACAAACACCCAGTTCCCGGGCAGGGAAAATGCCCAACCCGGACGGGCAGCGAACCCGGAACCCCGTGATCCAGAGGCAGCAATGCTAGCCATGAGAGCACGAGCTGCGAACGAACTTAACGCTGAAGAATTCGATGCTGAATGAGTTGATTGAGGCATCTACATGTTCGATTAATTTCATTCTGCATGCAAACAAATATAATCATGGTAGCAAATTAACTTATCTCAGGGAGAGGGAAGCATTAGAACGCCTCCTGGAACATACAGGCAAACCATCAGTAATAGACTGCAATCACCTGCTATCTCAGCAATATAGCGAAGCAATTTGTACATATTTCTTCAATATTTCCGCGTATTGGGATAATGTTAAAGACAACACTTTATAACAATAAAATGCTGAAAAATGTGGATAGCGTGAATGCATATCAGAATAAGTGTGCTTGTACTGCTTCTAGCCGAGTTTCTCACATTCCGGAGCGTGCAGATGTCGATGTTGCCACTGATCCGGAGAAATGCGCGCCGATTACGCGGGTGCGCCGGGGATCGAGCGTCCACAATATTTTCAGTTCAATAAAGAAAAAAGTAAAACATTTCTCACTTGCCTTTATCAAAAAGTAATGAACTATTAAAACACTGAGATGGAAGTTAAAATATCTGACCCCTAAAACATATGTTTGTTTCAGATGATTTAGTGCAAAGGCAACAAAGCACAACACATTCCCCGTTGCTTGCCTTTTTCTGGCCAAGTTATAGGCAGTCCCCAGAACAAAAGTCACACTATACTGTGGATGGACTCCCGTCTTTTCTTATTGCTTTCATGTTTTCTTAAAAGTGACAAGTCACAATATGCCCACTCCAATCGTCAAGATCTGTTTTAAAACACCTGCTTGCCAATATAGAGCAGTAATAAAGAATGATCTTTA
The DNA here is from genome assembly GCF_021461385.2 of Schistocerca piceifrons. Taxonomy (NCBI): domain Eukaryota; kingdom Metazoa; phylum Arthropoda; class Insecta; order Orthoptera; family Acrididae; genus Schistocerca; species Schistocerca piceifrons. The sequence goes on from NC_060139.1 coordinate 559,379,552, forward strand.
GTTATTTATTTATTTATTTATTTATTTTAACATAACAGCGGTGTGCTTTAAGAATTCAGTGGAATTGTTTTCATGTAATCAGGATTATTATGGTTTTGTTAGTTCAGAAAATGGCTTTGAAGGACGCGGAAGCTCCGTCATTGATATGCACCCACAGAAATTTTGGAAAGTCGACACTCTTGTCTATAGAACTACTGATCCTGCCGAGTAACAACACCCTTCGCAATGCCCATCAGTCGTATAAAATGCTTGCAACTAGCCGGCGCTCTGCACACCTGTTATACAGTGTATGCACAGACTTGGTCACGTGGCCTCTTGTAGATCTACATCTATATTCTGCAGACCACTAACGGTGATGGCAGAGGGTACTTTCCATGGTACCACTTGTTAGCGCTTCCTGTCATTGAATTTGCATACGGAACGCGGGAAGAACGAGTTCTTACATTCGTCTCTGCCCATTGAAATTAGACTAATTTTGTCCTCGTAGGCCCTACGGGAGGGATATATGGGAGATTGTAGCACATACATACACTGCTCAGTAAACGCTGTTTTTTAAACTTTCGAAGTAGACTTCCGTGGGATAGCTTGCATATAATTTCAAGCGTTTCCCACATCACGTTTTTAGTACTCCTGTGACGGTCTCTCATGGGCAAAACAAGCCTGTGAACATCCGTGCTGTCGTCTGTAGACGTTCACTATCTCCCGTTAGACCTATTTGTTATGGATCCCACATATTTGACCAATATTCTAGTACGGGTGGCACGAGTGCTTTGTACGCCATCTCCCCTGTAGACGGATTGCATTTTCTATGGATGTGGTGCTAAATAGGGACTTGCATATGGAGAGTAATGTTAATTAGACCATCAACGTTACGAAGTACGAATCACCTGAAATGGCTCTGAGCACTATGCGAGGTCATAAGTCGCCTAGAACTTAGGACTAATTAAACGTAACTAACCTAAGGACATCACACACATCCATGCCCGAGGGAGGATTCTAACCTGCGACCGTAGCGGTCGCTCGGTTGCAGACAGTAGCGCCTAGAACCGCACGGCCACTCCGGCCGGCAGAATCACCTAATGCTATTACCCAAAACCGAAGAATACTGCAACTTGCATCCATGTGAACCTGCTTACTTTATTCATCCCATGGTCTCTTCTAATAATATTTCCCCTCCCCCTTCCCTCTATCACCAAAATAAGTATTCCTTGATTCATCAATGTCTGACATCTCAAACAATCCTTTGACTTAAGTTGTGCCACAAATGTCTCTTCCTCAATGCAATTCAGTACTACCTCATTCATTACTTGATATGTCCCTTTTATCTTCACCATCCTTCTATAACCCTTCCATGGTTATGTTTCATCTTGCACGTATTTAAAAAATAAAAAGTCGAAAACTGTCTTCCTCTGTGATAAAAAAAAAAAAAAAAAAAAAACTTTCACTACCAAAGAATTTTAGACTGATCGATTTTGAAAATTGGTGAAGTGAGATCCTAGTTTTAATGTGAAACTGGGATTTTCAGACGGAAATTTCTAATTTTAGGAAGATTTTATCAGGATGGGAATCATGGAAAAAAGGACAACAAATCAGTAGCAAACATATTTATTTGCCTGGCAATTTTAAATTTGAAATACCGCACATATGTTTTCAGTATACGCTAACTTTTAGAAGATGGCTTTAACATACCACACACTAATGTTTTCAACATTCTGTGAAATTTTATGGGACAGACATTCCACTACTTGCAAATTATGTGTAAAACAGCATAATTACTGAGGTGCGTAGTAAAATAATGTCTGTGATGTATAAGAAAATACAATTAGTTGCTTCAGTCATTCTCGGGAAGGAGAAGACGGTTGTTTGTTCTCACCGTGTCTCCTATAAACATACGCCGCCCCATCTGAGCGTTCACAGCCTACTACACGGGGTACATCAACTGAAAGTTGCGCTGCAAATATTGCGGAAATGCAAAGAACTAATGAGGTAAAGCGCGAGGTGGCCGCGCTGTTAGAGGCGCCATGTCACTGACTGAGAGGCCCCTCCCGCCTCGGGCATCGGTGTGTGTGTGTTGTTCTTAGCATAAGATAGTCGAAGTAGCGTGTTAGTCTAGGGACCGATGACCTCAGCAGTTTGGTCCCTTAGGAATTCATACACACCTGAACATTTTATTCATGTTCGGTTCTCACTGAATGGATTAGTAGTCAGGGTCTCGTATTGTTAGCCAATAAACAGAATGAAATAATACTTAGAAAGTGTATTTTTGTGCAAACATTCACTTTCTTAAACGGAACAATGTCTATTGATATTAATAAATCAAAAGTAGGATAAATTAGACTGTCAGTGGTGTTTGTTGCTCGATTGTAGTGCGAGTCGTTTATGAGATGAGTTTTGAAAAATTTCCACACTGCCACTTTTTTAACGCATTCAACCTTCGTAGTTACTATGTATGATGTAGCTATGTTTGCTTACAGTGCGCTTGTGTGTTCCTTGATTGCATTGCGACTTTTTAGTCAGTTTTTATGTGACAATCCGAACAGTGTGACGTGAGTGGCCGATGCGATTCACCAATGCGAAAAACGGCGACATACTCATGGTGTATGTAGAGTGTAGGAAAAACACTGTTCGTTATGGATGCCGCAAGACGTTCCAGTAAACATCACCTCGGAAATTATTTATCAACCTCTTCAACCAGTTACGTCAAAGTGGTAGTGTGTAACATGTATACAACGTAACAGAAGGAAACAAGTGACGACAGGGAGAGGGTAAGTTAATGTCCTTTCCGCTGTTTCAGTTGATGCGCACGTTAGTTCCTGCGCAATCGCACGAGGCAGAGGGATGTGTCAGGCAAAAGACCTACGCATTTTTCAACGGTGTGGGTTCCATCCCTATCACATCTCTCTCCATGAGGACTACGCGGGTACGATTGTGAGAATCGTGTCAACTTCTGTACCTTTGCATTAAAACAAGACTCCAGATGTATGACGTATCTTGTTTAATGATGAAGCCACATTTAAATCATGATCAGGTAAATCGACGAACATGCAGTATTGGTCTGTTGACAATCGCCGTCGGTTTCGTCAGGTGGGTCAGGTGGAACGTCAGCGTCAATGGAGTGTAAACGTGTGGTGTGGGATAGTGCTCGTTAGCCCGTGTTTCATAGGCACAACACTAAATGTAGACAAACATCGCAGCCTCCTTACAAACCGTCTTCCACGGATGCTAGAAGACGTTCCGACACAGATAAGGAGAAACCTGTAATACAAACCACGATGACTGTCCAGTCCATAGTGCACGAAGTAGTACAGCATTTCTCCACAAATTGTTTCCTTATAGTTGGACTGGACATAAAGGACCTGTGCCTTGGCCAGCCCGTTCTCCGGATTTGACGCCTGTAGACTTCTTTCTGTGGGGAAAGCTGAAAGACACTGTAAGGACGTACCAACTACACCCGATGATACGCAACGACGTATTACTGCAGCGTGCACGGACGTCTCCACTGAAATGCTAACACGTGTGCAGTAGCCGTTCCATAACAATTTTTGAACACAAACTGCAGTGTTCAGTTGTCTTGTTACTGGTAAGAATCTATATAAAACGAGTGTATGAACTTCGGTGTTTATCTTTAGCGTGTGCTTCTACAGGTATTGTACAACTGTCGATGTGGGAACTTATCAAAATACGATATCTTGTGAAAGACTCGGACTAGACTCCTGAATCCTGCGCTGGTCCGGGTCGGAGCTGCTGCCGCCGCTGTTGTAATTAACCCAACTTTTAGTATGCTAATGTCAATAGGAATCGTTCCTTTTAAAAAATGTACGTTTGCACAAAAAATGTGCTAACTATTATAATTTGTTGGTTAGGTAAAAACAAGAGCTCCTGACTACCAACCCCTTCTGTGAAAACCGCACACCAATAGCACTTTCCATTTGCGCAATATCTGCAGTGCATGTCTTAGGTGATTCACCCTCTATATTCGTCCCGTGGTTCGTAGTAATTTTCTCCAAGTTCCAAAAGCATCTCGCTACATGCTAGGCTAACATTAGACAAATATTAGCTAAGACCTCCAAACGTTCAAGGCCCCGTGTTCCTTTAGTCGGACGCACATTTCCCATCAACCAGAAAAGGGTTAGAATGCAGTGCCGTACTGAAGACAATACGAAAGTAATTGGTAAGGCCACGCGAGGTTCATACGCTTTCTTGGTTTCCACGCTTGCAGAGAGTAGCTGGCCGGGGCTTTGAGTTCTTTTGTACCGGCGAACGGTAAAAGGGGTCCCGGTGCCGCCAGCAGGAGGAATGAAAGGCCGTGCAGCGCCGCAACGGCGCGTGAGGCTGCGCTGCGCCGCCCCAAGACGGCCGGCCCCGGCAGTCCATTGAGCGGCAGGCCAGCCGGCGGTTCCGCACGGCTGCACACGCCGCCGCAGCCGCCGCCCCCACCGCCCCCGCGTGTACCGTTGGCCCGGCTCGCGGGCACGCCCACAATTAGGCGTCTGGCCAGCTGCGCTGGTCCGGGTCGGAGCTGCTGCCGCCGCTGTTGTGGTCGTGTGCCCAGAATCTCTGAGTGACTGACTAACAAGGGGACCGCGCCTACTTGCCGCCACCCATTCCGTCACAGTGCATGGTATATAGCCTGGCCTCGGCCACAAACTAAAGAGACAGCAGTGGCAGGTACAGACGGCAAAGCGTTTGGAAAAAATAGCATTTTGGCGCGGATCGGGGGACGCATGAGCCATTTCAATGAGAGTAGTTTCCAAGCAGCTGTTAGCGCACCTAGTCCCCCATATAGAAACATTTTGTTATTTATTTTCGTAAAATTCATCACAAGGGAAGGCAAAGGAGAATCTAGGTTTGTAAACAACCTTTAAGGATGGAATTTTAGGGGGTACATCGAAACTTCGTGTATAAAATCTTATACCCTTATTATTTTACAGTTTATGGTTTACACGTGTTGGAGTGATATTCACCTCATAAATAGTAGAAGCAGTAATTTTCTCGGTATCTTGCACACTTTATAAACTCCACACTTGGCTCTTTTAAAGTTTTCATAGTAAAACGTTACTTGATTTCATAAAGTGTTCTCCTACCCTGGAAAGTTTCGACCAAACTATGCGTAATGAATTCATTGACGCTTGAATTTCACTTTCTTTTCGGAAAGTTATTTGCAATTTCAAATTTTCATTTGATTTTCTTTTCGTACATTTTGTGAAAATATTAACAAATACAATTTATTCGTCATTACTTGATTTTATATGCTATGTAAGTAACGTAATAACTGAAAATAAATGCGTCCACGTAGGAACTCGCCCCACGACCATTGGATTACGATTCTATACCCTTTCCGCTGCCCCAAGCAGCAGAACTGCGTTAACGTATAACGACTGGAGACTCGTCCGATCTGCGACAAAAACGCAATCCTTCCAAACGCTTGACCATCTGGCGCTCCGACTGCCGTCACTTTTGATCTCTGGCCAAACCCCACATATACCATAAATCTGGATAAAATCGGCGATGACGAGTAGAAGCGGTCCCCTTGCAAGTTATTTTTCGTCTACAGGTCATGTATACTCAGGTCTAGCAGGGAGGCTGTCACTCGCCCCCTCAGTATCACACACACCCCATCTTGTCCTAACAGAGCGTCTCCACCTTTGTGCCACTTTGGGAGTGCGCGTGTTGATGCGATTCCTGACTGGCTGCTGGTTCAAAATGGCTCTGAGCACTATGTGACTTAACTGCTGTGGTCATCAGTCCCCTAGAACTTAGAACTACTTAAACCTAACTAACCTAAGGACATCACAAACATCCATGCCCGAGGCAGGATTCGAACCTGCGATCGTAGCGGTCTTGCGGTTCCAGACTGCAGCGCCTTTAACCGCACGGCCACTTCGGCCGGCCGGCTGCTGGAGAACGCCAAGTGAGCACAAGCACAGGATGACCGCCAAATGGTGCGCGTGACCGTAATGGCTCATATAGTTCTGGCCACAATGTTTGTTCAGTGTTGGAACACTGCGACGAGTGCACCCCTGTCTGTGTCGACGGTTCCATTGACGGCAAGGACGCCATTGCGTCGGCTTGCTCTGTATAAACACTTGGAATTTCACAAGGCCCGAGAATCTTGTCATTGGCGCGTTAAATGTCAGTTATGTTGTTTTCAGATGAAATACGTTTGAAGTTAGCCTAGAGCAGGGTTTCCCGTGGGAAGTGAACAAGTTCTCCACGAGAAACTGTTAATAACATGGTTTTTTTTCTTCGACATTTTGATGAGACTAGTAATAAAATTTTAGTAACTCTGTTTTATTACTTATGATGTAAAATTGAAGTTATCACTAAATGAGATACATTTCTCTCACTTTTAAAATTTTATTAACCTTCAAAATAAACAAGGTGTTCCACCTAAGGGAGAGAATCCTCAAATCGTTCTTTCACAGGAAAAATTTGGGAAGCACTGGCCTATAGTAATCTCGCTTGCTTTTAGGACTCTCCATAGATTATCGCCATCTGCCAGTTCGCATTCCTATACGCTATAGCGGAAAAACTTTGAGTGTGGAACCTTAAGCTACGACGACCTCAACTCCTGCGTATTGAGAGCAATGTGAATAGAAAACGCTACTTCATCAGATAAGATTTACAGGTAGGTGCTCGTGTCCCTTTCTCTGGCCACTCCACAAGCCATATATCTGGATCACGCGCGCGCTTGTGTAAAACTCTCACTGCAATGTAAATATTAGTACCTCACAGGTGAAAGAAAGTTAGTTGCGATGCTGCATGGTCCCTCGCGGGAACGACATTTTTAGGTATATAGCATTTCGTTACCACCTGGTTTCGAACCTGACAGAATTCAATATTTTCTTTACTTTAGTTTCAGTGTATCAACCGATAAAAATTATATATGGGGTAACGATTACTGAATTATATGAAATAAAATCGTAACTTCTGAACGTTTCCTTTAGGATATTCAAACTGCACGGTTGGCCTTGGGACATGATGGGAATTAGTATGCGCATGCATGGTTTGGTTCAGCGACGAAGCCCACTTTCATTTGGATGGGTTCGTCAATAAGCAAAATTGGCACATTTGGGGGACTGAGAATCCGCTTTTTGCGATCGAGAGGTCTCTTTACCATCAACGGATGACTGTGTGGTGCGCAATCTCCAGTCACCGAATAATCGGTGCGATATTCCTTGATGGCACGGTGACTACCAAAGGGTACGTGAAGGTTCTGAAAGATGATTGCATCCCTATTATTAAAAGTGACCCTGATTTCGACAAGATTTGTTTCATGCAAGACGGAGCTCGACCCCATCGAAGCAGCAGAATGTTTGACGTCCTGGAGGAGAACTCTGGGGACTGCATTCTGGTTCTGGGATATCCAGTGGCCACTGGCATGGGCCTCGATTGGCCGCCATATTCTCCGGATCTCAACACATGCGACTCCTTTTTGTGGGGCTATTTTATAGGCAAGGTGTACAGCAATAAACCCAAAAACCACTGCTGAGCTGAAAACAGCCATTCAGGTCATCGAGAGCATCGACATTCCGACACTTCAGTGGGTAATGCATAAATTTCGCTATCCGTCTGCGCCACTTCTTCGTCAATGACGACAGGCATATCGACCATGTCGTAACATAAATCCGAATATCTGTAGCGATGTTTACATATTGAATAATGTGTGCACAGCATCGACGGGAAACGGTTTCTTTCCCATTACAAACAAAATTATTTTTAAAGTGGAATTTTACGTGTCCAATCTATAAAGCGGTCCCTGATTAGTACGTTCTTAGTTTCATCGATATGCATTAAGAGCAACAGTATAACTGGAAAAATAAAAATACTCCAGCAGCGACTGAGCAGCGCTTCTGCATCGCACTGGTAGTCAGCGCGGGCTAGGACGGTGTTGTCGCTGCTGCAGTACCGATTATTCTTCGTGCTTTACTATACCTGCTAATACCAACCGAAAAAAACGAATATCGCACTGCACTAATCTGGCACTGCTCTGTCACTGCACTAATCTGGCACGGCTCTGTCGAATGGGCACATAAAATTCCACTTTAAGAATCAATTCGTTTGTGACGGGAAACAAGGCGGCCATTTCGATCGACGACAGCGTCGCATTACAGATACGATGAGCAGCATTTGTTTGGGCTGTTTGCAGCTACACGTTGCGATGACGAAATTGCAAATATCTGCCGAAACACCAGAGAAAACGATCCTGACGACTGTTCGGAGCGATATCCTGTCCATGTAAGGTTGTTAGTTTCGGTCCATAACGACCATCTTCAGAGTTGAGTACACACAGCTTGCTGGCCATACAGAGTCGAAATAGTCAGCCAACTTTGTGTACTCGTATCTGAAAATGGTTCTTAGTAACTTGATCTTTAAAAAGTTTTGTGATCCGTGCGTCGCAAACCGTGAAGACACGGCAATAAAATTAAACAGTAACATCAGAATTAGTAAGTGAACTTTTATGTAAGGTCTCCCTACAGTAGTAAGGGCGGACTGTCGTTTCAGTTTGCATTCGCCAGTGCTTATTCGCAATAGGGATGGCGGTTATCGCAGAAAAAAACGGTTTTCGGTTCTACCAGTCCTTTTCGTCTGCAGTGTGACTTGATTGTTAAAACCGCTCAGAAACCAGTTTTTTGTCTTTATAATTTCGAGTTACAAACGTGAACGTCGAATAAAGATAGAAAAATTCTAATGGAGGTGAAGGAGTAGCAGAGAACGTTCGATATAGGGCTGAGGCTTCGGCAGAAATCTGTCACACTGTTTTTAGAAAAGGCTGCGAGGTAAAGAGGACGGGTGCGGCGACAGCTAGAGCAAAGGGTTACAAGTTGACTTCGCTGTATTGTGACTTTCCGATGGTATTAAATATTTACCCTGGGGCAACCACTAAATTAAGGCTTTCTTTATTATCCCGAGTCTACAGCAGGCCAATAAAATTACAGCTATTTCAATCAAATTTACCTTCTCTTCCAAGGAACACTGTCGATGTTTTCTCCTTACATGATGTCAGGAGTCTACAATATCTCCACCCGTTTGTAATCTTTTAAAGCAAATGGAGCATCGTACTTCTTAGCTACCGCAGTTCGTAAGATACTTCCGAGCCGGCCGAAGTGGCCGTGCGGTTAAAGGCGCTGCAGTCTGGAACCGCAAGACCGCTACGGTTCCAGGTTCGAATCCTGCCTCGGGCATGGATGTTTGTGATGTCCTTAGGTTGGTTAGGTTTAACTAGTTCTAAGTTCTAGGGGACTAATGACCTCAGCAGTTGAGTCCCATAGTGCTCAGAGCCATTTTTTTTGAAGATACTTCCGAAGTAACGGAAGTACCATTCAGAAATACGACTGATGTCCGAGGACGACAGCGAGAAACTACCGTATAGACCACGGGAGGTGGGGAGAGGGGGGGGGGCAAGGAATGGAAGGAGGAAAAAAAATGGCTTTGAGCGCTATAGGACTTAACATCTGAGATCATCAGTCCCCTAGAACTTAGAACTACTTTAACATAACTAATCTAAGGACACCACACCAATCCATGCCCGAGGCAGGAGTAGAACCTGCAACCGTAGCAGTCGCGCAGTTCCGGACTGAAGCGCCTAGAACCGCTCGGCCACCGCGGCCGGCTAATGGAAGGAAGATTAGAGTTTAACGTCCCGTCGACATCGCTATCATTAGAGACGGAGCACAATCTCTGAACGTTTTAACGATGGGAAAGGAAATCGGTCGCGCCCTTTCAGTGGAACCATCCTGGCAATCGCGTAAAAGGATTTAGGTGAATCACGAAATATCGGGTTGGCCTCACGCGTATTTGAACCGTCGTTCTTCCGGATATGACTCCAGTGTGCTAAGCACCGCGTCACCACGTTCGATCAGGTGTTGAATATAGCGTACTGCACGTTCACGCCTACCGTATAACAGCCACGCCACACGGCAACAGGCACACACACACACACACACACACACACACACACACACACACACACACAAAATACTGTCACTGCAGTGCTCCTGTTATGTGTTTGTTGCTAGTCTAAATGTAAGCGTTGTTATTAAAACAGCACTGGTCGCTTTTTCCAGAGTCTATAATAATCCAATATTTCAAAAAATGGGTCAAATAGGTCAAATGGCTCTAAGCACTATGGGATTTAAAATCTGAGGTCAGCAGTCCCCTAGACTTAGAACTACTTAAACCTAACAAACCGAAGGACATGACACACATCCATGCCCGAGGCAGGATTCGAATCTGCGACCGTAGCAGCAGCGTGGTTCCGTACTGAAGCGCCTAGAACCACTCGGCCACCCAATATTTCGAAACAATGTAAATTCTACGAACAAACATTATTATTTTTTGAAAAATGTTTTAAATAAAAAACCAAAGGTTTTACCACTGCTGCTATGGCAAATTGATATGCCGGTTTTTTACCTAGTTATTAGTGAAAAAATAAAAAGCTTGTTATAACAGAGACGCAACAGATACCGAAAAAGACCGGTTATTCAGAAATAACTGAAGTACCGGTATCGATTTTAACCGGTCGGTTTTTTCTCTCATTCTTAAGTGGCAGTCGAAACGCCTGAAAAATGCTGAACTAGTCCTCTCTACGGAGGTGTTGGTGCAGTCGCTACACTGCCGTGGAAGTCAGCGTGTGTTGGTAGTGAGCGCGGCTTACCTGGTGAGCCCGGAAGCAGCACGGGGTGGACGCAAGGCGCGGACTGCCGAGGCAGTCCGGCGTCAGTGTCTGTGTGTGCAGGCAGCCGCGCCAACCCGGAGTAGGTTGGCACGTCGGGGGGGAGGGGGGGGGGGCCAACGCCGGCCGCGTTGCGTCACGTCCCGTCGCCGAGCCCTGACCTCCGCGCCGGCCACGTGGCGCAACCACACACCACCTGTACCCCGCTGCACCCAGCCAGGGGCTCCGGGGACGCCGCCTGACCCCGAGGACAGGTGGCCGTGCAGCTACGGAAACCCCCAGCAGGGGACGCGGTCAAGCCGTCGGACACGCAACACGCGCTACCCAGAACCCAGGAGACTGCACCTCTCCCGCTGTGTCTCTCTCTATCGCTCCCTCTCTCTCGTAACTACAGCGCTGATCGACTAAAAGTGGCAGGAAGCAGTCGGTTGTCCTCCAGTGTGAACAAACAGAGACAGGTTAGAAAATGGGGCTTCCACGGGGTTCTGTTCTCGGGCCTCTGCTCTCCATGATATATAGGATATACCAGCAGGAATGGTCAATATTCACGGATATGACAGCAACAATCATTCGAAGGAGAAAAGCCTAGCAAACGTGGGCTCTAAAACGAACGCATACCTTAGCAGCTGCGAGCACTTGTTCAGTAGAAGAGATTCTTTTCACAGCAGCAAAGAACAAGAAGTGCTCATAGCTCTTCTAACAACCCTACCACAACATAGGTCAAAAATTTATTATGATTGTAGTGTTGCTCACGCTGCTAAATATTGCTTTTTGGGCAACAACAAAGTTATATTATGTGGCAGGTGTCGTTAGAAGTCATTTCTTGAAATAATGGATAAACTAGGTACTCATCTTTTCGTGTTTCCCACGCTGGTCTCGTTGTGAACTCATGGCTCAATCGTGGAAAATCTAGGTAGTGATGATTCAAGCTCGGATCCGAAGAGGCCTAGGTGTTATTCTGCGATATTCAAAAGTTTTATAGATGTGTTTCATAAACCATTCTTGAAGATAAAACTTACGCAAGTTAGGACAATGGTGATGTAAAAAAATAATCAGCACTCCGAATTTAAGTTACACTTCTTTTTTATTACTTTTGTTGCAACATCACAATATAAAACATACCTGAAAATATCTTCCTCACTGTTAAAGTTCACATTTCATAAACTGACTACGATTTGCGTCTTTTCAACATGACGATCAAGACTTGACACTCTAATAACCGCTTACGCGCCCAAAAATCAGAGTTACAAGCACGTCAAAGATCATAGTGACAAAAGAAAGAAATATGTTACAGAAACACAATAGAATATTGCTGGTATCGAAAGGTTGAGGTGAGGTGCCGTAATGGTTACGTAATTCAAGTACCATTACACTCTTAAGCTAGCTTTTTTTTTCTTCGAACGATCGTTTTTGTTACCTCCGTGAATGTTGACCATTACTCCTTGGACACCCCGTATGTCAGTCATATGTCGCTAAGCACGACAGATGACTAAAAACATGTTTACTCTTCAGGTTATAAGTATTATTGAGGAACACGTGGAACGTAATGCGTTAGGCAGGTGCATATGTTCGTAGCGTTTTTGTTTCGCATGTTGGTATTCAGGTTGCTATGGGTTTAAAGTCTTCCGTGAGAGGAAGAGTTTGGAAACGCCTACTCTGAACTCATGAAAATGAAAATTCGGTTGCGCATCCTCGTGAAGAGCTGATATGTCCCGTCGGGACGGCGACTCATAACATTAGCGGCAGTTAGGCGAAAAGTGAACGAACGTTGTTAGCTTAGCAGTGGCGCGCTTGGTTATTTTTCGAACCCATTCCAAGTATTCCACGAGAACGTTATGTGGGATACGGTACTTAAGAATTAAATGGAAAAACTACAAGTCGAAGAAAGGGGTTTGGACTGTTTTACTAAAATGGAAAAAAATTATATCGTCCGATGAAACTGCTGTAATTACGATATGGTTTTCTGGTCTTTCTATCTTTGCGAAAAGAAGTCCATGACGGACAGCTTAAAGAGCGTGTGGGTGTTTAATGAATCTCATTTCACATGATTCGATTCGCTCCAGGCTGATGTGCTCTCCAATCCATATAGGAGTTTCATGTCTCCCTATTAGCCAGGTTATACCACAGAAATCTTGATATCTGTGGAGTTTCACATCGACATTCTCCAAATCCTAGAATGAAGCATTAACAATTTGAATTAACTTGTTTTTACCGTAATTTCCTCGTTTAGAACTATTTTACTTCTAATGGGAACCAGTAGCTGGAAACCCATGACTGAAGTTTAACTTTTCGGTAACTATGGATCACATTTTCACCCTTGCCTATGATCTGACTGTTAGCAGATAATGATTTACTGTCCTCCTCCAGCACCCTTTAAGGAATTGGAATTCTTTCATTGGTACAAAATCTCGTTGACTACGCCACAATATTTCGTTTGAAGCATTTCAAAGACTTACAGCTCGAAATCACTCTATTTGCAGTTCCCTTCTGTCACAACTAATTCTAAATCTAATTTCGCAAATTAACGACCAGAAAAATGTGTAAATGTCGCAAGAAGGCAAAAACAGGTCTACGCTCCGATTCATACAAGGACTTTCTACTCTTCTACAGCTGACGACAAATGGATTGTACAAGGTCCCGTGCGGTTCAGAACTTCCGAAATCCCGCTTATACTTCCATCTGTCTCAATTTTCGCACAAATGTTCTCTCGATTTATATAGGGATCAAGTACTGCTCTTGGGAGAACACATTCCTATTACGCTGCATAAAGTATTTACCAAACTCATAGGAAAATACTAAACGATTATATGTGCAAATACATTTAGTCTTTCTAGTCGAAGAAGGAATAGTTCTGCGCTCTGAAGGGCCATTGCTCTTCTTTACAGCCTGTACCCAATTTCTTTTTGTCGAACTGCTTCCAGACAATCGTTAGTTCCACTTTTCCAACCATTTCGTGTAGCAGTATTTCCGAAGTCATTGGGTGATCCAGTTGCCTCTATCTATGGGTTTTATGCAACCCGCAAAGCATTCCAAAGTCTCATTCTCTCACCCACTACGCACAAACTGTTAGGCCTACAGAAAAAATGATTAAAACCTTTTTGTAGAAAGTGTAATGTACTTAAATTTTGTACTGGGATGAAAAATCCATTTGAAGATCACTTTTACACGTTTTTCTCGAATAATTCGTGAACTATAGCCTCTAGCATATATCCCAGAACAAAATTTGATTACATTAAATATCCTACAAAAAGATCCCGTTCATTATTTCTGTAGGACTAACAGTTTGCACTTAGCTGCACATCCATCCATCCATCCATCCATCCATCCATCCATCAATCATCGTCGCTGAATACTCAAATAACTTTCATGGATCTTAATGTACTGTGGCACAGTTTCGTACTACAGTTATGTAGTGCAACACTGAAAACACTTTTAATTTGATTCTGTGTGTGCGTGTGCTTTGTTACGCGAATACATATAAACAGCCCACTCCATGAACTCGTAGGGTAATCACATCTCATTATGCTTAGTGAGTGAATCTGTGTTCACATACTCTGAGGTCTAAAGCATTCTGTAAATAAAGTCACCACCACAGTTTGAAGCTCCAGGCTGTGTCTATTTGTAATTTAAGCTCAAATGGCTCTGAGCACTATGGGACTTAACATCTGAGGTCATCAGTCCCCTAGAACTTAAAACTACTTAAACCTAACTAACCTAAGGACATCACACACATCCATACCCGAGGCAGGATTCGAACCTGCGACCGTAGCGGTCACGCGGTTCCAGACTGAAGCGCTTAAGACCGCTCGGCCACAACTGCCGGCGGAACATAAGCCTCCCTATCATCTTTCTGTGTTCACTCTGGTCCAGTTCTTGCCTCTTTTCTTCAACACACGCCTCCACACCTTTCTGTCATCTATCCCTTGGCCTACCTCTTTGTAGTTTCCTTCTTCCTGTGAATTCTCTTGTTTTCCATGCTCTTCGTTTCTATCCTGCTCTGCAAGGGTTTCTCTTTCACTATTTCCCTTACCCGTCCATTTCTCGTCGTGTCTCTCCTCGTTACTCCTATCCTACTTCTGAGTAACTTTATTTCACATGCCTGTAACCTACTTATATCTCGTTTCTTCATCACCCCCAAAGTAATGTGTTGAAATTCGTTTTGGCTTAAAAATCTGAAGTGCGCTCTCTTAACAGCGTGAGAGAGTAATTGTACAGGGTGAGCACACAGTCTTGCCCTGATTATAACAACTTATTACAGAATAACCGTTTGACATCATAATTTACATTTGATGCCGTTACATAGGTTAGTGTTAGTAGGTTTCTTTTTTTTTAAGACCACTTCCGTTAGTAAATCTCAACGTGTGCTCCCTTGGTAGGTTGGAGAATGTCGACGCGGTATTCCAGTTCCCACCAGGTGTTCCATAACATGTGTTCTGTCACAGTAACCACAGCAGCTTGTATCCTAGCCTTCAGTTCGTCGACGTCAGCAACTAGTGTGACAAAGACTCTCTCCTTCATATAGCCCCAGAAAAAAAGTCTAGGGGCGTAATGTCTGAAGAGGGGAGTAATGTCCGGATCGGTGGGTTGGAAGGAACGGTCCAACACCCTAGTCACCCCGCTCTCCAGATAATACGCCTTTTGACTTTTTTGGTGGGCTATATCAAGGTCAGTCGCTGACGATGACGAACTGAAGGCTAGGATACAAGCTGCTGCGGGTACTGTGACAGAACACATGTTACGAAACACCTGGAGGGAACTGGAATACTGCCTCGACATTCTCTGAGCTACCAAGGGAACACACGTTCAGGTTTACTAACGTAAGTGGTCTTAAAAAAACTAGTAACAGTAACCTATGTAACGGCATCAAATGTAAATTATTATATCAAACGGTTATGCTGTTATAAATTTTTATAATTAGGTTAAGACTTTGTGCTCACCCTGTGTAACCG
The DNA here is from genome assembly GCF_021461385.2 of Schistocerca piceifrons. Classification (NCBI taxonomy): domain Eukaryota; kingdom Metazoa; phylum Arthropoda; class Insecta; order Orthoptera; family Acrididae; genus Schistocerca; species Schistocerca piceifrons. Next base: position 559,395,176 of record NC_060139.1, read on the forward strand.
TTTCAGAAACGATTCGAGATATCTAAGCTATATTTTCGGCAATTTATAGTGCGTTAAGAACTTAGTACATTATTTAATAGCCTGCATTTTTTTATCTACGTAACTATAATTTTTTAATGGAAGGATATTCTTTCTTAATATCTAATGTAGTGATGGACGTTTAGTTAATGTCTGAGGTTAAACATGTCCCGAAAATAATCAGACTACGTAGTTAAGTACACGTCTTATTACGATGACACTCTTCGAGAGATATCAAGCGTTGTTCAAGTACATCGTTCCCACTGAAAGGGAATCACGTTTAAAGTATTTTCGATTTCTGAAAAACTTGTTTCGATGTTTTGAGAAGTCAATATTAAAGTAAGAATATCCACATTACAGTATGTGACATAATCAATGAATTTCTGTGCTGATATCCCTACCCTCCTACAGCGATACTGGTTATCAGTGTGAAATAATATCATCGTTATCATCATCATTTATCCACTTACTCCTCACCCTAGGTGTCTTACCGCTGCGGGTCAATGCCCGCTCCACGACTAGCACCGCTTGGGCCTCCTCGTACATTCGTATCGTGGTTACAGAGTGATTTACGCAGCCGCTGACGTAATTGGGCAGCAAAGTGCTTCCGGCCGCTCGCATTCCTCTGGCCCGGCCGGACTTTCACAGCCGGGCCTGTCCTGTTACCGAACGGTGCGCCCACGCCCGCTACGCGGCAGCAGCTGGCCCCTTGGTCCGCTCACCTCAGAAACCTCACCTTGTCCGCTCACCCCAGACCAGCTGCCTTGGCTCCGTCTTTTGATCCTCAGTTTCCTTCACAGTGAACGGACAGCCGGGAAATCGACAGGGCCATTACACAACACAACACTTACGTTCTGCAAAACAACTGACAAAACCAGAGGACCAATAGCTGTTCTACAGCGAAGTTGTTAGACAGCCGTCGCGAACTACAACGTAATGGAAAGTACGCAATCTAAACGGTAAACGAACGCGGAGGTGCAAGTTTAGCTATAACTGTGAATCGGATAACAGGAGAGAGGTTTATTTTGTGGCTGAGCTTTGTGCGCAGACTTTGACGAGTGCCTGCCTGACATATTTATTTACTCGTTCAGAGCTTTGCAGTACTGACAGCATCAGTCTTCTCTCCGAAAAATATTACGCACATTGTGACACCACTCACTTAACATTCTGACCTACAGACTATGATGATTTTGCATGTGGGGCGCCCAACAGCATGGTCGTCAGCGCCCTTACGACCTTACGAAGAGCCATCATGCCACTGTCGGGGGAGGGGGGGGGGGGAGAAATGACGGAGGCTGTACCCACAAACGGTGGTGTTTATAAGCGTTAGGTCCGCTCCCGTCCCTAGCACTTCAGCGATGAGGCCCGTCAGTTCACAAAATTTGAAAACCCGTGCGACATTGGTGTCAGTGACGGAGGGGATGTTGGCAGATATCTTGTTAGACCGACGTCCAATCAGTTGTTGGTGCTAGCAAAACGAGTTACAGAGCTTACAGCAAATGCCTTAAATAGGACTGCTTTTTCATTTGATGCTATAAAAAATTTAAGCGTTCGAGAATTGTTTCTTTTACTCTAAGCAGAGTACATATTGCGATGATTGGATGTGACGAGCTAATACTGTCTGTCCATCTGCTAAAGCTACGCTAAGACTACTCAAAGCTTCCATTTCTCTCTCTCTCTCTCTCTCTCTCTCTCTCTCTCTCTCTCTCTCTCTCTTGAATCCTGCCAATAGATAGCCATCAGTTTGTTCACCAGTAGCTATTATACCCTTACTACTTTTCAGTATTCCACAAGAGCATTCATCGTACGAAATGAGCTGTATCTAGTTGTTTCTAATACACATTTGATAAGTAAAAAATACGTAATATAGTTTATGAACGGAGTTTTCACCCAACACACATATTTCATCCGTAGAACTCCCTTAACACCCGCCTAACGGGATAGTAAAACTTTTTCTCAGTCTAGTGCCCGATACTGACTGCGAGCCGCAAATGGCAACGGCTTCGCACACCTGAAAAAGACTGTGTGGCCAGGAATACAATATGGTGTGTTGTAGACACGTTTTTAATACGTGTTTTTTTCTAATAGACCTCGATGGTTGTTTATTAAGTATTATAGACGAGTGTCGAAGAAAGAACGTACCATGACAAAACTTAAATAGTAGGAACATATAAAAAATTTGAAAAATCACCTTTACTATTAGACGACTAAGAATCCAACCCAATGCTGTTACTTGACGTTCTCGCGATGCTGTGGAGCCATGCCCATTTTCTTTTTTTTTTTTTTTTTTTTTGCGTTTACAAGCTGTAGCACTGTAACTGAATTTGAAATTTCATGAATTTCATGGAAATTAACGGCGTTGCTTAAGTTGCTGTTGCCGTTGAAGTCGCACAGACCTGATTCGGACAAGCAAAATCCCTCAATATTTACGCCAGAAAATTCCGCCATTTGGGGATTCTGCCAGTTTGACTGTGCGTTTGTTGTCGCTACTGGCGCTCCAGGACAGGAAGCAGTATCACAGCTTGAAGTAGTATCTTCCATTCCGTTTCAAAGCATAAGGGCTCGCTAGCACGGGCTTTTATAAACTTGAGCTTGGCGTTATATAGAAGTTAAAACTAACCGCAATGCAGTATACCGAAATCAAGCAGTCACTAATTACTCTGGAACCTAGTCAAACACAATTTCGCATGTGAAGTTACACAACTCCAGTTAATTTCCTATTTACAAACTTCTTAAACGATTAACAACAAATCAGCCGCTTTGTTAAAAAGGTACAACCTGGCATGCAAAGAACACTATTTCACTTCAAAGTGGATTTTGTGTTGACTGTGGAACTATTTGCGGCACTTTAGAAATGCACTTTGTATCGAGGATCTAAACCAGTATCTTTGACAGTAACTACCATTATCTGTCTGCTGAACATCCCGTTCTGTCCCTGCCTGCGTCAATAGAAACAGTTTCTGATGCGCGGGATGAGTTGTTCGTCTCCTGCCCTGCTCTTTGGCAGCAAGACGTGTTCTGCAAGCTGAACCAGAAGAGGAATGGCAGCCTGCGTTACATACCCATGTTTGGAAGGCATCCACTTTCCAAGTAGCTTGAACAATTTACAATAGGCAGGGATCAGGGAAGTAACTTAACTTCAATGCCACAGTAACAAACTTTTCAATTATCTGTAGCACAATGTACGAACTGGGGAAGGCCGTGGTCATTATTTATAAAATTACCGTATAATACAATTTATGTGCACTCAACGCCACAACATGTGCATAAAGCAGAGTACAATGGCCGTAGTCTTGCACTATTTTTACTCTGTAGCAAACTTACAGCACAGAAGATGGGTTAAGACTAAAAGTAGCCACTAATGTCCACAACCAAGCGTCAGCACGCCGTAGGAGGCGACAAACATCTGATCTATTAAAGCGATGTGAAGTTCCTCACAGACAGTAAAAACAAATTGGGAAACAAAGTCGTATCTGCTACGCCCGTATCGTTGATATTTCATCCACTGACGAGAAGAATGGGTATATAACTATTTATAAACTTAAATGTGGTAATAATCAGGATAAACACAGATGCGTAATTTTCCTTACTTTTAAACTGACAGAAATTTCAAATGGAATGTGCTGCTGTAGCCGCTACAGGATCTCCAGCAGTTGCGTGAAATCGCTTCGGAAGATGATAAACCGTTGTCTTATGGACCTATGTATGCACGGTCCTTAAATGGCTAAGCACCGAGTTTCTACATCCATTGTCTGATCAAAGGCATCCGGGCATCTATTAGTTGGTTTGTTTGTTGGTTGGATGATTAAAGCGACAAAACGACTACTTTTTCCTCGAAGAGGCAGGTCTCCACGACTGTAGATCACAGATAGCCCACCACGCAGCCGGCCGCGGTGGCCGTGCGGTTCTAGGCGCTTCAGTCCGGAACAGCGCGACTGCTACGGTCGCAGGTTCGAATCCTGCCTCGGGCATGGATGTGTGTGATGTCCTTAGGTTAGTTAGGTTTGAGTAGTTCTAGGGGACTGATGACCTCAGATGTAAAGTCCCATAGTGTTCAGAGCCATTTGAACCACCGCACAAAATCCATAGGAAGTAAACCCTAATGTCTATGAACGGTCAACGAAAGCGAGATACGGGACAAAAAGAAGAAAGGGAGACGTAGGAAGAAGGCAGGCAATGTGCCCCATCTAGGGAGCTGCCGGAAGCCCCCGAGAGCAGAGTGTAATGAGGGGACACACATCCCCCACCCCCGCACTCACCACTTGGAAGCGGTACGCCACTGAGAAATTGCCTAGAAAAGACTAGCAACACGAACAGGGCAAGGGAAGCATAGATAGACAAAAAATGAACAAGTATAACAGACCACGCAAGAGGGGGGAAGAAGAGCAAAAGAGCAGGTCGGGTGAGGACTGGGCTGGACCATCAAGTCCAGGCAGCTGCAGCCCGGTCCGGGCAGAGGCGGCAATAGGGTGGTCTGACAACCCCTCGATGGACCGATAAGGTTAAGTGGCCCTCCCTTAAAGAGAGTGGTAATAGCCTCATCACGAATGAAACGTAAAACTAAGTCAGCCGCTGAGGCATCTTCTCCTGACACCAGGAGTAAAGAGTCAGGGAGATTACTCCTTGAACTCTGCTGGAGCCATTTTCAGTGATGTGTCTGACTGTCTGTGGAGAAATGGAAATACATTCTTGCTTAAAAGCCGAAAACACAAAAGCTGGTGACGTTGGACCCTAGGGTGTGGAGCGAATTCGGCGTTCGAACTCATCCCAAAGGAGCTCCATTGGGTTCAAGTCGGGACTCTGGGCAGGCCAGTCTATTTCAGGAATGTTTTTGTCAACAAACAATTGGCGCGTAGATATTGCTTTATGACAGGGTCCATTGTCGTGTTCCTACAGTCAGCCATTGTCTCCAAACTCTTCATCGACTGTAAGTAGTACACAATGCTGTAAAATGTGTTCATATCGCCGGCCGCTGTGGCCGAGAGGTTCTCGGCGCTCCAGTCCGGAACCGCGCTGCTGCCACGGTCGCAGGTTCGAATCCTGCTTCGGGCATGGATGTATGTGATTTCCTTAAGTTGGTTTAAGTAGTTCTAAGTCTAGGGGGACTGATGACCTCAGATGTTAAGTCCCATAGTGCTTAGAGCCTTTTGAACCATGTGTGTTCATATCCTTACGCATTTAAAGTTTTCTATAGCGCAATAACGGACCAAATTATACCATTGAGAAACATTCCCATACCATAATACCCCTCCTCTGCACTTCACTGTTGGCGCTACAGAGGACGGCAGGTAACGCTCACCCAAACCCGTCCATAGGAATGCCACAACGGCACCAAATGAATCATTTCCAGCCATCCAATGTCTAGCACCGTTGCCTTTTACACCACCTCTAGCGTCGCTTAGTGTTGACTACAGAAATGCGTGGTTTACGAGTAGTTGTTCGACCAATGTACCCCATTCTTTTTTAATGGCTACACACATCACTGTGCTAGTTGCACTGCTGATAGCACTTTGGACTCCTGCCTGATCCAAAAATGTTCAAATGTGTGTGAAATCTTATGGGACTCAACTGCTAAGATCATCAGTCCCTAAGCTTACACACTACTTAACCTGAATTATCCTAAGGGCAAACACACACACCCATGCCCGAGGGAGGACTCGAACCTCCGCCGGGACCAGCCGCACAGTCCATGACTGCAGCGCCTTATACCGCTCGGCTAATCCCGCGCGGCGGAGCGTCATCTTCAACGAGTTGTTGTTAAATATGTCAATGGCGAATGACTGCACTATATAGTGGGACCATATTCTATGTACAAACGTGGTATTAATGCTTTGTTGCATTGCCGCTAACACACTAGGTATTGGAAAGTAGGACGGAGGAACTGGCAGCGCCGGTAATAACATTTCCCACGAAAGGCAAGGGTCAGAGTTGTTCGTTTGCGTGACGTTCTTCATGGGTCAGAGAAAGCTTCGCAACGGTTTCTCTGGGTGTATAGTGAAGATATTTTTCTGGCAGTTTTGACGCCTTTCTGAGAAGACAATTTTAGGAAGCAGCGCGTGTCCTCAGCTGTGATGTTGGACACCGCTGGCCTAGAAACTAGGCAAACCTATGCAGAGCGCTCGCGACGCCAGGGAGGCTGTGCGGTGAAAGCTGGCGGGGGAAAGTGAGTGTCGCTGTGCCGCTTCCGATCCGCCGCCGCCGCCGCCGGTGCGGATGGCAGCAGCACGCTCATTGGCTAGCCGAGGCGACCACTTTCCCCCGGGGGAGGCGCGCGGATAATTCGCCCGCCGTCTGCCGGATCAGACGCTCACAGCAACTGCTGTTAGTTGATGGCCCGGCATTGAAATCTACAGCAATTTGCGGAAGCTTGCACTTGTGTCACACTGAACGATCCTCTTCAGTCGTCGTTGGTCACGTTCTTGCAGAATCTTTTTCCGGCCGCAGCGATGCCGGAGACTATGTTTTATTTGATTCCTGATATTCACGGTACACACTTTAAACGGTCGTACAGGAAATCCCCACTTCATCTCTACCAAGGAGATGCTGTGTCCCAACGCTCGTACACAGACTATAACACCACGTTCAAACTCACTCACATCGTGATAACCTGTCATTGGAGCAGCAGTAACCGATTTAACGACTGCGCCAGACACTTGTCACTTGTCTTGTATAGGTGTTGCCGACCGTAGCGCCGTATTTTGCCCGTTTACCTATGTCTGTATTTGATTACGCATGCCTATCAGTTTCTTCGACGCTTCAGTATATACACTTTTTATGTGAAAAATAACTAGGCCATGAGGAAATGAACTGCTTGACACTTCATTTACATAATTAACAACCGCTGTTCAAAAGCTTTTCTAGTTATGCTCAAATACACAACAAAGTTTTTCATAGTTATCCCAATTACTCTCAAGCAACTAATTTTTTTTCCCTCCCGAAACTAGACCTCAAGCTTGTCAATCCAATGCCCTATTTGTCCACATTCTACTCTCCGTTTGGCTATGAAAATTCAGACAAAGATCCATTCTGTAATTTACGTATATTGAGTTATTTTCGCTCTGTTCAAAAATATCACCGATAATCACAGCTACAGACGTCAAGTTGATACAGAATATGTGGGGGACTGATAACGCAGGAACTAGGGATGAACACTGACAGTATTGACGACACCAATCACTAAGACGTAGGCAAGTGAAAATTCTCTTACCCCTGCAACTAAGAAATGGGAACTGATGCTACCAGCTCTGCAGGAGGATATCTAGCCGTTACGCTCGTAATGCACAGCGGTCTACATTACTCATAGGATATACTAGGACGTGTGACGTCAATACGTCGTCCCATTGCACAGGAAATTTTCACTGGTACGTTCGACCAGTTTTGCAAACGTTTCGAAAGATATTTTGTGGCCAACGAAGGCGAAAAGACATGTTTCATATGTATCTTCCGTTTCATTTATTTTAAGATAACATTCATGGAAGTTATTCTGGTGTGCAGTTTGCAGGTGGCTTAAAATGAAACAATCGTAAGTACATTTTTTCGTCGCTCTTTCGTAGAACTACTTCACACTCATGAATTAAGGAAGATCATTATTAATTTTTCCAGCTGGATAGGCTTTTGTTTTCGGTTCTTTTATCAGACAACAGCCGACTTGTATTCCGTGAACTAGTTATTAATCCCAGCCGCATTCTTTAATGGCGGAAGAACGCTGTTCATAACTGCAGCTGCATAAAAAAAAAAACACACGCACATTAGGTTATGAATCACATACGAATTACCTTGTTTCTACAAATCTTGTCTCAAAAAGTTTTGAAGTGAGTAATAACCTCAATTTTTGTGAAAGAGTATTGGAAACTTAGGTCAGTCAGGCGAGTTAAGTTACGAAATAGCACAAATGCGTTTTGTACATCAAAGCTAGTCATCATCTTTATTTATTCAATTGGATTCGAGCACTTCAAACTTTAAAATGACACTTCAGCTTCGCTATGATCAATTTCTGGTGGTCCAGAGTAATTCCGCAGAAGTATGTCACGAGATACGCGTTAGAGCTATAGTGTTTGTCAGACTCATCGACGAAGATAGATGCTTGCAATATTTAAGAGGACCGTTTCATGAAGTATACTACACTAACTGCTCAAAGTAGAGCTAATTGTCAAGAAAAAAAAATTGTTTGTAGTTGAGGCACATCTTTATCCCGGCGCGAGATTTTGACAAATAGGCCAGTCGTTGAAACTACCTATCACTGTGAAACCTTTAATTCGATGATTGCTCCAAATTTGGAAAATAATCTAAAACTCGCATAAAACCGTTGTAATTCGCAGAATAGTTCTTTTAATATCATCATGCGGACAAATAGTACCAGTAAGAATGGATCACCGTTCTGAGAAGCATTGTGGTAAACCTTTTTCAAGTGAACACTTCATTGAATTCCATGCTCACCTTTAGACATTTGCACGACACAGGAACATGCACAAATGGTTCAAATGGCTCTGAGCACTATGGGACTTAACTTCTGAGGTCATCAGTCCCCAAGAACTCAGAACTACTTAAACCTAACTAATCTAAGGACATCACACACATCCATGCCCGAGGCGGGATTCGAACCTGCGACCGTAGCGGTCGCGCGGTTCCAGACTGTAGCGCCTAGAACCGCTCGGCCACCCCGGCCGGCACCTGCACAAATCTGCCGTTGTGAACAAACTATTATCATCCATCTGTATTCCATTGATTCCATTACTAAATAAGTGGCTTTAATTTTGAATTCTTACTGAATTTGTAATCACAAATTTACATCTCTGTTGCAGTGACAGATGGTTGGTCGATTGATTTGGGGAGAGGGGATCAAACAGCGAGGTCATCAGTCTCATTGGATTAAGGAAGGACGAGGAAGGAAATCGGCCGTGCCCTTTCAAAGGAATCATCCCGGCGTTTACCTGAAGCGATTTAGGAAAATCACGGAAAACATAATTCAGGATGGTCGGACGCGGGTTTGAGCCGTCGTCCTCCCGAATGCGAGTCCCTAGAGTGTTAACCGGCAGTCGGAGTGCAGGTTCACAGAACAGTAAAAGAAAAGTCATCTTTTTACTACGTTTTGTATGGTGCATATTACTCATGTGGGACATGTAGTGCACTTATGATAAAAAACTACCATTTCGCAATGGCAGGTGGGAGCCCTTGGGAAACCTTAGAAAGATAGCCACCGCAAACGCTACTTGTTTGGCTTCAGCCACGCCAGCTTCAATAAGCGCCTGGTCGAGTAGACGGTTAAGGACGAGGTGCTGGGGGAGGGAAAGCATAGACGCCACGCCACGACAGGTGAGATAAACCGCTTTGTTGAAACTTGCTTGCTTACAGCTTCCGTGATTTATCAGGGAGGAAAGAACTTGAAAACATTTATCATTAGACGAAACTGTAAGAATACATCTAAGACCTACTCACTGCTTTAGCATTTTGACGGTGAATACTACTACTGAAATGGAAAGCATTGTTAAAATACTTTTACGCATGGCACAGTGTTGGTTTCGGTTTTTTTGTAAAGCAAGCTATTTGGAAAACACAAGAGAATGGAACGTGTAAGCGACGACGCCTCGTTATTGGGGAAGAGAAAAATAGAAGCAACTAGCCAGCAAACTATAAAGCAACAATCGCGAATCTGAACAACCAACGTTAACCTGAAGTTTTGCAAGGAGACGACCAACTTGTGAAGCCAACCTCCGTATTTCCTGTTCTATTGGAGGAAGGAAGGCGGACTAGGGCTTAACGTCCCGTCAATAATGGGGCCATTAGGATCAGTGCTCACAGCCAGGATTGGACAAGAATAGGGAAGTGACGCAGCCAGGCGAATGCTCGTTTACCTTCAGCAACTTAAGCAAACGAAGGAAAGGACGTGAACTGGAACCCTGTTCTTTTCGAAATCGAGTGCAGAGTGCTCGAGGCTCCACCATCTAGACACCCTGTTTGGATCTTGTGCACTCCCGTATCATAGAAACTAATCAGCACTTCAGTCTTCTGTGGCACTCGTGTTTAGCTGGACCTGCTGTTAAGTATCCTGGGTAAGTGTAACCCGTATGTCCGCTCCACTGTTTCAGGCACGTCTATTTAGACTCGAACCGGTCGTCATCGGTCACTTGACTTAAGTGGTGGATAATAATGCTTACAATGCAGCTTGCTGATGCACACGAGGAAAAGAACAGAAACGATATAAAGAGTTGTTCATCATGGTAGCCGAACTGTACAAGTCTATGCTGTAAAATAAAGAAACCGCACAACAGTTGCCGAATCAACGATCTTTTACTGCATACACGACCGATTTCGGAACAGTTAAAATCCGATCATCTGGTGTAAATTGCAATAATGAACATTTTTTGTCACAGGATAATGAGGGGGGATCCTCAAGTTTTTGTCAAAAAATGTCAGGTAAGGAAGAACAGGACGTCATTTACAAATAAAATAATCTTACCATCTGAGGTTTTCATCAACCCAATGTTGTCATGGAACAGAAGTTCTGTGTCAAAAGAATAAAAGTGGTGGGCAAAAGTCGACATCACGACCAGACACTGAAAGTCACCAAAATCATAAAACATGTAAGATGCAATAGCGACGGGAAGAAAAAAAGCATTGCATGATGTTACTTACGTAAATACCATAAATCCATTCCCTCGTGTCACCCGACCGGGAGCACTTAATAGTAAAACTAAACAACAGTAAATATTTGCTAGCCAGGAGTATTGAGGGCGCACACGATCCATAACGCAAGCGATACTGATGTGGTTGGTAAACTGATTAAACCGGAAAAGCGGCAAGTGACAGCAGAAGGGAGACGGAACCACAACAACACTAGGCGAGAACAACACCTGTAAAATGAAAACAAGGGAAAACATTGCGTTACACACACTGCTTAACTTGGATGAGAAATGACATAATTAACTAAAATATTTTTGCGATACATGTCAGTGCGTTCATTAAGTGTACCGGTATACAGAGAAAAGGAATGGAGAATTCTTAAGATTTCAAGTTCTTCCGCATCATGGAGCATCAGACCTTTCTCTGTAGTACGTAGTACAGTTATGTTATCCAGAACTCGATACAGCTGACGTTGGTTGTCAATCAAATGCGTTGCCAGAGTTGATCTGGAATTGGTCAGGTCTCCGTGTTCTTTAAATTTCGTATGAAAATTCCTACCGTCTGCCCAATATATCTGTTCTTACACATCGTGTTCTATCGCATTCACTACGATACACGCCCAAATATAAATTAACACGAACAGAATCTACGCAAATCACGTGTCGCTGCGCCGCACTACTAGACGGGAAACAGATTAATTATAAATGTTCCTGTAAGGTTAAAAATGGTTCAAATGACTCGAAGCACTATGGGACTTAACATCTGACGTCATCAGTCCCCTAGATTTACAACTACGTAAACCTAACTAACCTAAGGACATCACACACATCCATGCCCGACGCAGGATTCGAACCTGCGACCGTAGCAGCCACGTGGTTCCGGACTGAAGCGCCTAGAACCGCTCTGCCACAGCGGCCGGCCTTCCTGTACGGCAGCTGTAGCGTTGTAGACGACAAACGCTGCTTACTCTTTAGTTCACAGACAGACTATACAGAAACGCCAAAACTGGTTTCTCCTCGAAAAGTCACCATGATTTATGTCGATTCTTTTCGTGTCCGTTTCTCACAGTTACTAATATCTGTTTTCAGCACAGCGTTAGTACATTTAGCGAAAAATAGCATTCCCCGGGGTTGTCTGCGCACTGCTTTTCAATTGAGTTAGAAGGCCTGCTGTGGAGGGCCAATATAGCCTTGTAGACTGCGAGGCTCCTCCTGATGCATCTAGGTATTAAGAATGGTGTCTCGCCTGCTCGTCATTGCAGAGAGATTGTAACAGACGAAATGGCTTCCCAGTGTTGTAGCGCTGCAGTGTGTACAGATTGCGAACCAACAAGCGATAACTATTATATTTGGAAGTCTTAAACCATGTGCAATTTCGTGGTGGCCTCGTCTTTAATGCTGTATGTACGCTAGAGTCTAAGCGTAAGTAAATTGTATTCCAAGGAACATGGTTTGCGAAACTGCTGACCTCAGACGCGCTACGTCATTAAGGACACGACTCCTCATTGCAGGGCATCTTCTGGTTGCGCTGCAGCCGCCTTCACGCACGGGCCTTCCAAGGGCGCGCTCATTTGGCGTCTCTCGCACTTTAAAGCTGCCTTTGCGGTACGGTATCGTAGGAAGGTTTGTAAACTCTGCAGATTGCGCATGCGCACTCAGCGAGCGGTACACCTACCACAGGCGCCCCCTTCCCCCTTCTCGTCGTGCAAGTAGGACGAAGCGTACTCATTGGTAGAGATGGGAACGATACACCGTTAAGTGTTGATAATTTGGGGAAATATCGATAACAACCACCCAGTTCCTCGGTAAGTATGAGCGTTAGACAACTCTATTTTCTATATACTTTTACTGCGTATTGGATGTAAATAATCACTGTGGGATGTACATCTTGTCAACTGATGATGTGGTCATCATTCCGACGACTGATTTGATGCAGTTGTCAACACTAATTTATTATGCGAAATTCAGTTCATAACTACAGAATTAATGCAACCTACATACATATGAATCAGTTCGCTGCTTCAAGCCTTTGTTTTGCTCTGCATATTTTACCTCCACACCTCTCTCCATTTCTAAATTATTTATAAAAAGGAAAGCATTTCTTGACAAAAGTCTTTGGTGAAATTTACAACAGGTCTCTCATAGTTTCTAAGTAATAGTATCCGTTTTCGAACAACTGTCTTTTCAGATAATTTTTTTCAGATATATCGTACACGTAGATATCTAAATTAGGTACTTTAGGTGCAGTAAGTCGTCAGTATCGATAGCGCCGTCGACAATGGCGGCCAGTTTGATGCCCTGTTCTCCGACTTCCGGAAAGCAATGTATACAGTTCCGCCTTATCGTTCATTGAATAAAGTACAAATATAGCGAGTGTGAGACCAGATTTGTGATTCGAATCAGGAATTCCTTGCAGATAGCACTGAATCCGTTCCTCTTCACGGGGAGTAGTGGACGGATGGCTTGATCATTTCGGGAGTACCACAAGGGAGTGTTACAGGTCAGTTACTGTTAACAATATAGATATAAATAATGTAGTGTACAGCACTGGAAGCTTGATGAGGCTTTCCACAGACGATTTAGTTGTCTGTAGGAGGGTTTCAACATCAGAAGACTCTAGCGAAATGCTGGAAGACTTGCGTAGGATAGATGATTGGTGCACGGACAGGTAGTTGACTGTGGACGAAAATAAATGTTATACAAGGCGCACAATAGGCGAGGAGTCCGTTACTGTTCGATGACGTTGTTGGAAAAAAAGAAAAAAAACGCTGTAAACCTAATAGTAACAAATATATAGTGGCCGGAAGAATTCGTCCCGAGAGACCTTAAGTGAAATGACCACTTGAACTATACGAGAAGCAGAAGCCAGGTAGAAAGTGACTGAAAGAATAAAAACGAAATTGAATGCATCCACGAAAGAAGGGCTTATGAAACACTTATCAGACCCATTCTAGAGTATTGGTCATTAGTCTTTGAACCTTGCCAGTCTGATAGAAAAGACAGGGAAGATCCAACGAAGAGCTGTGCAGTTTCGTCACAGGACAGTTTAGCAAGCGCGAGAGCGTAAGGGGAATGCTTAATAAACTCCACTGCCAGACGCTACAAGAAAGGTGTCGTGGTCATCGCGGAGAAGTTTGCTGTTTAATTTCTGAGAGCGTACGTTCCAAGAGGAGCCGCCTGAAATACAGGGTGTTTATAAATTAATATCGGTGTTTTAACGCTTTATAACATTTATTACATTAAACTTACAGTTATAAATGATATGTCAAATGAAAGGGCAACTCAAACAGTTTTACCAAGAACCTTATAAATGTTCAATGTGAGCACCACTTGTCGCACGGCACACATCAAGTCTATAGCCGAGTTCTCCCCAAAAGTTGATTAATGTGTCTTCAGTGACTGTAGCAACAGCTGCTTCAATCCGGTTTCTTAATTCATGGAGGTCTGCTGGTAGCGGATGCACGTACCCAAGATCCTTGATGAAGCCCGAAAGGAAAAAATAGCATGGCGTTAGGTCGGGTGAACGTGGAGGCCATGCAAAGCAAGCCCTGTCATTGGGCCCCTTGCTTTTGGGAATAACTCGGCTATAGACTTTGTGCGTGCCGTGTGACAAGTGGTGCTCACATTGAACTTTTATAAGGTTCTTGGTAAAATTGTTTGAGTTGCTCTTTCATTTGACATATCATTTATAACTGTACGTTCAATGTAATAAATATTATAAAGCGTTAAAACCCAAATATTCATTTACAAACACACTGTATTACTTCCTCACGCTTCGGTCTCGCGAATGTACCACGACCATGATAAAGTAAACATTAGTCACAGATTAGGCCCTAGACCTGTTCCGACAAGGCAGTAGCAGTACCAGGAGAGATGTGTGATCGTGGGACACGTGATCAGCATGTAGCCAAACCCTCCAACCGTTATTGGGCAGCAGATGAATCCTGACGATGACGCTGCTTCTTTATTCAAACAGCTCCTCATACGGCCTCGTGAGGCTAAGTAGACACCTTACCAGACGTCTGTACCTCAGAAAATCAGAAGGGGTGTCGTGAATCGAGCCCTGGGTCCTTCTTCATCGAAGGCGATAGCGCAAACCACTCGGCTATGGAGACGGCCTATGACAGTAATATTAGAGGAAGCCGAGTTGATACTGAGGCTTACCGACACACTATTCCCTCGCATCATTCGCGAATAGGAGGGGGATGGGGAAATGACAATGGCAGCAAGATTATCTTCAGCCCGTACACCTTAAGGCTGTCCTCTGAGAGTAGATGTAGATGTGGATGTGGATGTGGATGTAGATGTAGATTAGATCACACACACAATTTATCGAAGAGTAGATAGGTCGATACTTGAGACAACTTTGCCATGCCCACTGACTGATTGCAGTGCCGGTCGTTGCCTGCAACCTCGCGAAACCTGTCCCCCCACGGCCGGCTGCGTAATTAAGTGGTGCGTTTCGACAGAAGACGTTTCCCGCCACGGGGCACTTTCACGGCGATGTTATTAGCCGCCACCACCGGCGGCAGTAGCAGGGAAAGTGGCCGCATAGGTCTCTCTCTTCCTGCAGTTCCCAGAAGTCGCCAACTCACAACCGGGAGCCGCCACTTCGTCCACTTCCACCTGTACGCGGGGTACGTACAAGGAGTAGGACTCCAGGGAAAGCTGGAAGAAAGCGTCACTCTTCCCCTTACGCTTGTTGCTCGTATCATACACACAACTACTCACGTCCATTAAAACTGCAGCATCATGAACGCACCATGTATCGAACGTCATGCCGTGACGTGGGCCTGCCAAATATCCAGTGGGCAGGACATATACAAATGGGCAGTTGCACGGGAATTTGCCCAAAGCAGTTTTAAATGCCCAGAATCAGGGTATATATACGAAAGTACTTTTTAAAGTTTTTGCTGCAAGAATGTATAGCTTACCAATTAAAATAAGGTATGCGACAATACTCCTGATATTAAAAATTAATCACTTTTTATATTTAGACCTACATATATTATTCAGTACCCTTAGTACTAAGAACGAAAAGAAAGAACAGAAGATTTATTTTTTTTTTATTTTTTTTTTAACTACATCCCAACTTGCTCTACCAAGGAAGAGCGTGTCTCTCTCACCGCTGCTTATCATTTGTAATTCTCTCTCTCTCTCTCTCTCTCTCTCTCTCTCTCACACACACACACACACACACACACACACACACACACACACACATCGCATCGAATAGCTGTGTCATGATAGCCGATCTTATATTATATATAGGGTGAGTCAGGAGAAAAGGTGCATGCTTTGAGGGGTGATATTATTAATGATTCTGGACAAAAAAACTTCATACATTTGCCGTATTCCGAATGGTTTCCAATATAGAACACATTTAACATCATTTTTGTACTTTTTCTCGAATAACACGAAAACCGCACCCTCCAGCGAAAACGGGTCGCAGTAAAAAATTAAACTATATCAAATTTCCTACAAAAAATGTCCTATTCATTTTTTTCTGTAGAACTAATGATCTGTGCGAAGAGAGCGCGAGAATGTTGAAAAACTCGCTCGACGCGCGTGCGGTGTAGCTTACGTAGTTTGTAGGCCAATTTGAGGTAGTTTCCCGAGTTGATAGACCGCAACTGTCCCGTATCGAACTGTTCGTCTCAACTTTATACCTCAAATTGGCCTACAATTCGCCGATACCGGGTAGTTACGGAGGGCAGTGTTTACTCGATTTGGTATGAGGTCTGTGTTGGGCTTGCTTAGAATTATTTGTTAACTGCGGTCGGTAGATACGGCGTTGCCTTCGGTATCAGCCGTTACGAGGGCGGGCTGAAAACCAATGCCTCCGAATTTATTGTGTAAGAACTCTTAAAACTATCTTAAATAAAACTAATGTTATTAACAGTCTGCATCTTTATTCTTCATGTCTACGTATTTGCAGCCCTATGTCGCTAAAGGGCAGCGAATTGTGGCGTGCAACATGGCAGTGTGTAAGTAACTGTCGGTTCGTGAGAAACAGCATCGTGTAATCTAGTTTCGAAGAGTTTGTTCACTCATGGAACGCCCTTTCCTCCAGCATGGCAATGACGGACAACACACTAACGTTGCGACACCTGCAACAATCCGACGCCTTGGGTTCATTGTCCTAGATCATTCTCCATACAGTCCAAACTTGGTCCCATCCCATTTTTATCAGTTTCTAAATCTTAAAGAACACTTTCGAAGACTTCTCTTTCATAATGATGAAGCGACGCAAGTAGAGGTGAGGCAAACGTTCTGCAGTGACGGTATCAACGAACTGGTTTGTCGTCGTTAGAAATGCGTTCGTTGCCAGATTGACTAAGTTGTGATATAAATATGTAGACTTTAAGAATAAAGGTGTAGAACGTAAATAACGTTTGCCTTATTTAAAAATTAAGAGTTTTTACATAAAAAATTCGGAGACATTACTTTTCATTACGTCCTTTTAGTTGGGCCATGAAGAAATTCCACGGACCATACTGTCTATTAGCCGTGCATTATTCGTTTAAATCAAGCCACTGTCAGTCAGGACACTAAAGTGAGGTCATAAAAGACCGCAGACCTCTTACTGCACTTTTTCAGGCATTCTTGTCATCTTCACAACTAATATTACATCGAACACTGAAGCTAATGTACTGCTACAGTAAAATGACTGACACTATCAATCGTAACGTCAAACCATACATATCTATACGTATTATAAATTACAGTCCCTTGTCACGTTTTTCTGACTGTGTGTGAAGGCTATTTCCAGGAACTACTGTAGGGATTTTCGTATGTTTTTGCTAACAGACTTGACTCAGGAGGAAGGTTTGGGTACATAATTTATTGCCGCCGCGCCAGGCAAGTATTCCAGCCGCAGATACTTAGTACCATTCGTCCGAAGCCGGAGCGGTTCAGTAGTAGGAATAATAACCAATAAAGAATCACGCTAGTAGACCTATTAAAGTAATGCAAGACGTATAATTTCATCATTTACATCAACTAAAATTACCGGAAATCACAGGAAAAGAATTGACGCTGATGCTTGGATTAACTGGTGTGATGATCAAACAGGTAAAAGGAAGTATCCGCAAAGATGATTAACAAAGGCTAAGGAAGATCAAAAAGGTTGAAGCTCCATGCGGGTAAGGGGACGGCGTATCGCTACACACAAAGAAGACTGCTCAGAAGGCTACAATGCAAATAACAAGCCGTGCTTTAGTTTTCGCTTGCATGAGAAATAGGCTTGGATAAAACGTAGCTTAAGAAACGTATGACTGATATTACACTACTGGCCATTAAAATTGCTACACCACGAAGATGACGTGCTACAGAAACGAAATTTAACCGACAGGAAGAATATGCTGTGATATGCAAATAATTAGCTTTTCACAGCATTCACACAAAGTTGGTGCCGGTGGCGACACCTACAACGTGCTGACATGAGGAAAGTTTCCGACCGATTTCTAATACACAAACAGCAGTTGACCGGCGTTGCCTGGTGAAACGTTGTTGTGATGCCTCCTGTAACGAGGAGAAATGCGTACCATCAAGTTTCCGACTTTGATAAAGGTCGGATTGTAGCCTATCGCGATTGCGGTTTATCGTATCACGAGATTGCTGCTCGCGTTGGTCGAGATCCAATGACTGTTAGCAGAATACGCAATCGGTGGGTTCAGGAGGGTAATATGGAACGCCGTGCTGGATCCCAACGGCCTCGTATCACTAGCAGTCGAGATGACAGGCATCTTATCCGCATGGCTGTAACGGATCGCGCAGCCACGTCTGTATCCCTGAGTCACCAGATGGGGACGTTTGCAAGACAACAACCATCTGCACGAACAGTTCGACGACATTTGCAGCAGCATGGACTATCAGCTCGGAGACCGTGGCTGCAGTTACCCTTGATGCTGCATCACAGACAGGAGCGCCTGCGATGGTGTACTCAACGACGAACCTGGGTGCACGAATGGCAAAACGTCATTTTTTCGGATGAATCCAGGTTCTGTTTACAGCATCATGATGGTCGCATCCGTGTTTGGCGACATCGCAGTGAACGCTCATTGGAAGCGTGTATTCGTCATCGCCATACCGGCGTATCACCCCGAGTGATGGTATGGGGTGCCATTGGTTACACGTCTCGGTCACCTCTTGTTCGCACTGACGGCATTTTGAACAGTGGACGTTACATTTCACATGTGTTACAACCCGTGGCTCTACCCTTCATTCGATCCCTACGAAACCCTACATTTCAGCAAGATAATGCACGACCGCCCATGTTGCAGGTCCTGTACGGGCCTTTCTGGATACAGAAAATGTTCGACTGCTGCCCTGGCCAGCACAGTCTCCAGATCTCCCACCAATTGAAAACGTCTGGTCAGTGGTGGCCAAGCAACTGGCTGGTCACAATAGGCCAGTCACTACTCATGATGAACTGTGGTATCGTGTTGAAGCTGTATGGGCAGCTGTACCTGTACACGCCATCCAAGCTGTGTTTGACTCAATGCTCAGGCTTATCAAGGCCGTTATTACGGCCAGAGGTGGTTGTTCTGGGTACTGATTTCTCAGGATCTATGCACCCAAATTACGTGAAAATATAATCACATGTCAGTTCTAGTATAATATATTTGTCCAATGAATACACGTTTATCATCTGCATTTCTTCTTGGTGTAGCAATTTTACTGGCCAGTAGTGTAAATAGGAGCGGGGTACAGACCCAGTCTGATACATCGAATGCATCTCAGACTGCCTGGAAGTTATTATGAAGCAGGCACCATTGAAAATGGGAGTTGCAGTGGCCAGAGGGAAGGGCAGGAGCTGTCCGTCTCGTGTGCTGTCAAGTACAGAGCACTGGAAGTGAGAGAGGGAGAGACACACATGCGGTTAGCCCTGCCTCGCTGCTAAACCTACAGCCAGCAGCTGAGGGCATTGCTCCGCCGTTACGCAACAGCTGACGCTTTTTTGTGGCCAGCGCAAAAACGCAAATCAGCGGCGAGTTAAATTGCTTTCTGTTAATGCAGACGCTGTTCGTTTTCTCCCTTTTCCCCAGCGCTGTCTTGTACCTTTTCTACCTGGCATCACGCAACTCGGTACAGTACCAACGTACCAGGTAAGCACTTCCATCACTACGTCTGTTAGGGCATACGTCTTAAATTACTTTGTTCCTGATTAACTGTTTGGGACTCTTCCACCGCAAGTGCAATTAGTGAGCATTAATACCTTCCTAAATATCGAACGATACGCTGCAATAAATTTTAAATTACTCGAGTAAATAGCGCGCAGAATTTATAGTAACACAACCATCACATTAAAAATGCTTTCGAATGTTTTTTTACATGCCAGTAGCGGATATACGTATCAGAAAATTTATGACACCTAGCTGTACTACAAAAATTTACTAATTTTCTACCGGTTTCGATCACTGGCCATCATCTGGCACCTGAATCAGCGTTAGAAAACAGAAATGACAACGGAACCTCAAGTTCAAAACGTCATAAATACATGAAATGCACAAATTTAACTTATGAAAAATTGGATCCTGCAAGTTACACGACAGTCATTCTGAACCGTACAATCGTATTAAGTGTTAGTTTCACGAGTACTAACATGAGGTTTTGTTGTCATTTCTGTTTTTCAGATGCCAGATGATGGTCAGTGACGGAAATAGGTAGAAAATTAATAAACTGTTCTAATGCAGCCAAGTGTCATGAATTTTCCGAAAAAATATTCACGCCAGCTATGCATCCTGGGTTCCACTGTGTAAATATGTTCCTTGATTCCAGAATATTGGCGGTATTGTGGTAAATTTCTTGCAGGAGTGTATTATCTTACTGCCAAGCCGACAATTATATTGCACCTCAGTGCTTATCAACTATTTACTACCGCTGCGTGAATAGTGAATAAGCCCTGAGGTGCAGTACAAAAATCCCCGCAGCTACATAGGTAATAGACAACAGTGTAATCATAAAATCTGTCGGCAGTGAAGATGCACAACACTTTTCACTAGGTGGCAAGCAACTTTCGAACACTTGAAAATGTATAGCTATTCGCACTTGCACATCCACCGCCTTGTGATTTTTATATTAGCAAAGAGAATGTGTGAGAACCCAGCTTAAGTGCCGTGACACAAAACACAAAGGATGTGGCAAAATACGTTTGTGTATCTGCTCAGATATGGGATTTGAAATGATAAAAAATGACAGGACTAACGGCAAGTAAGTCTGTCCTACAGTATTAGGTGTTTGTGAAGTTGCCGGCAATGACGTATCATGTTCCCTAAGATGTCTTTCTGTGCAGGTTAGGAGTGAAAACATCCTAACCTCTCCCCAGACCCCCAAGCAATACATTCCCTTGTGAAGACTTTATTCTGTGTTTAATAACAAGTGTAAAACGGTATTATGCTGGACGTCTGCAAAGTCGAGCTCACTCGATATAGGTAAATAAAACTTATGTTTATGTGACTCGTTACGTAATTAATAAATAATTATTTAACTAATTAAGAACACGGGGTTTTAGTTTGATTTTTACGTCAACATCATTGTACTAGCAACGATAATAAAAAAAAGTGAGAAAGTAGTTACGGGTGAATGACATAAAATGAAATGGAATAAGAGTAGTTGAAATAAATATTTTCGACTATATCGAGATAGACAAAGATTCACATTAAAAGAGTTGTCTGTCGACAAGAAGTTAATTTTACTTAGTTTCACGACTTGTAAGCTTTTAAATACACACGACATCACGCAACAAAGGCATAACGCACTAACACTAGAACGACTGAAGATCACATATTTTAGTATACAGGGTATTACAAAAAGGTACGGCCAAACTTTTAGGAAACATTCCTCACACACAAAGAAAGAAAATATGTTAGGTGGACATGTGTCCGGAAACGCTTACTTTCCATGTTAGAGCTCATTTTATTACTTCTCTTCAAACCACATTAATCATGGAATGGAAACACACAGCAACAGAACGTACCAGCGCGACTTCAAACACTTTGTTACAGGAAATGTTCAAAATGTCCTCCGTTAGCGAGGATACATGCATCCACCCTCCGTCGCATGGAATTCCTGATGCGCTGATGCAGCCCTGGAGAATGGCGTATTGTGTCACAGCCGTCCACAATACTAGCACGAAGAGTCTCTACATTTGGTACCGCGGTTGCGCAGACAAGAGCTTTCAAATGCCCCCATAAATGAAAGTCAAGAGGATTGACATCAGGAGAGCGTGGAGGCCATGGAATTGGTCCGCCTCTACCAACCCATCGGTCACCGAATCTGTTGTTGAGAAGCGTACGAACACTTCGACTGAAACGTGCAGGAGCTCCATCGTGCATGAACCACATGTTGTATCGTACTTGTAAAGGCACATGTTCTAACAGCACAGGTAGAGTATCCCGTATGAAATCATGATAACGTGCTCCATTGAGCGTAGGTGGAAGAAACTAAAATGAGCTCTAACATGGAAATTAAGCGTTTCCGGACACATGTCCACATAACATACTTTCTTTATTTGTGTGTGAGGAATGTTTCCTGAAAGTTTGGCCGTACCTTTTTGTAACACCCTGTATATCGTGCCTGAAACCAGTAGTAATGTTGACGTGATGGGCACTCTCTTACTGCCTTCCCATAAACACACACACTTTGTCTTAGGTGCCTATAATTAGTTTGTTTCTTGCATACTCTAATAATTTCATCGTACAGATCATTCACAAGCATATTTATATGCATCGCGAATAATCGTAACCAACTTACACTAGGAGTGACTTGAACAAGGCAAAGAACCTCTAACTTTTCTGCATTCTTATTTCGTATTCTGTCTCTGTGTTTCGTGTGACGTACGATGATTAATTATCAGACGTATGATAACATCCACATCTTTTGTCACGTAAGTGGTGGATTTTGAGGTTGTCGTCTATTATGTAGGAAATGTGTGTGTTTTGCTGGGTGTCGGCACTGTCTCTTTATTACACGTATCTACCATTTAGTAGTCCGTGAGAACAGCTCTTACTTGCAGAGATTCAGATATTTTAATCTCGTACATCTCCACCGATTCGCTGTTTTCCTGGAATCAGCAGGATCTGCGCTTACACTAATCGAACATTACACGAGGATTAAAAAGTCTTCACAAACTTAGGTAAAGCTGGGATAATGTTACGATTCATAGTCCAACAGATTTCAAGTACATTAGAAATATAACCTCGGAATTTCCCTAGACGCAGTACAGATCATAACACCGAAAAACGTCCAGCTCATTACAAGCCTACGAGCATTTTCGAAGGAGGCAATACGTGAATCCACCTGTAAAACGTAATATCGCGTTAAGACGTAATAATTGGTTAGAGCTGCCTCGGATGATGTTCTTGTGCCAGCTTGGGTTAATACTGTGTGAATTCTAAGATCGTGTGGAGATTTTTATAGCGTCTTTTGCGGCCCTCTAGAAATGATTGTCATCCGAAAGCTTTGCCATAAATAGTGATAGAGTTGATCTCAGAATCTTTACCTTAATTTTTTTTTTTCTTTCTGTGAACATAAAATCCAGTGGCATCCCAGTATTACGAAATTTCAGTTTCAATAGCACTGAAATTTGCGACTTCGTTATGCACTGTTTACTGCATGCACGTCAGAGCCTGCGGCCAGCTGGGAAGAAATTAATTTGGATGACAGCTACGTGTTTACAGGACGAGAGATGAGCAATTTGACTCCAGTTACGCTAAAGATACTGAGCACGGGCTGAAGTTCACCATGTTTGTTAATGCTGTTACATCTTACCCGTGGGAAGAGTTATATTTCAGGAAACCACTTTGTAATATTTGAGGGTAATAATTTGCATCTTTAGGGCATTATACTTGACGTATCCTCATGATTACTTTACAACACACTGTGCAAACATAGGAGTGTGATGTCAGGAAGGGGATCAGGCCTCCAGTTCTCACCAAGATTTCCTCAACCCTTAATAAAAATATGCCGAACCCGTAGAGAAATTCTACTGCGATTATCTGCATCTGCGCAGAGCCCTAATAATGAGTACTTCGATTCATTCGGTCCGAAAAGTTCTTTAAGAGCGAAGCAACTCCGTATTTTTAATTGGAGAACATGTTATGAGTCTTTTAACTTAGCACTCGACAGTGGGACTGTCAGTGTCAACTATGACGATTTAGACTTAGCCTGCACCACGTATTTTCTGAATGCGTGACTGTATCTTGTAGTACGGAGGGGCGGCAGCCGGGGCAAGTTCCAGCACGTGTGCGGAACACCCTCCCCCCCCCCCCCCCAATCACCAACCCCACTACCGCTAAGCGGGCTGTCCGCGGCTCAGATATAATCTCTCCCGCGGGACGGAAGTTTCCGCTTGTCAGCCGGGGAGCACTGAAAGGAGAACTCGGCGCACCGTTCCAGTTATTCCACAAAACGCTTGTCGGTTTTCATTGTACGATAGAATCCCTCCACAACGTCTGTATGGCCAGATTACGCCGCAGCTACCATATTACATCGCAATAATATCTTTAGTTAGTACAAAATAAATACTATGCACATCGATGGCTTAAACTGTACAGCAATTTGAAAGCAAAGCTGTAGAATGGATATCTAAAACATCGAGAGTTTGCAACACTTCCCTGTTTCTTTTTATCTTCAAATCACTTACGTAATATCGTAATATACACAATACTTTGGCGCTGTTGAATATTTCAAGTAAGAAGCTTAGGACCCCTTCACCAAAAATTAATTTTTGGTTGTAAAATTTTATGTATGCTTGTGTAAAGAAACATGTATTTTGATTGAGGACCCAAGAGACCATATGTCAATATTTATACTATACGTACAAATAAACGAGAGTGTGGTCTTCAGTTTTTTCAAAGGCAGCTAAGAGATGCCCAGCAGTTCGCTTTTGCCTTTTACCATCCGGATCACCTCATGTAATCATCATTCTCTGTAGCTCTTAACGATTTCTAATATACTGAACTAACTTTTATTCAAAATGTGATCAAATAGTTTATCACAGTTTCAGTCCACACTTTTACTTTGATAATCACTGTACTGCTAATTCCAGTTTTCACCTCACTGTGGGATAGACTGAACATTTCGACGTGTCACCGGTCTGGCTTTGCCGTGACTTTGTTACTTATTTTCAATATCTTTTTTTCTCTTATGGCGCAATCTAAAACTGCGGTCTTTCGAAGAGGTCCGAGAACTGTAAATAAATCCGCAGCACAGATATGAAATTTTTCTTTTCAAAATTCACATTTGTTCACATCTTGTGTAGTGAAAATTTCATACCATTCAACTTATAAGTGATCTTGCCCAAATCGTAATAAACATGGTCGCTACATATGTTTTATATAACTCGTTGCCCTATAAGAGTATTTGCCTTAGCTGTGCGCAAGGGCACTTTAAGAATGGGCAAGTAATTTATTTCATTACACTTTGCCATTAAGTCTCGCAATCTCTTGAGGGCTGTGAGATCCATTTACACAAATCTTGGTAAGTGTGCATTAATGTGTAAAAATCGTCTGTGGTCGAAGTACTAACATTAACTGTGGTGTAAGATGGTGAGGACGTCAGCTACGAAAAGCTCTACGGCGCAAACTAAGTCCTGTTTATTCCCTTCTTATTTCTACGTCAAACCAGTTGTATTTAATATTTTCCAATTTAATTTCAATCGAAGCAAAAAGGCTACTTTTAGTTGGGCCTTTTAATTCAGTTGTTTTCGTACAAGTTGATACACGGATATTCAGTTTCCTCAAGTTCTAGTGATATTTTTGTGGATCAACCGTGAATCGATTCCTGATAGAACCTTGTGCTTTCGAAATTGACTGCAGTCAAACTTGGAAACCATAAATACAGCAGTATGGATAAGAAAATAAAAAGCTTTAAGTAATATTTATTACCACCCTTGAAAGTTAAAGCTGAAAAGATCTAATTTCATTGGTTGTACTTATTTATATGTTATGTTAAGCTAAGCATATACAGCATAAGCTGTACAGCAACAAAGCTTTTACAAAGAGGTTCGTAAGTCAGTGATGATACGAGTTTTCCTGGCAGATTGAAACTGGGTGTCGTGCTGGGACTCGAATCTGGAATCTTTCCCTTTCGCGGGCAGGTGCTCTACCGATCAAACTATCTGGGCACAACTCACGACCCGCCTTCACAGCCTTACTGCCGCGCTATCTCATCTCCTACCTTCCAAACTTCAGGCAAGTTCTCCTCCATATCTTGCGCCACTAACACTCCTGGAAGAAAGGACATTGCGGAGACACGACATAGCCGCATCTAGGACGATTGTTTCCAGAGCGATTTTTCACTCTGCTGCTGAGTGTGCAGAAGAACTTCTATGAAGTTTGAAAGTAGGAGATGAGGTACTGGCGGTAGTGAAGCAGTGAGAGCGAGTAGTGAGCCGCGCTTGGGTGGCTAACGAACCAAACATGGCACGTGCCGTAACCCAGTTTCCAGAACCTTTGCTCAATGGAAGATGAGTCAAAATAAGTGAACACTTGTCTCGACTTATCCATAGACACTCGACCGTATCTGAGGAAATAACGGTCTAGGTTTTCGACGTAATTTGGATGCCTTTTACGCTCGATGACGTCAGCCGAAATGGTGGCATGTGGCTAGCATCACGACTTCTAACTTTCGCGCCCAGTGTTAGAAACACGATTATTGTTTTTATTTATTTATTTCTACATATGTCCGTTGTCCGCAGCTCGTGGTCTCGCGGTAGCGTTCTCGCTTTCCGAGCATGGGGTCCCGGTTTCGATTCCCGGCGGGGTCAGGGATTTTCACCTGCCTCGAGATGACGGTGTTGTGTCGTCTTCATCATCATCATCATCCATCCATCCATCCATCCATCCATCCCCATTACGGTCGGAGGAAGGCAATGGCAAACCACCTCGGTTAGGACCTTGCCTAGTACGGCGGTGCGGGTCTCCCGCATCGTTCCCCTACGCTCTTTCACGGAGTATGCGACACCACCACCACCACCTATGCCCGTAACAGATTACTATATGAATGCTTCTTATCAAGCTAGGGCATACAAGGACACTATGTTAATTGCAAAATTACAACTGGGTTTCACAATAAGAGTATATATATGATAATTTTAGAAGATTGTAACCTCTGAAAATACCATACACACACGTTTATATTGCATGATAATTGTATGACACTTTTTTCTGGAACCAAGTTGTAATTTTACAATTAATATAATGCCCTTTTATTTCCTAACTTGGTAAGAAATACTCCAGTACTAACCTTCTAACGACATGGGCAGATAAACAAAAAACAGAACATTGATCGGTTTTCGAACACGGGCCGATAAAGTGAGTGTTCGCTATGCTAGCCATTGAGCCACCACCTCGACTGAGATTATCGCCCGCTAAAAGGTATTTAACGTACGTCGAAAACTTTGACCGTCATTTTCTCAGGAACGGTGGAGTATCTCCGGATATG
This sequence comes from Schistocerca piceifrons, assembly GCF_021461385.2. NCBI lineage: Eukaryota > Metazoa > Arthropoda > Insecta > Orthoptera > Acrididae > Schistocerca > Schistocerca piceifrons. Next base: position 559,422,262 of record NC_060139.1, read on the forward strand.
CAGAGACCCGCGTTCGCATATTTTGGCCCGATCTTCCACTGAGGATAGATGGTGCTTGCCTTGCTCTCGTCAGCAGCTTGAGTGTTGACCCTCGTGATGGAAAGGTTCCAGGTTCGAGCCCCGGTCAGTTTTAAAGGTCCAGGACCTTTCAGATCACCGCACATTCCACTGCAGACTGAAATTTCATTCTGGAAACAATAATGATGTGTCGGAGGAGACGGGCTCATCTGGCTTGCTCACTGACGAAGGTTTTGAAGAGCCGTGGTATTTCGATCGTGCAAAGGCATGAGCTGGAATGAATGGTTGGACAAGAAATCAACCGTCTCTAATTAAATTGCAGAATTTCACTTCTGAGATAAAAGGCTTAAACTTTTCTTTATGTCTACAAGACGCTGCAGAGCCCGATTTCCTATTTCTGTTGTAGTTTTTTGATGGTCTTTCTACATTTAATGGTACTTGTAACACAGAATGTTACGATACACGAGCTCACTCAGCTACACAGTGGGGAAAGACGAGCCAGTCAGAGTATCGAGACGTGGTAACAGAGGAGTGGAGAGCTGCGGTACTCACACTAGTGCAGGATGATGTCGCTCCGGCCGTGGTTGCTAGGTACTGGCGCCAGTTGTGTGGCTCGCGTCCTGTAAAACAAGAGGATTTCGTTAGCCGCTGTCGCAAGCAGGAGCGAGGGCAGACAGGTGGGTGGGTACGGAACAGCCGCGAGGGCGGCTAGACGGAGACGGAGCGCCAAGGTGAAGGCTAGATGCGGCGGCGGCGGCGGCGCGGCGTCTTGTGCAAGCAGTGCGGAGCGGCCGTGAACCACGGCGACGTGAAAACAACACTCCGGACGCAAGACTTGACAGCCGCCCTGCCACCTGCGTGGCGCGCATATCTGGGAAACTACACGTAAAAACAACCACCAGCTGCTGCTGCTGCTGCTGCTGTCTCCTGTTCCCTCAGCTGACACTTGCTGTCAACTTTGTTATGTTACGGGAACGAATGGAATACTATATAATAATCTTATTGTGCAAATACTTGAAAGGGAGGGGGGGGGGGGCGTTCATGAAACTAACGGAAAATGTTAATTTTCAGTTTATTTTTTATTTATTAGTAGAACACATGGACAATGGTAAAACCACATCCGAAGCGCCTGAAAAATAATTTAATGTCTGACGCGACCGTCGTGCTACGCCCATTTTTTGAAGGAACTCTTTAATACTAGCTCGCTTAACCCTTTCTGCGTCTGCGATTCCAAATGACATCATTAAGTATTTCTGGCTGTTTTGAGCTTCCCAATGCTTCAATGATACCGTTTGGCATCGCTTCACGTAGTTCCAAGTTTGGCCAACAGATCACAGTGGCGTTTGCTTTCGTGAGTCGCCGTTTCTTTGAAGTGCAGGACAGAAAAATGTCGTGAGTTAGTGCTACTGCATTTGTGAGTAAACAATAACTGTTGTGTTTAGTTTTATTCTGTGTATAGTGGAATTCTTGGTTATGGAACCAACTTTACGTAGTTCCTCACGGGCAAGGGAAAGAAATACGGCCAGCCGAAGTGGCCGAGCGGTTCTAGGCGCCTCAGTCTGGAACCGCGCGACCGCTATGGTCGCAGGTTTGAATCCTGCCTCGGGCATGGATGTGTGTGATGTCCTTAGGTTAGTTAGGCTTAAGTAGTTCTAAGTTCTAGGGGACTGATGACCTCAGATGTTAAGTCCCATAGTGCTTAGAGCCATTTGAAAAGAAATACGGTAAGTTTACAAAACAGTTATGTACGCATTTTTTGAGCAATTATTATGTAATTTCTAATGATGCCATTTGGAATAATTATGTTATTTATTAACCAATAGCTTCAAATAACTGTTGCAATGGATATGGCATATGTGCAACATATACAGTAAATATTCGTCACAAAAAAATTTTCCCCTTTTTTTTCTAAATGTGACGGTCAAAGGGTTAACAACGATTTCGTGGATTACTTATCAGCAAACTTGCATGGTACACATTTAGAAAGCTGTGATATATACTGTTTGGTTTTATTGGTCACCTATGGCTCTGAGCAGTATGGTACTTAACTTCTGAGGTCATCAGTCCCCTAGAACTTAGAACTACTTAAACCTAACTAACCTAAGGGCATCACACACATATCCATGACCGAGGCAGGATTCGAACCTGCGACCATAGCGGTCTCACGGTTCCAGACTGTAGTGCCTAGAACCGCTCGGCCAAGCTGGCCGGCTGTGACACTGTTACTTATCTTAGAAACAATAAAAAACCAGCTGCTTTGCTTATGAAGAAGCATTTCTTCTTTTGCCTGTGTTACAAACGGAGACTTGCGCGAGTGTTCGATTCTTTCATCACTCAATTACGCGAGAACCTGTGCAGTGCAAGCGACATGAAAAATGCAGTATGAGCTTCACATTTCCAAGTGTTGTCAACAAACGAACATCCCATTCTCCATCAGGGCCACATCAGCTGGTGGAAATATCTACTGGTTCAGAGGGATAACAACTCCTACGATCACAAGGAGAGGCTTCCAAACTGTATTCTGGATTCTGTCAAGCCAGCTTACACGTTTCTGGGCGATCCTGAACTTCTAATGAAGTGAATTCATGGCAAAACTCAGAATCCAAATGAGTCTCTAAACGATTCTCTAAAAACGTATTGTAATCTGCTATGCGTATCAAAATTGGAAATTATGATGAGATTGTTATATTTAATGATGAGAACATAGGGACGATGACCTTACTCCAGAAAATGGTGTTTAAGGTAGGAAATTTCACTCGTGACATCTTGAGAAAAATAGATTTACAGTGCCTCTCTGCAGCTGAAGAGTCAGTTGAAGAGTTGGTAAAGGAAAGAAGGCAGGAAACATGAAACCAGAACGGAGGCCTTGAAGGGGAAGAGGACCCTGAGAACAAACCTGGAACGTTCTGACGAGACAACATAAGAAAAAACGTGAGGTTGAGCTTTAAATTGCATTTCCTGAAAAATGGCGTTTCTTAAAGTTTACCATCTTTTTCCCAGAATCTATGATATCTAGAATTGTGAAATTTTGTACACTTATTTGTATAAACAAAATAAATGTTGTCTCAAGAGTAAATGTTGGAATTCTGAATGTTAGCTGAAATATGGAGTGAAGTGCATGGAATTTTGCATAAATGTTATATTATGCTTACAGAATTATAATTAAAAACATTATTAAAATTTTCCTATTCCATGTACTGAAAAAACTTCAATGGAGAAGCTTACTATATATAAAGGGATTAAATAGAGATTTTTTTTTTAGAAATAACAACAACAGTTTGAGGAAAAAGGTACGTATTTAATTTTTGAAAATAAAATTTTTAAGTTCCATGAAGTGTTAATTTTAAGTAAAGCCTTGTACAAAATTTCATTTTTGTATCTTCAAAATTGTGGATTTCTTCTATCTTTTAAATAGTGTGTGCAAGACGGGTATTGCCGCTGTGATAGGAATTATTGTCAGTTTACCACGATATATTTCTTTCGTTAGGCATTTAACTTTACATTGGTTTTCTTTATTGTCTCATCTAAGTGTAGAAATTTGAAGTAAATCGGCCATGAACTTTGAAGTAAATCGGTCGAGTACTTTTCGAGATGTTTGGTACCAACAATTTTTGTAACAACCTTTCTCCTAAAGATTACATACATATATGTTTTAGTCATATAGCGAAATCTTATATGGCCACTGATCTTCCCCTTGTCTTGAAGATAAAGTGTTCAAAATTGCATCACGATCAAAACAAAACTGTAATTATATACAAACAAGGAAGCAAACAAACATATGGTCACACAGTGGGAGGGAGGGAGGAGGGAGAGGGGGAGGGAGGGAGGGAGAGAGGGAGAGAGAGAGAGAGAGAGAGAGAGAGAGAGAGAGAGAGAGAGAGAGAGGGGGGGGGAGAGGGGGGGAGAGAGGGGGAGGGAGAGAGAGAGAGGCGGGAGAGAGAGAGAGGCGGGAGAGAGGGGGGAGGCGGAGAGAGAGGGAGGGAGAGAGAGAGAGAGAGGGAGGGAGAGAGAGAGAGAGGGAGGGAGAGGGAGAGAGGGGGAGGGAGGGAGAGAGGGGGAGGGAGGGAGAGAGGGGGAGGGAGGGAGAGAGAGGGAGGGAGGGAGAGAGAGGGAGGGAGGGAGAGAGAGGGAGGGAGGGAGGGAGAGGGAGGGAGGGAGGGAGGGAGAGGGAGGGAGGGAGGGAGAGAGAGGGAGGGAGGGAGGGAGGGAGAGAGAGGGAGGGAGGGAGAGAGAGGGAGGGAGGGAGAGAGAGGGAGGGAGGGAGAGAGAGGGAGGGAGGGAGAGAGAGGGAGGGAGGGAGAGAGAGGGAGGGAGGGAGAGAGAGGGAGGGAGAGAGAGGGAGGGAGAGAGAGGGAGGGAGAGAGAGAGAGAGGGAGGGAGAGAGAGAGGGAGGGAGAGAGAGAGAGAGGGAGGGAGAGAGAGAGAGGGAGGGAGAGAAAGAGAGGGAGGGAGAGAGAGAGAGAGAGGGAGGGAGAGAGAGAGAGGGAGGGAGGGAGAGAGAGGGAGGGAGGGAGAGAGAGGGAGGGAGGGAGAGAGAGGGAGGGAGGGAGAGAGAGGGAGGGAGGGAGAGAGAGGGAGGGAGAGAGAGAGAGGGAGGGAGAGAGAGAGAGGGAGGGAGAGAGAGAGAGGGAGGGAGAGAGAGAGAGGGAGGGAGAGAGAGAGAGGAATTATCAGTGTTTGTTTCTAAAGTTCCAATGTCCCATGTTTTATTACCCAGTTTCTTTCTTCTGAATTATGTAGGAAAATGTTTCACCGACAAAAATGTTCTGTTGAATAAAAATGAACACACACACACACACACACACACACACACACACACACACAGTTAATATTTTGGTGGGCCGATTCTAGCATCCAAAACTGTCAGTCCCATTCTGATAACAATAACACAGGATGGAGAAAATTACCTGAATGGTCAGATCAGGGTAAGGAACATCGACTCAAGCGAAATACTCCAGAAAAGTCGGAGGTATCATTGTTCGGAGCTACGGTCGCAAAACGACAGCCAGTCAGAGCGACGAGTGCACCGAAGTGTCTGCATTTAAACTAGCTTTCTCGAGCTCATGCTTGTCATACTAAAGCGTGCGGTTATTGATTAAATTAGCTGAAGACGAAGGTTTCATTTGAACATGCAAAGCTAAACATCGGAGGACATCGAAAGGGTGCAAAAAAGGGCAGCTCGTTTTGTATTATCACGTAATAGGGGAGAGTGTGGAGCAGATATGATACGCGAGTTGGGATGGAAGTCATTAAAGCAAAGACGTTTTTCGTCGCGGCGAGATCTATTTACGATATTACAGTCACCAACTTTCTCTTCCGAATGGGAAAATATTTTGTTGAGCCCAGCCTACATAGGTAGGAATGATCATCAAAATAAAATAAGAGAAATCAGAGCTCAAACAGAAAGGAGTGGAATGGTAGGGAGATAGTATGATTATGGTTCGATGAACCCTCTGCCAAGCACTTAAATGTGAATTGCAGAGTAATCATGTAGATGTAAACAAACTTTAAATGCCATCCTTGGATGGTTACGTTGGAAGCGAATTTTCTGTTATGCTTACTAGGTAAAGCTTGACTATTAATTAAAATTAGTTGAAAGTATCGTAACGCCATCAATCTCTTAAGATAATTAGCTGTACTGCAGAAACACTGTAGTAAGATAGTGACATGTGGTACTGTAAGGTGGAATGTTGCTAATACTGAAAGTGTCAGATGTTTTCATTTTTGATTGTGAACACAGACCATGACTAAACTTTCATTCTAACAGGTACCGTAGATAAGTACTGGAAAATTATCACAAAGGCGGGAAAAAAAATTTGCATCATCTTTTTTCCCCAAATGATTTCTTTTATGTCAAATGTTCACAATTCCTGCTCCAATATTACCACAAAATTGACATCGTCAAAGAAGGAATTGTCACATCCTCTCGAAAACTCCTGTCGAGTTGCTAGTGAGATACTGACGCATACTCGTAATTGTTTTCATAATCTATTCAGCAGCGGCACTAGAACATTCTAATACGAATATTGTGGAAGCGAAGAAAGACGTGTTATTTCATCTTCACACACGTTAAATCATTCACACGGGCAGGGGAATTATCATCTTGGAAGACTTCAATTTATCACACAGCTCGCCCATTCGTTTTTGTGTGAGTGTAGGTCCCACTGAAAAATCATGGTCCTTACGGAACAGTACGTCAGAGTAAGACCGTACCGCTACGAAATGATCCTCACCACGGCACTTACTTTTAGAATACAATGTTAGATCTCAACAGGCGACTTCCCAGACAACGCAGCAGCAACACTCATTTTACAAGATCTAATTTTCCACAATCTTTAGGCAAAACAAACACGTGCACTGAAAATAACGGGCAGCATCGCAAAGCGCCACACGTACGTTAGTAGCGTTCACTGCCTTCTCTATTATGCTTAGAAACATGTTGCACCTGCGCTGCTTCGCTAACTAATGTGGAACTTACCGCCATTAAACAAAATCTGACGCTACGTGAATTCAATGCTGCACTTATCTGACTTTAGTACACTCCTGGAAATGGAAAAAAGAACACATTGACACCGGTGTGTCAGACCACCATACTTGCTCCTGACACTGCGAGAGGGCTGTACAAGCAATGATCACACGCACGGCACAGCGGACACACCAGGAACCGCGGTGTTGGCCGTCGAATGGCGCTAGCTGCGCAGCATTTGTGCACCGCCGCCGTCAGTGTCAGCCAGTTTGCCGTGGCATACGGAGCTCCATCGCAGTCTTTAACACTGGTAGCATGCCGCGACAGCGTGGACGTGAACCGTATGTGCAGTTGACGGACTTTGAGCGAGGGCGTATAGTCGGCATGCGGGAGGTCGGGTGGACGTACCGCCGAATTGCTCAACACGTGGGGCGTGAGGTCTCCACAGTACATCGATGTTGTCGCCAGTGGTCGGCGGAAGGTGCACGTGCCCGTCGACCTGGGACCGGACCGCAGCGACGCACGGATGCACGCCAAGACTGTAGGATCCTACGCAGTGCCGTAGGGGACCGCACCGCCACTTCCCAGCAAATTAGGGACACTGTTGCTCCTGGGGTATCGGCGAGGACCATTCGCAACCGTCTCCATGAAGCTGGGCTACGGTCCCGCACACCGTTAGGCCGTCTTCCGCTCACGCCCCAACATCGTGCAGCCCGCCTCCAGTGGTGTCGCGACAGGCGTGAATGGAGGGGCGAATGGAGACGTGTCGTCTTCAGCGATGAGAGTCGCTTCTGCCTTGGTGCCAATGATGGTCGTATGCGTGTTTGGCGCCGTGCAGGTGAGCGCCACAATCAGGACTGCATACGACCGAGGCACACAGGGCCAACACCCGGCATCATGGTGTGGGGAGCGATCTCCTACACTGGCCGTACACCACTGGTGATCGTCGAGGGGACACTGAATAGTGCACGGTACATCCAAACCGTCATCGAACCCATCGTTCTACCATTCCTAGACCGGCAAGGGAACTTGCTGTTCCAACAGGACAATGCACGTCCGCATGTATCCCGTGCCACCCAACGTGCTCTAGAAGGTGTAAGTCAACTACCCTGGCCAGCAAGATCTCCGGATCTGTCCCCCATTGAGCATGTTTGGGACTGGATGAAGCGTCGTCTCACGCGGTCTGCACGTCCAGCACGAACGCTGGTCCAACTGAGGCGCCAGGTGGAAATGGCATGGCAAGCCGTTCCACAGGACTACATCCAGCATCTCTACGATCGTCTCCATGGGAGAATAGCAGCCTGCATTGCTGCGAAAGGTGGATATACACTGTACTGGTGCCGACATTGTGCATGCTCTGTTGCCTGTGTCTATGTGCCTGTGGTTCTGTCAGTGTGATCATGTGATATATCTGACCCCAGGAATGTGTCAATAAAGTTTCCCCTTCCTGGGACAATGAATTCACGGTGTTCTTATTTCAATTTCCAGGAGTGTATATGGCAATATCCTGCTGCCATGGACATGCCAGGCAAGCAATTGCTTCGTTATAGTGAATTGAATGAATGCCTCCAAATAGTCATTCGCGGAATAAATTTGGTTTATATACTAATGGGAACACTGAATCTAGGTTTACGGTTTTCCTTTTGGTTTGGTGTCTGCAAAATACTGTGGTCACTCTGAGATTCTGCGCTCTCTAGTTGGCGCCAGTGCTTCTCTGGTACTTCAGATACAGACACCACATCTTTTGACTAACATATTAGAACCCATGTTACAAAAAATTATGCATCCTCTGACGCATTGAATCAGAGCACGATATTAAGTTACGGAAAGAACGAGGCGGGCACTTCGAGTTATGTGCTCAGATCGAGAATGAAACCTTCGTGAAGTGTGCTGAGGAGAGGAACTTTTGGACAGAAAATACGTTAATTATTAGTGGCAGATTACAATGTTCTGTGACGATGGTAAAACAAACAAATGTAGCGCGTACAGAATCTTTGCAATAACTCATTGCTACGATTGTGCATCAAATGTTGTATCTGCCCGGCAGCGTAATGCTAACACAGAAGTGTGTCATTGGATGTGAGCAGCTAATTACGCAATCGTGTCTAGGCGACTTTTCAAACTCTAGTTGGGCAAATATCGGACTGGCTCTACATTTGTTTGCCAGAGAAAGCGACAAAAACTTACGCAGGTTGTAAGACAGAACCTAGCATACGTTAATCGGAAATGGGGTATGAGATTTCCAACTCCAGTAGGTTTCTTTGCTGTCAAAAGTGCTACCCAACTACAAACATAGCTTCGAGGTAAACAGAGGCCTCAGCGTGAGATCTCGATTAAGCGGAAAGAGAACAGGAGAATCAAGCGAGAAGAAGGAAGTTGTAGAAAAATTACGCAGAGACATAGGGGTATGAGCAGAATGCATGATGAACTTCAGTCTGTCACGTAAGACAGTGAAGTTTTCTCTCTCTCTCTCTCTCTCTCTCTCTCTCTCTTTGCGCTGAGTGGCGGTCACTAGAGGCCAGTGAACATCGCCACACTCGGCACTGTGCCATAGAATTGCAGTGGCCTGAACTTCTCCTCATCGGCAATAATCGCTTCTTTCCTTCTCCAGAAAGAGAGAGAGAGAGAGAGAGAGAGAGAGAGAGAGAGAGAGAGAGAGCGCACACGAACAAATGGGACAGCGGCATTGCGACATAGCATTCATTTCGCTCTCTCGTTTACCTAAAACTGCTGGACCGTTTTGATTTCCGCACAATGGCTTTTCCCTTTAGGAGTGTCAATTTCGATGTCTTTCTTAGAAAAACCACTTTATTTGAACGAACATTAACGCATCGCATGCCGGCAAGAAAAGTGACTAAAGTCAAAAATCGGCAATTTTTTGTTTTTGTCACTGCTCCAACGTGCAGGAAACTTCACATTTGGTCCGCAGCTCGTGGTCGTGCGGTAGCGTTACCGCTTCCCGCGCCCGGGTTCCCGGGTTCGATTCCCGGCGGGGTCAGGGATTTTCTCTACCTCGTGATGACTGGGTGTTGTGTGATGTCGTTAGGTTAGTTAGGTTTCAGTAGTTCTGGGTTCTAAGGACTGATGACCATAGATGTTAAGTCCCATAGTGCTCAGAGCCATTTTGAACTTCACATTTGTATCTCGTTATTTTTCCGTTTCAGGGCACTCGTGTCAGTTTTGTTGTAGGCTACTTCATGATTCGCCACAGCAGGAACCGTATCACTTCAGCTTTGCTACTGACACTTGCGCATGGGAAAGCAACAAATTCGAAGTTGTCAAACTTTTCGTGCGTAGGTAATTTGAATGCAATTTTCAGTATCACTGATTATTACAATGTCTGTGTTTATATAGTGTCTGCATATAACATTAAAATGTCCTTTCCGCTTGCGTTTCAGAAGGAACAGACACAGTTTTGGCCATTACAGCTGTTGTAAATATTACGAAATTTCGTGCGTTGCAGCGCACAAGAAAAAAATGGAAATTCCTGCTATAAAGAATGTTCATATTGAATCTCTCTTCTCGGCGGAAGTATTCCTGAATTACATAAGTCCACTTATGAGTCTATGTTTTCGTAAATTGTGTTCCTTGAATCGTACCTAACTGATGTTCCTTGTTAAATTAATTTTCATAAATTACAATTCTGGATTTTGTATTCTTATAGTACAATAACTTTAATTTGTTTTTCATATTTTATTTTGTGTGATGGAGGTTAGAATGTCGTATTATATTACAGATAAAAAGTATATTATTTGGGGTGGAAAAGTGGCAAAAATATTAGACGAGAGGTCATAAAAGAATTTTTTAGAATATCAAGGAAAATGACAACTCAAAGAATTAATAATTACCTGATAACACCCCACATTCGAGTACAGATTTACATGTCCGTTTTACTGTTGTATAGACTATAATCGAACTTACTGCCAAAACTACTTACTTGAAATTTAAAGGGCGTTTTTATTATTTCAGATAAGCTTTACAGAATTATTTAAGTCAATTTTTCTCAAGTACTGCATTTTTGAGTTGTGTCACTGTTCTTGCTAGGGTGCGATATGTTGCCTTCTGAAATTATTACAGTTGTCCGCGAGCAGTTACGTGGTCCAGAGCTCCTTGAAACATGAGATACAAAGCGTGGCGCTTATTTGGGACTATGAAGGTGGCTGCCTTGCTACAATTGGAAGTATTTATACCGGCTGTCCCACGAGGAGTGGTCAGTATTTAGGGATATGACAGGAACGATCATCCGAAGCAAAGAAAGTCCAGTGAACATGGATTCTAAAACGCATACCTTGAGAACTATGAACACTACTTCGTTTTCGATACTGTGAAACGAATTTCTTCTACTGCGAGCTCTTTGCTTTCCACATTTCATGACGTGGTAGTATGGACCAAAATAAGAAAAAAAATGTACAGTAAACATGGCCTCTAAAGTGCGCACTTTAAGAGTTATGAGCACTTACTCATCTTCGCTGCTGTGAAACACATCTCTTCCACCGAACGAGTGCTCATAACTCCTCAGGTATACATTTAAGAGCCCATATTTACAAGACTCTTTTGCTTCGAATGATCGTTCCTGTTATATCCCTTAATGCTGACCATTCCTCCTGGGAAACCCTGTGCATAGACGGCAGCAATTGGGACACAATGTTGGTGCAGACAGTGGAACTAGTCATGCAGAGCATGTCCTTAACAAGATATGACTGCCTCTTACAGTATTTTACTTCAAGAAAATTGTGAAGCTGTAGTGAATGTTTCTTATTTCATTGCTTTCAAAAAACTAGTTGCCAAGTTTTAATAATCCATTCATTTCATTTCTTAATGAAGTTTTGAATGCAGTACTGAATTTAAGTGGGACTTACCGATGCCATTATTTGTTTACGTTGATTTAATTGCGACCAAAGGGTATTTACACATTAATCGCTGGATTTTTAGATAGGTGTTTTTAGTTTCTTCGCCCATTTCTACACTTGTCGTTCAAGAGCCTCATTTCATTAACGTCTACAAAGAGAACTCTCCAACTTGAGCCGAACAGGTAAAAAAATATCGTCACTTGACTTCCAGGCGAGCCATTCACGATGAGTCAAATCCTCGTCCATAAAAATGCTGAAACTCCTCTCAATTGCAAAGGTGAATAACGTGAAAATTATGGATGCCAAGTGCCGGAATATCTGGCCGCGCCAGTCCGTCTAACGCACGCAATACCTCACTTGTAGCTCCATCATCGACGGACGGCACGTGACAAATCGACGCCATAGAACCCCCGTGCGGGCGAGCCAAGAGGACGCTGATAGATCGTGGACATAAACCCAAAGCTCTGGCCCGAGATCCAGAAATTTATTCATCGCCTTACCAGAGTAAACTCAGTGTTTTATTCAAATTAACACCGCCAAGATCACCGCATTTTATAAATATCATTACTGACACAGACTCCATCCACAGATAAAATCCTGCAATAGTGCTTCAAACACTTCATAGAGTGGCATGCGTTTAATGTTAAATACGAAATGCAAACCGATCTTCCCCGAGGTCGGCTTCTACCAGTTTTTCCATTCGTCTGTAAACGATTCGAGTTAGTTTTTTACAGCCGTGACTTATTAAGCTGATAGTTCGATAATTTTCACATCTGTCAACACCTGCTTTTTTTTGGGATCGGAATAATTATATTCTTCTTGAAGTCTGAGGGTATTTCGCCTGTCTCATACATCTTGCTCGCCAGATGGTAGAGTATTTTTAATGCAATGTTGTCAACTCCTGGGGCCTTCTTTCGACTTAGGTCATTTAGTGCTCTGTCAAACTCTTCACGCAGTATCATATCACCCATTCCATCTGTACAAAAAAGAAAAAAATCTGAGGGGGAGTTAGGTCAGGTGATCGGGAGAGGACGCAAATTTTTTGAATTTATTCGGTCACCGAAGAAACTGGTTATTATTTGCATGGAGGCTTTAGACGTGTGACACGTGGCTCAGTCTTGTTGGAAATAATATTCTGTGAGTTCGGCGGCGTCCAGGTGCTCTACAAATTTATGGAAGACGCCCATATAAACTGTAGTGACTACGGTCGTATCAGAAGAAAATTGTGACAACAATCCTGGAAGCTGACACCGCCTAGCACACTCCAGACTTTTCATCATGCGGTGATCTTTCGTTGGATAATATGTCCAAAAGGAAACTACGCATTCATATATAATTGATTCGCCTCGGTGGTTCAAATGGCTCTGAGCGCTATGGGACTCAACATCTTAGGTCATAAGTCCCCTAGAACTTAGAATTACTTAAACCTAACTAACCTAAGGACATCACACACACCCATGCCCGAGGCAGGATTCGAAACTGCGACCGTAGCAGTCCCGCGGTTCCGGACTGCAGCGCCTCGGTGGACAACGAATCGACCTCCTTCAGTGCGGATGCACGAGTACATTTGATCTCCTGCGGTAATCTCCGAGTAGCTAGCATGGGGGACATAGATACTGTTCGAATCCCGGTCTGGCACACTCGCTGCCGCTGATTCCGCGTTAAGTCTCGATGCCAATCAAATCACTAGTCACTTTCCTTTCCTTTCTCCCCCCTCTACCTTCAATTTACATAAGATACATACATGTCTTCCTACGTGTTTTCACAGTACAAACCCGCTCTGAAAGTGTGTACCACGTGTTTGTGCCAGCTAACGACTGTAATCGAATCACTAACTTGCTTGCTCGCGCGTCACGAACTACACTCTCTCTCAGGCTCCACAAAAGAAAAAAAAATTAAATAAATAAATAAAAATAAAAATAAAAAATAATTGTGTGGCAGTTTTGGCCGGGAGGCCCCATCCGCGTAAGTTCGGCCCCGGGTTGGAAGTCTTATTTCAGGTGACGCCACACTGGGAGACTTGCGGGTCGGTGATGATGATGTGGACAACAAAACACTCAGTCCACCGACAGAGAAAATCTCCAACCCGGCCGGGAATCGAACTCGGGCCCGCGGCATTATAGGCAAACACGTTACCACTCAGCTAAGCAAGCGGACTCAAGACTTCACAAACCGTGACCGACGAGGCTTCGAACGAACCAACCAACACAAGCGGAGCAAGAGCGGCATTATAACGGACAAAGAACCTCATGCGCAGAAAAAACAATTAACGTGCCAAGAACGGGCGATACTTTTTAATCTCCCAGGGTTACTGAGATCACTGAAGCAACTTTCTACGAAGTTTCAGAGGAAATTATGACCCACTGAAGAGCCAAAGAAACTGGTACAACTGCCTAATATCGTTTAGGGCCCCCGCGAGCACGCAGAAGTGCCGCAACATGACGTGGCATGGACTCGAATAATGTCTGAAGTAGTGCTGGAGGGAATTGACACCATCAATCCCGCAGAGCTGTCCATAAATCCATAAGAGTACCACGGAGTGGCGATCTCTTCTGAACAGCACGTTGCGAGGCACGCCAGATATGATCAATAATGTTCCTGCTTGGTGGCCAGCGGAAGAAACTCAGAAGTGTGTTCCAAGAGTCACTCTGTAGCAGATCTGGACATAAAGGGTGTCGCATTTTCCTGCTGGAATTGCCCAAGTCCGACGGAATGCACAATGGACGTGAATGGATGCAGGTGATCAGACAGGGTGCTTACGTACGAGTCACCTGTCAAGAGTTGTATCTAGACGTATCAGGAGTCCCGTATCACTCCAATTGCACGTGTCCCACACCTTTACAAAGCCTCCACCAGCTTGCACAGTTCCCTGCCGACATGCAAAATCCATGGATTCGTGAAGTTGTCTCCATACTCGTACACGTCCACACGCTCGTAACAATTTCAAATGAGACCCGTCCGACCAGGATACGTGTTTCCAGTCATCAACAGTCCAATGTCGGTGCTGACGGGCCCAGGCGGTGCGTAAAGCGTTGTGTCGTGCAGTCATCAAGGGTACACGAGTGGGCCTTCGGCTCAGAAAACCCATATCGATGACGTTTCGTTGAATATTTCGCACGCTGACACTTGTTGATGGTCCTGCGTTGAAATATGCAGAAATTTGCGGGCACTTCTGTCGCGTTGAACGATTCTCTTCAGTCGCCGTTGGTCCCGTTCTTGCAGGATCTTTTTCCGGCCGTAGCGATGTCGGAGATTCGATGATTTTACCGGGTTTCTGATATTCACGGTACAGTCGTGAAAGGGTCGAACAGGAAATCACCACTTCATGGCTACCTCGGAGACGCTGAGTTCCATCGCTCGTGCGCCGACTGTAGCACCACGTTCAAACTCACTTAAAATCTTTATGACCTGCCATTGTAGAAGCAGTAACCGATCCAACAACTGCACCAGACACTTGTTGTCTTGCCCGCATCTCGTGGTCGTGCGGTAGCGTTCTCGCTTCCCAAGCCCGGGTTCCCGGGTTCGATTCCCGGCGGGGTCAGGGATTTTCTCTGCCTCGTGATGGCTGGGTGTTGTGTGCTGTCCTTAGGTTAGTTAGGTTTAAGTAGTTCTACGTTCTAGGGGACTTATGACCACAGCAGTTGAGTCCCATAGTGCTCAGAGCCATTTGAACCATTTGAACTTGTCGTCTTACATAGGCGTTACCGACGGCAGCGCCGTATTCTGCCTGTTTACATACCTCTGTATTCGAATACGCATGCCTATACCAGTTCCTTTGGCGCTTCAGTGTAGTTCAGGACTGCGTAGATCGCCCGGCACAGTTTGCTACCATAATTAATGCGTCAGTGAACAGGAACACATCTTTCTGCTGTGTGTCCAAGTATGTCTCGCTTGTAATGCAGAGTCTAATGGCTCTGGGCTCTGCAGTGCCAGTCCCGTAGGCGCACACCAAATCAGGGACCAGGGATCGCGTGTCGCCTGTCTCGAGGTCAGCCCGACCGCAGCAGCCGTCTGTTGAGCCTTCTGCCGCCTAACCGCCTGCCTGGGAGGACCGACCACACACCAAGAACTAGCCCTGCCACGTCATCAGGTGTCGCCTTTGTTCGCAGGTTATCGCTCGGTTTTAATAGTAATGCACTTTTCTGTCAGCAGTTTTTATGCAACCAGTCGAAGCACGAGCCACCAAGATTCAAGTCAAGCCGAACGACACAGAGGGCTACGACTATTTACTGTTTTTTTTTCCGATTACGATCGCTTCTGAAATTTACACTACTGGCCATTATAATTGCTACACCACGAAGATGACGTGCTACAGACGCGAAATTTAACCGACAGAAAGAAGATGCTGTGATATGCAAATGATTAACTTTTAAGAGCATTCACACAAGGTTGGCGCCGGTGGCGACACCTACAACGTGCTGACATGAAAGTTTCCAACCGATTTCTCATGCACAAACAGCAGTTGACCGGCGTTCGCTGGTGAAACGTTGTGATGCCTCGTGTATGGAGGAGAAATGCGTACCATCACGTTTCCGACTTTGATAAAGGTCGGATTGTAGCCTATCGCGATTGCGGCTTATCGTATCGCGACATTGCTGCTCGCGTTGGTCGAGATCCAATGACTGTTAACAGAATATGGAATCGGTGGGTTCAGGAGGGTAATACGGAACGCCGTGCTGGATCCCAACGGCCTCTTATCATTAGCAGTCGAGATGACACGCATCTTATCCGCATGGCTGTAACAGATCGTGCAGCCACATCTCGATCCCTGAGTCAACAGATGGGGACGTTTGCAAGCCAAAACCATCTGCCCGAACAGCTCGACGACGTTTCAGCAGCATGAACTATCAACTCGGAGACAATGGCTGCAGTTGCCCTTGACGTTGCATCACAGACAGGAGCGCCTGCGATGGTGTACTCAACGACGAACCTGGGTGCACGAATGGCAAAACGTCATTTTTTCGGATGAATCCACGTTCTGTTTACAGCATCATGATGGTCGCATCCGTGTGTGGCGACATCGCGGTGAACGCCCATTGAAAACGTGTATTCGTCATCACCATACTGGCGTATCACCCAGCGTGATGGTATGGGGTGCCATTGGTTACTCTTCTTGGTCACCTCTTGTTCGCATTGACGGCACTCTGAACAGCGGACGTTCCATTTCAAATGTGTTACGACTCGTGGCTCTACTCTTCATTCGATCCCTGGGAAACCGTACATTTCAGCAGGATAATGCACGACCACATGTTGCAGGTCCTGTACGGGCCTTTCTGGGTACAGAAAATGTTCTACTGCTGCCCTGGCCAGCACGTTCTCCAGATCTCTCACCTATTGAAAACGTCTGGTCGATGGTGGCCGAGCAACTACACTTGATGAACTGTGGTATCGTGTCGAAGGTGCTTGGGCAGCTGTACCTGTACACGCCATCCAAACTCTGTTTGACTCAATGCCCAGGCGTATCAAGGCCGTTATTATGGCTAGAGGTGTTTGTTCTGGGTACTGATTTTTCAGGATCTATGCACCCAAATTGCGTGAAAATGTAATCACATGTCAGTTCTAGTATAATATATTTGTCCGATGAATACCCGTTTATCATCTGCATTTCTTCTTGTTGTAACAATTTTAGTGGCCAGTAGTGTAGTTTTTACGTTTTATATTGCAATTCACAAGCCATAACACGCACCTCAGTAAAACAGTATATGCTTCTCATGGCTGTTTCAACTACTCATTGCCACCGGTTGTGTCGAGCTTCTAAAATTTATGTCACTGTGAAAAGGATTGATGTCCCCCCGTGTGCATCGAGTAAAGTAATCTTACTGGCATGAATCCTGTGTGATCTCATGTGACAATGGCTACCTCAACCTTGCGTGTTTTATTTTACATACCATGTGTGTACCTCTAAGCTCCGTGGTTATATCACTAAATCATTTTCCACGGACCTCTGTATGTGACAATTTTTTTTTCTTGTTTCGTTTCCAAAAACAGAATGCACAGTAAGAAAGGGCAGAAGACTTTCCCACGCTGGTGCTCTTTAACAAGTCGCCTGATGGAAGGCCCGTGCGAAAATCCTTGCCAGCGCCTGAGAACGTCAAAATTGCCCTTCCTGCCTCGCCGGTGACTGCTGTCCTCTGGCACACGTGAAGGACATGAGGCCGGGCGACACCACAGCCCTGTGGGAATCGACGACCTGAGCGTCTGCTGTTCAGGAGATTCACAACGAGCCTAGATAATCGTGAGAGTACGTTATCGCTCATTTTGGTTTGAGAGAAACTGGAAACAAGTTACTGCGTAGTGTAATGTGCTGCGAATACATAGAAAGACCCCTTATCGTTTAGCTACAATATAGGTCAGCAACTGGAAGCAGTTAATACCATGAATCATCTGGGAGTAGGCATTAGGAGTGATTTAAAATGGAATGATCGTATAAAGTTGATCGTCGGTAAAGCAGATGCCAGACTGAGATTCATTGGAAGAATCCTAAGGAAATGCAATCCTAAAACAAAGGAAGTATGTTACAGTACGCTTGTTCGCCGACTGCTTGAATACTGCTCAGCAGTGTGGGATCCGTACCAGATAGGATTGATAGAAGAGATAGAAAAGATCCAACGGAGAGCAGCGCGCTTCGTTACAGGATCATTTAGTAATCGCGAAAGCGTTACGGAGATGATAGATAAACTCCAGTGGAAGACTCTGCAGGAGAGACGCTTAGTAGCTCGGTACGGGCTTTTGTTGAAGTTTCGAGAACATACTTTCACCGAGGAGTCAAGCAGTATATTGCTCCCTCCAACGTATAACTCGCGAAGAGACCATGAGGGTAAAATCAGAGAGATTAGAGCCCACACAGAGGCATACCGACAATCCTTCTTTCGACGAATAATACGGGACTGGAATAGAAGGGAGAACCGATATAGGTACTCAAGGTACCCTCCGCCACACACCGTCAGGTAACTTGCGGAGTATGGATGTAGATGTAGACCCAAAGACAGGTGAAATTTTGGCGAAGTCACGGCAAAGTCAGGCACGCACTATCAATTTAACACTATCGGTTTGTTGGACTGTGAGCCGTTGTGTGACAAATCCCACTAGAAAAATGTACTACAGTAACAACGAAAAGTTTTAATTCTACTTGCTTTGAAATCCAAGTGTACGTGCAACCGATTTAAAGCTATATATACCTCCAGTGTTGGAATTATATAGGGTAGTCTGAAACAGTCTGAAAAATTTGTAAGGGCTTTGTATAGTAGGTTGTGCTGGAAAGTAATTACTGAAGAAAAATTCCATACGATGCGTCTTTTCCGAGTTAATTAACATTGAAGTTAGCCAATTTGGCAGTTGCGCACCATAATTCAAGCGAACAGTCTGATACAATTAGTGTCAGTTATTCTCATAGCGTGGAGGACGGCCCAGGAGGCTGCTCAGCCTTTGGCTCGGATTCGGTCCTTGCTATCGTCCCACGTTCAATTTTTGATTAGTTCTCTTGTTTGGTTTCTGGAGATCAAACAAGGACACGTTTGGAGACACCATATTTGGCGGGCCGCTTGAATTTGCATGCACAACGGCCTGATTGGCTAACTTCAATGCTAATTAACCCTAAAGCGGCGCAACGAATCGGATATTTTTATTGATAATTATTCCTCTGCATAACCTGCTGTGGAACACCCTTTTACTAGTTTTTTCAAACTGTTTCTAACCAATCTGTAGACCTTATTTTAGGACACTGTCAAACATTACATCTTTTCGCCAGTGAAACACGAGATTTCGGAACAGAATCGACTGCCTTAAGAAATCGTTGATTATGCCAGCATAGGATGTTTAACAACTGAAGTGACGCCTGAAAACTTGTACAAATCAGCTTTTAACATTCACTGCATTTCTTTGTTGCATTGGGGTGTGGACGCTGAAACCAACCAAATGCCGTACGTAATTCAAGTGGCCGAAGTTACGGATATCAGCCACCAACGCATCTCGTTTAATCCGAACAAGACTCACTATGACCTCACTTTTCCCCCCTCTCTGTCGAAATGCTGAGATCTTGCCCTAGGTGAATCGTTCATTATCTTATGATACTAGTTATAGTTCTCTTAATTGAAGAGAAAGTAGAAAGTGCAAGAAAGTGGAACTAAGACCACATGCGACCGCTCCCCTTGCCTCCCCTCATCTCAATATAAAATCTTTAGTATCACAAACAAATTTTATAAATTTTACTGGCTTGTCGACTGGAGATTACTGTTTGATTTCTATTCGTCTCGGTTTACCACATATACACAGTATTTTAACTTGCTCTGAGCGTAGCGAGCAAGCTTATAGTCAGTAACATGGCTAACAATGACATCCAGTTAATTGAAAACATCGTGTTCATCTACTGCTTACCAAAGGGTCAATTGGTGTACAAAAAGAATACAAGACACAAAAGCACTAGGATGTGTAAGACGAATATGTGGAGCATGTTTGACTGAAAACAACAAGAGAAACTTAGTTGCAAAAGAAGAGCAACACTTATTCTTATCCATATGATAAACATATTTCAGGAACAATTGATGAACGGTTGCGAATATTAAAGAATAATAATAATAGTTTCATTCTGATAATGGAAATATCAACGTTATTTCACTTTTAAAAAGGCCAGAATATACTTAATTCTGAGAACCGATTTGTGAAGACAGGCTGTTCACCAATATAATTAACAGCGCCACACATTATCGTCCATTTGGTGTAATTTATACATTTATAGGTGAGAATCACACAAAACTCACAATAATTACCCCACAAGCTATATCTACATCTGACAACTATTACTCAAGGTGGTACAGTCAGTCAAAACCGGTAAGCCAACTGAATAAATATGGGAGAAAGTGGAGAACAACTGCACAAAAACTACGTAAATATCACTTCTAATTAGATTGTTGTAAGCGACGTCCACAGTTCTTTGACTCGAAATGATCAATATCAGATCTCCCGACCCACCTCTCAACGAAAATTTACTGCACCTGTGAGCTTGCTGCTTCCCGACAAATACAGTACACAAAGATTTTACGTACGAGCTACCTACCATGAGAGCTGAACACAAAGAAGGCTTCATTTCACAAATGTATGAGTACTGAAGCCTGAAAGAAATGTACTGTACAAGCCCTGGACAACTTTACTCCATAGGTCAGTTAGCCAAATATTACGTCAACAAACCAACCTGTAGTACGGCATGGGGAAATGTTTTCGTCGTTAATTAGAATGAAATTCTGCATTTACCATGGTTGTACATAACGTAAAAATAAGGTTCGTCAAGTGTCAACTTGACCTGCAAATTATTGTAACTTGTATGGACTACTAAAATAGACCTCCCGTGTTCCGTTGAGACGGATAAATTTTTACAGAGTGCATCATAAAACCCTTTGTTTAGAACGACTTATAATCGACGGAGACTGTCTAAAGTTGGTGAAGATTTATTAGAAGAGCGTGGCTTCGCTTTAGACAGTTAATAAATCGAATTAGGTCATCCACGTGGAGGACGTCCTAAAACCACAGCTAGAAATGAGAACACCGAGAAAGTGAACAATAATCTACTGACCTATTAAAGGAGTATGACATGGATGACATCACAGTCATAGAAAAGAAATGATAAAGTTCATTTTGCATAAAGGAATAACTGAGAAAAATTGTTCTACGTGGGTGCCGCATGGATTGCGTGCTGTCCATTGGCAAATGTGGAAACGAACTTCTCCTCAAGGTTCTCGCTATTTTATGAAAAATATCGCTAATATGGGAATTTTTTTTTACTGAAAACGAGATGTGAATTCACCGCTTAACGCAAGAGACGAAATAACAATTACAATAGTTCTAAAACGCACTACAAACATGGAAAAGCTTGACACGAAGTGCATTCATTTTCCTAACACGCTATCAGACCAAGGGATTTTTTCCTTGCTCTCGTAAGTGCTGTGGTGTTAAAAAAGCATCTGAAAGATAGAAAACATGTCACCATGATACAGAAGTCCTGAATGTATTCGAAGAGCAGTACTTCTAAGACAACTCCCAACGATTGGCAGTTAAACCGACCAACAGTAATGACCTCTTTGCAGTATTATACCAGTAGCAGATTGTAAGCGGAGATATAGCAGCCACCTACCCACACGTGGCCCTCACTGTAGCACAAGGTAAGAATTTTCCAATAACTTGACTACGAGCAATACTTATGCATCCATTATAGACTGAGTCTATGACAATTCACGTACTAATTCGGCATTCATTTTGGACTATTTCTAGGCTCTACGCCAGTGAGGTGTAGGTATTTCATTTGACACACCACTGCATTGTATTCCAACACGATACTTCGCAGGTGCACAAGTATCATGGTAGGCAAGCAGTCATCGGAACATGGCAGACTTGTCACCAATTCGACGTACAGTCCCTCAGGAACTGAGTTGACAAAGTCTTCCCGTACGCAGCAACAATTTACAGTGGATCCAATGAACGTATTAAACACATACCCGCATCGATTGTTTGTGGATGTGAACGTTCTTACAACATGAGTCTACCTCATGATCTGTTTGTCTCTCTCTAAAAGCAAGAACACCGAGAGCCGCATAGTGTTTTCTCAATTACGTGACTGGCATGCACGTTAGAGATATGGGGCCATTAACCAAACTACACACACACACACACACACACACACACACACACACACACACACACACACACACACAATTACTGCTGTCGTGCTCTAACCAGTAGCACTTTGTTATTCCCAAAGGCCCAGATGGCCTCTTCGATACGTGTTCATGCACGAAGAAGTTGAGCCGCCAAATAGACGAACAAGAAAGACCGTGTACTTCTGAGTAATCACAGAGCTCGGTTATGGGGTACAATATTTGCAGCACCACATGGCAGGACTTAAGTTCTGTAGTGGCGTCAGAATTGTGGCAGCCGAGAGAAATATAAAGTGCAGACTTTATGAGAAAAGTGGGAATGTGTTAGACACGAAGAAGGTACACGCGAACATAAAATGCACATAAAAAACTGAACTATCAGTTTAACGTAGACCTGAACTGCGATAAAACCCATTAAGCTAGCACAGGTGCCGGGCGATAGCATACGGACGACAGTATTTGACATGCGGACCTGTAGATTCCTCCAGTGCGAAATTTAAGTTCGAATAATGCTGCCTTACCTTAGACAAGTAGCCGACGAAATAGTTTTCGTTTGTCATGAAACTTATTGTAAAGAAACGTTAAAAAATACAGCAGATTGAAACGCTTGTGTGAGAGCATGAGAACAAAACAGAGTAAAAAAATTATAAAAGAGAGCTGTGCAGCAGCAATAGTAATGATATAGACTAGAAACTTTTCATTGCTGTACATTTATTACACAATTTTTGAATATGTTCGTCCTTCATTTTCTCTTATTTAAGTTATTCTGTGTTAATGATGTGTAAGTATGTGATATGTCTTGAACTTTTAGTACCAGTCTAACTCATCCTCTCTGGCATCTGCAACTTCGTTTCCCCAAAAATCGAGAGGAAAATACTCTGAGTTAACGAAATAAGTAAAAGGAACGACACAAGACAGAAATTTAGTGGTGAAAGAGTACCATACATATTTAGAAACAGTAGCATTAAAGATGTATATTGTTCAGTGAAATACTAGCAAACCAGTCTACCTAAAATGCGTAATTGTAATCGCAACAATTGTAGCTCTATTTTCCCGTAGTCGTACCGATTCCATTTGCCACATAATCCAATTTCATTGCATCACCTTGTACGGTCGTCTTTTGGGTTATGGCTCCAGAGCACGCGCCGACAGATAGACAAACTGATGGGCAAAGCAGCTCACAACTGTGAGTAAAATCACAAATATCTGGGAGGAGAAACAATCGCATGGGTGTAGAAGAATTTATCACACCTTCCGTGATGTCAAAAAGTAAAAAGTACTTCACATTATTTCAGTTCAAGTACCCACGCTGGCAAGAAAAAACAAGAGATTGAGAGCAACGATAGGAAAAAAAGTTCCTATTTTACAGAAGTAGCTTGAAACCAACCGAGTACCGTCCGAAATTGATATGAGAACGTTCGAAATCTCTCAGGAATAGTATTTGAAAAATTAAATACGGACTGGATGCTGTAATTCCTTCCTCAGGAAGTTGTCTATCAGTCCCGTTGTTCGACAATCTCGTGTGGGTGAAATGGAAAGGAAGGGAGGAAGACTAGGAGTTGACGTCTGGCGACGATAGGGAGGTTAGACAGGGAGGGCGAAATGAGGAAGGCCAAGCCATTAAACATTTTCGTTTGATGGGATGGACTGTGGCACAGATCAAAACACAAGTGGATGAAGTTCACGTTAACTCTGCACCATCGCTGAAGACCAGAATTTGAAGGTTATCGGACAATCATCGAAGACGAAGCACTCTCCGCCCGTCCAGTTGAGAATACCACAACGGAAACCATTGACAAAATCCGTGATACGGTAATGCAAGACGGCTGAGTAAAAATTCACGAGACTGATGAGACTGCGAGCATCTCGACTGAGCGAGTCCATAACATCCCGCGCGGAGAATACCGTCTATTAAGGAGTTTTTTGCGAGGTGGGTGCCGCGATTGCTCACAGTCGACCAAAAACACATCCGGCACAACAGTTCAGCACAACGTCTGGCGATGTTTAATCGCAACTCGCGAGACTTTTTGCAGCGATTTGTGGCTGTTGATGAAACCTCCAGCCATCGTTACAGACCAGAGACAAAACTGCAGTCAAAGCAATGGACAAAGGCTGATGAAAATGAACAGAAGAAGGCAAAAATCATTGTCAGCTGGTCACGTGACGGCCACTGTGAAAGTACATGAATTAGGCTTCGGAGTGGTTCCTCATCCACGCTATTCCCAACACTTAACCCCCAAGTGACTTCGTCCTCCTTCCTAAGTTGAAACTTTGACTTGCTGGGAAGAAATTTTCATAAAATGCCGAATACACAATTACAGTGAACGGGTATTTTGCGAAGTTGGACAGATCCTATTGTTCCGATGGGGTGAAAAAGCTGGAGAATCGGTGGACTAAGTGTATGTCCCTCAAAAGAGACTAGTTCAAAAAGTAAAGTAACTTGCTTACGAAACAAACCTTTTTCTTTCTTTTTTACAAGTCTCAACAAACCACTCTTGTACAGGGAAATAAATCGTACGCGTTTTTTTGTTTTTTTCAAAAGAGCAGTCACCTCACTCACCTTAATCGATTCAGATAAATCTAAATCGGGATGGCCGGACAGAAAAATCCCTCTCCTCTTGAACGCGATTTCTTTGTCTGGGACCCACTGCGCCACCTCACTCGGTGGGAAAATCACGTCAGAGCGCATCGTTGAAGTGCCCGAAGTAGAAAACAGGTGCCCGGTTTTGTTTTTAAGATAAAGTATGTCACGTCGGTAACGAAAGTGAGCAAGTGCGGTGTGGCTGCGCTACCTCTTCTTTCTCCGAGTAAGCAGTCAACAGCCTCGAACAGCCCCGCCCCACTTTCCCTCCATTCCACCGTTCCCTCCCCCCTCCCCTCACCAACCTTCTCCTAAGCGCAGCTGAAGAGACGTTGACGCCCCGTGTAGCAAAAGCAGCCACTTCTGCGTGCGGCAAGAGCGCATCTTGCACAGCGAGAAGGTTCTGCGACGATCTCTCCACCCCCCCCCCCCCCCACTCTCTCTCTCTCTCTCTCTCTCTCTCTCTCTCTCTCTCTCTCTCTCTCTCTCTCTCTCTCACACACACACACACACACACACACACATACACACAGAGAGAGAGAGAGAGAGAGAGCGCTTTCATGAGGGCTGTAGCAGGGGCAGCAGAGGGCGGTACTCCGGCTGATCGCAACACAGACTGCTACTCGCACAGGCTTTAAGGAACACTGAAAGAGGTATGCTGTAATAGCCTTGTGGGAGGGGCGGAGGGTGTTTCCATCCGTTTAACAGGTAGTCCGTATGGTCGTACGACTACGGCCGACCGATGCTCGTCCATTGCGGCCGAGGAACGTCAGACACGCGGCCGGGGGCCAGTCAGTCGCGAGGCAAGGCAACAGACCTCAATACTTACGTGATGAAACAATTCCCAACGTCGAAACTTGGACCAATGCAAACTACTTTCAGCAGGTGTCTTTCCAAGACTCAACAAGTGATAGAATATGCTTTTGAAATAAAAACTAGTTAATGGAGATTGCTAAAAAAAGAAGCATTGAAAACGATACGCCTGACAACGTTGACATTGTAGTCTAATATACTGTATATGTCCGTTATACAACACGTAACTGACATGGAAGGAAAAGGACCAGCAGCTCTATTCACTTTCCAGCTAACACAGTCGATAAAAAGATACGCTTCTGTCGGCGAGAGCTGTGGTGTCAGTGCAGTGCATTCCATTCCATTCGAGAAAAACTTATGACATTTTTTTGCTCGGGGAAAGCGTACGAATGAACGCAGTTTGATTACTTTAGAGGATAGTAGTTATACAGCGTGAACTTGTGGTTTAAGGCGTTCTTTTCAATTTTGATTTTAAATATAGTTTCTAGAATTTTTGAACAGTCTTACTGCATTTACACAGTACGTCACGTAACACACATTCAATAAATCTGATCGCACAGAATTATGTTTTTATTTGCTAAATTGTCATAAGCGTTTCCACTTATCTTCCACACACACGTGCCTGTCCAATTTTCAGGCAATTTCCTCACTAAGTCGTGGTGGTGATACGTCTTGTCTTGCATGTTCCAGACCTGTTCTCATTCATTCATAGACTGACAAGCTTCTTTACGTCCGTAGTTAGCAATTAAGAGCGAAACACACCC
Organism: Schistocerca piceifrons; assembly: GCF_021461385.2. NCBI lineage: Eukaryota > Metazoa > Arthropoda > Insecta > Orthoptera > Acrididae > Schistocerca > Schistocerca piceifrons. The sequence goes on from NC_060139.1 coordinate 559,448,397, forward strand.
AGACAAAAGCAACAGGTGCTCGCTTACGCCGATTATGTCCGACAACGTCCGATCAATCCTATTTTACTGGGATTCGTCCGTCAGCCGGCCCTCTGCAGTCGACGCGTGCCAATGCCACAAGATGTGAGATTCGTCGGCAGCGTGCGGGTTTACACGGCCGTTCAACTAGTCGGACCAATACGGTTCCAACGGACAGTCAGCCATATCCATGCAGATACCGTTAACCGGGGGACTGAAAGGGTGTATGTGAATACCGGAAGTTCGAAATGACGTGTAACTGCCAGAGACCGATTACGCTTCGAGAGATGTTAGCGAAACTATTGATGAATGTGGAATCTCTTAATGGAACTTAAGCTGTGGAAAATCCTTACCAAATGAAGTAGGAAACAATTGTTTATTAATTACAATAACATGCAACTAAAGTGTTCAGAGCAAGTTCCTCTCGTTTCGGGGTACAACAAACAGAATTAATACATTTACTGTCAACCTAGAGCCAAAACGTACACGAGGGCCCTTCGATGTTTTCTGTTCATCTCCTGACGGTTTCACCTCTGACGACATGTCGAGGCTGAGATGTTTAAGTCTCGTTTACAAGATACTGAGGTATACAGTGACAAAACTAACCTTACATAAATTTTACTGGAATAAGGCTGTTAGACATTACGAAGTTGGCACCTGACTAATACCAGTTGGTGAAAAGTTGAAGAAGTGGATGGGGGATGAACTAGTCCTGTAAGACGGAAGAGAATTGGGACGAAATCAACTGTAGATGAGGAAAACAGGAGCCTTTTTCTCAGGATTTCTGGCAGTGAGAGACCCGTACATATTGGTTAAATTTTGTTTGCACATAAAGTCGCGAATTCAAGTTTCTGGCGGGATCGTGCATTACGCATTGTCCAAGTAATGCGTGCGCCCCTGGGATTGTGATTTCCTGGAGCCAGAGACTGGCATTGGCAGCGCCGAAGGCCCCGCGCGGTTTCTCTTCCCAGTAGGCTGTTGCGTGGCGTGTGTGTGTAGCGTGCGAAATACCTTCCAGCAGCTGCAGCACAGCACAGCTCGAGGCCGCGACAGCAGTCGCTCGGGCGTTAGCCGAGCAGCCGTCCAGTCCACACTTCCCGGTTGTTTCACCCCTCTAACAGTCATTTATTTACAGCCGCGGTGTATTTTTAACAACAAATTATGCTTAGGAGTTCAACAATGCTTTTCCTTTTGCTGTGGAAAGAAGCGGCAGGACAATGTTAGTATATACGATTGTAAATTGTAGTGCCTGCTGACGCATGGTTGACGACTTTTGGACGTTTGGGATTGGCCGTGAGCCGTACACGGATAGACAAACCCTAAGGCGACCGCTCGCGGTAAGCGGGAAATCCGGTTTTAAGTCCTGGTCGCACGCATCTTTTCATTGTCGTCATTCCATTCTACAGGTTGGTAGTCCTTATTCGCAACTGCGAATTCATCTGACGTTTGATGTGTAATGTTAGTGTAGGCTGCGGCCAAGCAATTCCTTTCTACTAGAGTAAAACTAGTCTGCATTCAAATACTTCGATGATAATTGGAAACCTATACATTAAAATTCAAAGAACAGATTAAGCGACTTTCCTTTCTTTTTTAAGTAGTAGCTTCTATGTTTCTCTTCTTAAAAGCCTCCTATCAATTCTGAATTTCATCCGAGTTCGCTAATGGACGCCAGTACGACGGCGCTTCGAACACTGATGATGGAGGACATCACTACCATGAAATGTTTCCTTTTGAACTAAGAATGAAAGATCAGTCACAATGTCTAGTTATTTAGTCTAATGTGGTAGCGTTAGAATTCTGTGACATCGTGGTAGAAATTTATCGATGATTAGCTATACTGAAATGGCCTGTAGCTAAAACAAAACAAAGAAAAATTCTCTCTTGCTTTTATGTAAGAGCGCGATCTCACTTTTGTTTCGGCTTTTCTCCGGGAGTCTGTCGTACGGAACAGACATACTACGTAAGTTGTGTTTAAAATATATCGTTTGCAGATTAAAGTAATTAAATGTGATATCAGTTTAGAACTACTGTCATTATTTGGACTCTACTTACTCCCAGTTCGGGTATTTACAAGACTTCCTATTATGTAATATTTTACAGGCTGGCGAAGTCGGTAGATCATTGTGAAGGGACGTAATGAACGAACGCATATTGCGCCCAGTCATTAATGGGTCTGTGCTAACAGCAGTCAGTAGTCCTGAGATTAAATGCCGATCGTTTTAATGTATCTTGTAGTCATTTCATGCAAAAGATGCTACAAATGATTGGGACATTAACATCCGGTCGTTGCCCATGTCAGACACCGGCCCCAGTTTTAATAGACAGATGGTTCACCGTCTTAAAATGATGTGTTATCATTCTTTGAAATTAAAAGGATAAAGTAAAAGTAAAATACAATGAGACGAATAACGCGTCAACCACCACCACCACCAGTCGTCTGGCAAGGGAGGGAGACGCGGTGACGACTGGTTCCCCATCTTCAAGCCCTGTGCCGACGTTTTTTGTCAACCCTCAGACTTCTCCACTGTCTCTCTTGGCATGTGACATGGCAGATAGTTAGTTATATGCTGGTCGATTACTAATACTGTATTAAGATTAGAGACCACCTGGGTTCTTCGAAAAGAACTGTGAAAAGCACACAATACAAAACCACTTGGTCCACTCTTAGTTTCTTGATAGGAAAATTCCTTCACTGCTTCGGCTACTGCGTTTCTCCCAGTTTTAAAGTTACTTGTCTCCCCTCTCATCACTCTCCACTCCTTCAGGATTGTTTATCATTAACGTGAAGTACGTTGCTCTTTCCGGGAATCAGGACTTCCTTCGTAGCTAATGGCTCAAATAAATGGAGAAATATTAAATAATCTTAACTTCCAACTTTCTTTTTTTTCTTTCTCCACAGCAATGAAAATTTATATAAAAATATAAAATTAAACAAATTAATTTTTTCGCACTTTTTATCATTTTGATTCCTTATAGATTTTTAAGTTAATGCAATGTCTTTCACTTTTAACTTACATTGATTCCTGTATTGGCTTTGCTGTTGAGATTTACACAAGTTGGTTAAATGGTTCTTCTTCCGCCGTAATAAGTTCTCATTCGTGACCGTGTGTAATGATTCTTAATCGCACTTCCTCTTCTAATGCAGGCAGCTACAGTGACATGACATTGGGATAATGCGTGGAAGAAAAGAAAACTTTCGTGGTTTTGCACAAAAACGAACTCTCAGACTTCATATTTTCATAAAATTATTGTTCAGACAACATACTGTATGACAAGCAATACATCTTCTCGCCATGAGAACTAAAGACAGAGTCTATCTAATAATTGCAAAAAAAAAAAAAAAAAAATGAAAAAAGTTTCCATCATTTGCCTTTCGCCTTCCGGCGTAGCAAAATATCTCTTTGCCGACGCTTGCACTGGCCGCGCTAGTGTTTATTGTCCTTGGTAATACCTTTTATCCTAGCGTGTCGGGGCTTTTCCTTTATGTACCTATACAAGGTGCACCTAATTTGCGCCACATGTGACTCCTACTACAGCGTTCTCAAATAAGCGTGAGCTGGGACTGAAGAACGCATTTCTTCCGCTTATGACACGTAACTGTGACTCATGGCGTGACACAGATGCGAGCTGAAAGGCTCCCAGTTAAAAAAAAAACATACGCTGTCAGGAAACGTATTAAGTCACTGGACTGACTGTACGTTCTGAGACAATCGAACGGTGCCATTGCACTGGGAACTAACAGGTACGCAACGATGCACTTGAGTAAGAAATCAGTTGACCTGCAACATGTGATGCGATCATTTAGAAGTGACTACGCCGGCAATGTGAGACGCAACAGATATTTTGACCCAGCACTGTAGAGCACACCGTGACCCGATCGAATAGAACTATGCGTTAGACGGCGCTCCTTGGTTTTCGGGAAAAGCAATGCCACACCTGAACGATCCTTGTCGGCCGTCTCTCAGCTCAACGTAGAAGAAAGGCGCACATTCAGTTGGAGGAGTGTTTCCTGGGGCGGCAAAGAAGCAACCTGAATCTGTAAGCCGATTTGACACCAAGGTACAAATTCGCTAAGAAATTGAAGTTTGGCATATACAGACAGCAATGCTTAAAACAATATCACTGCAGCGAGCACAGTCAGTAAATTAATCGCAACTGGATGATCGCAAAGTTTGACTTAGCCAATATGAAACAGATAAGAAGTAGCGTTAAGTGTCAATGATTCCACGTAATTCAGGACGTAAAAACACATGTATTCAGGACATAAGAGGACGCGTATAGTAAAGAAGCCTTACAGCCGTAAGACGAAACTTCATTTGCTCCAAAGAGTTCATTGATATCTCTCAACAGATACTGTCTGACGTTTTTCTTTGTGCCGAGAGGTGACGTGTGTCGAACACTATTTGCTATAAATAAGACGTGATGCAGAACGAACAATATGCAAGTGACAGTACGCCAATTTAGTGAATTTAAAAAGATCAAACAAAAAACGATATCTAAGGCTCGCATGGATACCTTCCATGGATAACATGACAGTCTGCAGATGTTATTTCTTAACCATGTAGTAGGATATGTTTATAATGTTTACAGTTTGGTGAAGTGTACAACGTGAGATTTATACACATTAATAACATTTTGTTTGGAAAAGTTGATACTAAACTGATGCTTTGTTGTTATCTAACGGTATGTTGCCAAAATTTTAATCGAAAACCACTTCCTCTCCGATAAACGCAGTATTGAGTACTTTGTGAGATCGAAAGTAACAGAACCCACTAAATCGTTAACGTATTTCACGCAGAACAGTTACCTTACATACATTCTCCGTGGTTCACCAGATACTACTGCTGTGTGTGTGTGTGTGTGTGTGTGTGTGTGTGTGTGTGTGTGTGTGTGTTCCGATGACACTCTACAAAATAACTGGCGAGAAATTCTCAATCGAGTTGTAAATACAGCAGCATATCCTACACTGTCTTATTCTCTTCAGCCGACGCCTGTACAGTACTAAATAAATAAGTTATAACTGTAGAAAAACCGAATTCACCTAATTACTTATGTCCACGGATCTTTATCATGATTGGTGTTTTCGGAAACTACGCTGGTCGTTTTGTTGTAAACATGCCGTTAGCTTGGAACCCTGTGCGGTATTTTACAAAGATCGAGGTACCACAAAAAAGTCGCAACACGCATCGATACCACAGACATCAGCGACGTCTCGCTGCAGTTCACAACGACGAATGAAGGCACTCCCACTTTCTCAGCACCGCAACGCCATCGCACAGAGCTCAGTATGGAACCGAGCATCGACTCGGTCGGCCTCAGTTCGTCATCTCCGGTGAAGCAGTCAGCGTCATCTAGTTAGGGCAACAGTCCTATTCCACTCTTAGATGGAACAGTGCTTTCATAAATGTTGAACTTTTACTTCAAGAGAAAAGTTCGTAATTGTGTGCATCAAGTAATATTTACTGTGCAGATACAGTTGCAAATATTCGACTCATTCTTGTTGCATAGGTTGTAGTAAGGTAAACAAACATTTTTATCATTATTTCAATAAATTGAACTACTGTTTCATACTGTAGTTCCTATCAGCTGTCTCCTAGAGCAATCAAAAAACACTCAGTAACGCCTGAACGATTGTGGTGTCTTTAGTCATTACACTTCGTGATTTAACACGCCGGTTCTCTCTCCTCCGTCCCAGTCACTGCAAGCATTTCCCTGAACAAGTGGATCTGAGTTAGAATTTGGTCATGCGTACATGCAACTCTTGCCAGTTCGCTACACAGCGTGACTGACTGTGTTGCAACCCGTGACTACATTTAATGTGATTTCCAGTATCACAGATATCAGCAATTACAAATTATTGTAAATGCTGAAGTTTCCAATAACAGTATTTTTCGACGTAAAACTGCAGAAGATTACTACCAATTAAAAAAATTTCTTTTTTTGTTGCAGCTTTTTCTGGTATCTTCCTTTCAGAACAGAACCTATAGCTGTTACTGAAGATTATGACAGGCACCGGGAAACTGTTGCGGCTGATTTTCATTCGACTTATTTTACAGCAGTGTAACGACACTTCACAATGAGGTCTCACAAAGACGCAGCGAGGGTCGCCTGCATTCGGCGACGGCCTACACAGTTCACTGCCGCAGGCCGGCTCTGTGGGGGGAAACCACGTGGCCGGCCTACTGTGACGGAAGCACGGCTCAGCCTGTACTCGCCTTTCTCCTCGGAGACCGCAGAATCCGACCAACAGACCGGGCAGACAACTGAAAACTTGCACAGCCAACAGCAGTTTGTACGAGCTCACAGAAATGACTAAGAGTTTATTACAAGTCTGTCACAGTCGCCTAATCTTAATAGCAACCATCTAAAAATGGCGAGACATGCGTCATCAGACAGTGACAGTCGATAAATCTCACAATGTACATATACTCAAACTGATTTTGACTTGTATTGTGAGCATATGTATGCTGTGACATTTGTCCATCGTCACTGTGTTATGTGTGTACTGCCAATTTTAGAAGGGTGTCGTTGAGATCTGGCACTGTCAGTGAGCATCAGTAGGTCATTGGGAATGAACTAGTCGGTCCGAAACTAGTCACATATGTACTGCATCTGTGACATATGTAATAAACTCTTCATGAAATTAAAGAGTTTCTGCATCTACATCAACAAAATATTGAAATTGTAGAAATGACTGAAGCAGAAACCTTACTGCCAGCAACTGCTACAATTTTTAGCACACAAGGACAAAGTGAATCACTTTGGATCAGTTATGCGAATGGAACAGTGTGTGGAAGATGGTGGCTTTCACTACAAAATAGTTTTTAGAATTGTTTTAGAGTAGTACAATGAACAAACACAACGTGCAAATCGGCGGCACACAGAACCCCCTAAATAACGGCACGCTCATTACTCGCCAAAGCTCAATGTAGTCGACGCCTATTAACTGTTTAACGTCGGGGTCTACAATTTTTTCACAGAAGAGATTTTAGAAAAGGTGTATTTGGAGATGCAGCAAGTCCGACTCATGCCGTAGCCAGGGACAATAGTCTGGGCTTTATCTACCAACAGTAAGACGCTCTGCTTCACTTTCAACTACATGTTAATGAATCCCTAAAAATACCATGGTCGTGACAACGATACGAAACTCCCACCATGTCCATCTCCCTCCACTCTAAAGTGCCATAGATAGACGCGACGTTTGCCTCAAACTTTATGAGAGAACTACGGTATATTGATAAGTTTCACTTATGGACCGTCTGACAGCAACTGAATAAAACACAATTTTAGTGCCATACGCGTTTCGCCTTTATTTTCTGCAAGGCATCATCAGTGGCCTGGAATATGTACATATGTTAGCTATTTTATTTACATTTTTGTCACTGTGCCTATAGATTATAAACAGTTCTGGTGGTTGGTATTTCCTACTAAGTAGTAATGTTTTGAACTATACTTACAGGTTGCGTAGACAGTTTCTTACATATTACGCTCCTGTTGCATTTTTGGTATTGTTCTTCTTCCTATGAGCGCCAATTTGCTGTTTTTTCCACATTACACAGCACTATGCACTGAACGCTTGTTTTAATGCAATGTTTTGGTTTCTGTTGCCGACTGTCAAACGTTTTTGCCAAAGATCGAATATTACTGCCAAACTTATGAGAGTAACTATTGAAGTATCTGTGGTCTGTTCGTGTATGCATTTGTGTGTGCGTTTCTGTATATATATATATATATGTATATATATATATATATATATATATGTGTGTGTGTGTGTGTGTGTGTGTGTGTGTGTGTGTGTGTGTGTGTTTTGGTGTATTAATTTAATTTTATTGTATTTATTTATTTATTTATTTATGTTTTTGTCCTGCGTATGTGTGTGTGTGTGTGTGTGTGTGTGTTTTGGTGTGATATGTACTTTTTTGTGCTGTGTGTGTGTGTGTGTGTCTGTCTGTATTTTGGTGTTATGTAATTTTTTGGGGGGGGGGGGGGCTGTGTGTGTGTGTGTGTGTGTGTGTGTGTGTGTGTGTGTGTATTTTGGTGTTAATATATATATTATGTTATCATTTCCTTTATTAAGTGTAGTAGGGAGACTGTGCTGATGTGTGTTTGTTCATTTATCACATGTTTGTTTTCTGCTATGGCTTTCTGGATGTGGAAGTTTTCGTGCATTTGTATAGGATGTTTGTCATGGTTGCTTATTCTCATTATTTTCATTTCTTGTTCCATGTTTGTAGGATGATGGTTGTAGTGTTTTAAATGCTCTGCAAATGTGGAATGGTTTGTTTCATACTTCCAACATCTGATATGTTCTTTGTATCTTGTTTCAAAATTCCTGCATGTCATGCCTATGTATACTGCATCACAACTTTGACATTCAAGTTTATATATTCCTGATTGTTGAAATTTGTCCCTCTTGGTAGCTGGCTGGCTTAGGTGTGATTGAAGGGTTTGCCCAGGCTTATATGCTATTTTGAAGCCCTGTCTCTTTAGGATGTTTGCAACTCTGTGTGTTAGTTTATGTGTGTAGGTCATGGTGTACCATCTGGTTCTTTTCTGTGTGGTGTTGTCATTGTGTGTGTTTGTAAGTTTTCAGCTTGTGAGTTCTTTTGTATTGTGGAAATGTTGCGTTTGTTTTTTATTTGTGTTTTTATTTTTTGATTGGGCCTGTGTATCACATGTGTGTCATACCCGTTGTTCCTAGCTATTTGTATGATCGTGTTCAATTCTTGTTCATAGTTTCTCTTGCTGAGTGGGATTCTGTTTAATCTATGTAACATGTGTCTTAGTGCTGCAAGTTTCTGGCTTTGGGGGTGGTTGGATGTGGAATGTATTATTGTGTCAGTGGCTGTTGGTTTTCTAAAGATGTTAAATGTATGTTTTCCATTTTCTTTTTTAATTGCAATGTCAAGAAAATTTATTTGATTTTCTTTTTCTTTTTAAAGTGTGAATTTTATGTTCTTATGAACTTTGTTTATTTCTGAATGGAGTTCATCTATTTTTTCACTTGGCTCGTCTACCAGACAAATAATGTCATCCACGTATCTGTACCAATATATAATTTTGAAACTTTGATTTGTGGTTATCGTATCAAATATCTGATTTTCAAGGTGACTGATGAAAATGTTTGCTAGTGTTCCTGATATTGGGGATCCCATGGGCAGTCCATCAGTTTGTAGATAATATTCTTCCTCAAACTGAAAGTAGTTTTGTTCAGTTGTCAGTCTGAGCATATCTGTTATTTCTTTTATTGCGTCTGTGGTGAGGTTGCTGTGGGATGAGAGATTTTGTTCTATGATATCTATTGTTTCTGTGATAGGGATGGAGGTATACATATTTTCTATATCGAATGAAATCAGTGATGCTGTGTGTCAGACGGTCCATAAGTGAAACTTATCAATATACCGTAGTATTACGCGCAACTGAGGAGGACAGGACCACAAAAGTTGTTTATGAGAGAAACTCGAACGTCTCTGCCACCTTTGACTGTGGCTCTACCGAGACAACGAGCTTCCATCAACAGGAACTTCGGAACATACTGATACGAAAATTTTCTTTGGTCCTGGATATAATGTGAAATTAATCTGCTTGAACTTGGAATCGGTATGTGACAAAACACTTTAACAATGTTTCTTATTACCTTTGCTGTACACCTTGTAGACATTACGGAATAACTTATTTTTACGTTTATAGATGAATGCAGTGCCTGATTGTATTACTAGCAACGCGAAAGCAAGTGCTCTAAATTCAGATTACAGTCTCACACACGTATTCCGATCTAGAACAATCGTTTCTACACTGCTTTTGAATACGAACTTAATTGTGTGTATCACATCACATGCGTGTCATGCCAGTAATTCTAAACTTAACCTGACCATCTGTAAATGAAATTAAATAGGAATAATGGAAATTACTAATACACAGAATGGCTTTCTGCTCAGACAATCTCAGCATACTACCTGTCACGTACTGTATCTGTGTCTTGCTAGAAAATCCACCTACTAACTGACTTGAAAATTTACAAATGAATGTGCTTTCCTTATACCACCTCACGAAGTTTGTTTACGCTCTACGACTGATTCTTTCCTGCGTAACGGGCAACTCGTCTCTGTTCGGCTTTACAACATAATACGAAATGACGAACTGCATGTTCCTGGAGTCACTGCGCTGCTAATTGCCTTATTCTTTACTTTAAGCTGCTTTCAAATGGGATTTTTGCTATCTTCTCCAAAAGCAGCTAGCTGTCCAGGCAATAGAGCAAGGCGTGGCAGTACAGTTTTGACAAGATTTACTTTTAAACTATGAGGAGAAACATATAGAAATGTTGGTAAATGAATCAAAACATTACTTTAAATTGAAATTGTATCTGAAGCTCTGTAATGGCACAGAAGTGAATCTTTACTATATAACTATGATCTTTCCTTAGCATTGTCATAAACAATGAAAACTGATTCAGGCAAACAGTACTAAAGTTACAGGAAATTTACCCTTTGCTTGTATTATAAGGTATCTTTACCTGGAGATGGAGGGTGAAGAATAGTTATTAGACCTCTGAAAACGTCGCCATGTATACCAAATGAAAATATTGTTGATCGTAATGCAATCTTTACACTGCAATAACTGGCGGGGAGCGCTTGCAGCAAAGAGGAACACTGTTTATGTTACCATTTTCAAAAGTGCACTCACTCCATGAGAGCATCTCAAAAAACTGTACTCTCTCATCAGTTATATTGGGGAGCATCTCAAATATACACTGATATGACAAGTCATGGGATAGCGATATGCACAGATACAAATGGCGTTGGTATCGCCTACAGAAGGTATAAAAGGGCTGTGCACTGACAGAGGTGTCATTTGTACTCAGGTGACTCATGTGAAAACGTTTCCTACGTAATAGTGCCCGTGCGACGGGTATTAACGGACTTTCAACTCGGAATGGCAGTTGGAGTTGGACGCATAGAACATTGCACTACGGAAATCGTTAGGGAATTCATTATTCCGAGATCCACAGTGCCAAGAATACCAAATTCCAGGCTTTGCCCCTCACCACGGACAACGCAGTGGCCCACGGCCTTCATTTAACGACCGAGAGCAGTGACGTTTGCGTACTGTTGTCAGTGCGAAAAGACAAGCAATGCTAGGTGAAATAATCACAAATATCCATGTGGATGTATGATGAATCGGTTAGGACAGTGCTGGGAAATTTGGTGTTAGTGGGCAAACGACCGACGTGAATGCCTTTGCTAATAGCACGACATTGCCTGTAGCGCCTCTCCTGGGATTGAGACGAACTCGGTTGGACTCTAGACAGTTGAAAAAGAGTGGCCTGCTCAGCTGAGTCCCGATTTCAGTTGATCAGACCTGTTGGTAGGGTTAGAGTGTGGCTCAGATCCCAGAAGACACGGACCCTAGTTTTTAACAAGGCACTGTGCAAGCTGCTGGTGGTTCTATTACTGATGTGGGTTGTATTTATACAGAATGGACTTGGTCCTCGGGTCCACCTGAATCGATCACTGTGTTTAAATGGTTTTGTTTGGGTACCAGGAGATCATTTGCAGCAGCTCATGGACTTCAGGTTCCAAACAACGATGGAATTTTTCTGGATGACAATGCGCCATGTCATCGGTCCACAATAGTTCACGACTGGTTTGAAAAACATTCTGGACACTTCGAGATAGTGATTTGGCCATCCATCGAACACTGTCGGCACATGATCGAGAGGTCATTTCGTGCACAAAATCCTATACTGCAACACTTTCGTAATTATGGACGGCTATAGAGGCAGCATGGCTCAATATTCTGCATTTGGTTACCTCGGCGTAAATCATCCTCTATTCGACACGTCCTCCGTTACGGTTCCTCAGACCGGCCGGAGTGGCCGTGCGGTTCTAGGCGCTACAGTCTGGAACCGAGCGACCGCTACGGTCGCACGTTCAAATCCTGCCTCGGGGATGGATGTGTGTGATGTCCTTAGGTTAGTTAGGTTTAATTAGTTCTAAATTCTAGGCGACTGATTACCTCGGAAGTTAAGTCGCATAGTGCTCAGAGCCATTTGAACCATTTGAACGGTTCCTCAGCCACCGACCACTCGGTGCCCTCTCTCGCAGCAGACTGACTGTGCCGTCATCCGCTCCTAACAAAACTTCTGCAGTCAAAGGGAAACAAACCACTCATGTGTTCAGGCATCCAAAAACGCTCATTATGGCAGATATTTCGAACAAAGCTACCATTTCTCAACACATATAAATCTTTACAGTGTTGCTATGAGTTTTTTTAGTGACTCCATGATACGTTCAGCCTGATATTTTATTTTAGTGCTTCTTGGTACTAATGTACAATTTGGGCCTTAGGCCATTTAAATAACACAGATAAACTTTAGCCCTTTGATCACATACATTGATGAGCGAAAACATTATGACCATCTGCTTAATAGCTTGTTTGTCCGTCTTTAGAACGAAATACATCACTGATTCTTCGTATCAGGGATCCGGCAGTTTGTTGGTAGGTTTGTTTACCCACAGGTCATGTAATTGGGATAAATGACAGGCCACTGATCTGCGTACGTGGCGATGATGCCCGTAGCGACATCAGATGGGTTCCATAGGATTTACATCAGACGCATCAACGTGTGTTCACTACAATGCTCCTCAAACGATTGTAGCACGGTTCTGGCTCCCAAACACGGACAATCATACTGCCGAAAAATGGAAACGCCGTCGGGGATGACATAAGCATGAAAGGATGTAGGTGGTTCGCAGCCGTTAGCGTGCCTTCGAGTACTACCACAGGTTCCACGCAAGCGCACGGGAATGTCTCCCATGGCATAATACTGCTCCCACCACCCTGCGTTCGTGGCGCGCTGCACGTTTCGAGCCGCCGTTCTCCTCGATGACGGCGTTTGTGAAGCCAAACGTCGACCTAGAGTAGCGAAAACGCGATTCACCCGAAGAGCCGACATGTTTCCATTGATCGACAGTCGAATGCCGCTGGTCCTGTACCAACTGCAATCAGAATTGACGATATCGTTAGGTCAACATGTCAACAGTGGGGTGGTCTGCTGTGGCGCTCGATGTTGAGCAATGTACGATGAACGGTCTGCCCCGAAACACTTGTGCTCTTTCGGCAAAGATGCCACAGATCACCACCTACCCTGCTTTGAAGAGTAGAAAAGCCCCCAAACCCCATGTTGTGTGAGTAGTCGTGTGCGTCCAAACATTTAGCGCCTAGTGGTACTTTCACTATCCTTCAATCTCTTTCCGTAGACGCTCACGACAGTAGCACGTGAACATTAGACCAGCTTCCACGTTTCGAGATACTCGTTTCACAGGACTTCGTCAAAGTCGCTTATCTCAATGGATTTCACAATTTGCAGCCCATATCTTCGCTAGGGTGATCCCCCGTCCGTGTCTGTTGCGCTTACAAACTTTTGTTACCGCGTCACGTGTCCGCAACGCCATCAGGCAGCATCCAACGTCGCGGGGGGCAGTGGTCGTAAAGTTCTGACTGATCGGCGTAATAACGCCAATGGCAAATATTGCCTATTCTTCGGAAGATATTGTTACAAATAAAATACGAAAATATTACGTAGCACATCAACGCTTGCCTCAGATATATTGTGAAACTGACGGACTGTGAAGTTCCGCAATGTTATGTAAAAAATTAAGCCATTGTAGATTTGTAATAATCGTGCAGAATATGAAATGTTGGTCCATGTCCCTTTCCGGAGAAACATTTGGAAAGAAACTTCATAGAATGCAGGTGTGAAAACGCTCCCGTGGCAGGGCTCGGTTTGGTAGTGACGCAGAGTCCGTGCTGCAGCTCCCTGTGTCCAGGTGGGCGGAGCGGAGGTCTTTCTGAAATCAGACTCCAAACACTGAGCTGCAGCGAAGGTCAGCGGGCTGCTAGCGCTATACAGCGTTCACTGTGGAGCCGTAGCTGGAGCTGATCTGCAGCCGACTCACCACTGCAGAGGCGGTACAACGCGGAACTGCTGTCAGTGGGGGCCCTGTTATCGCTGTTTACCGTACGAATCTCCTAAAATGTGCCGCGGTGCACAGCTTGAGGAAAAAGGAATTGTGGCGGTTTGTGTGTGTGTGTGTGTGTGTGTGTGTGTGTGTGTGTGTGTGTGTGTGAGAGAGAGAGAGAGAGAGAGACCGACGGCCAGAAGTGATTCGGAATGGTTGGCTATGGAATCCTTTCTGAAGCAAGCAGCTCAAAATGCTTTATTACGTATTTGACACGTAAAGGACATCTTCCTTCCTTTGAAGCCTGCTAATTCCCTGCAGACGTTCACTGATGAGATCACGGCAAATGCCGTAATATGATTTCCCAGAAACTTCGCTCTGTGGGAGAGGGGTCAAAATAAGCGAACACGTGTCTCTGCCTATCCATCGGTAATTATTTCTGACAGCCCGATACACCTTTTATTTTATTTTGTTTTTATGTTTCTCGTTTATCTACCCATGTCTGTAGAAGATTACTATACTAATGTGCGAAACAATGAATCAACATACGAATGAAACATAAAAATATGGAATTTAAGTAGATTGTAACCCCTGGAAATGACTATAAGCACATGTGTTATACAATAAATGTTTGACACTTGAAACGTCCTGGCAAATTAAAGCTGTAACCCAGACCGAGACTCGAACTCGGGACCTTCGCCTTTCGCGGGCAAGTGCTCCACCATATGAGCTCCCAAGCATGACTCAAAAGGAAAGGTCCTGAGTTCGAGTCTCGGTCTGGCACGCAGTTTTAATCTGCTAGAAAGTTTCATATTAGCACACACTCCGCTGCAGAGTGAAAATCTCATACTGTTTGACACTTATTTTGAAAGAAACTTGTAACTTTACAATTAATATAACGGCCTTGGATCCCTTATCTCAATATGAAACATTCGAGTACTAACCTTCTATCGACATCGTAGATACATGAAAAAATAAAAACAATTATCGGGGTTTCGAACCCGCGGCGTGTGAGTGTGAAGCTGCGACGCTACCTGCTGTGCTACCACATCGGACAAACTAATGCGCTAAAAAGCATCTAAATTAGAAATAAAACTCTGAGCGTCGTTTTCTCACAGACGGTCTAGTATCTACTGATGAGCCGAGAGACGTGTTCCCTTATTTTGGCTCCTCTTCCACTGGGCGAGGTTCCGGGAAATGGGGGTAAGGCGCTTGCCGCGTTCTCCTCATGAACGTATTTCCCGAAGTTACGTGTCCGATCGGATTAGTAGTGTGAGATAGCTTTTCTCCGAAATTAAATAACAAAGCGTATTTTCAATAATAAACAATATATGTGATGACGATTTTATTTCGCTATAAATGTATTAATGGAGCTGAATTTAACAGGCATGTTTCCACACGCCGCAGCTGATCTTACGACAGACAACTCAAGTTACCGTTTCTGTAACATCATCACTTCCACATACAGATCGCCCTATATATTCAATAATTCGTAACAGTTTCTAAATCTGTAAATTTTCTATAGAAAATCTGCTCTCGTTACAATCATGCAGCGCCATTCAGTTAAAATGGAGAAGCAGTTTATCGATCTAAATAGTTGTATAAATATTACTGTGATTTTATGTTTGACCCTGCTGCATGCAAGTGTTAATCTGTGCATGAATGGTTGGAACTAAGTCACCTGTCATAGGCTAGAGCGGACATATAGGTTTTGGGAGAGCATAGTTTAGTACTCACTCACTTTGACGAAACAGCAGCAGGTTTGCTGTTGACAGTGACTAATTAGTCATTCGAGCATACTCCAGTGAAATTAAAGCATACAAAAGCTGTACTTCAGACCTCTTTAGGCAATCAGTTAACTTATCAGTCCGCATATTAAATTATTAACCGTTCTAGTAGTACTTCACATTTCCAATTTTTCAGTGTACTTCGGGCACTCGTGAAAAACGCCGATTCCGCTCCCATTTCTAACACATCTGCTTTTTGTCTGCTCTTTTAGGAACAATTGTGATCAAAAGTATCCGGACACCCCCAAACACGTACGATTTTTCTATTAGGAGCATTTTGCTGCCACCTACTGCCAGGTACTCCATATCAGCAACCTCAGCAGTCATTAGATATCGTGAGAGAGCAGAATGGGGACTCTGCGGAACTCGTGGACTTCGAATGTGGTCAAGTGATTCGATGTCAGTTGTGTCGTACGTCTGTACGCGAGATTTCCACACTCCCAAACGTCCCTAGATCAACTGTTTCCGACGTGATAGTGAAGTGGAAATGTAGAGAGACACGTACAGCATAAAAGCGTACAGGCCGACTTCGTATGTTGACTGACGGGGACTGCCGACAGTTGAAGAGGATCGTAATGTATAATAGGCAGACAACTATGCAGACGATCACACAGGAATTCCGAACTCCATCAGAATCCACTGCAAGTACTATGACAGGCGGGAGGTAAGGAAACCTAGATTTCGTGGTCGAGCGGCTGCTCATAAGCCACACATCACGCCAGTAAATGCCAAACGACGCATCGTTTGGTGTAAGGAGCGTAAACATTGGACGATTGAACAGAGGAAAAACGTTGTGTGGAATGACGAATCACGGTACACAATGTGGCGATCCGATGGCAGGGTGTGGGTATGGCGAACGCCCGGTGAACGTCATCTGCCAGCGTCTGTGGTAGCAACAATAAAATTCGGAGGCGGTGGTGTTATGATGTGGTCGTGTTATTCATGGAGGGGGCTTGCACGCCTTGTTGGTTTGCTTGGCACTATTACAGCACAGACCTACGCTGATGTTTTAAGCACCTTCTTGCTTCCCACTGTTGAAGAGTATTTTGGTGATGGCGACTGCATCTTTTAACACGATCGAGCACCTGTTCATACTGCACGGCCTGTGACGGAGTGGTTACACGACAGTAACATCCCTGTAATGGACTGGCCTGCACAGAGTCCTGACCTGAATCCTATAGAACACCTCTGGGATGTTTTGGAACGCCGACTTCGTGTCAGGCCTCACCGACCGACATCGGTACCTCTCCTCAGTGCAGCACTCCGTGAAGAATGGGATGCCATTCCCCTAAAAACCTTCCAGCACCTGATTGGACTTATGCCTGCGAGAGTGTAAGCTGTCATCAAGGCTAAGGGTAAGGGTAAGCCAACACCATATTGAATTCCGGCATTACCGATGGAGGGCGCCACGAACTTTTAAGTCATTTTCAGTCAGGTGTACGGATGCTTTTGATCACATAGTGTATCTCTATGGCACGAACGCAATTCTAGTGGAACTAATACGACTTTGTTATGTGATTTTCAGATGTATATAGCATATTTATTCGTTTTATTCGATGTTCTTTCAAGTATCCATAAGTCACGAAATTCAGCAACAATTGTGACAATGTTTCTTAAGGTTTAAGAACAACGTACACTTCAAGATAACATTCTTGTCATCAAATGCTATTTGTTCAGCGCACAATTTATTTTTCATCAAACGACTTTCCCTCAAAGCTGCTACATCATTTAACATTTATTTCTAGAAAAGCGCCACCATCTGGCACACGCAAACATGCAGCGCAGTCTGTATGCTACCCAAAGGCATTTATGTCTTCCATATGACAAGAAGCATTTTTGTCGAAATAAAACTTACGTCTTTGGTAGTAAATATATCGTTTTTAGGGTTTCCTACCTCAGTCCATAAAAACGGAACCCTTATAAGATGACTTTGCAGTCCTTCTGTCTGTTCGACTGTTAACAACCTTTTTTCCGAGGAATTTGTACACGTTCAAGTCGAAATTGATGTCACAGTAAACGTCTATGGTCCCTTTAAGACGTAAAAAATTCAAGTTTCTACGTGAATGCAATCAAAAGTTACTGCCATTTATGTCACTTATTTTGAGACTCGCAAAACCACTAATCAAAACCCTTCTGGTACTTCCCATGAAATTTGGCATGAAGCGAGATTTCACAATAAAACTAAAGGTAAAAAAATCCGAAAATTGTTAATTTGTAGTTACATCACACGAAAAATGTATTTCTTTGTCATTTGTTATCCATCCGTCTGTCCGTTCGTCTGTTAAGATGCCTTTTTCTCAGGAACGATTACACGCAAGAAGTTGAAATTTGTGTTACATACTAAGGTTTACGGTCCCTTGTCGGTGTAAAAAAATTAAGCTACGCTAATACAATCGAAGGACACGGCATTTATGTCACGTATTTTGATATCTTGGCAGCACCAACATCGGCAACAGACAAAAATCATCGAAATTCTCATTTCCCGCGACGGATGAACTGTCATATATATATATATATATATATATATATATATATATATATATATATATATATATAAGTAAATTTCCCTAGCCGAGCCTCAGGTACAGGGCGGGTCGCAGGTGGCGGATAGCGAACGATCCATCAGATATGGTGGACAGCTGCGAATAAGGGGAAGCCCAAATAAGCAGTCCCGGACCGAGGCGGCAGCATCACGAGGGTGTGGGAGGGTGACTTTTGGCAAGGGTCACACTCATTCAAAAACCACAGAACCCGAAGACGTTGCTGTGTCATGGCGAGTAAGTGCCGCCATTACAATAAGCACTGTCAACAACCAAATCCAGGACGCGTCTGAAGTGGGAACCATCGGCATCCTGGTCAGCGTCTGTTCACACAATGTGCGGCTGGTCATAATGCGCCAGGAACTAACAATCCCTGGTTCTAAACACCCAGTGGAAACACTGGACCAACTTGATTACAAGCAAGTATGACTCGTGCAAGTAATA
Organism: Schistocerca piceifrons; assembly: GCF_021461385.2. Classification (NCBI taxonomy): domain Eukaryota; kingdom Metazoa; phylum Arthropoda; class Insecta; order Orthoptera; family Acrididae; genus Schistocerca; species Schistocerca piceifrons. The sequence goes on from NC_060139.1 coordinate 559,467,147, forward strand.
ACAACATTACCCCAGGTGGTAACCAATCCACCCATCAACAGATGGCAACCAGGAATTCGGATTCTGGGGAACCTGGACTTACACGATTACACCAGAGAAAGTCGGAGCTCTCTGGCAAACTTCCACTTAAAACACCTACATACATTGGAACCTTTAACATAAATACATTAATCCAACCAGGAAAACTTCTAAACCTTACAACAGAACTTGAAAAGCAAAAGATAGTAATACTAGCTTTACAGGAGACACGTTTTACAGATGAAGAAACATCAGATTATGGCAACTATCGCATCTTTAAGAGCAAGACGGATAAACGAATCGGAAGAGGAGCCCCCCATCTCGGGATGGCGTTTATCATACACAAGAGCGTGCTCAGCTCCATCAAGGAAGTTACTCCCGTAAATAATAGGATAATGACGATGCGCTTACAATGTGCCAACAAAACATACACAATGGTTAATGTTCATGCTCCCACAAACGGAGACAACAAGAAAAACCCCATAGAAACAGAAAAGTTCTGGGAAAATTTGGAGAATATAATGGCCAAGATTCCAAAAGATGATACAAAAGTTCTACTCGGCGATTTTAATGCCCAAATTGGTAGAGAGAAAATCCACCAAAAAACCGTAGGCAAATATCCTGCACATAAATTTACCAATAAAAATGGTACAAGGCTCGTCGAACTATGTAAGCAGAATAACCTGAAGATAATGTCAACATCTCTAAGAAAATGTCCAAGAAAACAAAAGACATGGAGATCTCCTATACAACAAATTGGCGAGTTTCAAATAGATCATGTGGCGATTTCATACCCAGTACAAAAAGAAATTTACGACGTCCAAGTACGCAGAGGAGCAAACATTGATTCAGACCATTACCTAACTAGAATTAAAATCAAGTTTACAGCACGAAGAAGTCATCAGAAGAAAACAGAAATACAGAAATATGACACCAAGAAGATTAAAGAATCTAAAGTAAAAGAAGAATGGGAGAAGGAAAAGGCAAACACATGGGAAGAATTTCATTCTAAAATCACGCGAATAGCTAAGGAAACTATTCCCTTGAAAAAGATATTCAAACACCCTTGGTGGGATTCAGACTGTGAAAATGCATTGGAAAGGAGAAAAAAAGGCATTTCAAGAATATAACAGTAAAAAATCACAAGAAAGTCTACATTTATTTAACGAGGTTAGAAAACAGGTTTCAAAATCTATTAGGCAAGCAAAAAGGAAGTACACAAAGGCACAACTGGATGCCATAGAAGAAAATTTCCAAAACTATAATACAAGAGACTTCTACAGAACTTTCGCAGATAAAATACGAGGATATATCCCTCAAAATTTATGTTTCAGAAAACCTGATGGTAAATTAGCCCTAACAAACCAGGAAAACTGTCAAGTATTGGCTCAATATTTTTCTAACCTACTAAATTGCCCAGAACCTAGTTTAAGGTTTCCCAAAGAAATCAGTGCCAACGCTCAACCGGATTCATTACCACCAACACAGGAAGAAATCAAATGTCACATTAAAAACTTAAAAAATAATAGAACATCTGGCGAAGATGGCATTGTTGCAGAGCTATTAAAAAACCTAGGACCAAAGACGTTGCAAGAGCTCACAAAAATAATAACAAAAATATGGGAAACAGAAAAATTACCAGAGGATTGGAAATGTGCCCTTATTCACCCGTTACATAAAAATGGAGACAGAACAAATGTCAATAACTACAGGGGAATCTCACTTTTACAAGTCACCTACAAAATTCTCTCAACATGCCTGCTGAAAAGAACACAAGAGCAGCTGGAACGCCAAATTGGTGATTATCAAGCAGGCTTCCGCCCCGGTCGCTCATGCATAGAACAAATATTTAATTTAAAGACAATATTAAAACACAAAGCAATTAGAAATGCCCCCATAATTTGTACATTTGTAGATTTTAAGAAAGCCTATGACTCAATTGACCGGCAATCTTTGTTTAACATTTTAGAGGAACTTGGACTTGACTCCAAAACACTAAGGCTTATCAAAGAATCACTGACAGACACTGTATCTAAAGTTAAATTCAGGGGAGAAATCTCTGTACCTTTTCTCATAAAAACTGGAGTACGTCAAGGTGACGGGCTATCTCCACTTCTGTTTAATATAGTCCTGGATAAAGTCATTAAGGAATGGGAAAAAGAATTAAAAAATCAATCCTACTGGAAACCAATCCATCTTGGTAGAACCAAAGACAACGTGGAGATATCTTTTTTAGCATTCGCGGACGACTTGGCCATACTTGCAGATGATGAAGAAATCGCCACCAAACAAATAGAGATCCTTAAGGAATGCGCGGATAAAGTAGGTTTACAAATTTCGTTTCAAAAGACAGAATTTTTCTGTACGAAATTCCATATACACAGTTTGAACACAAAATATGGAAAAATAAATAGAGTAAAACATTTTAAATACCTAGGTGAAATTTTGGAGCCAACCGGAGGAGAGAAAGTTGCACAGAAGATCAGACAACAGAAAATGAAGAGAGCATATGGTATGACACATGAAATATACAATAAAAAATGCATCTCCTCGAACACAAAAATCAGACACTACTGCGCAGTAATTAAGCCAGCAGCACTATATGCTAGTGAAACGCTCACACTCCACACAAAATGTGATTTAGAAAAAATACTAAAAGAAGAACGCAAAATTATGAGAAAGATTTTAGGTCCAAAATTAACAGAAGAAGGATACCGGATACAACCAAGAAGAACCACAGAAACTATATCAAACCTGGCAGCAGACATAAGAAGGCGAAGATTAAAATTTTATGGACATGTCACTAGACTTCCCCCGCACGACTCACCAACAGAATTCTCACTTACATAGAAAAAGTCAAATCAACAACACCATGGATTAGCCAAGTAAAATTAGATTTACAAAAAGCAAATATTGAACTTAAAGATGTCAAAGATAGGAAAACTTTTAGAAATAAGGTGGAAAAGTGGATTGTATTGTCGGAGAAGGAAGCACTAAAGAGACCAGGAACAAAATGGACAGAAGAAAGAAAAAGAAAACATGGAGAACGAATGAAAGAAGTATGGAAGAAACGACGTCAGAAAGCTTTGCGTGATCCTTCTGGGTCCATTCGCGATAAGTAAGTAAGTAGTAAAAGTAAATTTTGTACGGGACCCTTGGTGCACGAGTTGTACTCGAACTGATCCGGATTCTTAAATATCGTTGAAGTGTTAGAATACGATGGAGAGTAGTTTTTTCTTGTCTTATTATCAAAACGTAATAAACAGTAACTTCTGTCTTAACACACACTAGTCATTCCACCACAAGTCGTATAAACAGATGTGTAATTCGAACATGACAGGTTAATCTCATTTACTGCCCTTCATAAGCCTTGGCGACAACTTCAAACATACAGTATCAGTGGTGCAAATTCCCTTGCGTCACCCTATCTATAGTTCAGAGATAGACGGAAACATCTACTTTTTTCCTGCATTTTTTTGTGCAAAGTGGTACCAACTTTGCTTTTCTCCTCACGTGTATTAATACTGCCAGATGGCGCTCGCATCGCCGTAACAGTATATTCGTACTTATTACCGAATCGTCGTCATGCGACTACAGGGCAAGCCAGGAAGGTATAGGGAAAGGCAAAGGGCCTACTGTCAGCGAAGACAAGACGACGATTGATTCAGCACATCTCACAAAGTATAAACACTTGTATGCAGCAGATGAGTATATTGTTCCCAGTTGTGTAGGATCTCGGCATAAGGTACGAAGCTTTAGTGAATTCCAAACTTATACGAGTCGGCGTCATGGCGACCGGCGGGTAACACGTGTACATGCGTTGTTCCTCTTGCAGAGTCACGTGGAAAGAATGGTAGATGGGGGGGGGGGGGGGGGCGGTGCAGTGGTGAGGGACAGTAGATGTTCGGCCGCAGGCGACGGATTCTGCTCCGTAACGACGTGGCATCTGAAAGTAAAATTTAGATAATCACCTGACGTGGCATTCTGCAGATGGGAACGTTGGAAAACGGCTTCTGTCTTGTCATGGACGACGTCATAATGACTATTAAGTGACTGCACGCGTGTCAGCAGTCACGTCTGACCCATTGGCTCAAGGGTTCCCCCTGCAACTGAAGGCCCCAAAAGCGGGAAAAACTGCGTTAGACTAGTGTGCGTTACGCTGTGTCATTGCAACACTGCCACAAAAAACGGAACGTGCGTTTCTTTAGTGCCTATAGCAGGAGAACAGAAGGATTACAGGAACAAACTATAAAATATTGAAGTAGTCATAGAAATGGGACAGTAGCCATAAATTTGACCACGCACTACTGATATATCTGCAGACATTAACTCTTCCCTCGTGTTACGTTACTTAAGGACATTTTTGTTTTACTATAAAAAACATTAATTTTTGAAAATCAGCTTAGCATTGTATCTGATTGGTGCATTAGACAAGAGCATGCCAATTTACACAGAATTATCTACGTACAAATTTCTGTATTTCCGGTAGTGTTAGCAAGTCAGAAAATCAGATGTGGAAAAAAAAAAAGTTTTGCACTAAAAATGTTCGTCGATGCTATGGCATCGTCAGAGGGTTACGCACTCATTAGGAAATTAATATGGTGATTTGGTATAACTAGTGCAACTTTATCGTTTGCTTGTTTTCCAACTTATCCTTACCTATCACATCACTGTGTAGAGTGGTAGGTACATCGCACATCTGAAATTTGTGAATACATGGAACGCTTCCACATAATAATGACATAGCTGTTATCGTTCGCTATCCTTGTCCATGCCCAGTAGGCACTTGGTGCAGGGAGTGGCAACTGACCCTTAACATAGACAAATGTAATGTATTGCGAATACATAGAAAGAAGGATCCTTTATTGTATGATTATATGATTGCGGAACAAACACTGGTAGCAGTTACTTCTGTAAAATATCTGGGAGTATGCGTGCGGAACGATTTGAAGTGGAATGATCATATAAAATTAATTGTTGGTAAGGCGGGTACCAGGTTGAGATTCATTGGGAGAGTCCTTAGAAAATGCAGTCCATCAACAACGGAGGTGGCTTACAAAACACTCGTTCGACCTATACTTGAGTAATGCTCATCAATGTGGGATCCGTACCAGATCGGGTTGACGGAGGAGATAGAGAGGATCCAAAGAAGAGCGGCGCGTTTCGTCACAAGGTTATTTGGTAACCGTGATAGCGTTACGGAGATGTTTAACAAACTCAATTGGCAGACTCTACAAGAGAGGCGCTCTGCATCGCGGTGTAGCTTGCTCGCCAGGTTTCGAGAGGGTGCGTTTCTGGATGAGGTATCGAATATATTGCTTCCCCCTACTTATACCTCCCGAGGAGATCACGAATGTAAAATTAGAGAGATTCGAGCGCGCACGGAGGCTTTCAGAAAGTCGTTCTTCCCGCGAACCATACGCGACTGGAACAGGAAAGGGAGGTAATGACAGTGGCACGTAAAGTGCCCTCCGCCACACACCGTTGGGTGGCTTGCGGAGAATAAATGTAGATGGAATTATTCTTCATTGTGATACAAATGAAACAGAATCGCATATGTCGTTTCATTTTGATCTGGGTACATATTGTGATCTGCTGCACGGTACGCGCATTAGTTGAGCTATTCGGTTGAGTGCGTGCTCGTAGCAAGCGGACTGTGAGCACGTCTCTCCCCCCCTCCTTCAGCCGCCGAATCATCATCCTCCCCTCCCCTCCCCCTCCTACTTTTTCCGCTCCAATCCGCGAGCTATGGTGCGTGCATGGCGGCGCAGCTGCCGCCCGGCCTCCATCACAGCGTGACACGGCGGCTGCCGAACGCTGGCCGGGGGAGATCCACCGCGGTTGTGTCGGTACTGGTACTGCACACATCTAGGCACTGGTATCGGTTCATGAGCTGTTTGAGGGGGGAAAAAAAGTATCAAAACTTTCTTCGCTCATTCCAAGCGAACGATTTTCTATCCTTGGAAAGAATAATATATTCGTTGGACATTGTCGTGCTGGAAATGAGAGCGTCACATGAGGAGATAGGCAGAATGCGGAATGGTACAGAATTATACTGAATACAGGTGAATAATTTATGAGGAATGAGTGTCTATCCGAGGTGAGAAGTAGAAATGTTATGAGAGGTAAATTATTACTTCAAGAATTAAGAGGAAAATGTGTGAATAAGAAGTTTTGAAGGAAGCTACGATACAATTAAAGTGGCTCAAATGTTTAAGGTTAACAACCGAAATTGCATGACAAGAAATAGCACTGACTCCATATTTTGAAGACACTCGTCAACCCACAGCATTAGTAGTGTGCTGGTTAACACAGTTTCGTCGATCAAATATCTAGGCCTAACGTTTCAAACCAATACGAAATGGAACAAGCGTGTAAATATCGTAGTTTACTGGGATAATTTTAAGAATGTGTGGTTCACCTGTTGAAGAGACCGCATACAGGACACTAGTGCGACCCATTGTTTAGTACTGTGCGAGTGTTTGGGATCTGCACCAGGTCGGATGGAAGGAAGACAGCAAAGGAATTCAGAGGAGGACTGTTTGATTTGTTACCGGTAGGTTCGGACAACATTGAGTATTACGGAGATGCTTCGGATATTGCTAGAGCGAAGACGAGGACCATTATTGAGGAAACTTAGACAGTCGGCACTTTAAGCTGACTGCAGAACGATTCTACTGCTGCCAATTTACATTTCGCGTAAGGCCCATGAAGATAAGATTAGAGCGATAAACGCAACATACGGTGGCCTGTGTAGCATGTATATAGATGTAGATGGAGATCCTAGTAGCGTAGAAAGAGAGCTCCAGATCTAGAAACAGGATAATCATCCGTGCCACGTATTAACAACAGCAGAAAATCACCAAGTTTAAAATGCTATAATACAGAGCAAAAAGATTCATCAGTGATCAAACAGCTCTGTGCATCAGATCATTTAACACTTTTATGCAACAGGACAGCCAATTGAAAACAAAACAGTGAAACAAACGACTGTCAAGAGCGTATCTGAAATGATAATGTGCAATCAAATGTGTCTATACGCCACAGCAACATAGTAACATCTAGAATTCATCAACGAGCACGAGAAAACTTAAGTAAACACGGCATCCATAAATAACAAAGCACAGTGAAGAGTCTTCCTGGCCAAAACTCATGAAATTTTATCGATGTCCACAGGTTATTATAAACACAAAAATAATAACATTTATCGAGCAAATAAAAATAAATTACAGCTCAGGACTGGTCAACTACAGCAACGCTAAGCGTAAAAAAGGCCATATATCACTGTTTTACTGGTATACACAGTTTAAAAGATTATACTCTAAACAAAATTAAAGTCAGACGTTGCTCTATCATCCCTGTGTTGTGGATGACATGCTGTATTAAGTTAGACTCGCAGCCGATTTTTGTTGTATGTGGTTTTGTGTGTTCTTGCTAGAAGGTGGATCCTTTTTAATTCACTTTTATTTTCTGCAAGCCCGGAAGCAGAGCTTAACCTTAAATCAAGATAAATAAATCAGTAGTATGGCTGAGAAAGACATTTTCAGAAAAATGTTTTACCAGTTACGGCCGCACAATAAAGCTCCCTTGGGAAAAATGTAAAGCATTATGATTTTTTAAACATTCTCTTAATGTTCCTCATCTTGCTATAATTTTCGTGAACCTACTACTTCACGTTACATACCCTTGAGGATGAACATACCGGACATGCAAACTGGAGGACCGAGGGCTGTTGCTGCACTGTAGAGAACTACGGCGAAACTAAACTGGTTTATATTTGTCTGGCACGCTTTTGAAAAGCTACGCAGCCATTTGATAACGTTCACACTACTCCGATCACCATGCTGAGTCATATCCCTTGCGTGCTTGGTCTTTTGACACTTTTCAGTTCTTTTCTCATACACACACCGCGGAAGTAAAATTTCGTCCTAGCTCAATTTGGAAACATGCTCCACAATTATCAAAGCAAATTTGTTTACCCATGAAACCTTGAACACATACACAGATTCACGCTGCAGTGGGACCTTCATGTTTCGTTAAAAGGCACGCACCATTACTTTCCACTGGTATACATTTAGCTTCAGTGTAGTTCGTAATTAATAAAGTAGGTAATAGTAGCATCTCCAAAACCGTCGAGAGTCTGAAAGGTACAAGAGCAGGGGATGCGCGAGTCTTCATCTCTGGTTTGGTTTCATATAGAAGCTCAACGAGGCATCAACATTAATTTGCAATTTTTTTTGCCAGACTTTCTTAAAAGGCACTCACCGATCAGTCATTCCTTAGCTGATACAGGGAAACATTAAATCTTCTCCCAGTACTCCTGCTAACCTTTATTGATACTTGTATTTTGTGTACTACAGTCGCAAAACTTAAGAAATGGTTCCCAGCAACCGATAAAACGGGTCTTATTATTGCTGTTTGTTCTGGGGAAATGCTTCGATGCAGTATCCAGCTGGCACCAACAGGGTAGGTCGGAATATACTTTGAGAATTTCTAAGCGGAACTACCGCCTGCGCGTATCGTTCGTAGCACAATGATTCACATCTGCTTACGAACTGCTGCGATATATTTATCCCTTCACTGATATGAGTAAGAATAGCGCACGAGCATCCCGTAACCTTCGCACAGAACAAGCGTGAAGGAACGTAACCGTTGCTTTAGAGGCTATATGCTCTCGAATTACGGAGGAAACAGTCACTGAATTACTTTTATTTCAATTATATCTTAAAGACTGTCGACTGAGGTACTGTTAAGGTCTCTGTTATACTGTACACGTCAGAAAACTATCTTTTCCATGTTTTCCGCTTGGAATTTCTAACACAGTTCTCGGTCTCGTTTGCAAATCGGGAAATTCGGTCACAGGGGTGTTATATGCAATTTACAGTACAACAACGTTTATCATTCCGTGCATTGCTTCTTTTGTCACTAACCTGTTGAAGACGTTTCCCGATTTTGCGATGTAGTTCACGAGCAACGAATGTTACGTAGAAATGAAATCTGTGTCTCCCCGCTGTCGACTCCCTCTTTTTGTAGTGAGTAGCTTCCTTTCCATCCCCTACCGAACAAAACTGTTTGAAAACAGGGGCTCCTTAAAGTGTTACTATGTGCTGAACGAGCTGCAGCATCAGATGACTGATGTGAAGATGACCTTTTAGAGGTCGAAACCAGCAATAGTTGACTATTATGTGTAATAAACAAACATTTTGTGCACGGAAGCAGTTTGGCTTTAAAGTAGAGGAATATTTAGCTTTGCTCGATAGTGGCGTTTTTATTATACACTCCTGGAAATTGAAATAAGAACACCGTGAATTCATTGTCCCAGGAAGGGGAAACTTTATTGACACATTCCTGGGGTCAGATACATCACATGATCACACTGACAGAACCACAGGCACATAGACACAGGCAACAGAGCATGCACAATGTCGGCACTAGTACAGTGTATATCCACCTTTCGCAGCAATGCAGGCTGCTATTCTCCCATGGAGACGATCGTAGAGATGCTGGATGTAGTCCTGTGGAACGGCTTGCCATGCCATTTCCACCTGGCGCCTCAGTTGGACCAGCGTTCGTGCTGGACGTGCAGACCGCGTGAGACGACGCTTCATCCAGTCTCAAACATGCTCAATGGGGGACAGATCCGGAGATCTTGCTGGCCAGGGTAGTTGACTTACACCTTCTAGAGCACATTGAGTGGCACGGGATACATGCGGACGTGCATTGTCCTGTTGGAACAGCAAGGTCCCTTGCCGGTCTAGGAATGGTAGAACGATGGGTTCGATGACGGTTTGGATGTACCGTGCACTATTCAGTGTCCCCTCGACGATCACCAGTGGTGTACGGCCAGTGTAGGAGATCGCTCCCCACACCATGATGCCGGGTGTTGGCCCTGTGTGCCTCGGTCGTATGCAGTCCTGATTGTGGCGCTCACCTGTACGGCGCCAAACACGCATACGACCATCATTGGCACCAAGGCAGAAGCGACTCTCATCGCTGAAGACGACACGTCCCCATTCGTCCCTCCATTCACGCCTGTCGCGACACCACTGGAGGCGGGCTGCACGATGTTGGGGCGTGAGCGGAAGACGGCCTAACGGTGTGCGGGACCGTAGCCCAGCTTCATGGAGACGGTTGCGAATGGTCCTCGCCGATACCCCAGGAGCAACAGTGTCCCTAATTTGCTTGGAAGTGGCGGTGCGGTCCCCTACGGCACTGCGTAGGATCCTACGGTCTTGGCGTGCATCCGTGCGTCGCTGCGGTCCGGTCCCAGGTCGACGGGCACGTGCACCTTCCGCCGACCACTGGCGACAACATCGATGTACTGTGGAGACCTCACGCCCCACGTGTTGAGCAATTCGGCGGTACGTCCACCCGGCCTCCCGCATGCCCACTATACGCCCTCGCTCAAAGTCCGTCAACTGCACATACGGTTCACGTCCACGCTGTCGCGGCATGCTACCAGTGTTAAAGACTGCGATGGAGCTCCGTATGCCACGGCAAACTGGCTGACACTGACGGCGGCGGTGCACAAATGCTGCGCAGCTAGCGCCATTCGACGGCCAACACCGCGGTTCCTGGTGTGTCCGCTGTGCCGTGCGTGTGATCATTGCTTGTACAGCCCTCTCGCAGTGTCCGGAGCAAGTATGGTGGGCCTGACACACCGGTGTCAATGTGTTCTTTTTTCCATTTCCAGGAGTGTACAAAGGAGCATTCGTTATTATCCTAAGTGCCCGCCTGTCGAAAACTTGACGCCTTGTAAGGTGTGAGTCTGCGGCCGTGATCCAGATTTCATATGTGAAATGTGTGTGAAGACCATCTACCACAGTAGGTGTTTAACTAGGGTGGTCAGTCTTTTCTCCTTCAGATTTGGGAAGGGAGCCGGAATGGTGAGGGATACATCTGGAAAATTTTGGAAGAACCTCGATTACCCGCTACAGTAATGAATATGTCATTATCTTGAAGGCCGACATGTTTTTCTTATCTGGATCAATACACGTTCATCGCATTATGTTAAACTTGTTGACTAGACAGTCTTCTTCTGGATGCAAACATGGCGCATTACGATTTTTCAAGTGATTTTGATTTTAGAAAGGTTGTAGAAATCGAGCACTGTACGTAGGATGCCCTCATGTAGCTGGAGATATCCAACTGATTTTCCAATGTCAGTCGAAAATAATTTCAGTAGGAAAAGGCTCAGAAGAATTTCTGCTCGTTTCGGTGCTTCATTAATCTAAGCCACATAGCTCCTTCAGATCTTCGAAGACAGAAGGCCCTTCTGAAGGAGTATGAAAAATTAATTAAATTCCTCGGCTCCTAAGCCACTCCAATGTGCCTGTACTTAAAATGAGCCGATTAAAATGCAGCCAGTCTGCTACCCTATTGCCACAATCAATGGAAGCAGCGGATTTCAACTTTAGCAAAAGTTGTCTGAAACGTGGAATAATACTGCCCATGAGGAATATCAGACTCTCGTAAGGGCTGGCACAAGACCAGTCGGCATGGAATTACCACGACGTATTTCGAACTGTAGCAGTCCAGCTTACCCTGGTTATCTGGAAGATTTCTTTAAAGTGACAGAGAAAGCCTTTGAATGGATACAGAATTTAGATAATATTTTGTAGGTTTAGTTATTTAATTCTATTTTTTATGTAAAATTACGAAATTCTTTGATGTTAGCTGCAGTTCACTTTGTACTGCTATACGATAAACATATAATCAAGTTACTGTAAAGGACACTTTCCAAGGCAGAAATCAGGGAAACTTGGGTCTCCATTCCCGTATTGCCACGGAACCGCTGTTTTATACTGGCTCGATTCACGGCCGATTGTTTCAGGTAATATGTTACCTCTGCGGATTCATATTTACAGTATAACCGTGTAATGAAGTATCTCAAAACTTGTAGTCTGGTGCAGGCTGCAAGATCGAGTTCGTAAGACAACATAATTAATGAGCCTATCGGAATAAGCGCGTTGGAAAATCTAATAAAGAGGAAGGGTGGCTCCACGGCAAGTGAGGCACTCAATTTATTAGGGGAGGTAGGGTAAAGTTCAGTCGCCGTCGTGGTCATTAATATAGGATGCACGAGACATGGTGTAGGGAATTCGCTGTGGCCGTTGTAAAGGTGCTGCTTATCATTGAGACACAAGGAACTACTGAGAACGCAGCTTTCTTTTTTTTCCAGAGACGTTCTTGAACAAATTGTTCACTTGAATTCTTGCTGCACCAGATTTGTCAGCCACGAGCTTTAGACGACTTCCTACGTCAGAGGATATTTCAGTAGGCCATTAGGTACTTCAGGCGGGCTAATTGCAGTACTTAAAGGTCTACTGAAATATCCCCTGACGTAGGAAGTCGTCCAGACTGACAAATATGACTCAGCAGGAACTCGAGTGAACCATTTATTCCCGAATTAAGTTTTACTCGTCTTTAGAAACTGAATTATTGCTACAGTTTTCACCCAATTGTTTTAGGCATCTCCATGGTTCGCAAAGAAGTAACTGTTGCTTAACTATAGGTAATTTGTCTCGTGATGCGTGAGTTTCATAACAACACTTTCCGGTTAAACTGTTATTCTTACGTATGATACAAACAGCATTGAAATATTTTATTTATCGATTTAGTTATCCTGACGAAATTTGTACCATAAGGCGTTCTCCTATATATTATTAACCATTCCACGTATTTTGTTGTTCTTTCGTTGAACAAGTGTGTCATATCTGATCTGCTCTTATATCTAACATAGACAGCTCCATTTAGAATTAACTATGACGTAAAAAATAGCAACAGAGGAAAAAGTAATGGACATTCGATCATGCAAGGTAGTACAACAAATACGATTTACGGTCAAGTAGTTTAAACTGCAGGCTCTGTCAGCGGTTGAGTAAGAGGAAGGCAGAGCCGGTGTAAATCCCGAACTACGGAAGTGGCCGCTTGGGGGCGCCCAGGACTCCCAAATGTGAATTTGTATGCAGCGCATACCAAAATTAGTGATGGAAACAGACACGGGTCAAGGTGTACGTGGGTAAAGTGTGAGAAGGCAGAGCGGCAAACAGTAAGTTGCTTGTGTTGAAAGATGTTCTCGAACAGGCCCTGAAGAAAGGGCGAGAGAGGTAGAGGTAGAGGAACATGATAGAACACAATTAATGAAGACAGGGTAAAATAAAATGGCGTAACTGAATTGAGAAATGAAAGAGAGGAAAACCTTAGCTGCGGACGGTTGAGGGAAATTGGCTAAAAACAACTTTTTTAGGTTACTGTTATAAAGACAAGTGAGCAAATTGAGAAAGGAGAACTGTAGATATTAATTCTACAACCGTAACAGTATTCACGCGAAGTGATTCATGCTAACCGCTACAAACGTAAACCAATATGATCTTCCACATCACCCTCCCCTCCCCCATCAAACACACACACACACACACACACACACACACACACACACACACACACACACAAAACATATACTAGAACACAGCTTATGTAAATTTTAAAACAACTGACTTAACCACATTGCCAGTTGAGTCGGTTCATTCATTTTCGCTGAGATCTCAGTGGCCATCCCACAGGCCTGAAACGAGAACGTCGACGAAACCGATCGATGTTCGAAACAAACGCTCAACAAGAAATGCGTGCGACGCCTGAATTCGGGCTCAGGTATGAACATTGAAACGTCCCCTTAGATATGTTTTTTTATAAATGACAGTGCTGGAAAACCTCTACGTTATCTGACTTTCAAACAGCTGAGCTAAACTGAACGTACTCAGAGATTTCTCTCTTTACTTATTCTGATCAACACTAAACTGACAATATTTTTAGCGCAACGCAATCTGACTTTCAATAATCCCTACAAAAGAATGGCCCTGACTAACAATAACCTTTACCTTTCATGAATCACTTACCTCACAAAAATCTTCGTTACTGGAACTACTGCAATACAGCGATCGCCAATACTGCCAGCTAAATAAAAGATTCTAACTACTGAAGGCACTAACTACTGATAGGCATAGTTAGCAAATGAAAGATTTTGATGGAGAACAAATAATGTATTTACCTTAATAGTGTTCAAAAGCCAGTCTTACAAATTTTCTTTTTCTGGCGGACACACGTCCAGATCGTCTGCTCTCAAAACTCTGCCATCTCTCTGCCCATATCCACCACTGCTGGCGGCTCACCTCCAACTGCGCAACGCTACGCGCTCTTCACATCCAACTGCCCAACACTACAATAGCAAATATTCCAACAATGCCAACCAGCCACAGACTGCATACAGCACAGTCAGTGATTTTCATACACAGCGCTACGTGGCGTTACCAACATAATAACCTAAACAGCCTACTTACAACATCGTCGTGCTGCCAGCGCCACCCAGGTAAAACTCTATTGTCAAATCATGTTTTATTGAGGTCTTATATTTCAGCGCCATAGGTAGATAGAACTGTTCTCGTTAACCCAGTTTAGTATTTCACTGCGCTGAGTCAGGGATGCCACGCGCTGCAGCGTTCCAAAACTGTCTAGGTAGCACGAGGCGCGGCTAGCCAATGCGAGACTTCCCGGAGGCTGCCGCAAGATCGCCAGCATGACGTCACCACTTGATTGCTCGTGACTCACTCCAAGGGGCCGGCAGACTAAACAGCAGAAGATCTATCCGTCCGACCGCCAATGGGCGTGTTGCCAGACACGCCCGCATGCCGGAAGGCTTCAAGGTGTTCGGCTTAAAACGGTTCAAATGGCTCTGACCACTATGCGACTTAAAATCTGAGGTCATCATTCCCCTAGACTTAGAACTACTTAAACCTAACTACCTAAGGACATCACACACATCCTGCAACCGTAGCAGCAGCGCGGTTCCGGACTGAAGCGCCTAGAACCGCTCGGCCACAACGGCCGGCTATTCAGCTTAGGGAGGCCCGTTTAGGACCGCTCCGGGCTTCCATAACCAGTAAATAATGTGGAATGGTACAGGCAGCGCGTTTCAGGAGGAACACTTAATATTTTACGTGGTGATACTAGTATAGACTAATTCGAATAAAACATTCCAAACACGTACCAATTTTTACTGGGTACAGAGGGAAGTTTTCATGTCACTCATTGGTTACCCCGTTTATATGAGTTTAGTTGCCGACAGTCATATTTGTTTTGAAGGAATTGCGATTTTGGTCTCAAAAAATGGCTCTGAGCACTATGGGACTTAACATCTTAGGTCATCAGTCCCCTAGAACTTAGAACTACTTGAACCTAACTAACCTAAGGACATCACACGCATCCATGCCCGAGGCAGGATTCGAACCTGCGACCGTAGCAGTCCTGCGGTTCCGGACTGAAGGGACTAGAACTGCACGGCCACCGCGGCCGGCAATTTTGGTCTGCTGGCCAACTCCACCGTATCGTTTAAGCAGGCTGCTTGTATTTACAAATGCTGTGTATGCCGATACAGTATTTTTTATACGCTTTTTTTAATACGAGTTCTGCTTCTTGTAGATAACACTGCAGACGGTTTAAAAACCGTCGAGTACACCAGATTCAAGAGTGTTTACTTGTGTTTGCGCTAAATCTTGTTTAACTGATGCAGTGGCCCAGCAGTTGTATTTCAGCCCATAGTGCAAATGAACAGAACCTCTAGAAGAAGACATCAGTTAGATGACCGAACATAGTGCTTCAGCAAGTACGCGCAGTATTTCTACAGGTATCGGTGCTGTATGCACAAGAATATCGCGTGTCCGAAAGAATATACATATGCGAAAGAACAGACACCAGATATATAGATACAGCAATAAAGTCAGACGATCAAAGATCCATTCTTTCAGTGTAGCTGCACACCAAGCTCGATCTCTTGCGAGAAGTCGATATGGCGAGTGAGTAATTCATGGATACTTCCTGGCAGATTTAAACTGTGTGCCCGACCGAGACTCGAACTTGGGACCTTTGCCTTTCGCGGGCATGTGCTCTACCAACTGAGCTACCGAAGCACGACTCACGTCCGGTACCCACAGCTTGTTTCGGTAGCTCAGTTGGTAGAGCACTTGCCCGCGAAAGGCAAAAGTCCCGAGTTCGAGTCTCGGTCGGGCACACAGTTTTAATCTGCCAGGAAGTTTCATATCAGCGCACACTCCGCTGCAGAGTGAAAATCTAATTCTGGAATTCATGGATAGTTAGTAGTGTGTAACAGGCTGGGAATTTGGGTCGGATGGGAAGCGTGCGCGGATGGCCGATGTAGTTAAGCCGAGTGCTCGTTTAAGTGGGAGATTCTGGTTCGAGTCCCCGTCCAGCACACGTTTTCACCTGTTCCAATCGATTCATTTCATGCCTATGCACGGCTAACGTCATTGAAAACCTTTGGCTACATGTAGATGCGTGCGCCACAGATAGGAGGTATCTGATTCCGAGCCCACTTAAATGGCAGCTAATTAAAGAATTTTTAGAGCAAAATCATGTGGTGAAGCGAAGAACGTTACTTGCGCTTCGGAAGTGCATAAACACATGATGTCCACCTACACATTTCCATGGCTGTAATCACGACAGGAACAACCACAGAGCACAGCGGCAACACTAACGGCAAAGCAGAACGTTATGTGAGTACCCACGCCGAAACTATCCTTAATCGAAATTAGTGTGAATATTTTGCGACTGAAGTTGCACGTGGATTGTCGGCAGTCACAAGAGACAGGCTGTACGATTCATCTGCCCCTACCGTTGTCGTTTTGTGCAACCCTCAATTTTATATCTGGCCTTCAAAAACTACGCGCGATATTTTCACATTCCCTCCCTCGCTACGCGCTAACTACTATTAATCCAACAGAAAAAAACTGTGCCCTTTTTGTAGGAAGTTTAATGCAATTAAATTTTGTGCCAGGATACGATTTTGGTAGATGCTGTAGTTTTCTAGTTATTCAAGAAAATCGTACAAAAGTGACCTTCAAACTCCCCCCCCACACACACACACACCAACACTCTCACACTTAGGCCCCTACTGTCAGAATCTCCAGGATGTTGCTCATGGCATGGCCCATCCTCCTACCATTGTACAAAAATTTGTGACTGCAGAAATTATTTCCCACATTCGAGCTTTTCTTTCTCTTCGATGACTGGCGTTATTGCGCCACCGGCTTAGTCTAGTACTTACAAATTTTAAAACTGACGTTTCTACCTAACAATTTTGTGAATTTTAATAACGCAAAATAAACAATTACATCGCTGTATTCGTCAGCCCTTCTGGCTACGAAACTACCGTTCCCATAAGGGAAAAGTTTGAATCGAATTTTCAGCATTATTAGTTTTTGCGCAACGTTTAGAGAAGTCGTTTTGTTTTCATAACCCTCATCGCACGTTTAAATTAATGATGTTAATGAAATAGCCCAGTTAATAGAGATCAAAAAAGGTCGAATATCGGGAACAGTTCATGTAGTCGGAAATTTTTATGATGTGCCACGGACAACACACTAAAAATCCTGTCTACTAACGGATGAGTATGAGCTTGGCGGTGTGTTTGAAGGTCAATTTTGTACGGTTCTTTAACTCGAAAACCGTGGACTCCAGCGAAAACGTATCCCAGTACAAAATTTATCTAAAATTTCGTACAAAAAGGTCATGATAATTTTTTTCTGTAGAACTAATATTTCGCGTCTTGCGAGCGAGAGAATAATTATGCAAATTTGCGCGTGGTTATTGAAGGCCAGGTACAGCATTGTGGATTGCATAAAACGACAGTGGTAGGGGCAGCTGAATCACCCCGTATACACTACTGGCCATTAAAATTGCTTTACCAAGAAGAAATGCAGATGATAAACGGGTATTCATTGGACAAATATATTATACTAGAACTGACATGTGATTACATTTTCACGCAATTTGGGTGCTTAGATCCTGAGAAATCAGTACCCGGAACCTCTGGCCGTAATAACGGCCTTGATACACCTGGGCTTGTATGGCGTGTACAGGTACAGCTACCCATGCTGCTTCAACACGATACCACAGTTCATCAAGAGTAGTGACTGGCGTATTGTTACGAGCCAGTTGCTCAGCCACCATTGACCAGACGTTTTCAATTGGTGACAGATCTGGAGAATGTGCTGGTCAGGGCAGCAGTCGAACATTTTCTGTATCCAGGAAGGCCCGTAGAGGACCTGCAACATGCGGCCGTTGCATTATCCTGCTGAAATGTACGGTTTCGCAGGGATCGAATGATGACCGAGACGTGTAATCAATGGCACCCCATACCATCACGTCGGGTTATACGCCAGTGTGGCGATGACGAATTCACGCTTCCAGGGTGCGTTCATCGCGGTGTAGCCAGACACGGGGGCGACCATCATGGTGCTGTAAACAGAACCTGGATTCATCCGAGAAAATGACGTTTTTCCATTTGTGTACCCAGGTTCGTCGTTGAGTACACCATCGCAGGCGCTCCTGTCTGTGATGCAGCGTCGAGGGTAACCGCCGACATCGTCTCCGAGCTGATAGTCCATGCTGCTGCAAACGTCGTCCAACTGTTCGTGCAGATGGTTGTTGTCTTGCATACGTCCTCATCTGCTGACTCAGGGATCGAGACGCGGCTGCACGACCTGTTACAGCCATGCGGATAAGATGCCTGTCATCTCGACTGCTAGTGATACGAGGCCGTTGGGATCCAGCACGGCGTTCCATATTACCCTCCTGAACCCACCGATTGCGTATTCTGCTAACAGTCATTGGATCTCGACCAACGCGAGCAGCAATCTCGTGATACGATAAACCACAATCGCGATAGGCTACAATCCGACCTTTATCAAAGTCGGAAACGTGATGGTACGCATTTCTCCTCCTTACACGAGGCAGCACAACAACGTTTCACCAGGCAACACCGGTCAACTGCTGTTTGTGTATGAGAAATCGGTTGCAAACTTTCCTCATGTCGGCACGTTGTAGGTGTCGCCACCGGCGCCAACCTTGTGTGAATGCTGTGAGAAGCTAATCATTTGCATATCACAGCTTCTGCTTTCTGTCGGTTAAATTTCGCGTCTGCAGCACGTCATATTCGTGGTGTAGCAATTTCAATGGCCAGTAGTGTAGTTTATAGGGTGTTCCTGAGACCGACCCGTCAACGCTGGTTGGTTAATGTGACAGTATGTATCCTCGCATACGCTGAATTTAGAGAAAGAATCGTCAGCTACTTTACACAGATACGCTTTTCATTTGTCGCTAGACGTGGAGTAAGCATCGCTGAAAGTTTTTATTCTGCATGTTCTACCTAGTAGCATCGAAGCACAGACGTCTTTGTCTCGTCAATGATGAACCAGTTAGAAGCCGGATAAACCGGTAACTGCCGCTAGGCTGAGAATATAAAGGGAAGGTCTACTGTCAGTTGTTTACAGGGCGCGCCGTCCTGGCGTTTCCCTACCCGACGTCAGATCGGAGGCTCGCGTAACAATGCAGCTGCCGTTTTAGCTCCTCCTACGATCTCTCCGTTGAGGATTCGCCCGAAACGATTAGCGTAAGGGAAAGAGCGACGCGGGAAGGAAAGAAGGATCGCTTTCGTCGGTCACGCTAGCCGCCGAGGCCGTGAGACTGGCGTGCTTGCTTCGCGTTGTCGCCTCCCCACCGCCCGCGATATGCGAGCAGCGCTTGGCGGCACACTTTCCTCTAGAGAGCCGCATTCCTCACAGAGAGCGACAGCCGCCGAGGAGCGGCGACCTCTAGCCAGCAGTGAAACCGCACACAGTCGCACCACGCCCTCACCCCGTACGTGGCGCCACTGCCACTGTCGCATAAATTTGTAAAGCAAAACGTGTGTGTTCTACGTCAGTAGACACCGGTTGCATTTTTCATCTAAAATTCTCAATTTTTACACTGACTGATTGCTCACTGAAAACTAAATTCTGCAACACTCAAACTCTTGATCAGAAGATTAGTCAGCGTATCAGCTTTTGTTTGTCCCAAATAGCACATTACGCCACTCCATTTTCGCCTGATGCAGCAATAGTGGTCAACGTTACGAAAATAGACTAACGGAAGAAAACCGCAACAGCCAGTTCTGCAACATAAAAGAAAGTTGATAGGTCTGTTCCTACACCTGAAAGATGATGTCTATTCAAATTTAGCGCCAGTCGCATAAGATTGCCGCTATTAGCGCCACTATGAGAAAGCAAATCAACGGTCGTAAGCGTTACTTATGTATGAGATTAAGTATGATGATTTAATGTTTGTCAATAATGCATTTCACGCGACAAAGACGCCATTATCAACCTCAGTGAACCTGAACGGGGTCATGTAATAGGGTTACGAGAATCTGGACGTTCCTTCTGCGATACTGCCGAGACTTGGTAGGATAGTAGCCACTGACGGCTGGCTGCGGTGGCCACGATAATGTACGGTCGCAAGAAGATAGGGATCCGGACAGACACGTGGCATTACCGAAAGGGAAGACCATCGTACTGGCGCATCATACTGCATCTGCAACGGCAATTTCAGAGAAGTTGGCATAACAAAGAACTCTTACAAATCGATTACAAATCCGAGCCAGACGCCCTGTAGCGTGCTTTCCACTGACCACAAACCAGTACCATTTGCGAATTCAATGTTGTCCAGCGATAGCTCATTGGAGGGCAGGGTGGAGGTCTGCTGCGTTTTCTGATGAAAGCTTTTTCTGTTTCGGTGCCAGTGATGGTCGTGTGCTGGTTAGGACGAGACGAGCCGATGGTCTACAAGCAACCTGTCTGTGTGCTAGACACACTACAGCTACACCTGGAGTTAGGGCCGGGGGTCGGTTTCTTATGACAGCAGGTGCATTCTCCTGGTTATCCCACGCACCTTGACTCCTTACTTGTACGTCAACCTGGTAATTCAGCCTGAACGGTGTTCCAGAAGGTGTTTTCCAACAGGATAACGTTCGCCCACATATCACTATTGTAACACGACATAATCTATAGTGTGTCGACATGCTGCCTTGCCCTACGCCATCAGCAGATCTGTCTCCAATAGAGCACATATGCGACATCACAGGATGACAACTCCAACACCATCCACAGCATTAACCGTACCTGTACTAATCGACAAAGTGCAACAGGCACGGAACTCTGGCCCACAATCTGACAACCAGCACCTGTTCAACACAATGCATGCACGTTTGCATGCTTGCATTCAACATTATCGCGGTTATATTGATTATTAACGTACCAGCATTTCACATCCACAATGGCTTATCTTGCGCTTACCTGTAATCTTCCAATGTTGATCATTTAAGTATATACCGTAACCTTGACAAATATAGTCCCAAAATTTTATTACTTTAATTATTTTTTGGTGCTGCGATTTTTGCTCGTAATTTTTGAAAGCAGTCTGTATTCCGAATGTCCTACTGATAATGATTCTTTTCCCGTGGCTAGCCGATCTTCAGATTATCTGTAATGAGTAACCACAATCGTGTTACGTAACTGTTTATTCGTGAATCTATCTAGCACCTATCAATAGAACAGCTAAGGCAAAGGTGAGGTTTAAACCGATTCCCTTGCCTTGAACAGTGGAGACTACATTAATCATATTTGAAAGCTACTGACATGAAGACGTTAAAGCGAATCGTCAAATTTGGACGTTGAGAAGGCTGAAATGCCAAGTGAAAACCTCTGTCAAAACGGTAAATTTACAACGTTAATAATGATTTAAATCCGGATAAGAGCAGGATTAGGAATCAATAAAGAGGAACACCAAAACAAGGAATTATGTATTGCGAAGATAGGTTAGCGGTCACAGCCATGTATCACAGAGCTAAACAAATACTGCTCGAGACAACGCTACATGCTGAAGCGAGTGGGTCGCGCACAAGACTGACGTGAGAAGGAAGCTTAAGTGAAAGCGCCGAGTGGCGGCGCTGACAGCGAACAAAGATTGAACTAAAGCGCTAAATTAGAAATCATAGCATTGTTTTCGTTGTGGTCTTCAGTCCTGAGACTGGTTTGATGCAGCTCTCCATGCCACTCTATCCTGTGCAAACTTCTTCATCTCCCAGTACCTACTGCAGCCTAAATCCTTCTGAATCTGCTTGGTGTATTCATCTCTTGGTCTCTCTCTACGATTTTTACCCTCCACACCGCCCTCCAATACTAAATTGGTGATCCCTTGATGCCTCAGAACATGCCCTACCAACCGATCCCTTCTTCTAGTCAAGTTGTGCCACAAACTCCTCTTCTCCTCAATTCTATTCAATACCTCCTCATTAGTTAGGTGATCTACCCATCTAATCTGCAGCATTCTTCTGTAGCACCGGATCCCGAAAGCTTCTATTCTCTTCTTGTCTAAACTATTTATCGTCCATGTTTCACTTCCATACATGGCTACACTCCATACAAATACTTTCAGAAACGACTTCCTGACACTTAAATCAGTACTCGATGTTAACAAATTTCTCTTCTTCAGAAACTCTTTCCTTGCCATTGCCAGTCTACATTTTATATCCTCTCTACTTCGACCATCATCAGTTATTTTTTTTCCCAAATAGCAAAACGCCTTTACTACTTTAAGTGTCTCATTTCCTAATCTAATTCCCTCAGCATCACCCGACTTAATTCGACTACATTCCATTATCTTTGTTTTGCTTTTGTTGATGTTCATCTTATACCCTCCTTTCAAGAGACTGTCCATTCCGTTCAACTGCTCTTCCAAGTCCTTTGCTGTCTCTGACAGAATTACAATGTCATCGGCGAACCTCAAATTTTTTATTTCTTCTTCATGGATTTTAATACCTACTCCGAACTTTTCTTTTGTTACCGTTACTGCTTGCTCAATATACAGATTGAATAACATCGGGGACAGGCTACAACCCTGTCTCACTCCCTTCCCAACCACTGCTTCCCTTTCATGTCCCTCAACTCTTATAACTGCCATCTGGTTTCTGTACAAATTGTAAATAGCCTTTCGCTCCCTTTATTTTACCCTGCCTCCTTTAGAATTTGGAAGAGATTATTCCAGTCAACATTGTCAAAAGCTTTCTCTAAGTCTACAAATGCTAGAAACGTAGGTTTGCCTTTCCTTAATCTTTCTTCTAAGATAAGTCGTAGGGTCAGTATTACCTCACGTGTTCCAACATTTCTAGGGAATCCAAACTGATCTTCCCCGAGGGCGGCTTCTATCAGTTTTTCCATTCGTCTGTAAATAATTCGCGTTAGTATTTTGCAGCTGTGACTTATTAAACAGATAGTTCGGTAAATAATGAAAAATACTCTTAAAATTTAAAAGTAGATGCACTAGTGGCAATATAGAAAATACCTGTATCAGTGGACTGGGAACTATTAAGATGAAAGAAACGTCAATGTAAATGAATTGGCAGAAGGAGAGGAAGGGGGGTGGGTTGTGGGGTGGGAGTTTCTTTTGTCACATGGCTTGACCCAAAACATCTTTGTTTGTGCATCGCACAAAAATGGGTTGTGAGAAGAGGACGCAAGAGACGAGGTAGGCAAGTTTACAACAGGTACGTGAGTAGTGGTCCAGTATCATCACATTATACCGCCGTCAGCTCATATCTTGTCAGCATTACCATCATCGCGATGGAATAATATTATATGGTCAGAAAGACTTAATAGTAAGGTGAAAATAACACCTTGAAAAGCTGTATCCAGGAAATAATTAAGCTTCGAAACTGGAAAATACTGAGGACGTCTGTGTGGAAGAACAGGGACACCATATGTTGCGTGACGAGTTCGACCCTAAAGTCAGGCAGCTAAAACCTGGGGAAGCCTCTGGACTTTATGAGATACCGGGAGAACTGAGATGTTTAGATTTGATGATGATATCGTAACGTTAAGCGAAGAAGCGAAACCCTCAGATGCTGGCCCAGTTGGAAACCACCCTCAGGTCTTCCTAGGTTGTGAAAATTAGTAAAACTAAAACCATAGTGGCGAGTTGCCCAATGCTCACATGATATGATAATGAGGGCCTGGAGACCGCCCAACTTGCAGGCCGAATGCACCGGGGAAAAGCTGTCTTAACACGAGAAGAACCATTTCCAGCCACTTACATAGACAAACGTCTTAATAAGACCTGATAAAGACATTTCTTTGAGTGTGCTGCTGTACGGAAGTGGAGTATGTACACTGGAAGCAAAAAAAAAAAAAAAAAAAAAAAAAAAAAAAAAAAAAAAAAAAACACAAAACGATAACCTTCCAGATGTGATTTTAATGCAGAATGCTGAAGATATCTTGGGCAGATAGGGTAACAAATGAAGAGGTACTCTACAGAGTGGAGGAAGGGACTCCATGTCTTTTTCATCTTATCCAAAAATCCAAAACATTAGGGACACATGGGTCGGCCATCTGCTGAGGTATGATGGTGTCATTGAAAGTATCACTGCGGGGACAGTAGAGGGGAAGAACACAAGAGGCAGGCAGACTGGAATACACCAACCACATCACGGATGATACCAAATGCACTACCTACACCACTCTTAAGCAGTAGGTCGAAGACAGAAATTTATGGAGAGGTGGTGCTAACCAACCTGGCGGCTGAAGGCCTAAAAGAGAAAACCGTAATTATCAAGCCCGTTGAAGTTATGTAGTCACCGACCTACAAAGTGAAGCTACGCACCTAGTCGTTAGTGTGATCTTGTATAGCGTGTTCAGAATAAAACTGGCGCCAATAAAATTTCAAGCACATTACGACAAGCAATCAAACCTGCATCATCTACCCCGAATATGGATTATTTACTTTGGTACCTGTCTTATGGTGCGTGAAATATTATCTGGGGAAGTCTTGTTTCGTCCACACTCTGTATATGGGTGTGTCAGCATCCTGCAGGATCTCCCGTTTCAGATCATCATTCTCCCCCACTTCCACTCGGCAAAACGTAAAGCTAACAACTTCTCTCGATTAATTTAAATAAATGAGTGTTTTCATGACATTCTGTACAAGCGCGAAACAAAATGAGACCGGGATGAAGGTTTCTTCATTTGCGTACGAAATAGACAAGCCTATTGGTGCCCTTCCGTACACGATATTTCTACAAACCTAAGTTACTGAATCGTTACGATTTTTACCCTCCACCCTGCTCTCCAGTACTAAATTGGTGATCCTTTGATGCCTCAGAACATGTCCTACCAACCAATCCCTTCTTCTAGTCAAGTTGTGCCACAAACTCCTGTTTAAGTAGTTCTAACTTCTAGGGGACTGATGACCTCAGATGTTTAAGTCCCATAGTGCTCAGGGCCATTTGAACCTCTTCTTTTTTTTTTTTTTTTTTTTCGCGGGCTGGGTGTTGTCTTTACGTTCGTATCGCCGTAACTGATATTACACTATTAAGATGGCTGAATGGGCACGGCCCGAAAACCATTAAAAATTGTGGCTGAAAATTAGACCTTTTGGCCAGAGAATTACATTTTCAAAATTACAATTCATTACAAACTTACTTGTCACGTACGATGTGTAGGAATTGGCACAGAGAGCAAAGCATTCGCAGAAAGTGACTAATGAAGTGCTACCAACAGTTCAGTACAAACTTTACTGAATAGCTAATAAAAACTGGCGCGCCGTTAACCTGTCGATCGAGTCGCGAGGTAATGCTGAACCTGTTCTCGCGCAGTTGGTCGAACAGTAAACATTTTATCACGCAGTCGCTATTCAGCCATGCTTCCCTGTGTAAGACAAAAGATACAATTGATAATATACCGAGTTTCACGTCTGTTCTATGCAACATAGCATAATCTTAAGCTTTCCCGGCGAATCAACTGTTTATATTCTTCTCGGGTACCCAACCGGGTGCAGTCGTTTACGTAACACGTTACTTCGACAGCGTAACATGCCATCATCTTACAGGTGATACCTGAAGAATAAGCATCTTCGCTACGTAGCGCCTCGTTTATGCCTTTATCGCTCCCCACTCCTATCCTCACTACCCAGACGCACGTCCGTATGGTTGAGTGGTGGTGGAGGTGGGGATAGGAGGGGGGAGGGGGGAGGGGGGAGGGGGGCGTGATCGCCGAAAGCTGGGATCTAACTACCGTCCCTCAGCGCATCTGACACCCTCGTCGGGCGCAAAAATCGCTCTCTGTCGACGTTGTGACTTCAGTTGGCGACCCACGATTCACCGAGAGTGAAGACACCTGAAGATAAGACCGTCTGACACACTCATTTCTATAGAGTCTTTTCTAAGACGGTCCTAAAAACGACGACGTCCGTCTTATTTCCGTTTGTACATATTTCATTGAATTCTCTGGAGCCGTGGAATGTTCTGCAGCCGCGGAGTTTGTGGACTGGTTAAGTTCATAAGAGCCTCCTGTGCTCTTTGCACCTTTCTTCGACTGTGCGCACAGTCAGCCCGAGGGGTGCCTTACGACATTTCCATGGAATATGGTGAAAAATCTGTTCATGGAGCCCCATGTTATCACTCACCGTAGCTAATATTGCACACTTTTTATCAGAGGTGGGTGGAAAAACCATTTAATGTCACGTAGACCAAGATTCTGTAACTACGGCATGATCATCAAAGACAGTAGCCTCATTCAAAAAGGCTTGGGACGCAGCTCTCAACCAACTTAGGTCACGACATCGGCTGGGAACAACTTCCGCGGCCGACGGGGGCTCCCAGCATTCACCACTCCCCCCTATGCCGCACGCGTCCGTGTTGTTAGGGGGAGGGGGGGTGGAGGAACACCACGTGCCAGAAACACAACAATAGGGCGATATGGGAACCCTCAAAGGGAAAGGGACTGGGAAAGAAGACGCTCACTCTACAGGTATCACCTGGACGTGAGCACAAGGTACGTAAACGACTGCACCCTCCTGGACGCCCGAGAGTAATATAAACGAAACCCGCACACTAATTAAAAACACGTTCCACAAACACTTCCGAACAGTGTAACACGGAGAAAGGCTCCGAGGTCGCCAGCAAGTCGGAGCTCCACGGAAGGTTCATGTCTACGAGTGTGGTTTCAGATTCACTTTCGATCTCGAGAACTCTGGAGACGCGCCCGAAAAACAAAATGAAGGTGCCGCTGTGTGATACTTAACGTGTCACTTCGGTAGAGAGTTCGTCCCATCTCCCTTCAATGCCGAAATAAATAGCGCTACAAAACCTCTGGTAACTTGAAAATAATGTAAGGAAATCTCTTTTATCGTCATTATGATCTTTCCGTCTTTTTAGGTTTCGCTCCCACACAGTTATTTCCTTTTTTCTTCAAAAGGGTTCAGTACTGTACTAGGTACTCTTAACGTAATGGAAAAAACAGTAGTTTTGCTTATATTACAAAGCAAATCATCTAAGAAAACTGAAAAAACTACGCGACCGTCACTTCACGTGGGGAAAAAATGGGTACAAATAATCAGACAAGACGCAACGCAATATTGCGTTCAAAGACCTAACGATATTTTAAAATGTATAATAAAACGCGTCTGCCACACAACAGCAAAAGAATTATACGTAGTTTAATTTAAGACTTTGTGTCTGATTCACTGTTTTATCGAACACGAATTATTTGTACGATCATTTACACGTTACAGCAACGAAAGCTTCTTTTATTCGCGTAATTGGCACTCATATCACACTGAATGTGTACTGTTATGTTTTGTTACTTTTCATTGTGTAGCGAGTTTCAAGGCCTAAGGCTATACTATGAGTATGCCATTGCAGCTACTTTAGTGTTACAATTCTTCTTCTGAAAAGTATAATGAAACTGGCGATATTTTGACTACTTTAAGTAAGGCCGTTTAACATCTACACACAGACAAAAAGATGTTACTCCTGAACTGTCAAAACACAATATATGTGTGGTCTATACTGATTATCTGCATATGGCTGTAATTCAAGGAATAAAATGCTCGTTCACAAATAACGACTTGACAGATCAGAAGGATGTGAGAATGTGCGAAGACAACATGAAGAACTTTGTTCTTGCAGTATTTAGACCTACAAACACCTAGTAACCCTCACCAACAATGCGCGAATATTATCCGAAGAGGACCTTTATTTTTCCACACAACCGCATCTTTCCATACAGATAATACACAAGCCGATGGTAAACAAGAAACACCTCTACGAGATTTACACTCGGCCTGAATTTATTGTATTTTATTTATTTATTACGATGACCATTTCACAATGTTTATGGGCTTTACAGTCCATAAACTGAAAGGGAAAAACCATCTGTGCTGTCCAACATGGATGAAGTCAACTATTTTGCGGTTATTTCTGTGGCCATTTTTCTATTTTAAGCTGATAACCTAAGAAGACAAATCGTCCAAACTCAGTCTACCAACTGTAGTATTTGCAGTTTCTTCTCCATCTCATAATTACAGATCAAACGCGACAGAGCTGTATGCAGCGACGAACAGTACACATGGTACAAATGCACGCAGGCCTCACATTTCACATCCCATTAGCGCTCATTTCCCTGTGCCCCAAGCAAAAACACGTCCGAAAAACACTAACTAAGTGTTCCTATGGACGAATACAATTTTATAGATAAATCGTGAAGACACGCCTCCACCGAGAAGGGTCCCGAGAATAGCTGTATAAGCTCCCAGTTAAGTTGGCGGTATGCATTAGGGCCATTTAACATTTATTCCGACGTGCAAGCGAAGCTTAGTTGACAATTGCAGTTGGCAGTTCTTGACGTAACTCTTAAATTAGCCAGTCACGATGCCGGATGGTGCAGGACACAGTAATCAAACAGGTATTCTGACGGCAACTTCTGTTAAGAAAGAGAGAAAGACGTTTAGTAAGAGAAAGAATCTGAGTAAACTGCGAGCTGATTAAGAATTCGACCAGCCGCAATTACTTTTAAAAAGCTTTATTTAAACGTCACTGCCTGTTTTGGACTACCGTACCCATCTTCAGATGGATAACTTTTCTAATTGTAGCAATGTATTCGCTGAAGAGAATCGGCCACAGGTTTTAATGAATGGTTTATTTCCCTCCGACTACCTAGTTTCGTCCATAGCCAGACGACAGCGAGGATTTTTTTGTACGAATTAATATGAAATCTGTGCAAGAACTCATAACTGCTGCCTGACTGGTTTCAGGCCCGGATCTAGTTACAGCGAGGTAAATCATTCAGTTTTTTCTGCAGGTATATTCACAACAATCGGGGTTTTCTGAAACTATCATGGATGAAATAACAGATATGTATTCGTCAGCAGCATGTACAAGAATATTTGAAGACTTGGCGCCGCTTTATATATCGTGTGGACAGCAAAAATATGGTAATGCGCCTGCATTTGATAACAGAAAAATACCATCGGATGCCTGTCACCTTGTGTCAAAATTTCACCGAAACTTACTAGAAAAAAGTAAGACATTAAAACAACTTGTCCTGTAGTCCTTAAATACGAAGTTCACTCTTTAGAGAAAATATTTTTCTGTTCTTGACATGCTGCATCTCCCACTCATATTCTTTGTTTGACGTAAGGTAGTTTAGAACTTTGCTTATTGGGAAATGAGTGATATCTCCGTTTAGTGGATAGTCTTTGCATATTAAACAAAAACACCGAATGCAAAGCACATGTCTGAGCATGCAGCTGAAACGAGAAATATTAAGTCCGTGTGTCAGAGTTTTGTTTAGAATATGTGCGCTGTTTACATTGCAACACTTTGTACGTCTTCGCGAAGATGCGTAAGAACCAAAGCAGAACGAAACGCTGTCCACTGGGACATATACTGCTGAGTGTGTATATCTGTTTCACTTTATCAGATTCACACGCATTAGCACGTTTTTGCTGTCCATACAACATATGAAGTTGCAGTAAATGATCAAACGTTCTCTTTCAGAGCAGAGGCGGACGACGACACTGCTGACATACAGTACTGTAATCTGACAAGTTGGCCATCTGAAGATGGGCATGATAGTAAAAAACTGGTGGCGGCACTAAAAGCTTTATAGACTTATCTAAAGCTACGAGAAGTTCTCGGGAATTATTCTTGAATTCCATGTATTTATCAGAGAAACTATAAATTCAGGAACTCACATTGGCGTAGTAATGGCTGCAAACCAGCTGCAGCTAACGTTGTATTAGGCCGTTACATTCGACCTTTTTGAAGGTGGTTGTCACCTGAGTGATATCTGCTAGCAGGTAGGTCTAAGCACTGCCCACTGCCGAGGACGCGTAACGGGACACTGGCACCCCTTGCCGACAACAGAAGGGACTGTGGCGGCCCGTCGGCTTTGTGTTGTCTTGTCGGTCCGTGCGGCGACGGGATCAGCCAAAGGAACACTGAGGTCCGATGTACTCGTACAACTCTGTGTCGTGTGAAGACAACGATGAGTTTCCAGTCTATGAAGTGTAGTTCTTAACTACCATCAGTAAGAATTTGGACCCCCAGGGCATTCAGTTACTGGCCTTCGCGCAATTAATTCAACATTTTGTATTCCTAACGGAATGAAACAGATGTGAAAATTACCGAACTAACAGTTTAATAAGCCATGGCTGCAATATACTAACACGAATTCTTTACAGACGAATGGAAAAACTGGTAGAAGCCGACCTCTGGGAAGATCAGTTTGGATTCCGTAGAAATGTTGGAACACGTAAGGCAACACTGACCCTACGATTTATCTTAGAAAATAGATTAAGAAAAGGCAAACCTACGTTTCTAGCATTTGTAGACTTAGAGAAAGCTTTTGACAATGTTGACTGGAATACACTCTTACAAATTCTGAAGGTGGCAGGGGTAAAATACAGGGAGCGAAATGCTATTTACAATTTGTACAGAAATCAGATGGCAGTTATAAGAGTGGAGGGGCACGATAGGGAAGCAGTGGTTGGGAAGGGAGTGAGACAGGGTTGTAGCCTCTCCCCAATTTTATTCAATCTGTGTATTGAGCAAGCAGTAAAGAAAACAAAATTCGGAGTAGGTATTAAAATCAAATGGAGAAGAAATAAAAACTTTGAGGTTCGCCGATGACATTGTAATTCTGTCAGAGACAGCAAGGGATTTGGAAGAGCAGTTGAACGGAATGGACAGTGTCTTGAAAGGAGGATATAAGATAAAAATCAGCAAAAGTAAAACGAGGATAATGGAACGTAGTCGAATTAAGTCGGGTGATGCTGAGGGTATTAGATTAGGAAATGAGACGATTAAAGTAGTAAATGAGTTTTGCTATTTGGGGTAAAAATAGAATAGAAGCTTTCCAAATGTGGTGCTACAGAAGGATGCTGAAGATTAGACGGGTAGATCGCATAACTAATGAGGAGGTATTGAATAGAATTGGGAAGAAGAGGAGTTTGTGGCACAACTTTACTAGAAGAAAGGATCTGTTGGTAGGACATGTTGGGAGGCATCAAGGGATCACCAATTTAGTATTGGAGGGAAGTGTTGAGGGTAAAAATCGTAGAGGAAGAGCAACAAATGAATACACTTGACAGCTTGAGAAGTATGTAGGTTGCAGTAGGTACTGGGAGATGAAGCTTGCACAGGATAGAGTTGCATCAGTGTGCTATTTGCAGGGGGGGATGTGGGGGATTACCCCCCCCCCCCCCCTCTGCATCAGACTATCCCCTCTTCTGGTTTTAGTTTATGCATCCCCAAGCTGGTATGTTTATTTCCCACGCACTGGAGTAAGACCTTACATGTAATTTAAATTTGTGGAGCCGGACACTGAAAGCTTTTAATACAGTCTTACTATTAACATGTTTGCTTATTAATTTTGAAAAAGTGTTATGTAGTAGGTAAGCATTTCAAAACATTTAGAACTAAATGACAAGACGACGCACGCCACATTTCCGTATCATGCCACAATGTTGCAAGACGTCGCCTCAGCGTAAACGAGGCTTTAGAGCCAGGTCTGTATTGTATGGTGGATGTGATATGTTGCGTACGAAACTAAAACCTGCAATCAGATCCAAACGTGGTGGAAAACTGTGAAGACGTGTCATCCTGCAGCAAGATAACGCTCGCCAACATTCTGCCAAACGGACAGGGACGCAATAAAGGAGTTGAGATTCGAGGTGCTGTTACATCCACCATACAGTCCAGACCTGGCTCCAAGTGATTTTCACCTGTTTGGACCCTTAACGGAAGCACTAAAGGGAAGACGATTTGAAAGTGATGAAGACGCCATTGCTGCGGTGCAAAATTGGTTACAGGAGCAACCGATGGACGTATTTTTTCTGATGAAATAAAAAAAACTCGTAAAACGTCGGGAAAACTGCACTGAAGTCTAGGGATGTTACGTAGAAAAATAACGCATGTTTCAGTTTTCTATCATCAGAATAAGTACAGCTTTTCACAAATGTACCTTTACTTTTTGAATTCCCCTCGTATACCTGTATGTAGATGATTTTGTAAATAAGCTTTACTTATAATATACTTTTAAAGATATAACAAGGAATGGCTTTTCTGATAGTGCATACACGTGAATAGTGAGTTTCGGCATTAACATCTATTTATAAATAACTGTTTAACCATGGGTAACGCCACGGTCCAAGCTAGTAACATATATTATACTAACCCCTTAGGACTCCCCCCCCCCCCCTCTCCACTGGTAGAAGCACAAATCGCACACTGAGTAGCATGAAGAGCTGCATCATCAAACCAGTCTCTGGACTGAAGACAACAACAACAACAACAACAACATCAAAGCCTGTAGTCAGCTGTTGTGTGAGCACGAGCATTTGTATTCGGCGTATTATCCTTGCGTTTAGTCATTGTTTATTTTAAATCTGACCTGCCGATAGCCAGCAATATTCATAATCTTCACACGCATATTCGCGATGTGATACGATACACAGTACACATGGAGAAGATTATGTGAATTTGTAGAGCATATTATCCGAAGATGGTCATGCAGTCTTACCGAAGCCGGTTATCGAAATGTTTTATTAGCGATCCTGGCTCTTTGAAGCTTTTCTTCTGAGTTTGTTTAATTTAACACCGCACTGGCGCGAAACTCCACCCGTTACTGGTTCCTGACATAAGAGAAAAATACTTAGCCGTCAGACAAGAACACTTTCTACATCTACATCAATAATACGCAAGCAATCTTACGGTGTATGGGAATGGTTCTTTTGGCACCATTGCCTCTCAGGCCCCTTTTCCTGTTCCACTCGCAAATATTGCTTTGGAAGAGCTATTGTCAGCAAACTTCTGTATGATCTGTAATTTCTAGTCATGGTCATTTTGCGAGACGAAGCAATAACGTTCCCAAATCTTCTTGGAACGCACTCGCTAGGAATTTCAACAGTAATTCTCTCTGCGATATACATGACCACTCTTGTGCCTACTACTCGGGTTTGTTGATCACCACACAGTTTTTAAACTTAATATAACTACACGAGATCAGCTCAGTTCTCTCCCCGCTTCCCTACATGGTAGTTGGAATATACAGATTCGAGCGCGCACGGAGGCTTTCCGGCAGTCGTTCTTCCCGTGAACCATACGCGACTGGAACTGGAAACGGAGGTAATGACAGTGGCACATGAAGTGCCCTCCGCTACACAGCGTTGGGTGGCTTGCGGAGTATAAATGTAGATGTACCACAAAAATGTGGAACTCTCACAGAGTCTTCTGAATACACTCTTCACGAAGTTATGTTATTGAATGTAACAAAAAGAAGCGCATTTTCACTTTCTTTAAATTTATTCTCTGTCTGTAGAAATACACAGAAACGATTAATTTAGAACCCACGTCTATGCAGCTGCCACACTTATTCTGCCCCAAAATTTACATCTACACGGATACTCTGCAAATCACATTTAAGTACCTGGCAGAGGGTTCATCGAACCACATTCACAATTCTCTATTATTCCAATCTCGTATAGCGCTCGGAAAGAATGAACACCTGTATCTTCCCGTACGAGCTCTGATTTCCCTTATTTTATCTTGGTGATCGTTCCTCCCTATTTAGGTCGGTGTTAACAAAATATTTTCGCATTCGGATTAGAAAGCTGGTGATTGGAATTTCGTGAGAAGATTCCGTCGCAACGAAAAACGACTTTCTTTTAATGATGTCCATCCCAAATCCTGTATCATCTCTGTGACACTCTCTCCCAATTTCGCGATAATACAAAACGTGCTGCCTTTCTTTGAACTTTTTCGATGTACTCCGTCAGTCCTATCTGGTAAGGATCCCACACCGCGCAGCAGTATTCTAAAAGAGGACGGACAAGCGTAGTTTAGGCAGTCTCCTTAGTAGACCTGTTACATTTTCTAAGTGTCCTGACAACATTTTCTCTGTGTTCCTTCCAATTTAAGTTGTTCGTTATTGTAATACCTAGGTATTTAGTTGAATTTACGGCTTTTAGTTTAGACTGATTTATCGTGTAACCGAAGTTTAACGAGTTCCTTTTAGCACCCATGTGGATGACCTCACACTTTTGGTCAACTTTAGGGTTAAAGGCCACTTTTCGCACCATTCAGATATCTTTTCTAAACCGTTTTGCAGTTTGTTTTGGTCTTCTGGCGACTTTGTTAGTCGATAAACGACAGCGTCACCTGCAAACAACCGAAGACGGCTGCTCAGATTGTCCCCAAAATCGTTTATATAGATAAGGAACAGCAAAGAGCCTATGACACTACCTTGGGGAATGCCAGAAATCACTTCTGTTTTACTCCATGACTTTCCGTCAATTACTACGAACTGTGACCTCCCTGACAGGAAATCACAAATCCAGTCATATAACTGAGACGATATTCCGTAAGCACGCAATTTCACTACGAGCCGCTTGTGTGGTACAGTATCAAAAACCTTCCGGAAATCCAGAAATACAGAATCGATCTGAAATCCCTTGTGAATACAACACGACACTTCATGTGAATAAAGAGATAGTTGTGTTTCACAGGAACAATGTTTTCTAAACCCATGTTGATTGTGTGCAAATAGACCATTTTCTTCCAGGTAATTCATAATGTTCGAACACAATATATGTTCTAAAATCCTGCTGCATATCGACGTTAACGCTATGGGCCTGTAATTTAGTGGATTACTCCTACTACCTTTCTTGAATATTGGTGTGACCTGTGCAACGTTCCAGTCTTTGGGTACGGATCTTTCGTCGAGCGAATGGTTGTATATGATTTAAGTATGGAGCTAATGCATCAGCATGCTCCGAAAGGAATCTAATTGGTTTAGAGTTTGGACCAGAAGACTTGCTTTTATTAAGTGATTTAAGTTGGTTCCCTATTCCGAGGATATTTACTTCTACGTTACTCATGTTGCCAGCTGTTCTCGGTTCGAATTCTGGAATATTTACTTCGTACATATATATCTCTTCAATGACCGTTTCAAGTGTAGAATTTGAGTTACGGACGAGAATAAAGCGAAAAGGAAGCACAGGGTCAAATCCAATCCCAGCTATTCAACCTACTCTTATCTAGCAACAGTGAAGAAGTGCAGCACACTATACGATTCGGAAAACTGTTTGCGGTTTAAGCCAGGGCAATGGGGCTTATTGAGGGATAAGAAATTGTGCCCCATTAGCTTCCTTGTATTTGTTGGCCAAATACTAGTTACGTTCATTTCTCCCATCATCACTCTTCGAACTTTCTCCAAAGTAATACGGTTGCAAGAAGAGTGAAATGTCTATTAGTGGAGCGCAGTGCTGGTGTAAACAACAAGTTCAAAAAATACAGAGCGCATAAAAAATATTGTAACTGTTTGTGGTGTCCTTCTGCAATCTTTATTTGAATTCAAAATAATTAAAAGCTGAAACAAAAAAAAAATTATGTTTTATGATTCATGTGGTTTTCGAATGGGTTGCAAACATGCGCCAAGATGAACAGTTTCGTCCCTCTACTCAATAACTTTCAGTAGGTTTCACATCTGCCGTCGTGGATAACGTGCTATATTGTGTGAAAAATGACTGCCTATCTGCGAGCAGAAGTTCCAGGCGCGTACAGTCGAGTGGTGTGGGGGGGAGCAAGCTTTACTAACTTCAAGAAGCGATGAAGAATTAATTAAGCGTGCGTGAGAACTTCCTAAGGTTATAGACTGCTTGTTAACTGCCGATGGCTGATTAGCCTTAGAAGAAACTTCCAGCTTGTTATTGTTTTGAGAGAGATTTCTTTTCGAACATGATTTTTAGTTTTGATTTTACAAAAATGAGGGTACTATGGCTTCCAATGAAGTTTTAATGAGATGCGCCACGTATATCGCACTTTATACACTGCGAGGGAGTACGAACATCACTCTAGTGGCAACAGCAGCTGCCCTACTCAAAATAATTCGATATACGGTACTTTCTCTCTCTCTCTCTCTCTCTCTCTCTCTCTCTCTCTCTCTCTTTCTGTGTATAGAGATTATCTGCGTTCAGTGCGTGCATATGCAACGTTCTTTGTGTTTTTTTTTAATCAACAACACGATCACACACTTTCTGCTGTAACGAGACCGTGTCAGCCTGTCATTCCTCTACCGGAGAAAAAAACTCTACCTTCTAAAAACATTTGTATCTACTGTTCGGTGCACTCATTTTTTTGCCATTGGCTTTAGGCGTTCTGCCTAGAGGTTAACTATCCCCATTGAGCGAAATGATTATTCTTCCTGTCAAATATGTACTGAATAAAAAATTAACTATTAAAAGTAATAAAATAATAATAATTATTATTTTTTATTGGACATCAACAAAAGCAAAACGAGAATAATGGAATGTGGTCGAATTAAATCAGGTGGAAATGAGGCGATTAAAGTAGTAAATGAGTTTTGCTATTTGGGGAGCAAAATAACTTATGATGGTCGAAGTGGAGAGGATATAAAATGTAGACTGGCAATGGCAAGGAAAGTGTTTCTGAAGAAGAGAAATTTGTTAACATCGAGTATAGATTTAAGTGTCAGGAAGTCTTTTCTGAAAGTATTTGTATGGAGTGTAGCCATGTATGGAAGTGAAACGTGGACGATAAATAGTTTGGACAAGAAGAGAACATAAGCTTTCGGAATGTGGTGCTACAGAAGAATGTTAAAGATTAGATGGGTAGATCACATAACTAATGAGGAAGTATTGAATAGAATTGGGGAGAAGAGGAGTTTGTGGCACAACTTGACTAGAAGAAGGGATCGGTTGGTAGGGCATATTCTGAGGCATCAAGGGATCACCAATTTAGTATTGGAGGGCGGCGTGGAGGGTAAAAATCGTAGAGGGAGACCAAGAGAAGAATATACTAAACAGATTCAGAAGGATGTAGGTTGCAGTAGGTACTGGGAGATGAAGAACCTTGTACAGGATAGAGTAGCATGGAGAGCTGCATCAAACCAATCTCTGGACTGAACACCACAACAACATATCAATTATTGTAGGTGGTAGTTTTGTTCACAACTATACCGAGAAGACGTGGGAAGGAGGGGGGAGGGGGGGAGGGGGGAGACGTGTGTGGTGGGGAGGGGGAAGGATGAGTGTGTCCGCAGGCGGTTGCTACTTTAGCCCACCAGAAACGGGCGTGATGAGTGTTTGCTGCACTGCAAAGAATTACAACAACAAGAGATGAGGTGATATAAATCTATGCACAGACACTATGGGCTCTATGCAAACTGTGGGTAATTCCTTTCGGTGTACAGTTCCACAGAACCTGTGACTTAGCCTGTCAGATCGCACCAGTGGGATGCGTCCTCCGTTGCTGTAGACTTCAGAACAAGTTTCCGGTACCGAGGAGACGGGAGCTTTCTCCAGTGTAGAAACAAAGGGTTGGGCTTTCTGTAATCCTAAACAGAATGTGGTAGCGGTCCACCGTTTTAGGGGCTCTGCCATGGCAGCAGGTGTTTTCCAGTACATATCACAATTGTTCTTATCCATTAATGGATTTTGACAATCGCTCGATGTATCTTTATCTTATGAACAGCAGTAGTGGTAGTAGGTAATCTTGCCCATTCCTTTATGTTACCTAACCAAGATGATCTTCTTCGCCCTTTTGTTCTTTTAGCCTGGATCTTTCCTTCTATTGTCAACTGTAGGAGTATATATTTGGTATTGTGTAAGGAATGTCCTAGGTATGCAACTTAACTACTTTTAAAATTTTTGGTAACATTATTGGGAAAACAGCGATCTGGTAATCTATATAAAACCAGTGAAAAAAAAGAGTCTTGATCGCGATGGTTATTTTATCAAATCGACCGGTTTCGGCCTGGGCTTAGGCTGCTCACAGCAGTTTCAGCGACTGAGGTTAACCGACTGTTCCACACATCGTCAACTTCAGCTGATGGTGCTGCCTGAAGAGGGCCTATGTCAAGGCCGGAACCTATCGTTTTAATAAAATAACCATCGCGATCAAGACTTTTTTTCACTGATTTTGTATTACTGCTTTTAAACGTTGCTTACATTTCTCGGTACCTGTTTATTCTCCACAATACTTTAGTGTTAGCTATTCTAGCTGTTCACGGTACTTTAAGAATAGAGTATTAGAAATAAACTTTCGAAGCATCCTAGCAGGAGGCAGCAGTACCTTCCATGAACGCTCTATTATTGGTGATAGGAACTCGCCAATAAAAGTGAATACACACTGTTTTGGAAGCTGAATGATTAGAAGGCCTGAATGTAGACAATTTCACGGAGTAGTTTGGTGCTAGTAAACTGAAGAGTTGACCGAGCCTGATTTCCTTTAAATTCCGCACAGTGAAATCTGTTCCCAGAAAAGGTCGAGGGAAGGTCCGCCAGTGCTCCTGTCACAACTGTGGTGATGATGATGATGATTGAATGCTACAAATTTTACACAAAAGCTTATTATTTCTCGGTTACTTCTATGAACTACTAAGATAGAAATGAAGTTATAACAAAAATAAATTAAAAACTTACCAATTCATTCAAAGCTTGAATAAAAAATAACTGATCTGCTGCCTGAGGCTATATAATATACCTTTATCTGCCAGTAATCCTCGAAAACACTCAAACTAACACGAAAAATAGAGTCCTCCAACACCAGTGCTCATTCTCTATCAGTGACTATTCGTACGATTCTTGAGCAGAGATTTAAAAAGTTAGAATCAGTACGATAATACTGGTGAACTGTTTGTAACGTTCAATCGCTGATTACTTTTCGACAATAGCAGTGAACGGTGGCTAGATTAAATTTTCTTTTATTTCCCTATTTTATTTAATACACTATTGGCCATTAAAATTGCTACACCAAGAAGAAATGCAGATGATAAACAGGTATTCATTGAACAAATATATTATACTAGAACTGACATACATTTTCACGCAATTTGGGTGCACAGATCCTGAGAAATCAGTACCTGCCCATGCACCTTCAACACGACACCACAGTTCATGAAGAGTGGTGACTGGAGTATTTTGACGAGCCAGTTGTTCGGCTACCATTGACCAGACGTTTTCAATTGGTGAGAGATCTGGAGATTGTGCTGGCCAGGGCAGCAGTAGAACATTTTCTGTATCCAGAAAGGCCCATACAGGACCTGCAACACGCGGTCGTGCATTATCCTGCTCAAATGTAGGGTTTCGCAGGGATCGAATGAAGGGAAGAGTCACGGGTCGTAACACATCTGAAATGTAACGTCCAGTGTTCAAAGTGCCGTCAATGCGAACAAGAGGTGGCTGAGACGTGTAACCAATGACACCCCATATGATCACGCCGGCTGATACGCCAGTATGGCGATGACGAATACACGCTTCCAATAAGCGTTCACCGCGATGTCGCCAAACACGGATGCGAGCATCCTGATGCTGCAAACAGAACCTGGATTCATCCGAGAAAATGACGTTTTGCCATTCGTGCACCAGGTTCGTCGTTGAGTACACCATCGCAGGCGCTCCTGTCTGTGATGCAGCGTCAAGGGTAACCGCAGCCACCGTCTCCGAGCTGATAGTCCATGCTGCTGCAAACATCGTCGCACTGTTCGTGCAGATGGTGGTTGTCTTGCAAATGTCCCCATCTCTTGACTCAGGGATCGAGACGTGGCTGCACGATCCTTTACAGCCACGCGGATAAGATGCGTGTCATGTCGACTGCTAGTGATACGAGGCCGTTGGGATCTAACACGGCGTTCCGTATTACCCTCCTGAACCCACGGATTCCATATTCTGCTAACAGTCACTGGATCTCGACCAACGCCAGCAGCAATGTCGCGATACGATAAACCGCAATCGTGATAGGCTACAAGCCGACCTTTATCAAAGTCGGAAACGTGATGGTGCGCATTTCTCCTCCTTACACGACGCATCGCAACAACGTTTCACCAGGCAACGCCGGTCAACTGCTGTTTGTGTATGAGAAATCGGTTGGAAACTTTCCTCATGTCAGCACGTTGTAGGTGTCGCCACCGGCGCCAACGTTGTGTAAATGCTCTGAAAAGCTAATTATATGCATATCACACCATCTTGTTCCTGTCGGTTAAATTTCCCGTCTGTAGCACGTCATCTTCGTTGTGTAGCAATTTTGATGGCCAGTAGTGCATTTTGAGTGATTGTATCTTGATACATATAACAAAAGTGTGAGGGAATCTTAGAGTTTTAAAATCTGTGGGCGCTGTGTACGTCTATTGCTGAAATAAAAACAACAAAAACGAAAAATCGGTTATTTCAAAAACCGTTTATTTTGAGCGGTTGTAACACACTCAGATTAATCTGGAGTCGTTCCTATGGGACCAAACTGCTGAGGTCATCGATCCCTAGGCTTATACACTACTTAATCTAACTTTAACTAACTTACGCTAAGGACAACACACACACACACACACACACACACACACACACACACACACACCCGTGCCCGGGGGAGGTCTCGAACCTGCGAAGGGAGGAGTCGCGCGAACCGTGACAAGGCGCCTTTGACCGAGCGGTTATTATCTAAAACCGGTTGTTTCAGCAACAACCGCCATCCCTAGTGAGTAGTCGATCGAGACAAGACACTCGTGAAAAAGCGGCTTTAGTACCGCGCTACTTAAATTCTGATACGAATGCACATGCTCGGTGTAGACACTTTGCAAGAATATTGCAGATTTACCGCAACATCAGTGGCACGGAACGGTGAGCAGCGCGTCGCATACCGGAGGTGGGAGTGACGCGTACAGGACAGGCGTGCCGAGGCGAGGCGGACACGTGAGCCTCGGACAGCGCTTGCCACTGGCCCGCCGCCACGCGCGCCGGCTCGCAGGCAGGCCGGATGCCTGCAGGCGGCGGCGGCTGAGGCGCGTGGCGCGCGGAGGTCGCGGCCAGCTGCGGAGGGTCAGCGCCCCACGCCAGCCACCAGCGCCGCCGCCGCCAGAGCCACTGCGGGCCTCACCGGCCTGCCGCCTGGCCTCGCGGTGTGCAGTCAGAAGTGTTCTGCCTCATACTGCCGTCTATCAATACCTTTGACACAACCAACACCCTCGCTACCTCTTGCGATCAAGGCACTAGAAACCCTGGACAGTTGTCACAGGGGTTACCAAGAGAGAGTCAAACTTTTGCATGTTGTTGTTGTTGGTGGTGGTGGTGGTTCTAACAACCCTATCACAACAAAGGTCAAAATTTAATAATGATTGTGGTGTTGCTCACGCTGCTAAATACTGCATTTTCGGGCAACAACAAAGTTATTATGTGGCAGGTGTCATTAGAGCACAGTTAATAAAGTCATTTCATGTAATAATGAATAAATTAGGCACTCATATTTTCGTGTTTCCCAAGCTTGTCTCGTTGTAAAATCATGGCTCAATCGTCGAGAATCTAGGTGGTGGTGATTCCAAGCTCGGATGCAAAGAGGACTAGGTTTTATTCTACTATATTCAAAAGTTTTATAGATGTGTTTCACAAACCATTCTTGAAGATTAAAACTTTGAAAGTTAGCACAATGGTGATGTAAAAAAATAATCAGCACTCCGAATTTAAGTTACACTTCCTTTTTATTGCTTTTGTTGCAATATCACGTAACACACAAAACA
The DNA here is from genome assembly GCF_021461385.2 of Schistocerca piceifrons. Classification (NCBI taxonomy): domain Eukaryota; kingdom Metazoa; phylum Arthropoda; class Insecta; order Orthoptera; family Acrididae; genus Schistocerca; species Schistocerca piceifrons. The sequence goes on from NC_060139.1 coordinate 559,508,912, forward strand.
TCACTTCACAATACAAAACATAATTGAAAACATCTTCCTCACTGTTAAAGTTCACATTTTATAAGCTGCCTACAATATACGTCTTTTCAACATGACGTCCAAGACTTGACCTTCTCAAGGTCCGACTCTCTAACAACTCACTAATAATCGCTTATGCGCCCAAAAATCAGAGTTACAAGTACGTCAAAGATCATAGCGACAAAAGAAAGAATACACATAGGAATAATATCATTGCATCAAAGTATCTCTACATTAATGAAATCAAATCTGAATGTTGTCTCAGAAATATGTCAACTACTTTACAGAAACACAGTAGAATATTGCTGGTATCGAGAGGTTGAGTTGAGGTGCCGTAATGGTTGCGTAATTCAAGTACCATTACATGGTGGTCGTGGTCTACATCTACATACATACTCCGCAATCAACCATACGGTGCGTGGCGCAGAGTACCTCGTACCACAGCTAGCATCTTCTCTCCCTGTTCCACTCCCAAACAGAACGAGGGAAAAACGATTGCCTATATGCCTCTGTACAAACCCTAATCTCTCTTCTCTTTGTGGTCTTTCCGCAAAATGTAAGTTGGTGGCAGCAAAATTCCACTGCTGTCAGCCTAAAATGCTAGTTCTCTAAATTCCCTCTAGAGAGTTCCTGAAGTATTTCCGTAACACTCGCGTGATGATCAAATCTACCAGTAACAAATCTAGCAGCCCGCCTTCTGAATTGCTTCTATGTCCTCCCTCAAACCGACCTTATAGGGATCCCAAACGCTCGAGCAGTACTTAAGAATAGGTCGTACATCTACATCCATACTCCGCAAGCCACCAGATAGTGTGTGGCGGAGGGTACCTTTAGTACCACTATCGGTTCTCCATTCTGTTCCAGTCTCGTATTGTTCGTGGAAAGAAGGATTGTCGGTATACCTCTGTGTGGCCTCTAATCTCTCTGATTTTATCCTCATGGTCTCTTCGCGAGGTATACGTAGGAGGGAGCAATATACTGCTCGACTCCTCGTTGAAGGTATGTTCTCGAAACTTCAACAAAAGCCCGTACCGAGCTACTGAGCGTCTCTCCTGCAGAGTCTTCCACTGGAGTTTATCTATCATCTCCGTAACGCTTTCGCGATTACTAAATGATCCTGTAACGAAGCGCGCTGCTCTCCGTTGGATCTTCTCTATCTCTTCTATCAACCCTATCTGGTACGGATCCCACACTGCTGAGCAGTATTCAAGCAATGGGCGAACAAGTGTATTGTAACCTACTTCCTTTGTTTTCTGATTGCATTTCCTTAGAATTCTTGCAATGAATCTCAGTCTGGCATCTGCTTTACAGACGAATAACTTCATATGATCATTCCATTTTAAATCACTCCTAATGCGTACTCCCAGATAATTTATGGAATTAACTGCTTCCAGTTACTGACCTGCTATATCGTATCTAAATGATAAGAGATCTTTCTTTCTATGTATTCGCAGCACATTACACTTGTCTACATTGAGATACAATTGCGGTTCCCTGCACCATGCGTCAATTCGCTGCAGATCCTCCTGCATTTCAGTACAATTTTCCATTGTTACAACCTCTCTATATACCACAGCATCATCCGCAAAAAGCCTCAGTGAACTTCCGATGTCATCCACAACGCGATTTATGTATATTGTGAATAGCAACGGTCCTACGACACTCCCCTGCGGCACACCTGAAATCACTCTTACTTCCGAAGACTTCTCTCCATTGAGAATGACATGCATATTAGTGTTTTATAAGCGGTCTACTTTACAGATGAACCACATCTTCCCAAAATTCTACCAATGAACCGAAGACGACTATCTGCCTTCCCCACAACTGCCATTACATGCTTGTCCCACTTCATATCGCTCTGCAATGTTACCCCCAAATATTTAATCGACGTGACTGTGTCAAGCGCTACACTACTAATGGAGTATTCAGACATTACGTCATTCTTTTTCCTATGCATCTGCATTAATTTACATTTATCTATATTTAGAGTTAGCTGCCATTCTTTACACCAATCACAAATACTGTCCAAATCACCTTGTATCCTCCTACAGTCACTCAACGACGACACCTTCCCGTACACCACAGCATCATTAGCAAACAGCCGCACATTGCTATCCACCCTATCCAAATGATCATTTAAGTAGACAGAAAACACCAGCGGACCTACCACACTTCCCTGGGGCACTCCAGATGATACCCTCACCTCCGATGAACACTCACCGTCGAGAACAACGTACTGGGTTCTATTACTTAAGAAGTCTTCAGTCCGATGACTTGTTTCATGCGGCTTTTCACACTACTATATCCTGCGCAAGCTACGTCATTTCAGAATAACTACTCCAACTTAAATCCTTCTGAATCTGCTTACTGCATTCATCTCTTGGTCTTTATCTACGATTTTTACACCCCACACTTCTTCTAGTACTAAATTGGTGATTCCTTGATGTCTCAGAACGTGTCCTATCAACCGATCCCTTCTGCTAATCAAGTTGATACGTAAATTTATTTCCTCCTCCACTGTTTCAAATACCACCTCATTAGTTACGTGATCTACCCATCTAAGCTTCAGCATTCTCCTGTAGCACCACATTTCAAAACCCTCAATTCTCTTCTTGCCTAAACTGTTTCTTGTCCAAGTTTCACTTCCATACATGGCTACATTCTAGACAAGTACCTCCAGAAGAGAGTTCCTAACGCTTAAATCTATATTCTTGCCATTGTCAGTCTACATTTTATATAGTCTCCGCTTCCACCATAATCAGTTTACTCTGATGCCCAAATAACAGAACTCATCTACTACTTTAAGTATCTTATTTCCAAATCTAATTCCTTCAGCATCGCCGGAATTAATTCGACCATGTTCCGTTATCCTTGTTTTGCTTTTGCTGATGTTTATCTTGTATCCTCCTTTCAAGACGCTGTCCATTCCGTTCAGCTGCTCTTCCAAGTCCTTTACTGTCACTGACAGAACTACAGTGTCATTGGCAAACCTCGAAAGTTTTTATACCTTCTGCCTGGAATTTAATTCCTACTCCAATCTTTTCTTTGGTTTCTTATACTGATTGCTCAATGTACAGACTGAATAACATCTGGGATAGGCTACAACTCAGTTCACAACTGCTTCCTTTCATGCCTCTCGACTCTTAACAGCAGTCTGGTTTCTGAGCAAGCTATAAATGGCCTTTCGCTCCCTGTATTTTACCCCTGCTATCTTCGGAATTTCAAAGAGCGTATTCCAGTCTGCACTGTCAAAAGCCATCTCTAAGTTACAAATGCTATAAAAGTACGTTTATCTATCCTTAACCTGTATTCTAAAGTAATTCTTAGGGTCAGTATTGCCTCGCATATTCCTACATTTCTCCGCAATCCAAACTGGTCTTCCCACGAGGTCGGCTTCTACCAGTTTTTCCATTCTTCGGCAGTCATGACAGTTCGGTAATATTCACACCCGTCAGTACCTGTGTTCTTCGGAATTGGAACTACTATATTTTTACAAATCACTTCAAAAAAACACAGTTAAGTAACGTACACAATGGTATCACCGCGTCACATTACCGTAGCATGCCGCTAGACAACACGGAACTGACTGGCGCAACTCACTGGTAAAGTCACTTTGGCGCTTTTTGATGCAACTATGCACCCTCGTCCACTGTATGCAACCCTCTTCTTCTCTGCCTAACTGCAACCAACATACACCCTTACTGTAATTCCGCCATTGCTTCCCTCTAGAGTTTTCATCCTACATAGTTCCTTCCATTACCAAATTGACGTTTCCTTGATGCCTCAAGATGTGTTCTATTAATTGATCCTTTCTTTTAGTCACATTAGGTTGTAATTTTTTTTTCTTCAATGTTCAAGGCTGCGATTAAAATTCGGGATGAAGGGACATCAACGACAACATTAGCTGCTGTCCTTAGTGATAGATAGGGCCTTCTGAACGGAATGAAATGTTTAATGAGCGTACACAAAACATTGAGAGTAAACGGGCAGAAAACTAAAGTAAGAAAAGTAATGGAATTCGAAACACACTTAACTTCAAAATAGAAATAGACGAAATGAACGAGTTCTGCTACCTTGAATATAACTACACAACACAAACAAAGTAAGGGCGACATAAAAAGCTGACTACCACGAAGAAAGAGGGCGTTCCTGACCACGGTAAGTCTGTTAGCATCAAACATTTGCCTCTATCTGACGAACAAATTTTCTGAGAATGTTTGTCGCTAGCACAGCATTGGACGGTAGTAATTGATGTACTGTGGGAAAACCAGAATAGAATAGGATCAAAACATTTGAGATGTGGTTCTATAGAAGGATATTGAAAATTAGGTGGACCGGTAACGTAAGACATGATATTCTCTGCACAATCGGCGAAGAAAGGGAGACGTGGAAAACAACGACAATAAGGAAGGACAGAATGATAAAAAATGGTTCAAATGGCTCTGAGCACTATGGGACTTAACATCTGAGGTCATCAGTCCCCTAGAACTTAGAACTACTTAAACCTAACTAACCTAAGGACATCACACACATCCATGCCCGAGGCAGGATTCGAACCTGCGACCGTAGCGGTCGCGCGGTTCCAGACTGAAGGACCTAGAACCGCTCGGCCACACTGGCCAGCACAGAATGATAGGACCATGTATTAAGACATCAAAGAACAACTTCCATGGTACCTGTCGGAGATAAGAGGAGAAGACAGTGGTGGGAATATATTGAGGGAGTTGGGTGGAAGTGCTATTCAGAGATGGAGAGGTTGGGACAGGAGAGGAATTAGTGAAGGACCGCTTAAGACCAGTCAGAAATTTTTAACTGACGCCAGGTGACCGACAAGTGCAGTATAGTTTGGAACTGTCTTTGTATCATTGTCGTCGTTCTTATTAAATGATAATCTTTATTGACACACGATCACGTTGATGGTGACAACAGTATGCGGGAAAAACTCCGGACCGGCATATAGCCTACTGCTCCCGAAGAGTACCAAGATGATGGTCAAGCTTGACGTTCCGAACCGACCGATAGCTAACCATCAACCCTGTCACATTGTCTCGCTGCAAGAAATGCTGCAGAGAAATTTGGAATGTAATTCATGTTACTGGCACAAAGTCTCACCACCAGGATTAGGTCGCCGTACAAGCACGCGTTAGCTTCCATGGATACAGACGCGGCACAGTTGGAACGCTCCATTGTAGTCATCATGCTTTTCATGGGCCTGTTATACCACTATTCCTGAAGACAAGATAAGAAGTAAGGATTTAACGTCGTATCGACACGAGGTCGTAACAGACACAGAACGAGCTCAGATTGGGGAAGGATGGAGAAGAAACCATCCAGTTATTTATCTTTGGTGAAAATCCGGACGTCCTGGATCTGGACACCTAGACGAGGATTTGTAGCGCCCTCCTCTCGAATGCGAGTCCAGTGTCTCACACCTTCGGTTCACGTCGGTCGGTTTACATCTCTGAGAGCTGTTGCAAAAGCTTGACTGATCAAGCATGAGGTAATTCCAGAAGCAGGTGTGGATGTACCTGTCACGCTTAGACTTAGAACAAGGTATCCTTGATGTAACGAACAGTTTAAATCATTTAATAGAGGCAAGGCCTCTGGTCCAGATTATATACCAATACGGTTCCTTTCAGAGTACGCTCATACAATAACTCCATACTTAGCAACCATATACAACCACTCGCTCGTCGAAAGCCACTATCTCGTCAACAGATCCGTACCTGAAGACTGGAAAGTTGCAAAGTGACACCAATACCCAAGAAAAACTAAGAGTAGTCCGCTGAATTACTGAACCTTATCCCTAAAGTCGATTTGTAGTAAGATTCTGGAACATATACTGTGTTCAAACATTATGAATTACCTCGAAGAATAAGATTTATTGATAAACAGCCAACATGGATTCAGAAAATATGGTTATTGTGGAACACAACTATTACGACGTAATGAGTACTATCGATAGGGGTGTCAAATTGATTCTATATTTTTACATTTCTAGAAGGCTTTTGACATCGTTCCCCGCAAGCGACTTCTAATCACATAGCGTACCGATGGAGTATCTTCTCAGCGATCCAGCTGGATTCGTGATTTTCTGTCAGGAAAGTCACAGTTCGTAGTAACTAATGGAAAGACATTGAGTAAAACAGAAGCAGTATCTGGTGTTCGTCAAGGAAGTGTTTTAGGACCTCTCTGCGGATGATGCTACCGTTTGTCGTTTTATAAAGTCATCAAATGATCAAAAAACAATGTCAAAATGATCCAGACAAGATATCTGTATGGTAAGAAAAGTAGTAATTGGCTCTAAAATGTCTGAAGACATCCACACGAGTACTAAAAGGAAGCCAAAGACAGATTTATTGGCAGAACACTTAGAAAATGTAACAGGCCTACTAAATACTGTGCTTACACTGTATTTGTATGAGATACGCATCAGACAGGATTGACTGAGAACACAGAAAAAGTTCAAAAGAAGGGCAAGAGTGCCACGTATATAATACGTAAACTGGAGTGGCTGACACTAAAACAAAAGCGTTTGTCGTTGGTGTAGGGTCTTCTCATGAAATTTCAATCAACATCTTTTTCCTCAGAGAGTGAGATCATTTTGCTGTCGCCCTGCTACGTAGGGAGAAACGATCCTCATAATGAAATAAATCAGTGCTCGCGCGGAAAGATTAAAGTGTTCGTTTTTGCTGCGCGCTCTTCGAGAATGGAACAGTAGGGAAACGGCTTGAAGGTGGTTCGATGAAACCTCTGGCAAACACTTGAGTGTGAAATGCAGAGCAATGATGTAGATGTAGACGTTATACATTCGCCTGATGCTGAATTAAAGTTTTCCGTATTCAGTTGACGGGTTTAACATTTTCTTTCCTATACAAACTGTGACGCCCATTGCCACAACTATATTATCCCAGCCAAATGGTATAACAAAAGTGGAACATAATTTTTCGCATTGCACGCTGTTTCGCTTAACGACATATGGAGAAGCACGCCTATCTGAGATATGCAGAGTAAGAAGCGGCGGCCACAGCTGCAGTAAAAAGGGAGCGAGAACCAACTGTCGACCACGGATTGAACGCCAGACTGTTGCCGGAGAAGCCGAGCAGGAAAACTACAATAGCAGCACTCCCGGTGCGCTCATCGGCCAGGCCAGATCGGGCCGAGCGTTATCGTCCGCCGGAAATTTCCGCCCAGACGGCTCTCCAGACGGCGATATCGCCCGACTACCGGCCACCGCTCGGTTGCCACCCGCAATCCTGCCCCAGTAGCGCGTCAGCACTGCGCACGTTTGCGTGCAGTCTTCACGGACACAGACAAGAAACAAATGCCTTTAGACAATATTCTCCCGCCGTTTTCGTGACATCGCCTCAATCAGATTAGTATCACACAATTACCAAATCGTGCTGTTTCGCTAGGAAGTCTTTTTGATCGGTGCAGCCAAATTCATATCCGCATGACGTACGACAAATGGCAGAATGCTGGCACAGTGCTTGTAAAACAGTGAGATCAAAACTATGATTGTTTAAACATTTACTATATAGCAATAAGATTCAGTTTCAACTGCGACTCAATGATGACCGATTAAATGAGCAAAATTGGTTCACAGAACAATATCAGAGGTGTAAAAATACCAGACTCAGTAGATAAAAATTTAAAAGACAGCTAAAAAGAAAATGTGTCTTACTAAAAGACGAAGGCGTTCCCGACGGATTGGGTGTAAACTATCACTTTATCAAAGTGCACTGGTGCGCAAAACGTAGGGCTGAACTTAACTTTCGCGTGATGTGTCTCTGCCAAGTGCCTGATGACTCCTGAACCATATGAAGAAAGAACTTCTACAGTATAATACATGAGGTAACTCAAGGAAATACGCAATTAGACCAACATAAATGACACTTTTGTTCAACGACAATAATTACACTGAAGTCACGGCGATTTATTACTGGACATTACACGAGGTGCGACATCGATCTTAATAGGGTGTGTAATTAGCATGCACGGCACCGTATACTCTGCAAAGTGCTGACACGCTGGCTATAAAGTTCGTATGGAGTTCTTGAGGTAGGGTGTCCAATTCCTCTACCAGAGCTCCTGACAACTCCCGGATTGTCGTTGACACATATGGACTTCCTGCAAAACATCATCACCCCAACGCATTCCGCATGTACTCGATGGGGCTTAAGTCGAGGAAACGGGCAGGCCTGTCCATTCGCCGAATATCTACTAGTTTCAAGGGCTGCTCCATCTGCGCTGCTTGATATCATCGATAAAAAAATGAAGTAATGGCCAAATGCATGCACAAAAAGACACACTTGGGCAACGAGTACAATGCTACAATAACGCTGACCAATGAGTGCGTCGTGTTCAATGATTAGGAGGTCAATACGCCCATGCAGTGGTGTATCTTCCCACACCCTAACATCTGGACCAAAACGATCACTTTCGGCAACGTTCCTGGGTGCATTACGAGTTACCACCTCCAGCCATAAGACGGTACGTCCACCATTATCGAACATGAACTTCAAAAGTATGTTACATGTGTCGTCCCACGCTAAGACCATCGTGCAACGAGAGTGGTGCATTATCAGAAGCGAGTACATGTTCCGGATTCCTTCAGAGACAGTGGACTGCGGTACTGATAACACGAGCACCACACTACGCGATTGGAATGGCGTACCGAATGGAAACGTATTCCAAAGCTGAAATACGCGAGACGGTAAGATTTTCGTGGGCAAAACGTCCAAATTTTACAAAGATTCGCCGTGTAATTCTGGCGGTATTTGGCCCAAATGCAATGTTGCTTTCAGCCACAGTGAAACGGTGCCAACAATTTGAACAAGGCCGTGCAGACGTGGGTGGTGGTGCTCGTAAAATCCAGATCTTTTTTAACTCCGTGACAAAAAGAACATTTCTATCGATGAAAAACTGAAGGATTGGTGCATGTTCCTTCCGTGGTTTACAGAGACTAGGTGACTACGTTGAAATATGGTGTCATGTATCTGCGCCACTTTGCCTTGTAGCGCAGCGGTCGACGGGAGTTCTTGGCCTGCCATAACAACTTGTAACTTACTTGTTGACATCTCCTCGTACATCACGGTGTGCACACTCTGCTTGTCCTGTATGGGATGCTCGGCCAGAACATGGGACGTGGCTACTACGACTGTGCGTGCAGCGTCCAGATACTGAACGTCTTGCCTCTGACTCATTTGGTTTTTACGGCGCAATAAAGCGGAGACATCAACTATGTTCTTCCGTCTGTGTCTGATATCACACTGTTTGTGCACCTGAAACTCATGGGATGTGTTTACTGGATTCTCCTTCTTTCAGAAACAGGTAGCACAAGCAAAACTGTATACAGTGATTTATGCATGTAGTTGTATTCATGTGGCAAAAGTAACTCCTTCCACCGCTCTTCAAGTCCGTTCTTGATTCGTGCTACTAATAACGTCGCTTCGTTCACTGCAGGAGATTGAATGGGAAGTTAATGACTCAAGAATATCAGGATAAAAAATAAAACAGAGCGAATCTACTTCACTAAGACAATGTAATGCCGCATTTAAGTATCTCCTTAAAAAAAAAAAAAAAAAAAAAAAAAAAAAAAGAGCTTGTATACTGGATCGCACACAGAATCTTAAATCATATTACCACCATATTACCCTTGATGCCCTGATGAAAAATACTGACGATAAAATGAGTAAACCCACTGTTTGATAAAAAGTAGGGAAGCACCCAGAAGGGAAGGAGGAACGAAACGAAATTTGATGGATAAGAGGATGCGTGCTATTGTCTCAGTATTTGTAAAATAGAGCCAAATTTACGAAGAACTGTGCAGTATGAGCCCACTTCTCAATATGAAGTTGCATCCCCACTGGACTACATGCACGCACTGACGCGGTTGGGAGGGATGTCATAAGCCAATGTATCCTCTCCCGAGGTAAGCTGGCCCACAGCTGACGTAACTGGTCCTCGTCATCCTAGATATTGCCACTGGGACGGAGTTGACATCCGAGCTGGTCTCACCCATCTTCTACCGAGAACATACCTGGTATCTGCTGCCCATGGGCCGGCCGGTGTGACCGAGCGGTTCTAGGCGCTTCAGTCTGGAACCGCGCGACCGATACGGTCGCAGGTTCGAATCCTGCCTCGGGCATGGATGTGTGTGATGTCCTTAGGTTAGTTAGGTTTAAGTAGTTCTAAGTTCTCGGGGACTGATGACCTCAGATGTTAAGTCCCATAGTGCTCAGAGCCATTTGAACCATTTTTTTGCTGGCCACGACAGTACTTCAACATCACGCGGACATTTCACAGACACACGTGCCATATGTGGCCGAGCATTGTACGTTGATAACGGCACCACGATACTGTCGCTTGTGAGGTAACAGTTGCAGACACAAGATGTGACTCATCGATGTGTCGTCACACTCCCATCCGTCGCTACTACCTGTAACCTGCAATCACATCCGATGGCTCCCCACACCTCTGTGCCTCTCCAGAACTTTGGGAAAACGGGGCACCTCTCCCAAAGACGCCGCCATACTCGCCAACGATGATCATCTAGGGCGCTGCAGAATTACCATTCGTCGCTGAACACAATGCGACATCATTCACAACATTGTATACTTTCCGGTCGTGGCACCACTCCAAACTCAATTGTTTGTGTTGTCGTGTTAAAGGCAGCCTTCGCAATGGCGTGGTAAGTCCCTAATCCGACTGCTACTAGTCTCCGGCCAATGACATAAATGGTGCAGAGAGTCCAGTAAGTGTTCTCGGATGCCAGGCGCAGATACCATGGAATCACGTTGTGCTCGGCGCGCAGTACGGCGATCCTCCCTTGTAGTGGTCAGACTAGAACCTTGACGAGTATGCCTGCCGTCACTTTCCGACGCAGGCCACTGTCACAATCAAGTGACCACAAAGGTAGATCCTGCACGATTCGAACAGCCGGCCAAATGGAGACCCACAATAACGCCCCTTTCTGTGAGGTGCTGATAACGCTGCCTCACAGGTGTACGCGGCTTTTACGTGTCCTTCACATTGATCACTACGCATTTGACGCTGTTCACATCTGTTGCACACTGTCCAGTCACATTAATGTGACAATCCGTCACAATGCTGAATAACCACCTTTTTCAGATCGCTGCGAGACGTGGAGGAAGATTGTCAGTGAGATTCTGGAAGGTACCAACAGCGATGTGGACACCTGTGGCGTGTCCAGCTGCGCTAGCCTTCTCGGTTGAGGATCCATGGCGCGCATAGCCGTTAGAGATGGTTCCACAGACTCTCTCGATTGGGTTTTGGCCAAGGGAGTACGGTAAACTCGTCCTGGTGCCCTTCGAACCACGCACGTACAGTGCGATATGTTGCATTGTCCAGCTGGTAGATGCCATCGTGGAGACGAAAAACAGCCGGCATATAGGGGTGGACATGGTCTCCAAGGATGGATGCTTTCTTCTGTTGATTCATTGTGCCTTGTAGAATCACGAAATCACGGTGTAAATACCACGAAAACAAATCACTCCCACCTCCTGCATGGAACCTTCCGACGATTGTTGCAGGGTGTTTCCTTTTACACGTTTCGCGCAGTAGGCGGCGACCACCATCTGTCCGATGGGGCATAAAACGTGATTCACCTGAAAAGACGCTCTGTCGCCACTCAATTGACTATTAGTTGCGGTATTTGCGTTCAAATTCCAGCCTTCGTTGCCGATGAACGGCAGTCAGCGTGGGTGCACGAACTAGACGTCCGGTACGGGGGCCCATAAGCAGCAAGGTTTGCTGGAAAGTTTTTGAGGAGACACTGTTGGTACCCCTTTGGTTCACTAGGGCTGTCATTTGCTGAACAGTTGCACGTCTATTCGCCGGTACACGTCTCTACAGCCGTCGGTAACCGCTATCATCTATGGCCCTGGTGCACCACAGTTTCCTCGGTTTTCGATAGCACCATTTTGCCATGAATGGTATTCTTTGCCCACGGCGGCACGCGAACAGTTTCCAAATTTATCCGTTTCGGAACTGCTTCCACCCTTGGCTCCAAAGCCAATGATGGTGCCCCTTTGGACGTTATATAAATCGCTCCGTTTCCACATTACGACAAAGACTGCACTGTTTTGCACATCCCCCGACACGCTTTATGTACCTTCCACTGCCACTGCTACCACCTGCCGTCTGTGACTGGTTACTGCACCTTGACGTCGAACACTGGTGGCGGTAATTACTGTGACTGGACCGTGTGTATCCTACCAGGCCTTGTAACAATACTAAACGTGGGTAACAGTAATTAACTCTGGAGGTCGTTTTGTTTGTCACAGAGAATTGCAGCTCTAAAGATCAGCAGACCCGCCGGTAGTGAGCACGTGTGCGAAATAACGTTGACATCCAACCATGCCTTCCTGGTGCTTTATATTTTTTGTTAGGCAGCGTATATGACATTATCGAATTATTTAGTCCTTTCATCCTTTTAAGCTCAGACTTGTAAACGACGCAGCTCTGTCACTTTCAGTAGATATTAAACATTATTCAGAGATTCTCATCACTGCCTGATAATGGGCGAAATTTTGTATTTATCTTTCTATTGTGGTTGTTACTTTGCTTCTAAATTTATAAGCAGTAACGCGCTTGAATGAAGAAAAAGAAGATGCTGCTATTACGCTCACTGAATTGTTGTGTGCCTTAATATTCTTTCTGCTGTTCGTTTATACCTCTAAACAACAGTGGAAGAAATTTATTGCATTCATGTGGTACTGGATAAAACAATTAAGACTGTTGTAAAAATCTCTTTATGCTACGTTGCAGTAATATTTCTTGAAAAGTAACAAAATTTCAGAAGTTGATTTTGAATTTTTGCGCCTCTGCTGAATGCTTTTTGGCAAAACTGTTTCACTCAAATCTTGGTAGAAACAGTTTAGTTATTTGCCCTTAAATTTACAATAGAGACTAATTAAAATGGTTCAAATGGCTCTGAGCACTATGGGACTTAACTTCTCAGGTCATTAGTCCCCTAGAACTTAGAACTACTGAAACCTAACTAACCTAAGGACATCACACATATCCATGCCCGAGGCAGGATTCGAGCCACCGACCGTAGCGGTCGCGTGGTTCCAGACTGTAGCGCCTAGAACCGCTCGGCCACCCCGGCCGGCGAGACTAATTATATATGAATCATTGTGAAATCTGTGGTTATGATCTACTGTATTAGTTATGGCTTAATAATGAATCTTGTAAGAATTATTTTGGAATGATGTAATTTAAATGTTGAAGATAAATTGGACAGGAAGTATAATGCTTTTGTGTGAACAAATCATTGCTATTCCGCTGCCTGCATATTACTGTACATTTAGAGTTGACAGTTTTATTTTTTTATGTCCATTTGCACAAAACTTCTTTGTAAATTGCACAATGAATGTCAATTGACTATTCTCAAGAGTAATGATAAACAATAACTGATCTAAGTTATTCGAAGAATAACAATACACTAACTTGATTTTACCATCAAGCTGTGTGTAACTTAGCACGGCACATAAAAAGCTGCTTCCCTGCAAATAACTTCCTCCGCTAGTTCTGGTGCAACACCAATTCGATACGAATGCAAAGCATTTGGTTCGGTTTCCGGGGCTGTCGGAACAGGAAGACACGCCGGAGACAGGCGCCAAGTTTTCGTTACGCTTTCTCCGCAGCGCCAGGAACCGAAAGGCACCGCCGGCTGTCAGCCGCAGCTCGCGCGCGCGACACGGAGTCCCGCTCTGCTTGCCTCAACCCCGCGAGACTCTCAGGCGCGTGACGTACACGAGGTAACATCAGTCGCATACGTTGAAGCAGTAATCACCGAAAGCAGAGGGCAGTAGATAGCAGTTAAAAACTGTGCCGGTGTTCATGAGAGAATGTAGCAGTTTTTTGGCCAGCGCTGCCTTCCTTCAGTGGGGCGGTTCGACGAATTGTTTGTGATAATAACTCTGGTTATACAAAGTATGCCGGCCGGAGTGGCCGAGCGGTTCTAGGCGCTACAGTCAGGAACCGCGTGACCGCTACGGTCGCAGGTTCGAATCCTGCCTCGGGCATGGATGTGTGTGATGTCCTTAGGTTAGTTAGGTTTAAGTAGTTCTAAGTTAAGTCCCATAGTGCTCAGAGCCATTTGAACCATACAAAGTATGTGTAGATCCAAATAACACCTGTGTCTTGGAAATGCTTAAGAAACACGCGCCTAATGCGGGTCAGACTGAGATCGCGCTTAACGCTACAGTTAAATACTTAAGCTACTATTCTCAATGAAACATTTAAGTAGTGGGTTTAAACCCAACTCGTAATAAAACTTTGAATTACTTCAGGTATGGGTAGTCCCGTTGATGTTAAGTAGTTTAAACCGTATTAGGAAATGTAGTTAAGCTATTGTTATGTACCGATACTGTCACCGCTTTGTCAGGGGAGCGGCGTAGCGCCACGTCACCTGTGCACGCTGTTGTTGGATTATGACCGTGGTTGCTGGCGGACTGGTCTAGTATGTTCGTCCAGCTGTTGACATGGTGGCCAGCAAACAGAAGCGCAGAGCTGCGGTTCGTTATCTGCTGGCTAGGGGTGCTGGAGTACGCGAAATTCATCTCCACCGTGTACAGTGAACATTGCACGTCCCTGACGCCTGTGCACGACTGGCAGAGGAGATTCCCGTAGGGCCGCACATCACTGCGAGGTGATCCGCGCGCAGGACGGGTCCATCGAGCCATTACCCCTGATGGGGTGGGGCGGATTGATGGCCTTATTCGGGGAGACCAACGAATCACTAAGGATGAAACTCGTGTTCAGGTAGGCATTAGCCATGGCTCCGTGCATGCCATCATTAACTGCATTACTGCAAAATTTTCGTTTAGTGTGTGTTGCATCACCTGACGGAATGGGTAGAACTGCGTCAAGTCTAAGTCATCTTTCCTGCGGTACCACAAGGAAGGGTAGGCGTTTCTGTCGTGTGTCATCACAGGGCACGACACGTGGTGCAACCATTTCAAGCCCGAGGGCAAATGACAAGGCCAGCAATGCAAACATCCCATATTTCTCCCGTCAAACAAATCCAAAACTGCTCACACTAGTTCCGCTAAGGTCATGATGACCACCTCCTTCGATCGCAGGGGATCCTTTACTAGTCGAGTCCCTCGAGCGTCTGACCACAATCAACGGGAAATTTGCAGAAGCTGCGACGCGCCATCAAGTCAAACCGCTCAGGAATGCTGTCGGGCGGAATCATCCTGTTGCATGATAACGGCCGCCCCCACACAGCCCATCTGACGAAGGCTAAGCCTCATCGATTTGGCTGGGAAACACTGCAAACATTCTCCATACAGCACTGATCTTTCAACGCGTAACTGTCACATCTTTGACGACCTGAAGGAAGACATACGTGGACGTCGGTTTTAGTGGTACGAGGAAGTGCAAGAGCGGGTGCGGTCGTGGATCCGTCAGCGGTCGTCAGCGTTCTACGAGTTGATCGCCTCGTCTCCAAGTGGAGTAGACATAGAATACTTTTGAAAAGCACCATTCCATGGTCCCCTTGTGGTGAAAGTTCTGTTTTCTAATGACGGTTCAAATGGCTCTCAGTACTATGGGACTTGACTTCTGAGGTCATCAGTCGCCTAGAACTTAGAACTAATTAAACCTAACTAACCTAAGAACATCACACACATCCATGCCCGAGGCAGGATTCGAACCTGCGACCGCAGCAGTCGCGAGGTTCCGGACTGAAGCGCCTAGAACCGCTCGGCCACCGCGGCCGGTTGATAACTATGTAAGAGGCTTTTATGCAGTTGTGAATGTTAAGATTTCTGCTCATACGTTACAAACTGGATTCCTGGTGTGAAAATTAGAGGAAATACTTTGTATCCGTATTGTCGTAGTGTCACGCAAGAAATAACAGTCAAAGCAAGCTCTCGTTAAATGCCTTTTCTCAACGCGTCACAAAGTATTCGAAGGCTCCATTTTCGCCTGCATTCAAGTTTGATCTCACCGCCAAAGTGAGTCCTATATACGCTTGAAACGTCGGATAACAACTCTTGAAAGAAGGGCTTCATCACTTGCAGGTATTGAATAAACTGTTATTTCGACATGTCCCCAACTCAGTGAAATCCAATGGGTTTAAGTCACGTGTGTGTGTGTGTGTGTGTGTGTGTGTGTGTGTGTGTGTGTGTGTGTGTGTGTAAACTATGACACTAGTCATGACCATCTATCGACTGCCCAGGTTACACGTGCAAAGATTTCAGCGCGCTTGCGCACACAAGTGCAGTAGCAGCAGCCACCATGGTACTCCATATACAACTCTAGATCGGCACATACCAGGACATATTCTCAAAAACGTTAAGACACGTGTCACAACAATTCATAATCTTGCAGGAAACAACGCTTACACACAAATGAAACAGAAGTCAGTACAGATTTTGAAGTAAAAAACCCACGACGACGATCTGATGAGAGGAACTACTTCATACAGTAGAGTTACACTAAGTCGCACACAACTTCGTTAATTTTTCGACGCTGATGATATATACGTAGACTGTCTACGAAAGGTTTAATCTACCTGTTAGGGAACGGCAGAAGTATGAGGTGTGCAGGTAACCCGCTCGGCGTTTCCCTGATGCCAACACAAACGCAGAATTCTCACATTATTTTACAGGAGCGTTTGTTCCTGAGTCAGCTCGTGACTGGTCAGTGGAAAGAGCGCTGTGAAAGGTACGCACTCCGCGGCTGCATTGCGAAAGCTAAGAAACGCAGCTGTTGATTGCCATTACCTGCTTGCTCTGGCTGCACACATCAAACACAGGCGCGACACCTACCTGTGAGACGTGCCAGACCTTTTTTCCCACAAAACTGCAGCTCGACAGAATGCGTAATTTTTTTCGCACAACGAGAACGATGATATCCGTCAGTCATCAGGAAGAACCAGTAAGCTTAAAGTAACTAGGCAAGATGCAACCAGTTTCGTAAGTTATGTGGTGAATGTGAAACCAGCATGACTGGAACGCAGATATTTTCCGGCGCACGGTTGGCAGCAGTCGGTTCTGAAGCAAAGCAACTCGCAGACGTGAGTCACGGCCGCCAGAACAAAGACGCGACTGTGCGCTGACCGCCACTCCTGGGAAAACTAATGGCTGCGCCACTTCCGCTCAAACTCAATTTGCAGGCATCTTTAGGGCCGAGTAAAACCGTGGAGGCAGAGGAATGTAAGAAATCAGGCTGTGAGCGACTCATTCACAGCATTTATCACCCAAACGACGTCTCTCAACTTCTTGTGGTGCCACTCACTCGATTTATCTTCGTATTTACCATCTGCTGCCATCTTAGCTGAATGCAAATACCCCTGCCACTTCAACATTATTCTGGCAGACCTCAAGCGAATATGTAAAAAAAATTTCCTCTTCCTTAGCGTAGTGCTCTTTATTTGCCAGCCCTTACACTTGGGACCTGAACGCGTATTGGGCGCTCTGTATGCCGCTGAAACTTGTCCTAGCTGTAGAAGATCCTACGAGGACCGCTCAATAAGTAAAACAACACTTATTTTTATCGGCCAATTTCGGTTGAAAAACCGTGGTATTTGCGTTGGACTTGGTGGAATATTCCTGTTCCAGTCCCGATGTTTTCATGGAATTCCGATAGGTGGCGGCGCTATATGTGTCCTTCAATATGGCGTCGGTAACGGACGTGCAATCCAAGCTGACAGCTGTCACTGAGTTTTTTTTTTTTTTTACGGAAAGCCAGAGCATCGCAGATATTCACAAAATCTTGCAGTTTTCAAGGAGAGTTGACAGTGAACAAAAGCACGGCGAGTCTTTGGGCTAGGCGTCTGTCATCATCGTAACACGGTCGCGCAAGCCTGTCCGATCTCCCGCGTGCCGGCCGGTCGCACGCAGCTCCGACTGCAGACACATTCGACTCTGTTTGCCAGTGCTTGCAAACTCGCCCACCATTTGGGGTGCTCAAAGATGTGCACCTGCAAGGTTTTCCACCTCCGCCACTTAACTGGGGACCATAAAGAGCAACTAAGGACCATCTGTGAGAAAATTCTTGCACGTTACGAGGCTGATCGTGACAATTTTTTGTCGAACATCGGACACAGGCGATGAAACGTGGGTTCATCACTTTGAACCGGAAACCAAACGGCAATCCACGGAGCGGCGTCACGCCACCTCTTCTCCAAAAAAAGGTTCAAAGTCGCAGAGTCTACTGGATGTTCTCCCTCATGGTGCAGCGATCAGCTCGGACGTGTATTCTGCTACCTTCAGGAAATTGAAAAAACCACTTCAGCATGTTCGTCGACAAAAAATGCAAATGAAATTCTACTTGTCCATGACAACGCAAGGCCTCACACAAGACTACGCACATGAGAGCAGCTCACAAAACTTCGTTGGACTATTCTTCCTCGTCCGTCCTACAGCACGGATCTCGCATCATTTGTTTGACCCAATGAAGGGTGCAATTGAGGCAGCAAGAAGTTGGCTTCGACGTCGACCGGTAAAGTGGTAGTATAGGGGTATACCGGCCTTCCCAACGAGATGGCGTACGGCCGTTGCATTTTATTCAAAAATAGAATTTGGAACCATAAGAGTGGGAATAATATGGTGTATTGGTTTCGTCAATATAATCAACATGCTTTCAGGAAAAATTGTGTTGCGTTACTTATTGAACGCCCCTCGTATATTTCCTCGAATCAAATCTTTCAGTGTGTGCATTAGTTCCTGGCCGACTGGTCAGTTCACGTCAGAGTTGTACCTGGTGACCTCATTTACTACTACCGGCATCCTTTGAGAAATCTATCCCCTGCGCCATTGCAGTGCGTCCATTTTTACCAGGCAGGTGCCGTTCCGCAGACAGTCTTCTCAGGTGAACCCTGCTGGCCGTTGTGGCCGAGCGGTTCTAAGCGCTTCAGTCTGGAACCGCGCGACCGCTACGGTCACAGGTTCGAATCCTGCCTCGGGCATGGATGTGTGTGATGTCCTTAGGTTAATTAGGTTTAAGTAGTTCTAAGTTCTAGGGGACTGATGACCTCAGATGTCAAGTCCCATAGTGCTCAGAGCCATTTGAACCATTTAGGTGAACCCTGATTAAGTTGGACTACACTCATGGAGCAATTTGAAAGGAGCAATCTGTGTTCCGGCATCTGATTTCAATTTTTCTCTCTCCTTTTTTGTCACTGAGTAGATCATTGGCTTCGTAAAGATTGTGAAAGTGATGTGTACTGTCTGTTACCGTCATTCCTACCATGAGATTAATATGGCCTCGCCTGATAGTCTCCTACTACCCGGACTTTGGTGGCATCTGGGTTCTTCACGTCTAGGAGGGATTTTGATTACCGATTAAAAGTAATTGATTAATGAAGGGAACAGGGGGAGACTACAAACCAGTAACAGTAAGAGAGCTCAGGTAAAACCGGATGTATTCTGAAAACACACAGAAATAAGACGCAGTCTCGTTATGGAAAAGGTAGGAAATTGCCACTCCGCAAATTTGGTCTACACAGTCGACCCGCAGGCTTGTTGTGGGCCACTCAAAAGAGTATGGTTTGATAACTCTGGTAAATTTCCATGAAAGAAGACATCATTTGTGTTGTAACTTCATGGCTTGTAAACTTGATTATTCCAAGGATTGTATACAAAATTTCAACAATGAATAGGGTGCAGTTCATCGTTGACAGCCGTCTGAATTAGTAAACGTGTCGACTACGATTGAAAACCGAGAAAAGCGAGTCACGTACTCTTATTAATCATCTTTCATTTGTAGGATTCGACTGCCGCACAAATACAAAAACAGAATTGGATGAAGTTCACATGGAGTCAGCACCATCACTGAAGATCTTTCACTTTTGGATTAATTAATTTAAACGTGGTCGGACAAGCAGTGAAGATTAAGTGCGCTCCGGCCATCCATCTGAGGTGATCACAATGGAAAAACCTGATAAAATCCATTACATGGCAATGCAAGATCGCCGAATACAAATTCGTGAGATTGCTGAGATCGTAGGTATATCAAATGAGAGAACTCATAATATGCTGCACAGAGAATTGGGCACGAAGAAGCTGTGTACGAGCTGACTGCCGAGATTGCTAGCAGTCGACCAAAAACGCGCCCGGAACATTTCAGTACAGCGTTTGGTGGTGCTAAATCGCAGTCTGCAAGACTTTTTGCGCCGATTTGTGACTGTTGATGAAATCTGAATCCATCATTAGAGACCAGAGTCAAAACGACAGATAAAACAATGGACAAAGGCTGATGAAAATGCGCCAAAGAAGGCAGAGACCATTCTGTGAGCTGCTCAGGTGAGGGCCACTGTCTTTTGGGATACCCAAGAAGTAACACTCAGAATACTTGAAAATAGTCAAAAGCGTAGCTGGATCCTGTCATGTTCACTGTTGAATTGCCTGAAACTTTAGTTCGCTGAAGAAAGACCAAGGCAAGTACGCAAGAAACGCTCTTTCATCAGGATAATGCACCATCGCACCCATCAGCGATAAAAATGGCGAAAGTGGACGAACTGCGTTTTGAATTGGTTCGTCATCCATTCTATTCACCCGGCTTAGCCCAGAAGTAATTTATTACTGTTTCATAACTTGAAATTTTGGATTGCTCGGAAGAAATTTTCATTAGATGAAGAAGGGACATTTGCGGTGCATGACAGAACCTATTTATCCGACGGGATGAGAAAGTTGGAGGCTCGCTTGACCAAGTGTATATTGTTTAAATAAGACTATGTCGAGAAGCAGGGCGAGGTTTTTTTCTTACGAAATAAATATTTTTTTTCTTATCATCCTTATCAGAGCACCTTCTTGAATGGATGGACATGAAACACAACAAACTAATGGTAACTACTCTAGTCCCTAGGGAGACTACTGACGGAGTAAATTAGAGAACATGTAACAACAACGACTCTGTACTATTGTACATGTAAGTACTTCCTTTCTTCTGATTTACGATGAATTTGTGTAATTGATGTTCTGATTTCATTTCTTTTTGTTTCATACCATTATGTTAAGAAAACTGTAAATAAGTTTGTGAATATTAATATTTATGTCAAATAATATTGTAATAGAATTGAAATGTAACAAATGTTGAAACTGTTGTAAGATGTTTAATATTGTAACTGTGCGTCTGGTCCATACATAGGCAGTGTGTTAGGATATGTAGAATGCAAAACCTCGGGTGAATACCCGGTCTGTCAGGGAGCGGTAAAAGGTGGATGGCAGGCGAGCGCGGGAAAATGCGCGCGGGCACTGCACGGCACAACGAACACAGAAGTAATTGGAGTTTGGCACTGGTTTGAGCAACACCTTCTGGAGCGAGGAGGCTCTCCTGGAAGACATAGCTTCACTGCGCCTCGGGTATGCCGTTCCAACGCCCACACAGCATGGCAAAATTCCATAGGCACTAAATGGAAGAGTATTGCGACGCTAAGAAGAATTAAAGTGCCGATACGTCAAGAGCCATAGCTGTGGTTGTATGTGTGCTCTGTGCCTCACCACCTTGCCGCCCGCCAACCGCCGCATCCCTACTAGCAGGTTGAAACTTTTAGTACTGTATTCGTATGGATCAGAGAGTGAACTGTGTTTGTTTGGTGCAATAATAACAAATTTTTCCAGAACTTTTCCATCATTTAATTATCCTCACAACTAACCTAGACGGTCCTTTCCAAACGTTGTGCAATTCGAGTGTCCCGAAATGAAAATTAAAAATTGTATTAATAATAATTGTTTGCAGAACTAGCTACATTAGAATCGTGTTTAAAGAAATGTTTTGTTAATGAACCGGTAAATGAATAGCGAAGGTCTAACGAAGTCGAAAGATAACTTTAGTATTGATATAGTAATGAAGTTCATTATTTCGAGACAGATTTAGAGGCATTTAAATGAGCAGTAAATAAGATGAAAAGAGTAGTAACTTATATACTGGGAATCTTGAATGAATAATAAATTCAGTAAGCATTTTTATAAATACAGCGATCATAACAGTTTCTGGGTCCTCTCTTCATTCATTTGAATTCTGAAGTGTTCTAAATTGGTTTGACCAGCAAAAGTTAAAGTCAATATAAAAGTCAAAATTTATCAGTGTTTTATCTTTATCAAAATTGACATTTTGTGTGTGGCATGAAAAGTACAATTTCTAGGGTAACTTATGCCCGATATTAATCAGATTAATAGACAGTATAAAGTTTCGTAGTAAACGTTATAGTGTAGTGTTATGTATTCATGATTTTCCATATCAGTATTGAACGTGACACTATCAGTTCAATAGATTTTCTGGTTCCAATATTCTACTATATTACGCAGTGTTACAACTTCTTGTTTTGCATGAATATGTACCAACTTGAACGGGGAAGAATCTCAGTTAATGCCTAATTAGGCTGGCGACCGTATTATTGTCACATTGGTAGCATCTTCTGGTCTGCTTTTGATCCATTCTGGATTGCATTTCGAACTTACCTGACGTATCATTGTTATTGCAGAGTGGATGTAAGTCTGATTTGCCACCATGCAGGTACACGCGGTCGATATCTATGCGAAAATCCTTTCTCATAAGGTGAATCCCGTTCACTTAGCATAGCACAGGCTTTAACGAGTACTGTGTCAGAGATTACAAACAATCTCCGGGATTCAAATCACAAATGAATGTAAGGAGCCATGAATACTCACTTGTCGCGAGCACACAGAGGCAGTGCGAGAGAGGTTAACGCTACAGCACCCACTGTAGATACAGTGAAGCAAATTCCTCGCGGTGCAGATCACTTGTTTGCAGCTTAGTCACGGACGGCTGTGCTACGAGCAATTCTACCGCGAACGTCTTGGTTATAGTTGAACTTAGCCGTGCCTGGTTGCTTCTAAGATGATGGAAACAAACACACGTATTGCGAATACGGCGGCAACTACCGCACTACTGCTGATCACCGAGTCAAAGCTACCAAGAACTGCAACGAAATGAGGCCGAGAGGACGTACCGCAGCAGTATTGTCACTTCGGACACCGCACATTGTGTGCTTCCTCCGAGAGTAAAAGGACCGCTGCAGACAACTTAACTGGCGAGCGGACAAGCCGATGCTCGCTTAGTCTCTCCGCCGCGATCCAGTCCGGCGCTCCCACGCACGGGTGGGCGTTCCTGGGGGCGGCGCCAGATATCTGACCGCGGGAAGGGTCGGTGTCCCTCCGCGCAACCATTTCCTCGGCTTGAATTTGAACTAAAGGCCGCTGGAACGTATGTATATTTACGCCATCTTATGTATCTTATGAATTAAATTAGCAGCACATGACGTTCCGATAGCAGGAGAGCTTTCAACGCGGGAAAGGGAGCATTCCTTAGTGATTTGTCCCGGTGCTTTCCAAGCCATGAAGCGTGTACTGTGGGAGACACGCCGCAGTTGCCGCGAATTCGATCCAGCCGCGCGGGAAATCCCTCGCCGGTTTACGTAATGAGAGCCACCGACTTGGAGGACGGGCGGAGTGGGGGGGGGGGGGGGGGGGGGGGGGGGGGGGGCTCTTGACAAGCCCGGCACGCTTGCACCGCCAGCGCAAAACTTCTGCAAATACCTGCGCCTGTTTTTGCTTCGTAAGCAGCGCTGGCTCGAGAGGCAAAAGACGCTGTCGTTAAATAATTACGAGTCCTCCAAGTCGCAGTGCCAACGTAAGACTGCTCTTACGTTAATACTCCACCAGTTCTGCTTTATTCTTCGGCTAACGCCTTCCTCACTTGTAGGACCCCAGAATTTCTTTCCCCAGTATTATATGGCGAATCAAAGTATTTACACGACTGAAAAGTCTACTTAGTTTTAGAGTAATTTATGACTGTATTAGCAAATCAGAACGAAGTAATTGTGTAATGACGAAAGAGAAATTTCGACACCAGCTGCAATAGGACACTGAAACAAATCCAGTGGTGACAAGTGAGAATTTGCGCCAAACTGGGCCTTGAACCTGGATTTCCCCCTTATCGCGAGCAGTCGCTTTAAGCAGATCGGCTATCCCAGCTCGCTTCCCGACCAACCCAAATTCCCACTTGTCGCGCACTACGTACGTAGCGTCCCCTGTCCATCATTCTCATTGCTCGCAGCCTCACCTGATTCCCACAAGAGGCAGAACGAAGAGTGCAACCGCAATTAAGGTTTCTTTATTTGCCGTGAAGCCGCATATATATATACATGTTTTTCGGAAATTTCCGTTAGAAACTTCTACGACTTGTGGAGGGGAGTGAGTAGATAATATTTTGAAATCCAACCCATGCCTGGAAACGGTAACGTCTGAAAACATATTCGTAACTCAACCACTTCAACAAATAATTTATTAGGCGTCACCAGTACATGACTTCTTTTACAGCTCCAATCATTAACAGCCAAAGGAACTGCTTGTGTACTCGTTGACGGGTTCTCTTCGACGTGATACAGTACGGCCTCTTCCACTTCGGGTGTGTAGCTGAGTGGTCAGCGCGACAGAACGTCAATCCTAAGAGCTCGGGTTCGATTCCCGGCTGGATCGGAGATTTACTCCGCTCAGGGACTTGGTGTTGTGTTGTCCCAATCATCATCATTTCATCCCCATCGACGCGCAAGTCGCCGAAGTGGCGTCAAATCGAAAGACTTGCATCCGGCTAACGGTCTTCCCGACGGAATGCCCTAGTCACACGACATTTACATTTACTTCGGGTGTGCGGCGTCTCGCTGGAGCGCCACAGTCACGCGTGATGATGATGAAGGTACCCTTTCTCGAAGCCGTTGCGTAATTGTGGCGAAAAGGGTACGCGAAGGAATCTGACGTAGATAAAGATCCTGATTAAGGCTACGAGCAGCTTTTCTATTACTGTGAGCTTCGTCATTCGGAGGGATCATGTCGCTGTATTCTCCAAACGTGTACTCAGCCATGTTGCTCTAGCTCTCACAGACACGTGAATGACGCTTGAACCAAGTCAGAGACATAGGACAGACTTCAGATGACAACAGCCGATCTGGTGTAACCACCGCCCGCCCCCGCCCCCCCCCCCCCCCCCCGACTACCTGTTGCATACCTACCAAGCAAACATGTCTTCTCAAACCCGGTAATGGGTTCCTGTTCAAAATATTATGTACTCTCACTCACCTCTTCAAGTCCTAGAAGTTCGTAACGGGAATTTCCAAACACCCTGTACGTGTTGAGTCTGTTCTGTCGGACGCGCCCGAAAGAACAGACACCATACACATATAAATAAATGAGAAATGATCTTCCAACATTTAATATTGAATCGAGAAATCCTGGTTCGAACGTCACAAAATATACCACCTCCGCCTTCTTCGCTCCTGCAAATTTCCAACGGTAGGACTTCCAAAGAAGACCACACAGAAGTCCAGTCTACCACACGGCTTAAAAATTCACCGCTTGCACAATAGTAAATATGAGTGGACAACTGTAATAGCCAAGTGTGAAACATTAATCCCTAAGCTATTTAGCTGAGCTGGACTTTGTGAAAGGGTTTAAATTATACGCCTGACTTGAATAAAAAGTATTAATTTCTTGTCGGCAATCCACAGGAGAGAAAGCAGATTCCTGTTTATTCCTAAACGGCTGTTATCAGTGTAGCCTTCGGCTTCACCCGAGTGACCTGTTGCGCGGGACCAGAGCTCTCACCCACGGTTAAGTTCCGCGGAAAACTACCAGAGTCATCAGGTGTCGCATTAACTGCAGCATCCCGGAGATTTGGAAAAAAGTTCCTCCGCTAATCATTATTATCCTTGCGAGGAAAATTCTGTTTTCCACAAAACAAAAATACATCTAAAAGTCTCACGTTGTGTTCGCTAATGAACCTTATTGTTGTCGACGGCAGTTTCTGCAGATCACCACTGGCATGATCATAACCGACAACTCTCGAAACTTTGTCCTTCTGTACACACATTAAATCTATTTACTGTTGGAAGAAATGAAAAAAAAAATGTTTCGTTTGTTTCGTACCTTATTTGTCGAAAGAAAATAATTTGAAATAGATTAACGCCGACGAAACATTGCAACAGTGTGTGATCTGCACTTTGAGAAGTACAACTCTCTACGACAAAATTACCCGAAACAGACTTAGCCCGAATCACAACTAACTTTTCTGCTAACTTGTAGCACTCACAAGGCTTTAACCTAAACAACTTATAAGGAACAAAATTCACAAAAATAATCGCTAAGTCTGAGAATAAATCGCCATTTTGTAGCAGGTCGGGAAAAATGAGCGGGAAACTATAATTTATAGTATGAAAGAAAATAACTCCACCAAAACTGAGTTGTTGATGATCTGCTCGTTTTGGCCCTCTGAGGATCACGTGTTAATTCACGTCAGCTTCGTTTCTTCTGTTGTTTCTCCTTGTCCGATATTCTTCCATTCTCATACTTTGCAACCTTCTTCGCTCTTCTGTCCAATTAGATTTTGTTCTGGGTCTATTTCTGTCCTCGGAACCTGTGATACTAGTTCTAGTATCGTAATTAGTCCTGTTCTTCCTAGATTATGAGTTTCCGCTGAGTGTAAGACTTTAGGGCGGATCACTGCCTAGTGACGCCTGAAGTTTGCACAAGATTTTAATTACGGGAAGCACGTTAACGGAAATTCATTCTTATTTTTAAATGACGTATTGCAGACAAACTACTACTGCTCCATAAAAACCAGGAACTTCTAGGCAGATTAAAACTGTGTGCAGGATCGAGGCTCGAACTCCGGACATTTGCCTTTCGCGGGCAAGTGCTCTACCGACTGATTTTCAACAAACCTCACACTCCGCTGCAGAATGAAAATTTCATCCTGGGAAACATCCCTCAGGCTGTGGCTAAGCCATATCCCCGCAGTATCCTTTCTTCCAGGAGAGCTAGTCTTGCAAGTTTCGCAGGAGGATTTCTGTGAAGTTTGAAAGATGAGAGACGAGGTTCTGGCGGAAATAAAGCTGTGAGGACGGATCGTGGGCCGTGCTTGGGTAGCTCAGTCATTGCACCATCTGCCCGGGATAGACAAATGTCTCGCTCTGGAGTCTCGGTCCCGCACACAGTTTCAACTTGACAGGAAGTTTAATATCAGTGCACGCCCCGCTGCAGAGGGAAAATTTCACTCTGGAGACAATGAAATTTATGAATGCATTCATTCTTTATGGAAGTAAATTATCTTTACAGTAAACAAAGCAAGCCCACTGATTATGGTTCAACAGCACCAAAAAACGTTTGGAGCATTCTTTGTGAGCAGAGGCAGAATAAAAAATGTCTTAAGCAAATGATGTTTAGCTACCAGGGCATTAAACAGCACGTCTCCCTTTGTAACTTGATTTTTTACAAAGATATGAACAGCAGTAAGTCTTTTTGAAATTGCTCACTGCATTTTTATTCGATCATGCACTTCCCCTCCTCAAGACCTGTTCAAGAACGTGTCGAAGAGTACCATTTCCGTAAACACGACGTTATTAAAAATGTAAAACAAACTGACATTGATTCTTGTGTACCAACGCGCACTGGAGGGAAACGGCAGCTGTGCTTATTAACTCGGCCTGAGGTGGAATAATCCTGGGCGTCGTTTGTTTCTCTTCATTTTAATATGCGTCTCCGGGTCAGTGAATAACACGGATGTAGACGCTTATACATAGTTTTCCATTTTTCATTTACACTTATTTGAGTGCGCACAGGTTTCCTTCCGAAACACGGCAGCGTACTGTATTTTCCTTTCCGCATCGACAGACTATCTGGAGAATGTCTACCAGCGGTGATTATTTAACCAAGTACTTCAGAAATATTTGACAAAAAGTGAAACTATTTCCATACTGAAACAATTTTCGAGGCTAAATTCTGGAGCAATCTGCCAACTACATAAAGATGGAGTACTCAAAGGAACAAGTCTTTCTACCTGCACGTGCTCCCATAATCCTTCCTGTAAAAAAGCAGTGTTGAAGGATTAAAATTAAGCGCAGACTCGAACCCATTCATTGGTGTACTGTACTGACCAGAAGCATCAAGCTTGGCTACACTACTGTTGGCTAAAGGCAGTCCCGAATGCAATGGGGTAGTGTTTAATACAGTAGGTTGTTATCCGGGAAAACGTCGAATCATCTAAGTGGTCCGTGGTTCCTGTAAATCACGCAAGACCGATCTCTGAACGCTTCGTTAAACAAGGTCAAGTCCGATGCCCTGACGCACGTTGGTCCATCTGAGGCAGCGACGCAACTGCAGTTACCTCAGTGTCGCTGGGCTGTTGAACTCTACCCTTCCGTCCTTTGAAAATGGCAGGCAACGCGAGTGAGGGCGCTTTAAGCTGACCATCCGTCTCGTGTCTCTGTGTACGAGGCGCTCGCCCTTGGGTATTCTGGTTCCGAGATGTATTTGTGGCTCCAGTTAATTAGTTGAAGGGGCTCAGATACTGTCATAGTACCACAGCGATAAGCACGGTAATCACCTCTATAAGAATCAGCACGGATTCTGCAAACAGAGATATTGCGAAACTCAGGCCGCTCTGTTTCTCCATGTGATCCATAACGTTTAACAAGGGCCCTCGGGTTGATGCCTTGTTTCTCGACTTCAGTAAAGCATTTGACACTGTCTCGCACTGTCGCTTAGTGAAAGAAATGCGAGCTTACCAAGTATCGGACCACGTTTGCGACTGGATACACGATTTACTTGAACTCAACACGTCGCTCTTAACGGAAGAACATAGATGTAAAGGTAATTTCCGGAGTACCTCACGGAAGTGTGGTAGGACCTTTACTTTTACAATGTATGTAAACGATCTGTTAGAAAGTGTCGGAAGATCTTTAAGGCTGTTCGCAGATGACGCGGTTTTCTGTAAGGAAGTAGCAACGTCAGAAGACAGTATCGAGTTCCAAAATGACCTGCAGAGTGATGAATGGTGCGGATTCTGGCACATGATCCTAAACATACGTAAATGTAACACATTGCGCGTACATAGGAGAATATATGCACTACTGTATAACTATAATATTGATTACAAGTTGCAGAAAACAGTATCTAACACTACGACTAACTGCCGGGAGAGCTACGTTAAATGGAATGACCACATAAAACAAATAGCAGGAAAACAAATGTCTGACAGATCACAGGACGAATTTTAAGGAAATGTAACGCATCCACGAAGGAAGTAGCTTACAATTACAAGGCGCTTGTCTGGCCGATTCTTGAATATTGTTCGTCAGTCTGAGAACCTTACCAGATAGGAGTGATTGGGGGGGGGGGGGGGGGGAGGGAGGGAGGGAGGGAGAAAATCCAACGAAGAATGGCGCGTTTCGTCACGGGATCGTTTAATCGGTGCGAGAGCGTTACAGAGATGCTCAACAAACTCCACTAACAGACGCCGCAAGAGAGGTGGTGTGCGTCACACGGAGAGGATTACTATTGACATTTTGAGACAGCACTTTCCGGGAAGAGTGGGACAACATATTACTTCCTCCAATGTGCATCTCTCGAAAAGATTACGACGAGAAAATATGGAAAATTAGAGCCAATACAGAGGCTTACCGGCAATCATTCTTCCCACGTGCCACTTTGGAGTGGAACAGAGATAGGGGGATCAGTTAGGGGTAGCACATCCCCCTCCACACAGTGGGGTGGCTTTCAGAGTAACGTGTAGATGTAGTTACGACTTTTGGAAGAGGGGAGGCATTATCCGTGATGTACTGTTACACATGTTGCTTTCTAAGGTATGCTGTATCTGTGTGTTTTATTAAAATTTAAATAACATGCGACGTGAACTGCAAATAACCAAATATTTGTGTTCGCCACACCAAAATCATAGGTATTTTAAAAACCACCTTATAAGTGCCATTACTACTGAACTTCCACTAAACTGCCTTGGAATGTATATTAGTAAATGCCTGAAACCTTCACCCGGCCCCAGTTGCAGCCCGTCTGCCTAACGGTTTCCAGGGGCCACAAAATTAGAAATCACTATTTCAAATAATTAATGACTGAGTTAAAAAAATAAACTGCTGTTATAATCAAATGCGTAAAAGGTATAATCTTAGGTTATAGCTTTAACACACTGAGTGAAGCGGTTTAAGTTAGAAACTGTGTATATATCTGAAGGCAGCGTAACTCAGGGCACGCAAATTACACAGATTATATGTTACATCTACTTCATTACTCTGCAACTCACGATCAAGTGCCTGGCAGATGGTGCCTCGAACCACTTTCTAGCTGTTTCTTTACCGTTCCGCTCTCGACAAGTGCTCGGGAAAAACGAACGCTTAAGTCTTTCCGCGCGAGCTCTGATTTTTCTTACTTTATTGCAATCATCATTTCTCCCTAGGGCGCCAACAAAATATTTTCGCATTCGAAAGAGAAAGTTGGTGATTAAAATTTCATGAGAAGATCTAATGCAACGACAAATGGCTTTGTTTCAATGATTGCCATCCCGATTCACGCATCATATCCGTTACACACACTGCCCAGTTTCGCGATATTCGTCCAGTATTTGAGAAGGAGAATACTTAGCAACTTCCAACAAATTTTACATATAATTTCAAACCTTTTCTAAACTTTTTCTTGCTTAAACGATTAACGTCATATTTTTAACATATTATCTCATTTGTAAATTCATGAAACGTTTGAAGCTGTTTTTATCCATTGGAGAACGATTCTTTAAAGAATTGGAGGGTAGAGGGGTTACTGTTGTTATTACTAACTGAAATTTGTCTATGAATGTCCTTTCACTAATAAGTACAGATTCACACGACGAAACCTCTGGACAGTATCGTATGGCAGGATAAGCCAATGACGTCATTGCGCTGGTTACACGACAATCTGAGACAGTTCGTGTGTTTCTCTTCTGTGCAACTGTGTAATTTTCGAAAACATGAAAAATAATGTTAAGTGTACTTCGCATGTACCAAATGTTTAAATCGAAGACATCAAAATAAAACAGACTTTTTAGTATCAGCAGTAGCACGAGTTTTCGCGTGAAGGTCACACGCTTCGCACGCCTGCGCTACGGTCAGGCGGGAGGGCAGCTTTGTACATGGGCCTCCTTATCAAGCAGCCGCCAAGGCCTCCTGGCCAGCCACTTATCTAGAGCCTGCTCACTCGCGCTGCCTCCGGCACTCGCATTCTGCTCGAAGCACGACTGGAAGTCTCTGCTATTGGCGATCCAGTAGAAGTGATGTTTTTTTTTTCACTCCTTAGCGGAGTATGTGCTTGGATTACGATTGCGTGTCTAGTTAAAACTGTGCTGGATTGCGAATAGTATTCTGAACCCTACCTTTCGTGGGTAGTG
This sequence comes from Schistocerca piceifrons, assembly GCF_021461385.2. NCBI lineage: Eukaryota > Metazoa > Arthropoda > Insecta > Orthoptera > Acrididae > Schistocerca > Schistocerca piceifrons. The sequence goes on from NC_060139.1 coordinate 559,540,139, forward strand.
TGCTCCTAACTGAGCTATCCGAGCATGCTTCACGAAAGCTTGAACATGCCACTGGTTGCCTTCATTACCTGTCGAACTCCACAGAAAACACTATGTGCTGTACTACCATCCTTTGAGTAGGATTGTTAGGTGTGCTGGGGAAGCCCAGTTGCTAGCGCATTGAGAGCAGAAGGTAGCGAACCGGAATCGAACACCTGTACGCCACGAAGTTTTTATCTGCAAAAATCACTACTGCGTGTTGGCCGCTAAGGCTTAAAAACTTATCGCTGAAGTCATTGTGGTTAGCCGAACCTCTGTTACAACGATTTCCGTTGTCCTTGTTAGTGAAAATATGCTTGAAATGTAAAATTTTCGATTAAGCCTTGTCTAATTTGACTCATGTCAGCCATGACCTACCGTAGCAAGAAGTACAGCACTTCTTGAGCGTATTACATGTTACAATTTACATTCGCACGCGTTGAAGGACGTGCTTCACGCGTTGTCCTTGTATTTGGATGGAACCATGCACTGGTTTCTTCAATGTGTTACGAATTTATTCCAATATTGCTGGATCATTTCGTAAATCTTTGCAAGACTGTGCAGCTTGCTGCTGTAGTTCTGCAACCGTATCAACGTGAGTCTTCTCGTCTGAGATTATCCTGTCAGAAAAAAAAACAGTGGACTGAGATCATATGGAAAAAATCCCAAGCTACACAAATTGCTCTATCCACCCATCTTTTATCATATCGAAGCGTGAGATTTCTTTTTACATCAGCAGCAAAAAGTATCGGTGCCCTATCATGCATGTACCACATTTCCCAACCACCGGCAGTAGATGATTGGTTCGTTGGTTGGATGCTCAAAGGGAGCAAACTGATAGGCCATCAGACCCTTTGTCCTCGAACAGAATATGTGACGGTAGATTAATGATAGCCTACCGCGCAAAACCCAGGGGAAGAAACTCCCAAAGTCTACCAATGTCAACGAAGCTAAGATACGGGACAAAAACAAGAATGCCAGATAGAGGAAGAAAGGAAGCACTGTGCACCATCTAGGGAGAAGCCGGAAGCCCCCGCCGCTCACCAGAGATACTCCGAAATTGCCTTGGAACACGGACAGGGCAAGACCAGCACAGGGAGACAAATGACGACCAAGTCTAACTGAGGGTGGAGGGAGAAGATTAAAAGAGCAGGTAGGGTGAGGACCACTAAGCCCAGACAATTGTAGCTCGGTCTGTGCAGAGGAGGCAACAGATATTCTGCCAATCCCTCAATGCGCCGATAAGGTTAAATGGCCCTCCCTTAAAGAGAATGCTAAAAGCCAGCTTCACTAATAAAACGTAAAACAAAGTCCCGCGGGGGAGTCGACACCTAAAAGCGGGCGTAGCGAGTCAACGGTATTACGAGTCCTCCGCACGGCGGCTAGACTGGGACAGTCCAGCAAAATGTGGACCGCCGTCAAAGGGGCGCCACAACGACAGAGGAGTGGGTCCTCACTACGGAGGAGACGACCAGTGTCAGCCAAGTATGGTCGATGCGAAGACGTCAAGGGAAGGTAGAGTCCTGGAGAGGCCTGCATGGAGGACCTCTTCAGATTCGTAATTTCCTTTATCACCCGTAGTTAGTTTGGTGAAGTCATAGTGAGCCACTCCGTTTTCCAGGGACCTAAAACTTGTCGGCGTAATGCCGATCGGACGTCTGTTTCCGGAATACCGATCTGAAGAGTCGGTTCACTGGTGTCCAGTTTGGCCAGGCTATCAGCGAGTTCATTCCCCGGGATCTCTACGTGGCCCAGGGTCCGGACGAAGGTCGCTGAGCGTCCACACTGTCCAAGAGAATACAGGGAATCCTGGACAGCAATGACCAATGGTTGGCGAGGTTAGCACTGGGCGAGAGCTTGCTAACTGCTCAAGGAGTCGCTGCAGATGAGAAAGGACGCATCATTTCAAGAACGGACATGCTTGAGAGCAGTGGAAACACAACAGCCGTCCGGTCGTAGATGAAAAGAGAAACTAATTAAAAGCAAACTTAATCCAAAAATCTGCACTTCAAATGTATTTGTATTGGCTACGACAATATTTCATGCTGACATCAGTGGCGTTTCGTAACAGCGCATTCGCAATTATCTCACAAACGATACCTCTGCAGACCTCTTTTTACTGGAACGTTTTGGCATCTATCACAGTATAGTTTCACGCCTGTGAGCTTTCGCTATTAATTATTTACATACATACTGTGCAAGCCATTATTTGGTGGTGGCGGTGGATACCTTGTACAACTACTTGTCAATCCCTTGGGTCTCATTCGCAAGTGGAACAAGGGAAAAATCACTCTATGTATCTCCGTACGAGCATTAATTTCTCTTGATGGTTCTTACGCGAAATTTATGTTGGCGGCAGCCGATAATGTCGGTTTTCTAAATTTCTTTCAGTAGGCTTTCTATTTGGCCGTATTCTGAGAAGAGATGGAGAAAACCTAGAGAAAATATTCATGGAAGGAAGACTGAGGGTAAGAGCAGCGAGCAGGTTGATTGATCAAATCAAGAGGTCTGGTCAACGTCTTCAGCAGGCTCTAAGAGAAGCTGGCAACCGTCCTGGACGGAGACTCTTGGTTCATGGGGTCACGAAGCTCAGCAGTGAGTCCAACAGCTTGTGACGAGTGTTTCGCGAAAAGAACGTGTTCTATCTAGGGATTCCCACTTGAGTTCTGGAAGCATCTCCTTAATACTCGCCTGTTGATCGAGCCTACTGGCAACACAGATCTAGCAGTCCGCCTCTGAACTGCATCGATGTCAGTCTAAAAGAAGACCAGGCGAGGATTCCAAATACTCGAGCTGCACTAGGCATTGGTCGTACCAGTGTTGTATATGTGGTCTCCTTTTAGATGAGCTTCACATTCCTAAAATTATCGCCATCCTTTCGGCTTCCATACTACCAGCTGTAGGACGCTCGTCCCATTTCATACCGCTTTGCAACGTTAGCCCTCGATATTTAATCGACGTTACTATGTCAGCGCACAACTAATATTGTATTCGGATATTACGTAGTTGCTTTTCCTATTCAACTGCGTTAACTTACATTTTTCTACAATTAGAGCAAGCTATCACTCATCGCATCAAATAGAAATTGTGTTTAAGTCCTCACGTATCGTCTAACAGTCACTCAACCACGCTTCCCTGTATACTACAGCGTCAGCAGCATACCAGCTTAGTACACACACACACACACACACACACACACACACACACACACACACAAACTTTTTTCGAAACAAACTGACAGCTTCAGTCGAGCATTATTGGAAAACTATCTGATAATCGCCTTTGGCGTCAACACCTCATGGAATTCGAGAGCTGCATGTCCTCCCTCACAGGTCGGACCTCACCCCACCTCATGCAGAGTCTCATTTTAGACGTGAGCCATGGCGAAAGTTGACGGCGTGCACCAACGGCTGAGCGGACCCTTCAGAACACTGACTTGCGAGGCGGCGGCGGGCGCGCGGCAACGCTATCAGGTGTCGGCCAGCGACCTGCTGCTCCAGACGAATCTTCTCTACGCGTGGTTGCCTCATTACCCGCTGTTTTAAGTACCGACTTAATGCGTCCGGTCAGGTCTGTGCTTTCAAGAAAAATGAAGCGTTAAAACTTACTGCTGGAGTTATAGCTTGAAGAAAGGAAACAAAGTTTAACGTCCCGTCGACAGCACAGTCACTAGTGTCGGAGGAGAAACTCGGATTACGAAAGGAGGGGGAAGGAAATCGGAAGTGCCCTCTTCAAAAGAACCATCCTGGCATTTTCCTGGAGCGGTTTAGAGAAATCACGGAAAACCAAAATCTGGATGGCCGGATGAGGTTTCAACTGTAGTCGTCCCAAATGCGAGTGCTGTGTGCTAACCACTGCGCCACCTCGCTCGGTGGGGCTTAAAGGGTTCGCAACGAGAAGTCAACCCCTGAGAAAGATGTAACTACGAAAGTAACAGTCCTAGGGATGCTACTTTCTCTCCCCACTTAACGCAAACAAGTCAAAGAAAATCTTAGTAGATTATTTCGGCACAGCAGATTTCTCAAGGAATTTATAGTGGATCGATGTGAAGTATCAAACCCTCGCTTGCAGAATTTGTCAGCGTTTGTTGGGAACGGTGTATTTGCTTCTGAAACCACACACCGAAATTTTCTGACATTTCCCCTATAGCACAGACAATACATCGTTGGAAGAAAACAAACATTGTTCTTTCTCAAGCAGTACGTAGCCCGTAATACGAGGGAAACAGTGATACAAATAGCCGATAGGAGGTACATCGAGAGCTGTCCATGGTACTCGTACCAAAGTAATATAGTAGGATAATTATGAATGAAACACACACAACACTGGTGCAATATTCTACTGTATTTATTATTTGTCACACGAACCGATTTTCGGCTGTTACGCCATCATAAGGTAAAAATATATGCATGTGGTGCAGAGAAATTTTGTTGGATCGAAGATTTTAAAACAGAGCATCTACAGAGTATTTCCGTTTCCAGAGATGAAAAATGTTAATCTAAGGAATAGGAATAAAACGAGGGCGATCACTTCAGTGTAAATGCGATGTAAGTTAATTAAGATAAAATATGTGACACATTAACTAATGAACTATAGACAAATTACAACAATTGTAATATACGTGACATATTCCAGAGATGTGGCTGAACAAAATAATCTCGCTTTTAATAGTTAGTTAGTTAATTAGTTGTTCCATGGATCGATTTGCACAATAAATCGTCATGATGTGGAACGAGTTATTTTACATTCATATTGCAAATTAATTTGTACATCTATTTGTCCTTTAAACATCAGCATATAATTATTTTCCCCGAAATAAAAACAAGATATACATATTGAGTTAGCAATTCCTACCCACCAACTTTCACACATTACAAACATAGAAATTCTTCTACGGAATAGGAGTTGTCAAGGAGCAACTTTTTCAATTTATTTTCAAATTTTACATTGCTGTCTGTTTTACATCTTACATCACTGGGTAAGTGGTCAAAACTTTTTGTTGCAGCGTTGTGCACCCGTTTCTGTGCTAAAGACAAACTTAATCTCGAGTAATGAATGTCATTTTTCCTCTAATATTGTAATTATGTACCTCATTGTTTCTTTTGAACTGTATTGGATTATTTACAACAAACTTCACGCGGGAATAAATATACTGTGAAGCCGTAGTCAGAATGCCCAACTCCTTAAAGAGATGTCTATAAGATGATCGCGGGTGAGCACACATATTATCCTTACAGCACGTTTCTGGGCAATGAAGACCTTCTTTCTTAAAGATGAGTTACCCCAGAACACTATTCCATATGACATTACTGAATGAAAATAAGTAAAATATGTCAGTCTACTGATTTGCTATGGTTGTAAGTGCAAATGTGGCTGAACTAAGTTGTTTTAGGAGTTCCAATTTTTTTTCCAATTTAATTTCTCATCAATATGGACACCACAGAATTTTGAAGTTTCTACCATATGTATTATTTCATCACCATGTGTTACACTTATCACTGGTGCAGTACCCCTGGAGGTGCAGAACTGAATATGATGCGTCTTTGTGAAGTTCAAGACGAGACCATTCGCAGAAAACCAGTCAATGATACTTTTGAGACCTTTGTTCCATTTCTGTATGTATACTGGGAGTGATTACCACACTGGTGTCATCTGCAAAAAGAACTAATTCTGCTTGTTGTACATTAGATGGTAGATCATTTATATACATGAGAAACAGTACTGGACCTGAGATTGAGCCTTGGGGAAGCCCATAGGCGATTTCTCCTGAGTCAGAATTATGTCTCTGGATTATGCTGGTTGAATTACTACTATGTACAACTTTCTGCATTCTTTTGATTAGATATGACATGATCCATTGGTTAGCTATAGCATCAATCCCATAAAATTTCAATTTATCTAGTAGTGTATTATGATTCACAGAATCAAATGCCTTGGATAGGTCACAGAAAATACCTGCCGATGCTATTTTGTCATTTAATGTTTGTAATATCTGGTGTGTGAACATGTAACTGGCGTTCTCAGTAGAGCAACCCTTCTGAAACCCAAACTGTGATTTTTCTGAGGATATTTTTGTTGCTAAGGTGAGACACTATTCTAGAATATATCACCTTCTCAAAAATTTTGGAAAATGATGTCACCAGTGAAATAGATCGGTTGTTACTGACGTCTCTCTCGTCATCTTTCTTAAAGAGGGCTTTAACAATGGCATGTTTTAGTCTCTCTGGAATAATGCCTTGAGTTAAAGATGCATTACGTATTTCGGACAATACCGGACTTATTATATGGGAACAAATCTTTATTACTCAATTGGAAACACCACTAAAACCAGGAGAGCTTTTACTCTTGAGAGAATGTATAAGCCTCTTAATTTCAGAAGTAGAAGTTGGTGGTACATTCATATGATGTAATTTTGTGGGAGTTACTTCTTCAATATACTGGTGTGATCTTTCTCTTGAACTACTGGTCCCTGTGCTTTTTACTATGTTTAAGAAATGATTATTAAATACATTTGCTGCCTTTTACTTGTCATTTATAACCCTTCCATTCAAGTGTGGTTAGTTATCCTGTCTCTTGCTTCACTATATTCCATATTGCCTAAGCTCTGTTGTCAGACGTACTGATTTCTGACATTATGTACGTAAGTCTTGATTATTTAATAACCTTTGTTAGTAATTTTGAGTAGTTTTTGTAGTGCGCAACTAAAGCAGGGTCTCTGCTTGTTCTTGCCAAAAGATACATTTCCCTTTTCCTTTCACAAGATACTTCAATCCCATTAGTGATCCATGGTTTTCTATGTGGCTGTTTAATGTCCCTTCTGATTAGCTTATGCAGAAAGCCATTTTCAAATACTGGTATTAATTTATCAAGGAACAGATTGAATTTTATATCAGCATTTGGTTCTTTATAAATTTCATCCCAGGTTGTTTCTTGTAAACTACTCTTAAAATCACTTGCCCTGTTGTCATTAATGGTTCCGACTGACTTCCACTAGGTGTATCCACACTCTAAGGCACTATGTCATTTATCCTAACCAACTGTGCATCATGATCAGAGAGAGCATCTGTTACTGGATAAACAGTTATTTTCTTGCTTTGTGCCTCATCAAAGAACTCATTATCAATTAGGGACCTACTGTCTTTATCCACCCGTGTTGGGATGTTAACTACTGAGAGCAAATTGCAGGATCCAAATAAAGTTTCCAGACAATTTTTCCTATCAGAATCCTTTAGAAAATCTACACTGAAGTCACTACAGACTATTAACTGCTTGCTGATGTCTGACAGACAGCGCAGTAAGGAATCCTGGTTCCTCATAAATAATCCAAAATTTCCCAGTGGGGATCTATACACTGTTACAATTAAAAGTGAACTGTTTTTCAGCATTAATTCACAAGCACACGCTTCTATGTCCTCATCACTGCAAAATCTACTTGTGTCCTAAGTTACAAACAGATACGATAAGTGATATTAAGTAGGTGAGTTAAGCAGTTGTGATTATAGATAGTGTTTTTTTTTTTTAAAAAAAAGGAGGAATTATAGTAAATGAAATGAAGAAAAATGGAGAATGTGAGTAAGATGGGTAATTTACAACATGGACAATGCTTCTACTTGTAGCGGTACCGGGTAAGACGTCATGGCCACAAAATTTATCGATAGCATTTAGGTCCAAGAAAACAATGTTCAGAAGTGCAATTTGTCTTAAAAAACATATAATGAAGGCACACACTGTTGCTGGGATGCGCACGGCTTATAAAGTGATTGCAAACAGTGATTTATCATCATTCTATGAGCGCTAAATTAATAATAACGATTATATATATATATATATATATATATATATATATATATATAAGATTTATAACAACTTCTAAGGTCTGCGCCATGCTAAACTTTCATGAATATTACATCTCTCTTAGCGTCTAATAATAAATTCTGCAGGCGTCGAGGCGAATCTTGGGAACAAACACAACACCATGACTGCATTAGGTCTCAGGAATTGATCGTCGCACAGTTTACACCCTTATAATCTACTTCTAAGAAAATAACATTTGGGCTTCTTCCTATGACATAGTCCCATTTGCCTTTCAATTGGAATATACATCCAAGATTAGAAATTAGGAATACGAACGTTAGAAAACTACATTTTAGTAATCTGTGAACCTGGCCAGTGGATTTCTCAAATAAGTGGCAGACGAAGTGTGAAAAACTCAACAGAGCCTAAATAATTTCATCCATTAGTCATACGACAGCTATCACGTCTTAAACAATCCGAAGGAAAGTGGATATTGCGATATCGTACATGAAACGCATTCAGGGAAGGGGGACCTGGTATGTGGAAGGTAATCTCACAAGATACTCTTGTGGCCCACGTTTGAGGATTTTATTTCATTGGCATGAGAGCATTTAAGGACATTCGACAAAGCGCACAAGAACGCTCTATTATTTAGATTTCCAACACGTACCGCAACAAAGGCTCTAGAAGTATTTACCGCAGGAGAATAGGCGATAAGACACACTGGGCTCATTAAGAAACGGAAAACCTTGTGTGTCTAACGATCTAGTTTCTGTAATTAGGAGGTTATGGTAAAAAAATTGCAAGTCTGACTCTGATGTGACATGGTACATCGTGAGTAATAATGCAAACGACGCGGACCTTCAGAATAATTTTCTTTAAAGGGCGAAAAGCAAATTATGTTTCGTTCCTGTAATATTTATTTGTTAAAAAGGGTTTTCACCTTATTAATCCATCTCAAGTAATATTACTTGATGAACTGTTAGACTGAAAACCAGTTTGCAATAAATATTATTGAAACAGAACAAATTTTTCATTTGCACCATTTAGCATGAAACTGTTCTACCAAGAAGAAATGGAAGAATCCATTCTTAATAACTGTGCATAACTGTGTTCGTATGGTTTTTTAGTGTTGTACATGTTTCGTTCAAATGCATAAACTGGAATAGCCATCGGAACATGGTTGGATCTGGATGCATTATTGGGATGGAATCTGGCTAAGACATGATGAAGGTTCATGTCACTTCATTTTACAGTAAACAAATCAGTAACTGGAATAAAACGTGCTGTAATGCTTTTGAAAACAATTCAATTGAAGAACGTGCGAAAACTGCAAAAAGAAAAGAAACCATCGAGAAAGTTCACTGTGTGGCATTGGAACGTCATCTACTGAAGGCACATCAAACAACTAAGATTTAGACTCTTGGTGACTGCACAGATGAGCCCCAAAATATACCATAAGAGATAAGAAAGAGAAAGGAAATGTAATAAAGAAGCATTTGCGTTTGAATCTGATCGCCTATGTGAAGGTGGTACATTATTTTAGAACTCTTCGCCGGTAAAAACGCGCTTATAAATGTCGACGGCTGTTGCCTTGCGTGCAGGTGACAGGTTGCGTAACGACTGAACAAAGCTCCAGGGTCAGATGGAATTCCTATCAGATTCTGTACTGAATTTGCGGTTGAATTAACCCTTCTTCTGAATATAATCTATTGTAGATGCTTCGAACAAAAAAACGTGCGCAGCAGTTGAAACGAAGCACAGATCACACATTCGTCTACTTGAAGTATGGAAGTGCTCACCAAAACCACCGTCCAGTATCCTTTACATTACCGAGAAGCATTTAATCCCGTACCACATCTACGCTTTTTTGTCCAAAGTGCGACCATATGGGGTATCAACTGAAATTCGTAACGGGATTGAGCATTTTTTGGTAGTAAGATGCAGCATGTAATCTTGGATGGATAGTCATCGACAGATGCAGAAGGAACTTCGGATGTGCCAGAAAGAAGTGTGTTAGGAGCCTTGCTGTTCACGTTTATTAATGACCTTGTGGACAATTTAATAGTAACTTTAGACTTTTTGCAGAGGATCCAGTTGTCTATAGTGCAGCGGTCTCTGAAAGAAGCTGCTATAAGTATTTAGTCAGATCCTGATAAGATTTCTAAGTGATGCAAAGATTGTAGCTTGGTTTAAATGTTCAGAAATGTAAGACTGTACACTTCACAAAACGAAAAAACGTAGTATCCTGTGAATATTAGCGAGTCACAATTGGAGTCTGTAAACTCATACGGATACCTGCGTGTAACAATATGCAGGGATTTGAAATGGAATGATTACATAGCCTCTGTAGTGGGTAAAGCAGGTGGTAGACTTCGGTTTATTCACAGAATATTAGGGAAACGTAAACAGTCTACAAAAGGAGGCTACTTACAAATCACTCGTGTTACCCGTTCCCACCAAATGGGACTTACAGAGGATGTTGAATGGCAGCACGCTAGGTCCCAGGTTCGTTTGACCCGTGGGAGAGTGTCACAAAAATGTTGAAAAAACTGAAGTGGGAGACTCTTCAAGATAGACGTAAACTATCCCCAGAAAGCCTACTTACAAAATTTCAAGAAACCCCAACGTCTCGCTCACACAGGGATCGTGCGAATAAGATTACACTACCGCTCATTAATTTCAATACTCCCAATAAATGACGTCTAGTTCTCCGTATATAAGGTTTAATACCGTGGGTACGGTTGAGGTAGAAAGGAACAGTACAACAGTTTTACACATTTCGTGATTTTTGTTTGTGGTAATCGAGATACAATAGTATCCAACAAAAAATGTTGTGTACATAAACGTTATGCACCTATCTGTTATGTTTGTTCACCTTATTGCCAACGGACGCCGCATTTGGTCCACCTGTGTTGTTCCTTGTAGTGATGTGATGTCCGCAGCGAACGGCAAGCATTGTTACGATACATAACATGTGGTTTCTGCAAGTCAGTTCCTTCGTGACATTTAAATGTGCACAACGCTAGCACGGCTCCTCGAGTGGAGATACCCATAGAAAAACGTGCTGCAATTGTAGCACTTAGCCAAGCAGGTTTATCTATTCGCCAAATTGCGAAACTGTGTAGTGTGTCTATGGACGGAGTGCAATACACCATTCACCGCCAGAAGAGAACACGTAGTAATAAGGAGATTCCGCGACCAGAACGATCTCGTAAAACAACTAAAAGTGATGATAAATATATCAGAAGTATCAGTAAGAGAAATAGATTCAAAACAGCGCCCCAAATTCGTGCAGAACTGGTAAAAATGAACAAGATAACAATATCTGTTGCAACAGTAAAAGGAGACTGACTGAAGCCGTCTTGAAACGATGTGTCACAGCAAGAAAACTCCTTCTAAGGCACATAAATAAACAGAAGAGACTTGAATGGACTAGAAAACATCGTAACTGGGCATCGAATGAGTGGACGAACGTGTTATTCACGGATGAATCGAAGTTCGAGATTTTTGGAACCAGAAGGAGAATATTCGTTCGCCGATTTGCAGGGGAAAGAAGACCAGCAGTGTTTTCTACCTACAGTTAAACACGGTGGAGGTTCTATTATGGTTTGGGGATGTTTTGCCGGAGATAGAGTTGACGACATTGTAAAATGTATGGAAAGGTGTATGGATGGAAGGAGTACCACCACATACTTCAGTATCATGCAGTACGAAGTGGATTGCGCTTAATAGGGGAAGGGTTCACCTTACAACAGCGTAATGACCCAAAACATCGGTCGGCATACTGTACGAACTACATTGCATTAAAGGAAAAATAGAAAGTACTGAATGGTTTGGTACCGGCGTCCGAAAGTCCCGATTGTAACCCCATTGAAATGGTCTGGGATGAAGTGGACAGACGTATTAGGGAAGTTAATATATCCAGCAACGAACATCTCTGGAATTTTGTTAAGGATGTGCGGAATCTCATAGATTCACGATACCTACAAAAATGATTTACCGTATGCCTCGAGTTTGTGAGGCAGTCATTAAACCCAAACGAGGATTCTTTGATGAAAGTAAGATATTGTTGTGATTGTATTATATAGTGGAAGTTAATATAATTGTATTTTGCGAGAAATAACGTTTGATTTGTCCTGTAAATCTGAAATACCAGGGTGTATTGAAATTAATGAGCGATAGCGTGTATTAATTACAGCACGCACGAAGGCATTAAACAATCATTATTCCCGCGCTCCATACGTGAATCGAATGGAAAAAAGCCCTAATAATTGGTACAGTGGGACGTACCCTGTGCCATTCACTTCACACTAGTTCGCAGGGTATAGACGTAGATGAAAGAAATCATTAGATTCAGTGATGCTCATTGGCTACCGTCTAGTATTACCCGATTGACAACGATCAATGTCAAAGGATTTGCCAACTTCAGCACGCAACGTAAGAGGCGGCGACAGCGAAGTGCACTTCATCCCCTTCACCATACACTGTACATTGTGGCTTCTACACTGCGGATGTGTGCGACTGACGCATTTCCGTACAGTCCTCCCGCCTGAAATGAAGCTGAATAACTTTGCTCGCTCGCAGGGCAGGTAGCGCAGCGAGGCCAGCCTACGCCACCCCGGGCGACCCAAGTGCGTGGGCGGCTGGGCGTGCCGTGTGGCGCTAGGCCGCGCTAGGCCGCGCAAGGACGCCCGTCCGTCCGAGCCCGAGGGACCGCGCGGAGAACACGGCACAGGGCAGGGAGCACTCAGACACCTGCTGCTGCCGCCACCCGCCACCTCAGCAGCCACAATGAAATACACCTACGGGGAAAATGTCGGGGCCAGTGCTCAGCTCCGAAAACAATGGTGTACCTGCGAGGACATGGTAAACCCTACAGCATCACTCGTCTAACCGTATACTTTTATGATTACTACAAATATTTTCATTGACAGAAATACATCATTTTCGTAAATCAATAAATACGTATCACAGACTCTGCACAGAATCACGGTCACCCTTGAAATACACGCCAGTAATTTGCTACACACTGGCAACATGCACTTTTTCTATGCTCACGAAAATTGAATTCAGTTGCGTAATCGGCGGTTTATACGTTTACACAATAAGCTCATTGCACAACTCTGGATACTGTTACAGGCTGCGCATACGCTCAGACATCCAACAAAAGTAAACAATATTTAAAATCCATCGCGTAGCAGCAAGTGGATTAAAAAACAAAACGTGTCTCCGGAATGTCAAGCCGACAATTTACGTCGAAATACCACGTTGATAAAACTTTATTGCGATGTCCCTGAACCACATTTACAACCTATTACGAAAAATCAAAAGATTTCACCTGTCAAGCACTCATCTAAACAAGTATTCGTTACCAACTCTACACTCCAACCCGTCATTTATTCATCTCATTCAGAAGAATAACGCCGTTTCGGCACGAAGTTTTGAAATGGCACGAACGTTCAACACGGCTTAAGACCGAATACGAAGAGTAGAAACATTCCGTTCCAGCAAGGCGAATATAGGTCAATATCTTTTGGCGTTCGTAAACAACGACCTCGCATTCAGATAATGGTAGGAACAACTTGTCTTTGAGTTCTCTTACAAAGCCACAAATCTCTCTGTCTTCCATGTGCATAAATCACACAGCTTCACAGCTCTGTGTTTACGCCCGTCAATTCGTTTTCCTTACGTTTAAAGTGCTTCTAAGGTTTCTTTATCCGGCACAATCATTTGAATCAGCGTACCTACTACATCAAACGACAAAATTAATGCACAGCCCTATGCTCAACACACTAAATTATCGCGAATTCATAACGGAAACGTTAACACAGCGTTCGTCACCTTTTGTTACGCCACCAGAACGGATCACACTAACGGGTAAACAATCGTATTGTCTTTTCTTTCATGTATAAGAAGACGCTGAGACATCACACGATTTCCGGGAGCGATTCAGAAAACAGGAACCTACGAAAAGTCGGAAATACTTTTCTAGAGCAAATCAACTTCCCGAGTGTCGTCCAGAACACCTACAAGATTCCGAATAGACCTAGCTCCCTACAGCAAGACCAGCGGTCCCGTGGTCTCCAGAGAAGCTTGAGCCATCAAGTGTCTTACAGGTACCGCGCACCTTTCCACGGCTCCAGTTGCCGCTCGTAATCATCAGCACTTACCCCTCAGTCATAGCGGAGGCGCCGTAGTGATGCACTATCCCGGAGCAGCAGCCTCAGCATCGTCGTTGACAAACGGAACAGAACACTCGCACAAACACACACGTCACAGACGAATCCGACAGCACAACCTAACCGCACGCTAGTTGCGACAAGACTACCCAACAAGCGCGCTCGCAGCCGACTGGACGCTGCTTCGTGCTGAGTCGGAAACGCTCGGGCGAATCCGTGGGGAAACAGGTGTCAGCGGGCCGCTCGGTCGGCGACTGCGGAGCGCCATGCCGCTTCGCTGCCGCACGGCGTTTCTTTGATGTTTTTAATGCTCAACTGCTAGAAGCGTTACGTTAATGAAATTTTAAACAAGGAAATGAAAGTGAAGCTTATTAAATATCTCTAGAGAAAAGAATGAAGCAAAATATTTTCAACAGTACGAAAAAAAAGGCTCCCAATTAAAGGAAAATAATTCTCAAGAGTTGGTGCTATTAACTAAAATACGTATCGCTAACGCAGATTGAATCTTTGGATTTGCATACAATAAATTTAATGTGTGCGCTCGACGGGCTTTTGGATCATGCACTGCTTCTTCTGTTGTACCTACGAAACTGGTGCCAAAATAATCACACAAAATGGGTATCATACTTACTCACATTTTTTCGAAAATTGTCGAATGGCACGTCACAGCACTTCAAGAGATATGTTCTTCTTTCAGACGACGGAGAATTACGCTTGAAAGCCGCCTACTTAAGATTTACTGACTAATGATAACATTTAAACGACCTTCTGTACCCAGAAGAACGCTTTCCATAGCGAAAAGTTAGGGCAAGCTGTAACTAAATGAAGAAATAAGAAAGTAAGAGAGCACGTGCTAAACAAAATTAGCAGGGTATGCGTCACAATAAAACAGAGAGAAAACCTCACTTCGCAAGTACATAAGTTCCCCAGCCATATTGTAATCATCGGAGGATACTTTAATCATCCAACATTCTATCAATCGAATAATTACACTTCTGTTGCCGGTAAGGTTGGTTGGGTGATTCTCGGGAGGGGACCAAACAGCGAGATCATCGGTCCCAACGGATTAGGGAGGGATGGAGAGAAAGTCGGCCGAGCCTTTTCAAAGGAACCATCACGGCATTTGCCTGAAGCGATTTAGGGCAATCACGGAAAACCTAAATCGCGATGGCCAGACGCGGGTTTGAATCGCCATCCTTCCAAATGCGAGTATAGTGTGCTAACCACTGCGCCATCTCGCTCTGTCTGTTGCTGGTAACCGTGATAACAAATGCTGTGGAACATTAGTAAATACCTTCTCTGAAAACTAGTTAGAAAAGATGGTTCGGATACCCTCTCGTGATGGAAATATATTGGACCTCATTGTAACAAATAGGCATGACCTCTTTGAGGTTGTCTGCATCGAAGCTGGTATCAATGACCAGGAGGCACGTGTAGCATACACGATTTCCAAAGCAGAAAGGGCAACTAAAAGAAACAGAAAGATTTATTTGCTAGAGAAACTCTGTAACGTGTACCTCAGTGAGTAAATTGAAACCTTTAACTCAGAACGGGAGTATGAAGACGAACTATGGCTCAAATTTAAATGAATATATGAGCATGCACTGGATTGATACGAATCCAGTAGAACAGTTCGTGATGGGACGGACTCTCCGTGACAGTCGCTGTGAAGAAACCCCTAAAGAAACGCATAATAAGTGTGAAACAAAGCAGAGGACTATAGACCTCTACATCCATACTCCACAAGCCACCTGACGGTGTGTGGCGGAGGGTACCTTGAGTACCTCTATCGGTTCTCCCTTTTATTCCAGTCTCGTATTGTTCGTGGAAAGAAGGATTTTCGGTACGCTTCTGTGTGGTCTCTAATCTCTCTGATTTTATCCTCATGGTCTCTTCGCGAGATATACGTAGGAGGGAGCAATATACGGCTTGACTCTTCGGTGAAGGTATGTTCTCGAAACTTCAACAAAAGCCCGTACCGAGCTACTGAGTGTCTCTCCTGCAGAGTCTTCCACTCGAGTTTATCTATCATCTCCGTAACGCTTTCGCGATTACTAAATGATCCTGTAACGAAGCGCGCTGCTCTCCGTTGGATCTTTTCTATCTCTTCTATCAACCCTATCTGGTACGGATCCCACACTGTTGAGCAGTATTCAAGCAGTGGGCGAGCAAGCGTACTGTAACCTACTTCCTTTGTTTCCGGACTGCATTTCCTTAGGATTCTTCCAATGAATCTCAGTCTGGCATCTGCCTTACCAACGATCAACTTTATATGATCATTCCATTTTAAATCACTCCTAATTCGTACTCCCAGATAATTTATGGAATTAACTGCTTTCAGTTGCTGACCTGCTATTTTGTAACTAAATGATAAGGGATCTATCTTTCTATGTATTCGCAGCACATTACACTTGTCTATATTGAGATTCAATTGCCATTCCCTGCACCATGCGTCAATTCGCTGCAGATCCTCTTGCATTTCAGTACAATTTTTCATTGTTACAACCTCTCGATATACCACAGCAGAGATACCGAATGAAACGCTTTTAGCTATCAAGGAAGCAATGCACGAAGATACCGTAGCAAGTTTTTGTCGGAAGGCCTTTCACACAAACCCAAAGAAATTACGGTCGAATGTACAGGCTGATAGTAGTACCAAAGTTAGTGTCCAGACCTGACGGACGAAACAAGAACTGAAAATGAGGGAACAAACAAAAGCAGAAATGCTTGCCAAATGTACACAGGAGAACTGCCCCAATTTATTTCTCATGCCACTGAAAATG
The DNA here is from genome assembly GCF_021461385.2 of Schistocerca piceifrons. Classification (NCBI taxonomy): domain Eukaryota; kingdom Metazoa; phylum Arthropoda; class Insecta; order Orthoptera; family Acrididae; genus Schistocerca; species Schistocerca piceifrons. The sequence continues at coordinate 559,556,916 of NC_060139.1, forward strand.
TGAGTTAATACACAGCGGCGCAAGACGTAAGGACGAAAGTAACTTTCGCATATTATGTCACTGCCAAGCAATGTAGCTCGATGAAACTTTCCACAGATTGAACTGCTGCACTATAGACAGAAGGTAACTGAAAGAAACGCACAGTGAGACGCCCAGAAATGACGTTTTTAACTAACGATTGTGGCGTCGTCCTCAAAGCGGGGCCTCATGCAAAATTTGGTACCTCCCGACGGCTCCACAAGTAAAGACTGTCTGCCAGACACACCAATGACAAATCAGAGACATCGGCGCAGACACGGCCCCTTTTGTTTCCATACGCCGCAGCCGGGAAGTTATTCACGTCCGAGCGGGATGCCGTTCAGTCCAGTCACTATGTATTCAGCGGAAACTTGTAATCATCTCTTATGATGACGGTGTCTTCTTAGTACAGATCCGGCAGCGTGCTAATAAAACAGTTATTCATTTATAGACAATTGTACTCTGATGTGAAACTATCACTCTGCAATGAAGGAAGAGCTAAACTTATACTTGTCAGTGACAGTATAAAGTACACGTCATCGGAGAGGAGAATAATTATTTCCAAAATTTGCCATGTTCAAGTTTTAATATATTAATAATTTGTGTGTGTGTTGTAGTATGTGCTCAACCTCCCCTTGAAGTAGTACACTACAAAGACGATAATTACACTGAAGTCACCGTAGTTCAGGACAGTCCCGTGAACATTACAACAGTCGGGACACGGTTCTTAACAGAGTGTGTGACCTCCACGGATGGCAACGTTAGCTCTTCTGTTTGGTCCCGCGCTGTCCTCGAGACTGAAGAGCAGTTCTTGTGGTGGGAGGTTCATCTCCTCCACCAGCGCAGCTGACAGCTGCAGACGGTCGTTGGTGATTGTGGACGTTGCTGCAGTATGGCTCCCAAGGCATCCCACAAGCGCCCAGTGAGATGTAAATCCATTCACCGAATGTCTTCTCGAACCAAGAGTTCCTCTACTTGCGCTATTCTAAGCGGTTGTGTATTGCCATCCATAAAAATGAAGTCGGGGCCCGATGCACACCTGAAAAGACGCAGATGGGGAAGGAGACAAGTATTAGAATGACGTTGACCAGTGAGTGTACCGTCTACCCCAAACACTTGGAGGTCAGTACGTCCATGCAACATTACGCCTAACACGTGGACCACCAAAACGGTCACTTTCGACCATTTTTCTGGGTGTAGTACGAGATCCTATCTCTCGTCAAATGAGGCTACGTCCAGAATTGTTGAACTGGATGCTCAGGTAGGTTACTTTCTGTACGCACAGTTCGTTGTTTGTTATTTCTTCTTCTGTAGTAGTATTTTCTAGCCACAATGAAAAACGAATTGTTTTCAACATCCGTCAGCTCCTCTGGTTTCATTAGGAGACGTTATAGGTATGGTGAGAGTAACCGTGCGACTTGTTTCTGGATTCCGGATTGTTGGTATTGACTGTGATTGATGGAAGGTTAGTAGGTAATAGCTGTGCTATCCAGTTGTTGCTGAAGTGAAGAAAATGCAGCTCAGCACCGGGACGAAATGTCATTTGTGAAAACGGCGTCAAAATTGTTATGGAGCCGTTATTATTTTCTGTATACATACATGATAAGGTGAATAACATCGAAAACTTAGCGAGGCAGTACTCCAATGATGCTATTGTATACATGTGAGTTGTCTCTCTGATAAATCGCCGCGATATGCAAGAAGACTTACAGATGGTTGGTGCTTGGTGCAGGAAGTGGTAGTGAACCATTAACACAATGAGTTGTAGCGCATTACGGGTAATTAGGGTACAAATGTTGCCCAGAAGCACCGAAAATCAGCTCTATAATATGCATAAATAGATGAAAAATTTATTGTTTCTCAAACGATTGGAGGTGTTCAGTTAGTGGTAACAGAAACAGTCGTAAAATATCGAGGAGTGTGAGCCTGAAGCGACAACGTAAAACTTATTAAAGGAAATGAAGAGTGAGATTCACTGGAAGAATCTAAGGAAATTAAATTTTCCCTGGCATTATAAACAACATAGACCGGTAGAAGAAAATATACATTGGAGAGCAGGTCGTTTTGACACAGATTTGTATAGGAAGCGCGACAGCATAGTGGTAAACGTAGATTTTAACCGAAAATCCGAATATAGATATAAATCTTCGTGAAGAATCCATCCCCCCCAAATCTGGATAGCCGTATAAGGATTTAAATTCAGTTCATGTCGAATGTATGCTAATCTATGTCTCTTAATCATTGTGCTGTTTCGTAAGGTGAGACGAAAACATTAGTGCATGGTAAGAAGCGGTGGAAAGCATGGAACTAATCGAAAGAGTTATAAGCTACACAAGGATTAAACAAATGTTTTTGCGTTCCACCTAATCCTTAGAAACTTCTGAGCTTTTGCACAGCTAAGATTTAAGAGTAACTAATTCTTGTGGTTACATTCCTGCTGTTTTCTATTTCCACCACCGAGAAAATCAGGGCTAAATCACAATGCACTACTCTCGACTGGCGTGTGTATCTTCTTGCTTTCTTTTTAACAGACCCTCGTCTTTCATTGCAACTGTTTACGTTAACAAAAGCAACCAACATACTGTTTGATGCACGACCAAATGAAATCATTATGCTTGTATTAGATCGCCTGCAGAGAGAGTCAGCAAAGTTTAGCTAAAAAACGAATAGGAATCGGTGGGATTTACACAAGTAGAATTACGGAAAAATTTAGATAATGTGCTGACAAAAGCGAGGATGTCTGCAGTAGCGATAAAGGCATACTGGTAGACTATAGTAATGTAACATGTGTGTGATACTGATTGTGAGCTTCAGTCGGAAGTATTGTAGAAACCTTGTCAGCAATGGTAATACAAAATAAAAGAAACCACTGCGACTAATTTATTAGAAGACAAGAAATAACAAGATAGAATGAAAGTCAACGCGACAAAAGAGGAGGTGATTACAAAAGAAAGTCAAGATGGAAACAATAATATGTATTTGATATAGGCCTATGAATGTGAAAAGGGAATAATAAGTTGAAGAAATATACAAACATTGTTGGCAGGAAAACACAATGATCAATTAGCTTACGTTCGGCGTCCGAGCTTTCGCTCAGTATATTTCAGTTTCCTTATGTTGGTGACCGTTTCCTTGCCCTGTTACGTCTTTAGCACGACCTGTCTCTCCCGCCTCCTATGTCCACACGATACGCACTGTCTTATCAAAAGTACCGGACTCCTATTATTAGACATTAATATGCGGCGTGTCCAACCTTCACTTTTTTGTAGGCTTGAACTCTGTTGTGGACACTTTGAATGTGGTGTCTGAATGTCTTTGCAGGAAAGGCAGACACTTCTTCCGTAAGAGCCGAAGCCAGAGGAAGAACAATGGAGTCCGGAGTGAAGCTTGTTCTAACTCATCCTGGAGGTGTTACACTGGAATCAGGTTGGACTCAGACAGGCCTGCCCATTGCAGGAATTCTATTACCCACAAAACTTGCGTCACAGGTTCTGCTTTATCACAGCGTGCATTGCCATGCTGACTGGAAACAATAATGTCTCGGAACTGTTCCTTCACTGTACGCAGCACACAATGTTGTATAATGTATTCATGACCTTTCGCATTTCTCGTTTTGGTAAGCACAATAATGGGATCACAAGACAACCATGAGAAACACTTTCATACCGCAACAGCACTTCCTTCTATACTTCAGTTGGCATTACACATAATGGGAGATAACGTTCTCCAGGCAACCCCCGACCCAAACTTTCCATCGGATTACCACAGGGTATAATCTGATTCATCATTCCATATCACTCGTTTACGGTTATCTACTGTCCAGTGGACACCACCTCAAGCGTCGCTTAGCACTCAATCATGAAATATGTGGCTTTCAAGTAGCTGCTCGACCTTCGTACCCCATTCATTCTAATCCCCAACGCCTATTCATTCTAATCCCCAACGCACATTCATTATGTTAGCTGGACTGCTGGCAACACTTTGGAACTCACGAGTGGTTCCTTCTACTGATTTCAAATCATTGTTCACAATCACCCTCCGCAGTGCTCGACGGTTCTTATCCGCGAGTACAAGAAGCTGCCTGGTCTTGATTCAGCTGTGGTTGTTCCTTCGCTTTTCTAGTTCACAGTCACGTGATCAACAGTCGGCTAGGCCAGGCTTAGAAGGGTTGAAATGTCACAAATAAATCTGTTAGTCAGGTGACATCCAGTGACTCGTCCACGTTAGAACTCATTGAGTTCCCCTGACCGACTCATCCTCCTGCTACTGCTTCTGTATTGATAACACAACACTCACGTCTCCTTTTATAGTGGCGGGTCCGACTCCCGTAAAATCTAATGCTCAATTTCGCGTTACGCAGGGGTATCCGGATTCTTTTGGTCAGAGTGTGTATGGTTTAAGTGAGAAACGGCGTTTATTTAGAATTTTTAGGACTCCAAACATAAGATTTTCCCTAAGAAGTTTCCAAGTGTAGATTTTTAACTAAATATTCCCCCTCTGTTGATATAACAGGAATTTACTAATCAAACACATATTTTCTTCCGCGGTTGGCGGATTTCTAAATACTAACACAAAAAGTTTTGTATAGGAAACGCTCCAGTGCTGTTATTGAAACTGTCCCTGCTAGTGCTGCTTCCAGTGTGAGCCCCAGGTGGAGGGTGCTTCGACCTTGAAGCGCCTCCCGTACCTGCTAACCCGGTACACAGGGGAACCCCCCACCCCTGCGACTTGAGTCGTGGCCCCACCTGCCGCTCCAGTCAAAGCCACAAAGCTTCCCTCTGGTCGTTCCACCTTTTCCCAGTAGTCGCATACCGGACGGTATCGGTGCACAAAATTACCTTCCAGGAGTAAACAGAACACACATTTCTCTATCACTGAATCCTCACTCAGTCGTCCAAATTTTGGTTTTACGTGGTGTCCCTAAATTACTTTACGCAAATGCTTGGGTATAAAGAGCAATGTTTGCAGTCACACGGGAGTCAACAGTGAAAGTTAATATGTTTTTTTAATCAAATTGGCCATGTACGAGTGGACTCACGCACTGAGGATTCTGAACAAGCTTAATTATATATATATATATATATATATATATATATATATATATATATATATATATATATATATATCCCAAATCAAAATTACTGGAAGCCTATACAACTAGGAAGATCTAAACATGGTATTAAAATTTCATGCTTGGCATTTGCAGATGACGTGGCCATTCTAGCAGAAAACGAGACCACAGCAATTAAACAGATAGACATTCTCAAAGAATGCGCCGAAAAAGTTGGGCTACAAATTTCCTTCCAAAAAACCAAATTCATCTGCTCAAAATTTGAAACTCAAAAACTGACTACAAAATATGGACAAATTGAGAGAGTTCCATTCTTTAAATACTTAGGCGAGGTCCTAGAACCCACAGGGGGAGAGAAAACTGCACAAAAAGTTCGACTGCAAAAACTGAAAAGAGCATGCTGGAAAACCCACAACATCTACAATAAAAAGTGTCTCTCCATTCACTCAAAAATACGACACTACAATACAGTAATCAAGCCCGAAGCACTATATGCCAGCGAAACACTCACACTCCATAGAAAAGGCGACCTGGAAGGCATCCTGAAAGAGGAACGCAAAATTATCAGAAAGATTCTTGGCCCAAAAAGAACGGAAGATGGATACAGGTTACAGTCTCGGAAAACTACAGAAAAATTATCTAACCTCGCCGCAGACATCCGGAAAAGAAGACTAAAATTTTACGGTCATAGCCACAGACTCCCAACACCCAGACTCTCCCACAAAATTTTAATATACATTGAAAAATTGAAAACCATACCCTGGATACAAGAAACCAAAACAGATCTAGCAAATGCACAAATAAATTCTTCAGAAGTTATAAACAGAAATGTATACAGGCAAAAAATCAATAGTTGGAAAGTACAACCCGAGAATGAAGTTTGCAAGAGACAGGGGACAAAATGGACAGAGGAAAGAAAGAGAAATCATGGGGAAAGAATGAGAGAAGTTTGGAGAATTAAAAAATTGAATCGTAAAAGCTTTGCGTGATCCGTATGGGTCCAATCGCACATAATAATAATAATATATATATCCCAGTGATCGAGAATATCGAAGTTTTTTGCCGGGAATTCTAAGAAGCGAGCAGGTGACTTCAGATTATATATGCAGAGAGAGAAGATTTAATACGATATATTTTATTTATTTACTAAAACATGACTGAACTGAACTCTTACCGAACTGGAATCGGAAGGCCCCACGGAACCAGCCGACCGCCATGTCATCCTCAGCCTATAGACATCACGGCATGAGTACATGGAGGGGATGTAGTCAGCACATTGCTCTCGGGGCCATTGTCAGTTTTTGTAACATAGAGCCGTTACTTCTCAATGAAGCGCCTTCTCAGTTGGCCTCACAAGGACTGAGTGCACCCCACTTGCCAACAGCACTCGGCAGACCCGGACAGTAACTCGTCCAAGTGTTAGCCAAGCCCGACAGCGCTTAACTGCGGTGTTCTGACGGGAATCGGGGTTAGCACTGCGCCAAAGCCGATGGCGTTAAATCGTGACTGCAACTTATATATTACTTTTACGTGCTGTAATATTTTTCTATTATGATTGTGACCAGCAGCGGCTAGGCACTTGTGCAGGGAGTGGCAACGGACCCTTCACATAGACAAATGTAATGTATTGCGAATACATAGAAAGAAGGATCCCTTGTTGTATGACTATATGATAGCGGAACAAACACTGGTAGCAGTTACTTCTGTAAAATATCTGGGAGTATATGTACGAAACGATTTGAAGTGGAATGATCATATAAAATTAATTGTTGGTAAGGCGAGTGCCAGGTTGAGATTCATTGAGAGAGTCCTTAGAAAATATAGTCCATCAACAAAGGAGGTGGCTTACAGAACACTCGTTCGACCTACACTTGAGTATTGCTCATCAGTGTGGAATCCGTACCAGGTCGGGTTGACAGAGGAGATAGAGAAGATCCAAAGAAGAACGGCGCGTTTCGGCACAGGGTTATTTGGTAAGCGTGATAGCGTTACGGAGATGTTTAGCAACCTCAAGTGGCAGACTCTGCAAGAGAGGCGCTATGCATCGCGGTATAGCTTGCTGTCCAGGTTTCGAGAGGGTGCGTTTCTGGATGAGGTATCGAATATATTGCTTCCCCCTACTTATACCTCCAGAAGAGATCACGAATGTAAAATCAGAAAGATTCGAGCGCCCTCGGAGGCTTTCAGACAGTCGTTCTTCCCGCGAACCATACGCGACTGGGACAGGAAAGGGAGGTAATGACAGTGGCATGTAAAGTGCCCTCCGCCACACACCGTTGGGTGGCTTGGGAGTATAAATTTAGATGTAGATTTAGATTATGAATGCAGTATATGTTCTAAAGTCAAAAAGATATTTTTTATCTGATAAAATTACGGTTTAACAAATTTACTGTCTTTTTCTTTACTTGTCTATGAAACATAGCTTCTTGCCAAATTTCAAGCTTGTATGTCAACGGGAAGTATCCCGTAGGGTTTGATGAGTGGTTCTGCGAGTGCCAGAATATGTGACACAGCAGTACCTTTGATTGGCTGTGATGTAGAAGCTTAAATGTTTTACGCCGCTAAAGGGACGTGGACGATGATATGTGACATAAACTTGAACTTGTTGTGCCCATCCGTTCCTGAGAGAAAGCAGTCTTCTGTGTGAAGTAATTGTAAATTAAGAATCTCAGAATTTTTCCTCTACTTGTGCTGTCAAAACTTGTCTACTGCCAAATTTCATGATCCTAGGCAAACAGAAAGTACCCTACAGGATTTGATGAGCGGATTTGCGAGTGTCAAAATATGTGACACGAATGGCCGTATCTTTTGAGTGCATTGACTTACAAGTTTAGATGTTTTATACCGCCAAGGGACGTAGTATGTGACATAAATTTCAACTAGATACATCTACTCCTTTCTGAGAGAAATAGTTCTGAACAGCTGGACAGACAGACAGACAGACGCACAGACAACAAAGCGAGCCTGTAAGAGTCCCCCCATTTACCGATTGAGGTAACGAACTATAAAACCAGTTTGCTTTCTCATACAGTCACATATAATTTCAACAAGATATTGCCAGTGTCGTCCATCTCCAGCTGTCATTAGGTTTATAAGATGGACAACAATGAAAATAAGCTAAAAGTTAAAAATGAAGCCGTATGTATATAGGCAACATTAAATCGTATAAAATACAGTACTGTCATACCAAAAGGAGGAAGCAATGGTTCGCTTCCAAGTACTTCGAGAAAACCACATTGTCAACAAATGTGAGTGAGGACCATCATGCACATAAAAGCTAATCCCTTGGTGGGCATGCCATTCAACATATATTAACACATAAAAAAAGATTTAAAATGACATACATAAGTGTTTCAGCCGAGATAATTTATAAAACTGTGTTAAAAAGACTGCAACTGGTGTACTTTACTTACGTCTGAAACGGTTAATTCCTTTTTGAAATAATATATGATGTGCTGGAATGTAGACTATTTTTAAAATAACGGGTTGCATCATTTGACGATGATATATCCTTTCTCGAATCCAACTTATTCTCCGTGTTTAGTGGCCTCGTTTGCCATGTTGAACAATGATCTCTTGGCCGCGCGGGGTAGCCGTGTGGTATAGGGCGCCTTGCCACGGTTCGCGCGGCTCCCACCGTCGGAGGTTCGAGTCCTCCCTTGGGAATGTGTGTGTGTGTGTGTGTGTGTGTGTGTGTGTGTGTGTGTGTGTGTGTGTTTTGTCCTTAGCGTAAGTTAGTTTAAGTTAGATTAAGCAGTGTGTAAGCCTAGGGACCGATGACCTCAACAGTTTGGTCCACTAATTTCCAATTTTTTCCAATGATCTCATAATTAGGAGCCCTACGGCTGACATAAGTGTTGTATCAGTACGTAGGCTATACGGCTGCGTCAAAGTACACTAAATTTGTAACGCTTGTCTATAATAGGTACTTACGCACCCTGATGGCCGCACCCGTTAGCATATCGTTGTTAGGATTCGGAGACGCGTGTTGGCCCCCGATCGAATCTGCCTGGTGGATGAACGACGAGGGTCGGTGTTCCAGCTAGCCTGGATGTGGTTTTTAGGCTGTTTTCCAAATCCGACTAGGTGAATATCGGGCTAGCATCCAAGTTTCGCTTCAGTTACAGGCTTCGCAAGTATTTGCAAAACATTCGCGTACATTCACATGCGATAACGCTAGGTGCAGGCAGTTAGGGTAAACATAATCCGTCCCATGTAGGCAGAGGGGGTGAGGCGGAGGGGTGGGGGAAGTGATAAGAAAGGGTTTTTTGACTTTGAGATTGCCAAATCCCAATCATGCCGACGCCGTAAAGATACAGAATAAATACCGAGGGGAAGAAGATGATCTATAATGGGCACCTGACTAATTAATAATTTATGTTCAGATATACGAGTAATGCTCGTACCTGAATGTACCCATTTATCATTCTTAAATTCTTACTTCAAAATATCTCACTGTTGCATTAAAACCAACAAAGAAACTTCTATAAAAAAAAAACCGGCTTTCTCGTGTAAGTTGCAAATACTTTTACTATGTGTTAATTCCTCTAGTAAATGTAAATGAATCAGATAGCGATTCTATCGTTTTCAACATAGTTTCTAAGGTTTTGGAATTTAGATGAATAGTGGCATTATCTTAACATTATAGAAAAACTTCGAGTCTGAAAATTTAAGACAATGCATATGGAAGCGGGGACGTTTGGAAAAATTTCACAGATTTTTTTTTTCACTGTACAAATGCCTGAATGTTTTCATTCTGTAATACTTTAATGTGATGGTTATTCCACATTACCCGCCTGGTAAAAACAAAGGCTTATAGGAGTCCAGATCAAACACCAGCCCAGTCATCGTAGAGGCTGGGTTTTACACACTACTACGCCGACCACGGTCCTATTGAAGGTGAAATATTATTTGTCTCCTAGGACCTATGGACCCATCAGCCAGATGTAATATTTCAAAACGTCACGCATAAAAACGCCTCATTCTCCGGGTTCTATTGGTCATGAAAAGGTAGGGTCAAGTATTTTGGATAGCCCTTGGGCTAGGACCATTTGTATACCCAACGGAAGGATCGTCTTAGTGGCACTATCACACAGCGCAGGCCCAAAGTAGACATATTGCACACTTCATCTTGCTTAGATAAATCTAGCAAATCATTTGGTCTACGATGGGCTTAATGGGACTTGCAGAGGCACCATCAATTCATGGATGATTATTCAGATAACAATAAAAGTTTTTTCTATGTTTTCACTGTCACCAGCAGTCCAAAACCCAGCTGATGATTGCATCACGTGTATGCACAACAAATGGCTGTAATTTTTTCGATGTTTTTCTAAGATCCCAGTCTCGAATAACTTTGAAAAATTTCTTCATACTTCAATGAGTTTCCGAGACAGAGGCTGAAAGTTACCCTACTTGTATACGTAAACTACGCACGTAACTTCAGTGTGAGGCGAAAATTTAATTAGTAAAGTGACGTAGCACGGAGAAACATGCCGTAAGGTGTCTCCGTTCTCATCTGGGAATCCCATGTTCTAATAATGAAGCACAAGCAAAATTTTTGTGCACGTAAAATAGTGTTAGAGGTGTAAAATTAGTTTTGAATTACTTCAGTTTCACATAAGTAAACTACCAAAATGTTACTGACCAGTACATTTGTTTTGCATGAGTTACATGCCCTGCTGCAGCAGGGAAAATAAGGGAACCAGCGGAAAAATACTCCTATCCGAGCAAAAAAATTCGGATATGTTCCTCTTCTAAGATTCTGACTGCGAAATGGGGTACCAGATGCCTCAGGTTACTTCCTCAGCACCTTTAAAAAATTTCCAGCAAAATTTTGGACTGCGATCATACTCGCTCTTTTTTATGCTGAGAGAGAAGAAGACTGTGTAATGGCGAAGAAACGGAAAAGTTGTCTTCTGGAAGATAATAGGCAGTCGTTACCGAAAGAGCGGAGACACAGGCAGTGTGAGAGAAAGAGAGGGACGCAATGGTAACGGAACATAGTCGACAGTGACGGAAAAGTGCTAGGAAAAGAGTAGGGGGGGGGGGGGGGGATGGGTGAGAACCTGTGATAATGGTAGACAGCATATAGGACAATGATAACGAGGAAGAGATAGCTAACGATAATAAGAAGAGACAGTAGCAGTAGTAAGGAAGGAATGAGATATAACAGCAAGACAGAGCCAGAGGGAGACAGTGACAATGAGAGGGGATTTTAGTAGTTCGACAGAACGAAGAGGACTGCGGCTGCGACACAGGACACAATGACAGAGGGACACAAAGTGATAATGACGACCAGTTGGAGTGAATGAGTGAGTGAGAAAGGGTAACTGGGAGTAAGAAAGGGCAACTGGGAGTGGATGGGCATGAGCGACTTACAGCACGAACAAGTGGTTGTGAGAGAGTTACCGTTAGGAGACGTTATTGGAGTTTGAGGTGAGTTGCACGTTAAAAAAGGCGAGAATATGTCCGAACGCCAAAATATTTCGGAAAATTTTTAAAGGTGCTTGGGAAGGTAGAATGAGACAACTGGTACCCCATTTTTTTCAGATGGTTTGTTGATTCGGGGGCGGGAGGGGAGGGGGGGAAGAGGAGGGGGGCGAGGGAACACACATCAAACAACGAGATCATCGCTCCCATCGGATTAGGGAAGGATGGGACAGGAAGTCGGCCGTGTCCTTTCGGAGGAACCATCCCGGCATTTGCCTGAAGCGATTTAGGGAAATCACGGAAAACTTAAATCAGGATAGCCGGACGTAGGTATGAACTATCGTCCTCCCGAATGCGAGTCCAGTGTGGTAACTACTGCGTCATCTCGCTCGGTTTGTGGTCAGAGTCTTTCAAATAAACGGGAATATATTCACACTTCTGGTGCTTCGATAGGAGCATTTTTCCGTTGGTCTCCATTAAACTTGAAATCATGTCATTAACAGAGAAAAAATCGTAGAAATAACAGTGAATGGTATCATTAACGCTTAAGTTACATCCAGCCACATGTTATATGAAGGCTGTTTAAAAAAATATGGCTGAATGATTCTGATTCCTGATCGTGCAAGTTACACTTGACTCCTTTCCTCTACCAGTATTCATGACACAAGCTCGAAACGTTTCTGATTATTAGCATTTGAATTGAAGTAGACATTACAAGAGAAAATTAAATTTAATTATATTTTTCTTAGTTTATCTTTTAAGTGTTCTGATTACAAGAAAGGTTTACAGGGTTTTCTCAGAAAACAGGCGTGTCTCCATTGGCGTGAATCCAGTTTTTGCAGGAAGCAATACTAGTTCTTCATAGTTGTCTCAGAGATATCAAACTATCAAATCGAAACATAGCAAAGTATGACAATGATATAACAGTTTCACTTCAAGAACTTTCAATGTTAAACCGAATAGTGTAGTAATGAGTTGATATGTGAGCATTAAATAGGAAGCGTGGTATGCGAGAGCGTTGGGTGTTACGGAGAGTGTAAATTACTTTATTTTCACTTGAACTCTGCTCCTATAAGTGGAATATTAATAAATTTCCACAAAACAGCGAAACCTAAACTTGTATTGACGTAATCAATATCGTCTCAGGTACTGAGTTATTATCGACCCAATAAATCGTGTGAGAAGTGAGAAACGCACTTCAGGCTGACAAAACACTTTATTACTAAGCAAGAACAGTGTTTAATAACCGGTGCGCAATTCGCAGGACATATTCGTTAAAAATGCAAGATATTATTTCAAAGTGCAGAGGCAATGAGTGGCGACTACGGGTCTGGAAATGAAGTAGCGACGGGCGGCAATTCTGCAAACAAGGATCCACTTTGTTTCATTCGAGGCAGCAGAAGGCCTTCTTGAACTGTAGTTTTCCTCTAGCTGGAGTCTTCCACTAGTCGTCGTATTCATTAGCTGACTCGACAGAAAATCTCAGGTCACTTGTTTGTACGTTCCCTAATGATGTGGTGACAGCCGGAAGGTACAGCAATTCTCGCCCGCCGACCTAGGAAAATTACGCTTTACGCTATTGCTGGCGGGCTGTCCACCTGCATAACACATCTAAGAATTACCCGAATTATCAGGTAATCAAAATACGGAAGCCGACACGTAATACATTGGCTGGTAGCAAACACACTCGAAACTGCTCATCAATGTACCCTTCAGAGGCCACGGTCAGTGCAAGAGGCTCAGCGATTGAGACTTGGCCCTGGTATGAGAGGAATTATTTGAAAATCTTCACCTGTCCCTCCAGATACAGTTTCCTTACGATTTTTGTAAATTGCCTAGCTATACTGCGATCTTTCCTTTGAAAATGCTTCGATCACTTTCCATCACCATCCTTGTTGAGTCAAAGCATATTTTTCGTGTTTAGTGATTCTATTCTGTTCTCTAGCACTGATAACTGATGTAAATCTTCATACACATTTTAGTGAAGCAACAAAAGTGTGCTTGTGAACGTAAGCGATCGAATTTACGTTACTGGAACTTTTCCGGCAGAGGTCGCAAAAAGCATGTCCAGAGGAAATGCAGATGCAGCTTTTCGAGATGCTTTAGACTTCGAGAAAGGTCGAATCATTGACATCAGGGACGTGGGAGCATCATACCGACAGATCACAACAGACAGTTTGTAGTTTGGTGACTGCAGAACGGGTGGCAGAGAGTTGAACTTAAGGAACCTACACTTCCGGTTAATTAGGGTTTTTGAATGACACGTACACCTAACATTTCTGTTATTTGGCAAAGGCATCTTTTTCTAAAAATAATGAAAGTCCGAATCAGTGGATGTGCAGTTACAGCCAACCATTATCGCGCGACTACTTCCGCTCGATAACGATCGAAAGAAATTTTGACGAAGGAGGTAAAAGTAAGAAATAGTTTGTGCAAATGTGGGCAAAAATTATTTTACATTTATCGATTATTTATAATTACGAACTAATCATTGAATTGCAGAACCGAAGCAACTGGCTCGTACTCGTATGTAAAAACTCAGTTAATACTATGAATTAAAGTTAAACAGAAAACCAGCAGAATAATTTGTACAGAACACATGCACGTAAAAGTTGATGTTTGCAAACAATTCGCATAATGGGTAGTTTTGCGTTACTCACTGTAATGCGAACTTAACTGATTTTAGAAATGCAAATGTTCATAAATACTTATTTTCTGTTATAGTAAATTATTTCTGTATAGCTCATAATTTTTCACTTGGCGAAGAATAAATAATTTTACACTGCACTGTTACGTAATTTCCAAATGTGAGAAGATTTTGCAGTGTACACAAAACATAAGAAATGTACTGTTATACAGTATTATTTAGTCAGTATTAATTTAAATTATGCTTTTACTCCATTACTGTTAGGCATTATTCTTTAACTAGTTGTTCTTCAAAGTTACAAAGTTCACTGCTGTTAAATGACAGTTCTGGATAGTTCTCAGTTTTGTAAATTGCATTTCTTTGAAGCTTCCTGCCAGAATAAAACTGTGTGCGGGACCGAGACTCGAACTCGGGACCTTTGCCATTCGCGGGCAAGTGCTCTACCATTTGAGTTACACAAGCACGACTCACGCCCCGTGCTCACAGCTTCACTTCTGCCAGTATCTCGTCTCCTACCTTCCAAACTTTACAGAAGCTCTCCTCGTGATTGGGTAGCTCAGATGGTAGAGCACTTGCCCGCGAAAGGCAAAGGTCCCGAGTTCGAATCTCGGTCCGGCGCACAGTTTTAATCTGCCAGGAAGTTCCATATCAGTGCACACTCCGCTGCAGAGTGAAAATCTCATTCTGCAGTTCTTTGTCTCAGTTACCGAAATTAAGTAAACTCATCACTTTCAATATTTACGTATTCTTTCACTAGTGGTATTCTCGAAATCAATAGTGGCGATACGATAAGACCCTGTTAGGAAATTATTAAGGTAAAGTTCATTTACACTGTAACAACTGCTGCACTCAATACTTTGGTATTAAATTAAAGAAAACTACTGCACTGGCTAGCCTTGTACAATGTAAAGGTGAAACTGGTCGGATCTTACTTCGGTGAGTTGCTGCTTGTACGATTTAAGGCATTATTCGTCTACAATGTATGGCAATAGCCACAAACAGAACTTCCCTGTTTGCTAACGTTTATCTATCATATGTTTGATATAGAGGTAGGGGTGCAAATGTGGAAACCCAGTTTTTTTTTTTTTTTTGCTGTATAAAAGAAATGTTTATTTCTCTTTCAGCTTCAAAAATTAGCCAAAGCTAATTCATAATGTTTTAGAAATGAATGTAATATTATGAAACACAAAAACTAAATATGTTAAAAAACATTTTCTGCTTACACAACAACTCATTAATTTTTCAAGAAGTGTGGGTAATGTGGAAACGCCTAAATTTGTGGAAAACTGACTACTTCAAATGGAAACTATTAAAAATTTTAGGAACTATTTTATTTTATGTTAAATTTAAACTACACAAAATATTTTTAAACGAAACTGTAATAGAAAAATGCTTCATAAGCGAAGTTCATTTGCAAAAATCGCATATGTAAATATCTCCTTCATTTCTGGTACACAAAGAGTGATTCCACTCCTCACACACTACACACTTAATCCACAATTCTCCCCGAACGTCTTTGGAAAATTCGCCTCCACAAGAAATACAAATGGCATCTTCTTCAGTAGGTTTTTCTTCCCCAACTGGGAGATCCAAATCTGACTTGCCTGAAGAGACAGTTGGTGCATTGGGCTCTTCATCTGAATCCTCAAGTAACTTATGGAGTGAAACTTCCTGGCAGATTAAAACTGTGTGCCCGACCGAGACTCGAACTCGGGACCTTTGCCTTTCGCGGGCAAGTGCTCTACCATCTGAGCTACCGAAGCACGACTCACGCCCGGTACTCACAGCTTTACATCTGCCAGTATCTGCGCACACTCCGTTGCAGAGTGAAAATCTCATTCTGGAAACTTATGGAGTGTTTACTGTACTCGGCTTCCAAAATACCAAAAAACGTATCTACAGCTTCTTTGTTGAACCCGTTTGCTCTCGAGAATGAGGTCCCCATAGGTTTGTGGATTGTGAGTATTTCTGTGTCGTCTGAGAAAAAGGTCAAACAAAGCTCTACCTGCACCATCTGAAGTAAAAGGATGATTAATATTATTTCTTTCCGCTAGCTGATACGCCTTTGTCTTGAGATCTAATCTGGTAAGGCCATAGAAGCGATTATCCATTTCAATGAGATACTGTACCAACTGTTTCTCGATAGCATCAGGTAGTACAGGCTTACGTCCTAGTCTCAAAGAAACACATTCTTCACGTGACATATCACTATGCACAAACCTTTGGAGTGTCGTTTGAGGTACACTGAAAGCTTTTACTACTCTACTTAACCCCATCTGTTTTTCCCTTAAGGTTGTTATAGTCTTAATCATGTTTCCAGCATCCCACTTCTTCACAATAGCTCTTGGTTTCCGATCAGTTAGCTTTCGTGGCGTCCAGAAACTGACGCAAAACGGATTGGAAGTAATGTATTTGATGTTGGTATTGTGGAAGCGTTTCCACAATGCTATCGTATGTATGCTTCCACGTTACCTACCCAATGGCCATGTTAAATTTCGGTAGATTATATTTAAGGTTGACAAACGACTGCTACAACCTTCTATGCACCTCCCTTTATAAGCTATCAGACGTAAAGAAAAGATAGCTACAAAGTATGTAGATAAATGTAATACCAAAACTTACCTCGAAAAAGGTTTAGAAAATGCGCGAACATAAACTGCATCATTGTCACGGCGTCTGTTGCTCAACTGACTGCTAACGCTCTACCGTGCCAAATAGGAACTATTGCAACAATTTCTGGCTACCCCGCTACAGTGCAGCACTCTGCAGGCCAGATACTAGACGTTTCCACATTACCCACACGCTTCCAAATTTACATCCCTACCTCTACATTATATACGTTAAAATATATAACTTATGTGTCCAAACGTTTATTATAGTAACACGTAAAAATTTAAAGTAAATCGTCCGAGTCTGTGGTATCGGCCACTACTAACCCTGCCGCACTTTCAAATACGCGCGCCACCAGTACCGCCGCCGCCCCTCCCATAGCCGCCGCCACGGCACGAGGACGCTACCTGCCGCGAGAGACCACGCGGCCGCCTATGAGGTGCAAGCATTCCCTCTCCGGAGCTCCAGCGGCGGCTCTACGTAAGTTCTAACATTCATGGACTGACTCATGTCGTGTTCAAAAAATGTTCAAATGTGTCTCAATTCCCAAGGAACCAAACTGCTTAGGTTTTCGGTCCCTAGACCTACACACTACTTTAACCTATGCTAATAACAACACACACCGACGCCCGAGGAAATATTCGAACCTCCGGCGGGAGGGGCCACGTAGTCCGTGACATGACGCCTCAAACCGCGCGGCAACTCTGCGCGGCTCATTTTGTGTGTTTGCCAGCTGAACAGCATTTACAGACTTTCCTTGTGGACAAAAAAATGGTTCAAATGGCTCTGAGCACTATGGCACTTAACTTCTGAGGTCATCAGTCCCCTACAACTTAGAACTACTTAAACCTAACTAACCTAAGGACATCACACATATCCATGCCCGAGGCAGGATTCGAACCTGCGACCGTAGCGGTCGCGCGGTTCCACACTGTAGCGCCTAGAACCGCTCGGCCACTCCGGTCGTCCCTTGTGGACAGAGCTTGACGTCTTCTGAATAGACATTGTATTGAAGAGTGACAGATTTATAAATCTTTCGTATCTGTTTATTTCTACATTCAGACCTACTGTTAGCAACTGACGCTGCAGCTACAGCAACGAAGTTTTGTATTATTTCACTGTCTGATGTTAGATGTAGAATAAGTTCCTCACTCCTGTATCCACTAGGGACCCACACAGCGTGCAATGAAGTCATAAGTCACAAGTGAGTACATTTCGAGATTTTTGGTGTCCATATCAATGTTCATTAGAGTACTGAGTAAAAATTTGAAGTAAATCTGTGAAGAACTTTGCGAGGTGCTCGGTGACATATTTTACCCTTTATACAGGGTGAGTCACCTAACGTTACCGCTGGATATATTTCGTAAACCACATCAAATACTGACGAACCGATTCCACAGACCGAACGTGAGGAGAGGGGCTAGTGTAATTGTTTAATACAAACCATACAAAAATGCACGGAAGTATGTTTTTTAATACAAACCTACGTTTTTAAAATGGAACCCCGTTAGTTTTGCTAGCACATCTGAACATATAAACAAATAGATAATCAGTGCCGTTTGTTGCATTGTAAAATGTTAATTACATCCGGAGATATTGTAACCTAAAGTTGACGCTTGAAACTTCCGAGCCGGCCGCGGTGGCCGTGCGGTTCTGGCGCTGCAGTCTGGAACCGCGAGGCTGCTACGGTCGCAGGTTCGAATCCTGCCTCGGGCATGGGTGTGTGTGATGTCCTTAGGTTAGTTAGGTTTAAGTAGTTCTAAGTTCTAGGGGACTTATGACCTAAGATGTTGAGTCCCATAGTGCTCGGAGCCATTTGAACCATTTTTTTGAAACCTCCGACGTTCAGTTGCGTGTTGTAACAAACACGGCCACGGTCGGCGAGCAGCATCTGCAGGGACATGCTTAAGATGACGACCGTGTTTACGAGTGTGGCTGTAGTGCACTGTTGTGGTTTGGTCTAGCTGTCGCAGTGTCCGCATGTAGCGCTTGCTGCTATTGTTATTCTGCATTCTGCTCACGCAGACCAACTGTAGTACACCGTGTTACCGGACGTCTGTGATAGTGTAGTGTTGTAGGAACTGTGATCGTGGTGTATTCGAACTCTGAAAAGGCGGAGATGATACTCATCTATGGCGAGTGTCGACGAAATGCAGCTGAAGCCTGCACGGTGTATGCAGAACGGTACCCGGTCAGAGAGCATCCAACGTGCCGCACATTGCAAAACATCTACCGCCAACTGTATGTAACAGGTATGGTCGTAGCACGCAAACGGGTCCGTAACAGGCCCGTCACAGGAGAATCGGGTGCAGTTGGTATGTTAGCTTCTGCTGCCATGAGTACACGGGACATTGCGAGAGCCGGTGGACTGAGTCAAAGTAGTGCACGCGCATACTGCATCGTCACCGCTTTCACCCGTTTCGTGTGTCGCTACATCAGCAATTACATGGTGATGACTTTAATCATCGAGTGCAATTCTGTCAATGGGCATTAACAGAGAATGCGTTGCAGTTCTACCTGTTTACCGATAAAGCGGGTTTCACAAACCACGGGGCAGTGAATCTACGGAACATGCATTACTGGTCCGTGGACAATCCTCGCTGGCTCAGACAGGTAGAGCGACAGCGACCGTGGACTGTAAATGTATGGTGTGGAATCATTGGCGACCACTTCATTGGTCCTCACTTCATTGCAGGGGACCAAACAGCTGCAACATACATCGCGTTTCTACAGAATGATCTGCCAAAGTTGCTCGAAAATGTCCCACTGGAAACGCGTCGACGTATGTGGTATCAGCATGATGGTGCACCTGCACATTCCGCAATTAACACTAGGCTGACCCTTGACAGGATGTTCGACGGGCGTTTCATAGGACGTGGAGGACGCATAAATTGGCCAGCCCGTTCTCCTGATCTTACACCTCTGGACTTCTTTCTGTGGGGTACGTTAAAGGAGAATGTGTACCGTGATGTGCCCACAACCCCAGAGGATATGAAACAACGCATTGTGGCAGCCTGCCGCGACATTACACCAGATGTACTGCGGCGTGTACGACATTCATTATGCCAGAGATTGCAATTGTGTGCAGCAAATGATGGTCACCACATTGAACATCTATTGGCCTGACATGTCGGGACACACTCTATTCCACTCCGTAATTGAGAACGGAAACCACGTGTGTACGTGTACCTCACCCCTCATGGTAATGTACATGTGCGTCAGTGAAAAAGACCAATAAAAGGGTGTTAGCATGTGGACGTAATGTGCTGTTCCAGTCTCTTCTGTACCTAAGGTCCATCACCGTTCCCTTTGGATCCCTACGTAATTCGGTGTTCTCCGATACACACGATCGAACAGCGGAGGAGTGGTACTCAAGCGTCAACTTTAGGTTACAATATCTCCGGATGTAATTAACATTATACAATGCATCAAACGGCACTGATTACGTATTTGTTTATATGTTCAGATGTGCTAACAAAACTAACGGGGTTCCATTTAAAAAAACGTAGGTTTGTGTTAAAAAACATACTTCCGTGCATTTTTTTAAGGTTTGTATTAGCCAATTACACTAGCCCCTCTCCTTACGTTCGGTCTGTGGAATCGATTCGTCAGTATTTGATGTGGTTTACGAAATATATCCAGCGGTAATGTTGGGTGACTCACCCTGTATATTACAAATCCGTACATAAATAATGGCTCTGAGCACTATGGGACTTAACTGCAGTGGTCATCGGTCCCCTAGAACTTAGAACTACTTAAACCTAACTAGCCTAAGGACATCACACACATCCATGCCCGAGGCAGGATTCGAACCTGCGACCGTAGCGGTCGCGCGGTTCCAGACTGTAGCGCCTAGACCCGCTCGGCCACTCCGTACATAGTATACACAAAAATAGATAGATAAAACACGCGCGTATTCGAATGCAACGTTCTGTCAAAAATTCGAAACAACTGGTGAAGAACTTTCGCAGATATACGTTTTTGTACAAACGAACATTTGCATTTTTGTTTATATAAATTAACATCTCAAAATGCCTTTCACTAACTGTGGCTTTTCCATGTCCCATTTCTATTAATTCATCAACATCTAGACAACACCCCCTGCCATTCGGAGAAGAATCCAACAGACTACGCGGTCAACAGGCAGAACATCAGCAGGTGAGTGACTATTTCTCTGTCTGACGGAGCAGATGTGAGTTCATTTGCTAATCTTTAATCCCAGTCGCCGCATATGTGTCGATTGTCTCAATCACAGTAAGTATCGGTTACGTACAAATGATAACGAAATTCCTGGTCGCTACAACTTCATGAAGAGTGTACCGTGTTTCATATTCCAGCGCGATATTTCAAGAACCGCCCTGCGGTTCACACAATAAACGCATTGAGTAATGTTTGTATCCTAGACTGGCTTGCGCTGTTTCCTGATTTGCAAACCACGGAGCATGTCGGGCATAGCTTGGGGGCATGTACTCTATCATGTCGGCCTGCAGCAGGCAGATTTTCTTGCTTTCATACCACAAGAAATACAAGAGTATATTCGTGCCCACAGGGGTCACACCTCTTTCTGATGTTCACAATCGACATCGGTTCCGCATTGAGTGACAGCTTAATCTTTTAATCATTGCATTGATGGTTCATGTTGTGACACTTTCCATTCTGTTAGCGTATACGAAAGCAATCAGATATAATATTTCTATATCGTAGAACGGCAAATCGTAGACGATAGACAACACATTCGGAATTGAAAGCTATCAATGCCGCACGTCCGTGGAATTGGCATTCTCTCTCTTTTGAAAGCAGTGTCCCAAATAAAACGAATTCAATTTCGCACCTTATAAAGTGGAGATATAGCTTGAAGCAGTCTCTGGCATATGATCTTCACGCGCTGAACATGAAATACATTGTCACAGAGAATAAAATGAAAAGTGTTTCATTGAGAAACGTTACTCGCTGTTAATAGAGTTCACACACCAATTAAATGCAGCGCTATAGAGGCTTTGGATTTATGAGTCGTATTAAACTAACAGTAAAGAGCCCGATTAGAAAATACGTTAACACATGACCCCAGTGGCAGGCAGGCAGTGTTACGTTTCACTGACATCACTGAGAAGAGACCTGATGCTTATAGCACTGCCCACAGTTTCTCTGATTTCGTTTGGGATTCTGGACAGTCAGTGTCAGTCGGAATATAATGTGCCCACTGCGTTTAACATTGAAATTATTACAGAAGAGGATACGTAACCAGTGTTGCCAAACCAGCTTTTTTAGGGCTTACTCTGGCTCCTTGATACCATTTAGCTGGCAAATAAGTGATACAACTAGCGTCAAGAAATATGGGTTTTTTCACAATCATTTGGTTTCTTTCCTATTTTTTTTCTTTACTATAGGAAAGTAATAAAATTGTTTATTACAGGAAAACTATTCACACTTAACTAAGACTTCAAAACACGTTTCACTGTTCCATGAAAATGTGTTATTAGACTGAATTAAAAAGCACAACAAAGCAAACTAAAGCTGTGTTGCTGTGTCTTCCGGGCTCGTCAGCATACACATACACAGTTCAGAGCGTTACTGGACACCCTATTGCAGCGCACATAGGTGACATCAGCAAAGTATCGCAACTTCATAATAATGAAGGAACCTGTTCTACGCAAAGCAGCCTTTGATATACGCAGCATGTATCAGAAGTCACACGCATCACAGTTGCAATAAACAATGTGCTAACGTGAAATGAGGAGAGGAACAGCGAACTTAATTGAGTGCAGTAGTTTGCTTAGTGTAAAAAATAATGCAATATTACGGTGCAGATATCTTGAAATTCTTCCAGTAAGTACCTAGCAGAAACGTCATTTCTATTTTTGGTGTTAGATAAAGAAAGTAATGCGGAAGAAACTAACATGAAGATTATTGTTTAAATAGATTTTCCCTCAAAATATAGGGATTTTAAAACTGACTGATGTTTTACATGTATATCATAGAAATGAAATCACAAACTGTTTCAAACTATGTGATCAAAAGTATCCGGACACCTGGCTGAAATGACTTACAAGTTTGTGGCGCCCTCCATCGCTAATGCTGGAATTCAATACGGTATTAGCCTTGATGACAGCTTCCACTCTCACAGGCATACGCTGCTGGAAGGTTTCTTGGGGAATGGCAACCCATTCTTCACCGAGTGCTGCACTGAGGATAGGTATCGATGTCGGTCGGTGAGGCCTCGCACGAAGTCGGAGTTCCAAAACATTCCGAAAGTGTTCTGTAGGATTCAGGTCCGGATTCTGTGCAGGCTAGTCCATTACAGGGATGTTATTGTCGTGGAACCACTCCGCCACATGCCATGCATTATGAACAGGTGCTCGATCGTGTTCAAAGATCCAAGCGCCATACTCGAATTGGTCTTTAACAGCAGGAAGCAAGAAGGTGCTTAAAACATCAATGTAGGCCTGTGCTGCGATAGTGCCATGCAAAACAACAAGGGGTGCAAGCCCCCTCCATAAAAAATACGACCACACCATAACACCACCGCCTCCGAATTTTACTGTTGGCACTGCACACGCTGGTACGCTGACAGATGACGTTAACCGGGGATTCGCCATACCCAGAACCTGCCGTCGGGTTGCCACATTGTTTTTCCACTGCTCAATCGTCCAATGTTTACACTCCTTACACCAAATGATGCCTCGTTTGGCAATTACCGGCATGATGTGTGGCTTATGAACAGCCGCTCGACCATGAAATGCAGGTTTTCGCACCTCCCGCCTAACTGTCATAGTACTTGCAGTGGATCTTTGATGCAGTTTGGAATTCCTGTGTGATGGTCTGGATAGACGTCTGCCTATTACACATTACGACCCTCTTCAACTGTTGGCAGTCTTTATCAGGGAACGGACGAGGTCGGCCTGTGCGCTTTTATGCTGTACGTGTCCTTTCACGTTTCCGCTTCACTATCACATCGGAAGCAGTGGACGTAGGGATGTTTAGAAGTGTGTAAATCTCGCGTACAGACATATGACGCAAGTAACACCCAATCACCTGATCACGTTTGAAGTCCGTGAGTTCCGTGGAGCACGCCATTCTGCTCTCTCATGCTGTCTAATGAGTACTGCGTTCGCTGATATGCAGTACCTGGCTGTACGTGGCAGCACAATGCACCTAATATGAAAAATGTATGTTTTTGGGGGTGTCCGGATACTTTTGATCACATAGTGTATCTGAATTCGAAGTACAATTGCATCCAGAAATCATTTCTCTAACAAGATGCACAATGTTCGCCTCTAAATTTTTATTCTTCTGTGCTTCCAGGAAGCTTTACATTTTTGAATACCGAGCGAGGGTTAGCACACTGGACTCGCATTCGGGAGGACGACGGTTCAAACCCTCGTCCGGCCATCCTGATTTAGGTTTTCCGTGATTTCCTTAAATCTCTTCTGGCAAATGTCAGGACGCTTCCTTCGAAAGGGCACCGCCGACTTCCTTCCCCATCCTTCCCTAATCCGATAGGACCGATGATCTCTCTATTTGGCCCTCTCCCCCAAATCAATAAACATTTATGAATATCTGCACATTTTCTCTCCGGGGATTAAAGCCATTAAAATGAAACGTCGTACACGCATTTAAGTTGCCATGCAAAAACGTGTAGAATAGTTATTTCCTGAAGTACTTTTAAATTGATCTGAATACCTGATACGAGTAAATATGAGTAAATCATTTTTCAAGAACTTGATTCCAAGGAGAAAAAAGAAAACATAAAAATAATGTAGTTGTTGATTACATATTAGGTTGTCTGCATGAAAGATCTGATCGGATTGTTCTTCATATAGTTTGAATTATCTGACAATATCTACCTTACTACATTTTCGTATACATCGCTCCCTTTCTTAAATACCATATACTGTATAACTATCGCAAAAGCTTTGTTATTTTATTTCATCTTTTTTCTAACTTTTTTTTTTGTAGACACATACGTTTAGGAGAGTTGGCAACACTGTACGTAATTTCACACCATTCACAAAAGGTATGTTAAACCTGTAACAGTACGACAGAGTAAATACAGTGTTTCAGTATGTGATGGTTACGAAAGAGCAGACTGTGTGTCGGCTTGTGAGAGACAGTATTTGGTAGGGTGCGCAAACGTCTCCGACGTTCACTGCTAAGAAGTGCTGCACTTCACGTCTGTATCATACCACCAAAGCAGTCATGGCAGCTGGACTCTCCCCGTTACGTTAACGCCTTTGCAGAGATTCGGTGTAGACGCTGGTGAGCACGTGCACAGCCGCCCGTTACTTTCTCCTGCTCTCTCGATGTGGCGGAGGTTCCTCAGGAATTACCCGCACAAGTGGCATGATTAGGGATGACTAGTTTTCGTTCCGCCTCTCCACTTTCTTCCCATCCCAGACTCAGCTGCTGCGACTCACACAGTTCAAGCAAACTCTCGCTCTCACTACACGAGCCACTAAAATGATTAAAAGGCTTTCAGACTATAATTTGATGTGAAACATGTCTCCCATCTGCCCGACAAAACACTGGAAAAATCGGTGAAACTACGAGAAAAACTGAGTAACGTTAACAGCCATGACATCTGTAACAAAATAAACATCTATCACGAAACGGTTACAAACTGCATAGTCATATAGTAATTCGATCTGATGGAGGATCGTAATTACATCGACGAAACGTAACTGAATCAGAACAAATTTACGCAGTTCAAATGGTTCAAATGGCTCTGAGCACTATGGGACTCAACTGCTGTGGTCATCAGTCCCCTAGAACTTAGAACTACTTAAACCTAACTAACCTAAGGACATCGCACACATCCATGTCCGAGGCAGGATTCGAACCTGCGACCGCAGCAGTCGCACGATTCCGGACTGCGCCCCTAGAACCGCGAGACCACCGCGGCCGGCAGTTTACGCAGTTTTTGAAGTTGCTCACTGCAGGCGACACAATCTGGCCGCTTACGACAACGGTGCACGAAAAAGGCGGTTATCGAAGTAAGCTGTGGCTACGTGAATGGAAAGATCGTCACCTAAACATGAACAGAAATGATAAGTAAATCGACACCCTAGATGCAAACAGGCGTTAATATATTTCCAGAATGAGATTTTCACTCTGCAGCGGAGTGTGCGCTGATACGAAACTGGCAGATTAAAACTGTGTGCCGGACCGAGGCTCGAACTCGGGACCTTTGCCTTTCGCGGGCAAGTGCTCTACCAACTGAGCTACCGAAGCACGACTCACGCCCCGTCCTCACAGTTTTACTTCCGCCAGGCAAAGGTCCCGAGTTCGAGTCTCGGTCCGGCACACAGTTTTAATCTGCCAGGAAGTTTCAGGCGTTAATATACATCATTAGGGACGTGTTGAAAATGTGTGCCCCGACCGGGACTTGAACTCGAACATGGCAGACGCTCTATCCATCTTCTTTTTTTTTTTTTGTCGCTGACCTCATTTTGTTCTATATTGTCCGCTGAATTCGTTCGGGGCGGACATTCGATGACACCCGGTCAGGTTCTCCGTTGATCCGTTCACTCAGGGTTTTTTTTTATATATTATTACGTAGGGTAGCAGCACTCTGGTCGAACACGCTGAGCTGCCGTGACGGCTGTTTTCCCATCACACTCATTACTCGTGGCAGATCAGTCTACTAACAAGGGAACCTCCCCATCGCACCCCCCTCAGATTTGGTTATAATTTGGCACAGTGGATAGGCCTTGAAAAACTGAACACAGGTAAGTCGAAAAAACAGGAAGAAGTTGTGTGGAACTATGAAAAAATAAGCAAAATATACAAACTGAGTAGTCCGTGGTCAACACAGGCAACATCAAGGATGATACGGGCACAGGAGCGCCGTGGTCCTGTGGTAAGTGTGAGCAGCTGGTTCAAGTCTACCCTCGAGCGAAAAGTTTACTTACTTTATTTTTGCAAAGTTATGATCTGTCCGTTCGTTCATTGACGTCTATGATCACTGTAATAAGTTTAGTGTCTGTGTTTTGCGACCGCACCGCAAAACCGTGCGATTAGTAGACAAAAGGACGTGCCTCTCCAATGGGAACCGAAAACATTTGATCCAGGTAAACACGTCTGATATATTCTATACGACACTGGTGATGGCATGTGCGTCACATGACAGGAATATGTTGTCGACCCACCTAACTTGCACACTTGGCGAATGGGTAAAAAGATTCTTCTACCTTGCCCGATTTAGATTTTCTTGTGGATGTGATAATCACTCCCAAAAAAGTGCTGAAAACATAAGAGTGTGTCACATAAACTGCAACAAATGAATGCAACAGTTTCACAGTCGCACAGTTTTCTCTGTGCTCTGTCAAAACATATGTTTTTAACGTTTTCAAATTTTTCCGTGTGTAGACCGTCAAATCCTGCATATGTCCAAGCAAATCTGAACATGTCCTGGAATTTTGGAGAGCGAAATTGATTATGTGTGAGTGCCTGAACTCTGATAATTGTCTGAAAATAAAAATTTAAACTTTTTACTGGAGGGAAAACTTGAACCAAGGACCTCTTGTTCCGCAGCTGCGAAACAGGCGTTGATATACATCATTGGGGACATGTTGAAACATTTGCACGGTCATCAATGGTATCCCTTCTTTCGGGAACAGATACTACCTTCATATATAGTTAAACATGATATCTCTGAGGGTCACACTGTAAAGAAATTTCGAAAGAAACAGAGTGTACTGCATAATAGGTGTAAAACATAGGTCCCGGCGGAGGTTCGAGTCCTCCCTTGGGCATGTGCGTGTGTGTGTGTTTGTCCTTAGGATAATTTAGGTTAAGTAGTGTGTAAGCTTAGGGACTGATGACCTTAGCAATTAAGTCCCATAGGATTTCGCACACATTTGAACATTTTTGTAAAACATAGTATAGGGCTACAGATAGAGAGGTGATGAATGATGCGCATTTGGTTGTCAAGAGAACAACGTGTGAAGTGTTCGATAACTACCGTAGCGGAATATTGTCTAGAGACCTTTCACAGAATTCTGGTCGTATATAAAGTCTGTTAACAGCGCCAAAGTTAGTGTATAGCCACTCACAGACGAGAAAGGAACGGACGTCGAGGGTAGCAAGGCAAAACCAGAAATGCTTAACTCCGTCTTCAAATGTTCCTTTACAATGGAAAACTCAGGACTATTACTCCAATTTAATTTTCACACCATTTAAAAGGGGACCGAAATTGATATTAGGGTCAGGGGTGTTGAGAAACAGCCGAAATCACTAAAACAGAACAAAGTTCCTTCGCCCAATAGAATCGCTATAAGATTGTATGCCGAATTTGCGCTGAATTAGCTCTTCTTTTAGCTATAACCTATCACAGATCCGTAGAACAAAAAACGGTGCTCAGTTGTTGTAAGGAAGCACAGATGAAACCAGTCTACAGGACGGACAGCGGCAATGACCCACACAACTACTGTCCAGTATCCTTGACGACCATTTGTTCTAAAATCGTAGAACATACACAGACCGAAAAAAATCGCAAAACAAAAACTAATTAATGTAGTATCATGAAATTTCGAGAGTATATTTGTTTATGTAACATATTTAAGTGATTAACATTACACGATCGGTTAATGTAAGTGGGGGATAAGCCATTGCAGATGTGAAATGCTGGTACATAAATAACCGATGTAACCACTACATTGATTAATGCAAGAATGCAAACGTGCATGCATTGTGCTGTACAGGTGCCGGATGTCAGTTTGTAGGATGGAGTTCTATGCCTGTTGCACTTGGCCGGTCAATACAGAGACCGTTAATGTTGGTTGTGATTGCCGCTGTAGCTGTCGTCCGATGATGCCACATATGTGATCGACTGGAGAGAGATCTGGTGATCGAGCAGGCCAAGGCAACATGTCGACACTCTGTATAGCATGTTGGGCAACAAGAGCGGCATGTGGGTGAGTGTTATCCTGTTGGAAAACGTCCCCTGGAATGCTGTTCATAAATGACAGCAGAACAGGTCGATCACCAGACTGAAATACAAACCTGCAGTTAGGATGCATGGGATAACCACAAGAGTGCTCCTGCTGTCAAACGATGTCGCACCCGAGACCATAGCTCCAGGTGTAGGTCCAGTGTGTCTAAGATGAAGACAAGTTGGTTGTAGGCCCTCAGCTGGCCTCCATCTAACCAAAAACGGCCATCACTGGCAGACAACCTTTCATCGAACAACACGCCAGACCTCCATCCTGCCATCCAACGAGCTCTCGCTTGACACCATTGACGTCCCAGATGGTGGTGGTTTGGTGTCAGTGGAATGCATTCTACAGAGTGTCTGACTCGGAGCTGTCCTTGAAGTAGCCGATTTGTAACTGTTCGTTGTGTCACTGTAGTGCCAACTGCTGTTACAATTACTGCTGCAGATGCGATACGATGCGTCAGAGCTATACGCCCGACACGACGGTCTCTCGGTAGTAGCACCTGGCCATCCGGAGCCCGGTTTTTTGGCGACCATGCTCTCTCGTGACCACAGGAGCCAGGTATCACGCATAGTGGCTACATTCCTGCCACGTCTTTCTGCAGTATCGCAAAAAAAAAAAATGGTTCAAATTGCTCTGAGCACTATGGGACTCAACTTCTGAGGTCATTAGCCCCTAGTACTTAGAACTAGTTAAACCTAACTAACCTAAGGACATCACAAACATCCATGCCCGAGGCAGGATTCGAACCTGCGACCGTAGCGGTCTTGCGGTTCCAGACTGCAACGCCTTTAACCGCACGGCCACTGCGGCCGGCGCAGTATCGCAGAAGGAACATCCAGATTCTTGTAGCGCTATTATAGGACCTCGTTCAGATTCATTGAGGTGTTGATATGGCGTCTTTGTGTCCTTAAAGGGGTTCTTGACTAACATCAACTCACCACGTCCAGTCTCAAGGTACAGCGTGTATTTAAAGCACACCTGATTTGCATCTTCGGAGTGGCGCTACTAGCGCCATTCTTAAGCGACTGGTGAAATTTGAATAGACATCTTTCAGATGTCGAAACACGTCTTATAACTTTTGTTTATGTTGCACAGCTCCTTCTTGGTGTTCCGATTTTCTTTTCGTCAGTATATTCTGAGCTCAAACGTAATGAGATATCTTGAACAAAATGGCTTCTCCCAACTCGTACCTTTCTCACAGGACATGCTGAAAGACACACATCAAGGCAGTTATATGTATGCATAATTTCCCAATTTCTGAAAAGCATTTGACTCAGTACCACACTTATGCTTCTTATGAAACGTCCGACCGCCTGGCGTATCAAGTGAAATTTGTGACTGGATTGAGGATTTTTTTTTTTTTTTTTTTTTTTAGGGAGGACACAGCATGTCATTTTGGAAAGAGAGTAATTGACACGTATATAAGTAATTTCAGATGTGCCCCAGAGAAGTTTGTTGGAGCACTTGCTGTTCGTGATGCATATTAATGATCTTTCAGACAATGTTAATGGTAACCTCAAATTTTTTGCAGATGATGCAGTTATCTGTGATGAAATACTGTATGAAAAAGCTGCACAAATATTCACGGACCTTGATGAGATTTCAAAGTGGTGCAAAGATTGGTAACTTGATTTAAAGATTGTACACTTCAAAAAACGAAAAAAATGTAGTATCCTATAATTAAAGTATCAACGAGCCACAGATGGAATCTGTAAATTCATATAAATGCTTGTGTGTAACACTTTGAAGATATTAGAAGTGGAACAATCACAAAAGTTCAGCCGTGGGCAATGGAAGTATCAGACTACGATTTTTTGGTGAATGTATACTCAGTCTACCAAGGAGACTGATTACAAATCTCTCATGTGACCCATCCTAGAATATCGCTCATGTGTGTGGGACCTGTAGCAAGTAGGACTAACAGGGTATATTGAAAGGATACAAAGGTGGGCAGGACGAATGGTCTGTTCGATCTATGGGAGAGTGTGATGAAGATGCTGAAACAACTGAACTGGTGAACTGGCAGATCCCTGGAGATAGACCCAAACCATCCCGAGAAAACTTACTTAGAAACTTTCCAGAACAAACTTTCAGTGTTGAGTGTAAGAATCCATACGTATCGCTAGCACATGGATCGCAGAGACAATATCGGCTTAATTACAGCACGCCCAGAGGTATTTAAACAATCATTCTTCTCGCAATCCATTCGCGAATTGAACAGAAGATAGCTCTAATCAAATGGTTCAAATGGCTCTGAGCACTATGGGACTTAACTTCTGAGGTCATCAGTCCCCTACAACTTAGAACTACTTAAACCTAACTAACCTAAGGAAATCACACCCATCCATGCCCGAGGCAGGATTCGAACCTGCGATCGTAGCGGTCGCGCGGTTCCGCACTGTAGCGCCTAGAACCGCTCGGCCATAGCTCTAATAACTGGTAGAATGGGACATACCCGTTTCCATGCACTTCACAGTGGTTTCTCTGACAGCGAGTTGCGCATCATTACTCTTGAGTATTCTGACTAATCACCTGTTACTCTCTTTTAACTTCTAATTTATATTCACTTTAATTGTATGATCCACCATCTTCAATTAGTAACAAACTTTCCTCGTTATGATGTCCTGAATCTGTTTCTCTCATAGATCGCAAAATGTTTATTAATGCTTAACGATTTCTGAACGTAAGTCACACTTTATGTGCCACTGTCATTACTTCCCTTTCCTGTTCCAGTCGTGTATGGTTCGCGGGAAGAACGACTGCCGGAAAGCCTCCGTGGGCGCTCGAATCTCTCTAATTTTACATTCGTGATCTCCTCGGGAGGTATAAGTAGGGGGAAGTAATATATTCGATACCTCATCCAGAAACGCACCCTCTCGAAATCTGGACAGCAAGTTACACCGCGATGCAGAGCGCCTCTCGTGCAGAGAGTAAATGTTCCCGATTTTTCCAGACAGGTCGGTTGCGATACGGATAACAGGTGCACCGTAGTATGCGAGTTAAATGGAGGGAAATTGGAAACGTACTCCATTGTACGCGAGACGGTACTATTCTTGTAGCCTAAAGTCTAAATTGTTCACTGAGTCACTGTGAAATCCTGGCAGTATATGGAGTAAATGCAACGTGGCGTCCGACAGCAAGAATTTAACCAAGGCCATGCAGACGTGGGTGATGCTGGACGGGAATTCTAGATCTTGATCAAGGCGATTTCTGTCTCTTCGGTAAACCGAAAGAACATTGGAAGGGAAGAGATTTTCCAACGATGAAAATGTTCACACAGGTGTTCTGAAGTTCTCCGTTACCAAGGAGTGGATTCGACAATTGGCAGAAATATCCGACCTTTCTTCACAGAGACTTGGTGTCTATGATAAAAAATAGTGGCATATATCTGTGTTATCATTCGACAGAAGCTACTTGGTGTTCATTTTTCCAGCAAACGTAGCAAGAAATTTCTTGAATTCAAGGCCTTCTCTGAAGTAGCATTGAAATAAATCTCTGCATTCAAAAGAAATCAGCGATGAAAACAATAGTTCGTCACACAAACTTTATCTGGATCTCATAATTAATATCTATGCGAATTTTGACTGTGATCTCTTAATATATTGGATACGCAGATAGCCGTCTTCTTCCTGCCTTTAATAATAGTTCGTCACACAAACTTTATCTGGATCTCATAATTAATATCTATGCGAATTTTGACTGATCTCTTAATATATTGGATACGCAGATAGCCGTCTTCTTCTTGCCTCTTACTTAGGCCTCGCTACTAGAAGGTTACGTAGTGTATCAGTTCTGTATGTTTCACTGAGGTGACAAAAGTCACGGAATGCCTTCTAGTAACTTTTCGGACCTACTTTTTTCCGGCGTAGTTCAGCAACTCGACGAGGCATGGACTTAACAAGTTGTTGGAAGTCCCCTGCAGAAATATTGAGCCACGCTGCCGTCCATAAGTGCGAAACTGTTGCCTGTGCAATATTTTGTGCACGATCTGACCTCTCGATTACATCCCATAAATGTTCGAAAGGATTCATACTGGGTGATCTGGATGGCCAAATCATTCGCTAGAATTGTCCAGAACGTCGTTCTTCAAACCGGTCGTGAAGAATTGTGGCCCAGTGACATGGTGCATTGTTATCCACAAAAATTGCATCGTTGTTTGGGAACATGAATTCCATGAATGGCTGCAAATGGTCCTCAGGAGGTTCAGTTGGACAAGAGTACCCAAACCATTCCACGTAAACACAATCAACACCGTTATGGAGCCACTTTCAGTTTGCATAGTGTCTTCTTGACAACTTGGGCCCATGGGTTCGTGGGGTCTGCACCACACTCGAACCCTACCATCAGCTCTCACCAACTGAAATTTGGATTCATCTGACCAGATCGCGGTTTTCTAGTCGTCTGGGGTCTGACCGATGTGGTTCCGAGCCCAGGAAGGTGCTGCAGGCGATGTGCTGTTAGTAACGGCACTCGCGTCAGTCGTCTGCTCCTACAGCCCATTAACGCCAAATGTCACCGCACTGTCCTAACGGATACGTTCGCCGTACGTCCCACACTGATTTCTTCGGTTATTTCACGCAATGTTACTTGTCTGTTAGCACTGACGCCTAAAATTTGGTACTCTCGCCACACTCTTGACACTGTAGAATATTGAAGTCGCCAACGATTTCGGAAATGGAATATCCCATGCGTCTAGGTCCCATGCGTCTAGCTCCAACTACCATTCCGCGTTCAAAGTCTGTTAATCCCGCCGCGCGGCCATAAACGTCGGAAACCTTTTCATATGAAACGCATGAGTACAAATGACAGTTCCGCCTCTGCACTGCTCCTTTTATACCATGTGTACGCGGCACTACTGCCATCCGTATGTGAGCATAGCGCTATCCCATGACTTTTGTCACCTCAGTGTACTGTGAAGTAATAATTCATTTGTGTCTTAAATATGTCTGAGTCTGCTCCTGTTCCTCACTAATTATTAATTTGTTATTTTTGCACCCTTTTAAATACGTTGGAAGTGATTGGTTTGGTGATGCAACTATCGCGCGCCATAGCTCGCTATCGTTGAACCTACAGTCCACGTCTTAAACTTTGTCCGATCACCATTATCCTTATTATGCAGACAATTTCTTTGCATTAAACTTTAACAATAACACGGTTTATGTCATCAAGCTTGCCGCTTACTAACGACGATTACTGAGCCTGATGCTTCAACAACATGATAAACAAAGATATCACATGAGAATAAAATCATGCAGTAGAAGAATTTAATAATCATTCATTTCATCCACTCTCAAGTCCACATTTATATATGTTACTGCCATTCTCCTGAAGTCGCCGATGTGATGCGCCTTTCCTTCGTTAATATTTCACATTCTTACTTGAAAATTAACATAAAATCCTCACCGGTACGAAGGAGGTAGCATTACAGAAAATAATTCGGACATTAAAGTGTCCTTTTGGCGGTCTTAGCAGTTCACCTGCTTCGCACCATCCTGTTCACTCGGGAACAACCGAAAAGGCTCATCAGTAAGGAAACGGAAACGGCGTAACCGCGACACTTCAAGACCAAGGAATGAAAGTCAAGTGATGCGTCACTAATGAGGCTTCAGTACAACGGCGTTACAGTGCAACGTGAGGCGATTCATAATGCGTCTGGGTAAATCACGTCTAAGGAATATGTCAGAAAGAATTTAGAAACGCTGTTCCAAGCCATGTATCAGATAATTTATTTATTTACTTACCTGATCTGATTAGGTCCATCAGGCCCTTTCTTACATCGGCCCAGGGTTTCACCCATTCAGTACCTTTTAGCATCATAGTTACCAGAGAAATAACAATAACAAAACAAATTTAGAAACATGAAGAATTTAGACTGGAATGTATGTAGGAAGCAACATATGTCACGAATAGAAAATTACTATAAGATGTCGTGGACTTGTCCGTTAGAACAGTTACACTTTGGCAGCAGGCTGAGGCTCTAAAGCCAATCACCAGGTGTCGTCAGCTGAGTTTACACGTGTGTCCTGCCACTAATGTCCATTGGTGATGACTTTCACTTGTAATTCTGGCCTGAGCTAAAACTTTTCTGTCTGAAGTTATAACGAAACTTGGAACTGTGTACATCTGTACATTGAAAATGTCGTCGAAGAATGGACTTAGGACTGCAGCAGGTCATTTCAACAAAACAGTTGGTTACTTCTATGCCGGTCTGTCTGTTTTTCCACGATTAACTTGGAAAGTATTTTATGAAACTTGGTATGAAATTTTACCGTCGGGCTTCACTGCAGTTTAAAACAACACAATTCACCAACTTAGCTGAGCGATCAGTGTGTCCGACTGCCATGCGAAGGACAAGTGTTCTGTCGGGGATTTTGTTGTTATTGAGAGGACTGGAATAGTGTGCACTCCACCTCTGAACGTCAACTGAGGAGCTAATTAAGTGAGACTTAGCGAATAAAAAGTCTGGAATTTGATTGTGTACCAGGACTACAGATATGTGCCTGCTAACGATGAAAAACTTAATTTCTTGAATGATGTTAATTTGCGGCATTAGGTGTCATTGTTTGGATTAAACCAGACTTTGATTTCATGTTGTTCACTATTACGTAGTTCTGGCAGTGCAGCGATTCTCAAGTGTAGAGTATAACCCGTTTAAATACCTATCCTTGGGTTACAATCAGCTAACTTGTCTACGTCATACAATTTTAGAAGCAGAACGTGGTTGGCCGGTGTTTACAATTATTGGTGTAATACCAGGTGTTACGAAAACAATAATTACCCAGCCTAATCACTAAGGAGTAGCACAACCTAACTGACGTGGCTACTGAAACACGATTCTCAGAAATGTTGTTTTCTGGCTGGGCATCAAATGTCGGAGATTTAATATTAATTTTTTGCTTTAATTTGTCGTCAATTTCTGCTCCAGAAAAAAGTTATCACCCTTAACAACTCGAAAAATACTAAAAGTTTGCGGGAAATTCGATCGCAAGAGAAGTCTAAAACTGGGTCACACGTACCAGTACACACTTGCACAGTATCACAGGATGCTGACAGGCCCGCCGGAGACCGCAGTTCTCCGCTTCCTGTCGGGGCGAAGTCCCGAAAGTCGTCGCACTACATCTCTCCACAGACTCCTGAGCGTTCATCTGAACTTTGGTACTGTCAGCTCAAGGCATACAGAAACAGTGCTGACGACTATCATTTGTAGAAAGAGAAGCGAAAAGAACTGAGTCTAAACAAAATTATAGTCACAAGTATGGGTACCTGAATTAATACTAGCCGTTTGTTGGACAGCAAGCACGTTTCTACCTTTATAGAGTGGTTTAGGAATCTTGAAGGAAAGTAGCGTCCGTCGGCAGCCACAACCTTTTTCCTCTTACTGGGTAACAAATGGATTCCACGATTAAAAAAATTCAATTTCTTTTGAGATGATCCACCCATAGAGCTTCTTGTCCAGATCCTTAAAAGATGTGAAGGGCTGTGCAACAAGTCCACGCTGCATGCACCGAAATAAATAGTAATCGGAACGGGCGATATCTGGTGAATGTAGTGGATAAGGTAAGACATCTTATCGAAATTCTTTCAAGGTCATGTGGTTTGGCATTGACACGAATCAGAATTATTGTCATATCTGTGAGCATAGAGCGGGCGTTTGTCTTTAGCGCGCGATTCAAATTGAGTAATGGTGCTTCTTAGCGTTCAGTATTCTTCCATTAATTTGGTTGAAGAAGCTCATAGGACACCACACCGACGAGGACGCATTTTGTCAGTCACCTCCAAATCGTTGTCTCTGAATCGTCGAAGTCAGTCTCTGTAAGTTGTTTCAGACAGAGCATGTTCTCCATATGCTTCCACTAGCAAACGATGACTTTCCGCAACAGATTTCCTAAGATGAGAGCAGCAGAGTAGTACTTCGCGCAAATGTTGTTTTGTTAGGCACAAACCCCGACATACGCTAAGGCACTAAAAAGTTATGTTATTTTCACCTCTCTCGAAAGTCACACACATATCTGAAAGCCTAATGTTTCTTCTGTAAAACCGGTCTCTTATCGCAGTCCACTATGCTGCACTAGTACAGTTACTGCTCTCTTTTTGACAACAGCGAGAATTAATTCAAGCTTTCAGCAGCTATTTTATGAACTCTTAATGTCAGATTGTCCCAGAGACCTTAAGAACTAAAAAGGAAAGGTTTCTGTTTAACATCCCATCGACATCGATTTCAGAAGAGACGGGTTATTATGTCAGATACAGCAGCACTGAAGCAAATACCATGATGAGGAAACCACCTCCAGTGACTGAGACAAAAACTACTGAAAACATCCACGATGGACTCCCAGCGCTCCCAGAATACACATGGCAGTGAATCTCGCTTGGTGTTCTGTCGCCTATTCTGGATAAACGAAACTCATACTTTCCATATGCTAAGTTTACACTGATTGTACCCACTCCCCAGTCCTGCTCAGCTAAAGTAGTGTTGCATCCGGAAGTGACTTCAAATACAAATAAATGAAAAAGACAAATGGGAGAGAACGTAGAAAGTCTAAAAAATGCAGTCAAGAATAGAGCACGTTCTTTACAATAAAACGGCCGACATTACACCAAAAAATAAAAGAAATATCATTATTAAAGTCCAACACTGGACTGTCAATTGCGAAAGCGATTTAGACACGATAAACACATGCATGTCTCAAAGAACATACAGTCACTCTTCCGTCTGTTTGATTAACTTTATCTTTGGCTGAGGACCCCAAAGGTATGCCTTAAGCAAGTCACTTAAAATCTGAGACAAGACAGCCAATACAATTGCTTGGCATGGCTTGCTGACAAAGAAGACACACTTCCCTTCCACCTACTTCCGTGAACACTCTTTTTTCCTGCTGGGACGCATCTAGTTGGTTGGTATAGACACTTGTCTTGTGATGCTGGAATGGGCACATGGGAGAGACATCGTCCAAGATTATGGTGAGATGGTTGCGTACTTGCACAGTCTTTGTGTAATTATACGTTACATGGTTTTTCAGACTTATTCAGGCGAGATACTTTGCAATTGCGTTTCATGTGAGCAAGGTTATTTTCTACGTTCAGTTTCAAAACTCATTGTAACATTCACCTGAGACTGTAAGTAGTTTATCCCTTTGCTTTTGCACTCGTTACAGAACACTTAAACTCTCGTTCCCGAGAAAATTACGTTCCGTTTCATTATATACCAAGACGAAGGAGAAAGATCACCTTCAAAACAGAGAACACTATTTTTAAAGTCTTTTAGAATTTCGTAACCAGTTTCTCCAGACCCTCGGCAGACTTCGGACCAATACCTTGTTTCATACCCTTAAGTGTCCGCAACTTCTGGTGAGCCACTGGCGCCGTCACATTTCTTGTAAAAGAGTTTAACCAGCAGCATGCGATCCTGCATTGAGACAGTCATGCCGAGTACCTCAAGCGCAAACTGAGGAACAGCCGCGTACCCTGCTTCTTTTATTTTGCACATTCTGCCACTGATGGCGCCACCAAGTGGTAAAGTTTCGTGATTTTTTTTTCTTTTCATTACCTTTTTCCCATAATACTCCGTCTAAATCTGACGTCATTTTGAGTTGTTTTTAGTTTTTTACAGTGTTTTGAAACTGGACCTTTATTTATAATCACCCAGTATATTCTTCCGTTGGAAATTTTTGTTGTTGATGAACACCCGTTTCGATGTCCGCACCATTAGCTGAATGGTCACTGCGTTGGACTACCAAGCACGGGGGCCCGGGATTGATAACCCGGGTGGGGAGGGAGATTTTCTCTCCTCTGGGTCTGGGTGTTGTGCTGTCCTCATCATCACTTCATCCCCATTGCCGACGCGCAGGTTGCCCAGTGTGGCGTCGCACTTAATAAGACTTGCACTTGGCGGCCGAACTTACCGTCTGGGAACTCACGGCCACTGACGCCATACGATCATTTCCATTTTTTTACCCATTTCGATGTTTGAAAGTTTATGACCTTATGCCGTTGTTGATGAGTTAATGAAAACTGTTTCTCCCACTTTTGGAATGGAATACCTCTTCTCTTCCCACTGTAGCAATAATATCGCCCAGTAGGACTTTAAAATTACTATTCGGGATGGCATCCTCGCCTACCTCTAATTCATCCTTAACTTCGGATGTGCTTTCTTCTGTGGATGTATAGCAGTTCTCAAAAGACATTTTACATATCTTCGTGCCTGTTATTAATACTGATATTCTAAGAGTAAGTGACGAAAACCCAGACACACACACACACACAGATAGAGCTTTACACAAAATCCCAGACCCGATTTGTGTCCTGTCTCACAGCTTCCATAAAAGATCGTCTACTTTTCGGATTCAAGGGCTGTCAGTATCCTCCCAAAGAGCTTCTGTAAAGCGATTAAATCCATCCTCTATCTTTCGATCTCATTGATTAGACTGTTTGAGGCACCTGTTTTATAGAAACTACGAATATTCCATGTTCCAAGCAAGCCGCTGTCGCCGAACAGTTCTAGGCGCTTCAGTCCGGAAGCCGGCCGGTGTGGCCGAGCGGTTCTAGGCGCTGCAGTCTGGGACCGCGCGATAAGAACCGCTAGGATAAGGTAAACGATTTGGAACATGTTTCAAAAATGGCTCTAAGCACTATGGAACTTAACATCTGAGACTACGAACTTCGAATTACTTAAACCTAACTAACCTAAGGACAACACTACCATGCCCGAGGCAGGATTCGAACCTGCGACCGTGGCGGTCGCGCGGTTCCAGACTGTAGCGCCAAGAACAGCTCGGGCACTCTGGCCGGCCTTTTCCCTTTGAGGCTGGCTGTTTCATGGTACCCGTGGTGAAAACCTCACAGTTTTGCTTTTGATGCGCAGGATTTCTGGTAATTACTTGACGTAAACGTACATTGGCTCTCAACAATTTAAAAGTACTATTGGGTATACCAGTGTGTGATTCTCGTTCCTTGAATTGCATTGTTGTTGTGGTCTTCAGTCCTGAGACTGGTTTGATGCAGCTCTCCATGCTACTCTATCCTGCGCAAGCTTCTTCATCTCCCAGTACCTACTGCAACCTACATCCTTCTGAATCTGCTTAGTGTATTCATCTCTTGGTCTCCCTCTACGATTTTTACCCTCCACGCTGCCCTCCAATGCTAAATTTGTGATCCCTTGATGCCTCAAAACATGTCCTACCAACCGATCCCTTCTTCTAGTCAAGTTGTGCCACAAACTGCTCTTCTCCCCAATCCTATTCAATACCTCCTCATTAGTTACGTGATCTACCCACCTTATCTTCAGCATTCTTCTGTAGCACCACATTTCGAAAGCTTCTATTCTCTTCTTGTCCAAACTGCTTATCGTCCATGTTTCACTTCCATACATGGCTACACTCCATACAAATACTTTCAGAAACGACTTCCTGACACTTAAATCTATATTCGATGTTAACAAATTTCTCTTCTTCAGAAACGACTTCCTTGCAATTGCCAGTCTACATTTTATATCCTCTCTACTTCGACCATCATCAGTTATTTTACTCCCTAAATAGCAAAACTCCTTTACTACTTTATGTGTCTCATTTCCTAATCTAATCCCTTCAGCATCACCCGATTTAATTTGACTACATTCCATTATCCTCGTTTTGATTTTGTTGATGTTCATCTTATACCCTCCTTTCAAGACACTGTCCATTCCGTTCAACTGCTCTTCCAAGTCCTTTGCTGTCTCTGACAGAATTACAATGTCATCGGCAAACCTCTAAGTTTTTACTTCTTCTCCATGAATTTTAATACCTACTCCGAATTTTTCTTTTGTTTCCTTTACTGCTTGCTCAATATACAGATTGAATAACATCGGGGAGAGGCTACAACCCTGTCTCACTCCTTTCCCAACCACTGCTTCGCTTCCATGTCCCTCGACTCTTATAACTGCCATCTGGTTTCTGTACAAATTGTAAATAGCCTTTCGCTCCCTGTATTTTACCCCTGCCATCTTCAGAATTTGAAAGACAGTATTCCAGTTAACGTTGTCAAAAGCTTTCTCTAAGTCTACAAATGCTAGAAACGTAGGTTTGCCTTTTCTTAATCTTTCTTCTAAGATAAGTCGTAAGGTCAGTATTGCCTCACGTGTTCCAACATTTCTACTGAATCCAAACTGATCCTCCCCGAGGTCCGCTTCTACCAGTTTTTCCATTCGTCTGTAAAGAATTCGCGTTAGTATTTTGCAGCTGTGACTTATTAAACTAATAGTTCTGTAATTTTCACATCTGTCAACACCTGCTATCTTTGGGATTGGAATTATTGTATTCTTCTTGAAGTCTGTGGGTATTTCGCCTGTCTCATACATCTTGCTCACCAGATGCATTAGGCCAATCTAATTTATTTATTCTATATTTTGTTTAAGCTTCAAGGGAAATCTTCCGTTCAATAGGTGGCTAAAAAACTGGATTACCAAGCCACCCAAAGTGACTAATTGTGGTTCCTTGAGAAACATAAAATAATCTACAAAAAAAAATCTCGAGCAGTATAATACAATACAGTCAACACAATTTTTACATTGCATGGTATCTTGTTACCCTCGAGGCCCCCAGACGTCAGGTAATGTTTTAGTTTCGTCCACATTTCGCTAACGTATGCCTAAATATTCGTTTTTTT
Source organism: Schistocerca piceifrons (assembly GCF_021461385.2). Lineage (NCBI taxonomy): Eukaryota > Metazoa > Arthropoda > Insecta > Orthoptera > Acrididae > Schistocerca > Schistocerca piceifrons. The sequence goes on from NC_060139.1 coordinate 559,598,269, forward strand.
CCCGCGAGGACAATGACCTTAGTGCCTCGGTCCACATGCTAAAAATAAAGATGCTCTAATAGCTACACCGGAAGATGAGGCAATCAGTAGCACAATACATCGCATTCTATTTTAAAAGCGAGTGCTTGCATATTGTAGTTCCATAAGCCGCCAATTCAAATCGGAGTTGCAGTTCATCTTCCACAGTGGATGTAATGAATAATGTTGTCTGTTAAGACTGTTCCCAAATTTCAGCGGAACGGTGCCATCTCAAGGAAAATTGTTTCCTCTTTCATCTTTTGCCAGAGTGAGTCTGTTATTCAACTATAGCGTCTGTAGAGATACCACATAAACAAAGACCTTCTATGTCACAAATTAAAGACCGGACAAGCATTTGTAGCAGACAGCTGATGCAAACGTGGCACGAATATGAGACGTGACTGCATAGAGGAATCACATACTCAGTGGTTGAGCAAGTATAGTATTCGAATTATTCAAGGCACTATTCTGCTGCATTATTTGGCAACGACCGCACACGAAATGTTAATAATGTTCTACAATCCTGTTATACGGAGAAACAAAGCTTTGTTTCGGTTTTTATTTATTTATAGAACGAAGCAGTTTTTGTCTATGGGGTGAAACGAGCCTTATTTAGTTGTAGAATATGATATGGAAGAGGCTCATTAAAGCGTAATGTGTTTGGTGCCATTGGTGCTAACAGAGTTTATGGATAGCTGCTCTTTGGAACATCACTATAAACATAAAATTTTTTACACCTGCAAAAAGACTTAAATTACTTTATTTCCACCCATTGTGTGTCCATCTATATTTCAGAAGCTACTTTACAGAAACTGCTCCTCGACAGTGGATCGCCAGAGGCGACTACCTAGCTGTCGTACATTGAGGCGCCAAGTGGTTTCTATCCTACCGATTATATCAACAGCAAGATTTTTGTACATCAAACATCTGATTCACTTCCTCAAACAAGATGTTGCTTTGGTTCCACTTTGAACTCATTAACTGAGGAGGAAATTTAGTATACATTTTATATTTCGTGTGATACAAGCGTTCTGGCGTAGGATTTAAATTTATGCTTCTGTTGCTCAGTCTTAATTAAAAACGTAATTTTATAGCCTGCCTCCGTTTTTAAGTGATCTGTCATTATGAGGCACTAACAATATGTAAAAACAATAAAACTTCTTATTTTGTATTGTGGCTGCAATATATTTGCTCTCGACTACTTTCCTAAAATCAAACCGGCCACTAGCTAGAATGGCTGTAGAAATGATAGCAAAAAGATATATAGTATACATCAGAGACAGAAATCCTACAGAAAGAAATTTACAGAAATGGTCAGAAACTCGTGAGACTCGATTTAAGGTTACATAGTACTAAATTTCGTGGAAGAACAAATATCTAAGGAAAGTAAATCAGCCCAGTTAAATGGAAAGAAAGGAGAACATCAAACCAGAATATTACATAGTGGTACCTGGGCTATGCCATTCAGTGAATTTAGAATTTTGTGCATAGCGTACGGAAGAGATTCAGTGCTTGATTAGACGTTTGCAACGTAGAACCACCAGTGAGGAGAGACCACTGCGCCGATCTTAGGTATGCCGTGACGCACGCCGGCGAAGGACGCCCACAACCTGCTGACGTCATAGCGCAATAGCGAACAACAACACGCAGTGCGTAGCCCAGGTGACGGTGACAGCGCTACGTACTTGATAGTGTTGATGCACGAGGGCATTCGATGTGTGCCCCTAGTTGGACTCTCAGAATGAGGAAAAATGCTCAAATTGAATGTGCTCAAAATAATGGGACAAAGCTGTTAAGAAGGAATTTAGAATGTTATGCTATGAAAGCAAAGGGCAAGTTACTCGCCTTTCGTTAGGTCTATGAGGACCCAAGACAGTCAAATCCTTATACACCGAACGCCAGAGCGAAACGTTCACACCAAACGCTTTAAGTCTGGACCTCTGCAAGTTAAGGGTTGCACAGATGAAAAGGTAAGGCGGAGGGGGAACGGGTTAGGCATTTGCGTAATTATTTTCACCTTGTCTAAACAGGAAAAGAACTGTCCTGAACTATAGTCATGGCTACTTTGTTGAATATGGCCATCGCAATCTGTATGTAAAATGCGCAAGAGGAAAGACTAGATAGGAGATTAAATGCATTTGCGGCAACGAGTAATAATGTTGTTAATTTATTATTTACATTTAATTTTATTATCTACGCCCACATACGTAGAGTAAATAAAAATTCACAGCATGATTCCTTGTATACTAACAGTACGAAAATGTCTCTAGAAAAAAAATTTCATCTTGTGTATATTTTCTGTTGTGGATTGGCAAGACAGCCAACCAACTATGAGAGGAAGCCGAAAGGCACGCGTTTTAGCTCACGCAGGCTGGCGTGAGGTCTGGAACAGGTTAAGGAAATAAGACTAGCAAAAAACGTACGTAGCTGCTGGAATACTTAACTTTAATCCATAATTGGTGAACATCGCTCTTGACGGTACATGTTTTACAGCATCAATAGTAACTGGTAATGGCGCCTTGCTAGGTCGTAGCAAATGACGTAGCTGAAGGCTATGCTAACTATCGTCTCGGCAAATGAGAGTGTAATTTATCAGTGAACCATCGCTAGCAAAGTCGGCTGTACAACTCGGGCGAGTGCTAGGAAGTCTCTCTAGATCTGCCGTGTGGCGGCGCTCGGTCTGCAATCACTGATAGTGGCGACACGCGGGTCCGACGTATACTACCGGACCGCGGCCGATTTAAAGGCTACCACCTAGCAAGTGTGGTGTCTGGCGGTGACACCACATTTTCGGTAGAAGATGGACATCACTGAAAGGCACTTTGGCGACACTGAAGTCATACTCAGGAGAAGTGTCTTCATTCAACACTGTGTAGCTGAGCTGCCCACCTGCCTGTCCCCTACACCCAATATCCCACTCCGGTTTCTACACCGAGCGAGGTGGCGCACATTGGCCACGCATTGGGGAGGACGACGGTTGAAACCCGCGTACAGCCAGCCTGATTTAGGTTTTCCGTGTTTTCCCTAAGACGCTTCATGCGAATGCTGGGATGGTTCCTTTGAAAGGGCACGGCCGACATCCTTCCCTAATCCGATGGGACCGATGACCTCGCTGTTTGGTTCCCTACCCCAAATCAACCAAACAACCGACCTCTTCCTACAAACTACAGAAGAGAATCAGCGACTTTGACGTCCTGTGTTATAGTTCGTCCCGTTGAAATATGCTCGGCCAGTGTCTCGAGAGGCAGTTAGGAGTGCTACGCAGTTTCAAGAACTCAGCTTACTAACGATAATATACGTAAGCGTTATTTTAAGAGAAGAGTTCTCGAATTTCAACGGGCTCAAATCACGTCAACAATTACTCTCGTCAACACTGGTGGAAAATGGCAGATGTGTAGCTACTCACGGAGGTCCAGAGGTCCATAGAAAGAAGGATCCTTTACTGTATGATTATATGATAGCGGAATAAACACTGGTAGCAGTTACTTCTGTAATATATCTGGGAGTATGCGTGCGGAACGATTTGAAGTGGATTGATCATATAAAATTAATTGTTGGTAAGGCGGGTGCCAGGTTGAGATTCATTGGGAGAGTCCTTAGAAAATGTAGTCCATCAACAAAGGAGGTGGCTTAGAAAACACTCGTTCGACCTATACTTGAGTATTGCTCATCAGTGTGGGATCCGTACCAGGTCGGGTTGACAGAGGAGATAGAGAAGATCCAAAGAAGAGCGGCGCGTTTCGTGACAGGGTTATTTGGTAAGCGTGATAGCATTACGGAGATGTTTAGCAAACTCAAGTAGCAGACTCCGGAAGAGAGGCCCTCTGCATCGCGGTGTACCTTGCTGTCCAGGTTTCGAGAGGGTGCGTTTCTGGACGAAGTATCGAATATATTGCTTCCCCCTACTTATACCTCCAGAGGAGATCACGAATGTAAAATCAGAGAGATTCGAGCGCGCACGGAGGCTTTCCGGCAGTCGTTCTTCCCGCGAACCATACGCGACTGGAACAGGAAAGGGAGGTAATGACAGTGGCACGTAAAGTGCCCTCCGCCACACACCGTTGGGTGGTTTGCGGAGTATAAATGTAGATGTAGATGTAGATGTAGGCTGTAATCATCGTATGGTAGCAAAACTTTGTAGATATGCTAATGCCATAATGAGGAACCGACTTGCGCTGGAAAAACAATTAGTTCCAGTTTTAGACACCAGGCACAAATTTGACGCTGTATACTGTTTATATGACTTATGACACTCACGCTGTCATTTGACCTGAGTGAACAGTATGGCTATCGAGAAGAGAGACCGTGTGCTCTTCGTAAATCTGTTTTTGTGAACGACAGCAATTACCAAGCAGCACTGAGAGAGTATCGCCGACTGAGAGGTCTGAGAAGAGGCGCGCTGTCATTAAATGGTTTAAAGAAGATGATAATGAAATTCGAAAACGCAGCCAGCTTGATGTGGCATCTGGCAGAGGAAGGCTTCCTGTCCCGAAGGATGTTATTGACGAGGTTGCTGTTGTTGTAACTGACTATGCAGCACGTCCCCTGGATCGTGCTAGTGCGCGTACTGTATCAGAGAATTGTCTATCCAATGGTCAACAGTACGGTAAATTTTGCGGTCTATTTTACACTGGTACCCGTACAAGGTCCAGACACTGCTGCAACTGAAACTTCATGGTATACAGAATGAATTTGTTCTTTGGTTTCTGGCAAGGATGGAAGTTGTTGAAATGTGGCCGGGAAATAGTCTATGGAAGGACGAGGCACATTTGACACTACTGAGTGCAGTGAATACATAGAAGTGTCGAATTTGGAGTACCGTATAACCGAGCGTTGTGCAGGAAGAGCCAATGCACACGCAGTATGTCACTGTGTGGTGTGGATTCGCAAGCACTTTTATTGTCCGTTATTCTTTGAGGAAAATACACCCAGAGGGCCTGTAACGTGTACTGTGAAGCCTGCACGTGATTGGCACCTCCTTGTACAACATGCGATTCCTGCCTTGGAAGAGCGCAACTGTATGGAAACCACTGTTTTCATGCAATGGAAATGGAAATGGGCGTTTGGCGTCATTGGACGGGAGGCCCCTTACGGGGCAGGTCCGGCCGCCTTGGTGCAGATCTTATTACATTCGACGCCACATTGGGCGACCTGCGTGCCGGATGGGGATAAAATGATGATGAAGACAACACAACACCCAGTCCCTGAGCGCAGTCCGTCACGATGACCTTTTTTTTTCATCATTGTCTTTGGTCGTTGCGGAAGTCACATGACATACGCTAAAGTTCGTTTGTTGACCCTTCCACTCAGTTCTTTTTTATTGCTGAGGCCAACCAGATCTCTGACCGAACACACTGAGCTGCCGTGCCGGCATCCATTCAGCTATCGGGGCGGACTTTTCATGCAATATGAGCCAACAACTCACGTAGCTCGCCCAGTGAAAGACCTGCTTAATGCAACCTTCTGTGAACGTGTAATCTCCAGAGGTTTTCTACATGCGTGGCCTGCAAGATCACCTGAATCCATATGACATTTGGCTCTGCGGATATGTAAAAGTGCGCGTTCACCAGGGACACGTTCGGCCTCTATCTGATGTGATCTGAAGCCCAATATACAAGAACACGTTGCTCCTATTCAAAACAACGAACAAATGTTGATCACTTCGTTTTACGCATACAGCGTCTCGTCGACGTCTGTGGTGCTCTTATTGACCAAATTCGGTAAGTGGTGGTTAATAATAAAATCAATATTATGCGCTTTTCAGTTGTTTGAACTTTTCTGCCCACATCACGTTCCTAATCCATTACAAATGGAAGTATTTCTATACGTCTTTCTTGCACTAACAGCGCCAGATTTGTCGCTGGTGGCCAAAATTAATTTTTATCAAGCGTAAATCGGTGCCTCTTTAACGCATTAGCATATCTATCAAGTTTCGCTGTGATACCATAATTACACTGGAGCTCCGTGAGTAGCTGTACTTTAATTATAACCACCTGCTACTTGTCAACAACCTATATGGAAAGATAATGGAAGGTCTATAATAACGGAAGAGGCCGGCGCCAATGAAGGCGATTTTGATGACGATGGGGGACCACAAAAAATGATAATAAAATTAAAAGCAAAGTTAGTGTAGCGAGCAGAGTGCTACATTAGAATACTTTAGAGCAAGAGTTAGATTCCCGGCCTAGGTGTAAATATTTTCTAATTTTGATCTGCTCAATAATGCTGTAGGATACGCTATTTCTTGCACAACACGTATGCCACAACTATAGGTTTTTGAGCGGTGAACGTAATTATCATAGGCCAAATATGTCGGAAATATTCAAGAAAAATAATAGTCATTTAAAAATACATTACCTGTCATAGGACATAAATAGCTACAAAACGTATACATGTGGAGAAGTTAAACATACATACTACACTTAGTAAGAGCGGCAAGTTGTAAAATTATGAACACACTATCATTGACAGCATGTTCTTCACAAAACATACATAGTCTTCAGGACAGATGCTCAAGGCGATCTCCCATGGTTCAAAAAATGTGTGTGAAATCTTATGGGACTTAACTGCTAAGGTCATCAGTCCCTAAGCTTACACACTACTTAACCTAAACTATCCTAAGGACAAACACACACACCCATGTCCGAGGGAGGACTCGAACCTCCGCCGGGACTAGCCGCACAGTCCATGACTGCAGCGCCCTAAACCGCTCGGCCAATCCCGCGCGGCGATCTCCCTTGGTCTCCAAATATTGAGCGACTAGCTGGATCGTGGTTCTTTAAGGTCTTTTCAGCCTAAGACGAATCCATAGTTATTAGAGGAGATGGAAATGGCTACCATTTCTTTCATATTCAGCGGCAGAGTAAAATTAGTGTCCCTACAAAGGAAACCGGGGGATTTAGTCCAGGCGAACGGGGAGGCCGTAAAACAGAACATCCATGACTGATTCATTTCCTGGGATTGCTGTGGTAAAATCCGTCGCACACATTCGCGTAACTAGGCTGGGGCATCCGGGACATTGCCCAGTGACCCCTGAGACTGAGGGACCGTTGGCGCCCGAATCGTGCAAAGAGGTGAAAAAATTACATGGAAAAATTAAAATGTAAAAATTAGTAAAATCAGTAGAGCGAAGTCTGTCACTGTGTTAAAGTAATCAATGTAAGATTTGGAAATCTTTCTGACGTAAAGAAATATGAATTATTTCGTCAACTTTAGCTAATAGATGATGCTGTGTTCAGTGCGTCTGCGTACTTCTAAACGACAGCAGACGTAACACGCGGACTTAAGGATGACAGAAGTTTCCTACATATTTGAATTTGAAATAGTTTAAATTTATTGATGTGTTCAATTAAGATGTTCTTTGCACACAATATTGAAACTTAAGACTGATAGTGACTGGAAACAGGAGTGTTGAGTAGAGTGCCAGAGTGCCACTTGACCGCCAGTGTTGGTAGGGAGAAGAATCAACATACAAGCAGCTCGAATTCCAGCGATCTCTGCCTATTCTGTACTAGGGAGACGAAAAACCAATAAAATGTGGGCGCACTGTACTGGGGTAGAGGATACGAACTGCACTGACGAAAATATGATAGCAAAATAATGGTTCAAATGGCTCTGAGCACTATGGGACTTAACTTCGAAGGTCATCAGTGCCCTAGAACTTAGAACTACTTAAACCTAACTAACCTAAGGACATCACACTCATCCATGCAGGAATCGAACTTGCGACCGCAGCGGTCGCGCAGTTCCAGACTGTAGCGCCTAGAACCGCTCGGCCACCGCGGCTGACAAACACGATAGCAGACGCAACTTGTTTCATTACACGTAAGCGGAAACAAAAATTTCAAATCGCATTTCATACCTTTTATAAGATGCCTGTAAAATAAGATCCATAACAGTTTGCTGACAAACATGCATCTTAATGTTTGTAGTTCGTCTATAAACGTCAGAAATTTTTGTAAAAAGTATTATTGCACATGATATGCGCATGGGAAAAGTTTGTTTCAAGACACCAAGGTGACACACTCCACTATCGAACAATGTACTAGAGAGTACAGAGATCAATTCGTAAGAGCGTGTATAATTTGCATGATTTTGATTTTCATTTAATTACAGGATTTATAACATTTACACTTCTGCAACACAAACTACCTCAGACAAACATTAATAAATTGTCTGGAGGACTGTTATTTAAAATCAAATTACCCTCAGTACAGCCGCAGTGTCGAAAAGCTCCATATTCATTAAACGTACATGCGTGCGCAGAAGGTTGCATTTAATTTAACGCCTATATTTTCGGCGACACGGAATTGGTGGAACTCAGATGTTTGTTGCTGGCTTACCTTCTAACTGCTATCTTCGCTGCGTGCTGTTACTGTGTTTCACCGTCTTCCTAACGTTCCGCTGACTGGGGACGGATACATCAAAGTTGCTCGCCAGTCGTCTCGACTCAAAACTGACGCTAAGCAACGGCGTTGGCCGCTGCAGAGACGCCTGTATTGTTGCGTACTACGTCACGTCGTGATACGTTGTTTACTCTAAGAGGATATGCGTAAAACAATCACCTAGCCACAACAGATGAGCGTAACTCGACCGGAACGTCCCAGGCAATGCCTCGGAAGATAAGTTGTCCTTGGAAAAAATTGGTAAAATCGACCAGTCAAGCAAAGTCCTTCGCTATGTAATAATAACAAAAACTTGTTTTGAAAATCATTATGGCGTAAAGATACGTGAATCATATATCTCCTTTACCCAGATCAAAGATCAGCCTCCATTTGGATACGAGCATCCCTTAACTGAACACATGGAACGAAATGGACAAGATGTAAGTCCAAGTCTATGACGGTGCATCAATTTCAGGCGCCGGAGAGGCTAACGAAGGAACACCCCAGTATTTTGAAACAGCTGAAAAATCCGCTTATTTTCTGCTCACAATATGCTGCTGTGGTAGAATTTAAAAACTTGTTCCGTTAGTACTTCCAGTGTAACCCTAAAGGCACAAAATACAACACGTTCGAGTCTCGGTCGGGCACACAGTTTTAATCTGCCAGGAAGTTTCATATCAGCGCACACTCCGCTGCAGAGTGAAAATCTCATTCTGGAAACCTCCCCCAGGCTGTGGCTAAGCCATGTCTCCGCTATATCCTTTCTTTCAGGAGTGCTAGTTCTGCTAGGTTCGCAGGAGAGCTTCTGTAAAGTTTGGAAGGTAGGAGACGAGATACTGGCAGAAGTGAAGCTGAGAGTACCGGGCGTGAGTCGTGCTTCGGTGGCGCAGATGGTGGAGCACTTGCCCGCGAAAGGCAAAGGTCCCGAGTTCGAGTCTCGGTCGGGCACACAGTTTTAATCTGCCAGGATGTTTCATATCAGCGCACACTCCGCTGCAGAGTGAAAATCTCATTCTGGATATCGACATATGTTCAGCCTCCTAATTAATAAACAAATTTTCTTTGTTTCTGTGCTCTAGTAAACCCTTTATGACAGTCATTAGAAATACAGCACATCTGAAGCCAGTTTGGAATAGAGTTAATCTTTGCAAGTGGAAATGCTTTTTAATTTTGCTAGCACAGTTTAAAAAATTATAAGCACGACTTGAGCCGCTGATTTCCAGGTTTCCCTTGTGATATATATTGTGTTTGTAAATATAGAGAAGACACAGAAAAAGCCTATGGCAGTGTACCTTTAGCCAATTTGTAAAAATCTTTATAACGAGCAGTAGACATCCAAAAATAATCAAGACAGTCCAAATATTACACGAAACTCATGCGTCAAAAATTAAAACTGGAAAATTATTTATCACCTAGATTCCAAGCTGCAAAATCATTACGCTGGGAATACTTCCTTTAAGCTACATTATGTGAACTATACACAAAACAAACTCTACAACTTTGGAAGAAAAATTAATAGATAATAATCCTCACTCCAATTTCCAGATGAAGAACTGATCTCATTCAAAAGTACGAGGATATAAAACATATTGGTACAATAGTATATAAATCTGAAACCTAAAAACAAACATCACTATAACGGAATCCTGGTAGATGATGGAATAAATGAAGATTTAGTGCTAGAATAAGAATGTAATAGTTACAAATTCCGACAAATAAGACAAAGATTCTAGAATGCGTATAAGCACAAAAGAGCTGACAGCAAAACAGGAATATGAAAAACAGTAATTGAGGGCATTTTTGTATATAGTTTAGAAACTTTTAAAACCAGCTTGCGCTCTTGCAAGAGAACCGTTGACGATACACTCTACTCTTCGCATCTTTTCCTGTATCATTGCTACGTGGTAAATGCGCTAGATTAAATAGCAGTACACAACCACCGGTCGAACAACGGTATCGTAAGCTACTCACTTTTGTGGATGGTCTACAGTTCCTGAGGATTCTTCCAATGAATCTCAGTTTGGCATTTCCCTTTCCTACGAACCGTTTGATGTGGCAATGCCACTTAAAATCTCTTCGTATGCAGACTCGCGTATATTTAACTGATGCAGCTGTTTCCAGGTATTGGTCAACACTTGAGTAGTGAAGAAGATAATAAGCGTCTACCTCTATTCATGCGCAGTATGCTAGATTGGTTTTAAGTACCAACCAGTGCACAATTATCAACCTTATGCTTATGTTGATGCATTTTACTGCAATTTTATAGCTATGTGATTTATTTATCTCCCTCTCTCGACAGTACACAAATGTATGACGCAGTTTTTCCGTTTATCGCCTTAATTTAGGTGAACATTTTGGCCGTTCCCCATCTCTTGAGATCCAGCAAAGAAGTTCCTTGCCCCATCTACTGTCTCTTACACAGTCTATATATCCAGCTGACTATTTCAATTACATGGAAGTTATGTTCCTTTAGGTCAACATTTTGGCAGCTCCCCATCTCTTGAGATTCAACAAAGTATTTCCTTGGTCCGTCTATTACTTCTTACACAACTATATATCCAGCTTACTCTACTTCATTTTCACGAAAGTTATACTTACGTCTTTCACTCTAGTCTATTCCCTATTCCATTTGTTTCTCATCATATTTCTGCTAGTAATTCCCAATGCGCATTTCTACATTACGCAGTGATCAAAATTAAGGCCTTCAATGGTTTTTGTATTGAAAGTCAATAGTAACAATACACATTGATCGTTAATGTTCACACGCATCAGCTGCTTGGTTTTGAAAACTCCACACTACAGGCGCTCCAGACGTTTCTATATTTCTGTTTATATATATTTTTGCTGTCCCTACAGTCATCTTCAACTGACCAACACAAATCACTCAGCAACTACTTCATAACTTCATTGTTTATTTGTGCTATTTTCTCCACGATGTGTTCATGATACTTCATTTCATTTTAAACATATAAATACGAAATATATAAAAAATATTTAGAAATTGAAGTTCACGAAAAGAGCTTTAACTTAAATTTTGTGAAATCGACGAAAGCCGTAAGATTTCAACCATTTTTAAGAGTAATTTCGCTCCAGTCGTTTTGCATCGGAGATTTTTAAGCTAAAGAAATGAGCAGCAGTTTTCAGCCTTCAAATATTGGTGCTATAAAAGTTGTTAAATGGGGAGATAGTTAGGAAGTTACTATATGCTGAGAAACGATGACTTAATTAAGACTGTTGCTAGACACTATCACAAACTGGACAAGAAAACCAAAAAAAAATCCAATATTTACCTTCTGGAAACATATGAATTGGACAATATAAGGATAAAGAACGTTTTACCATTCTCCAGAAGCATGATTTAAGTGCTTGGAAAGACGAAAAGAAACCAACTATATGGCCCAGCAAGATTTTTCAAGAAGATAAAATTAGTAAAGAATCTGAAAGGATTAGTAGGTCCTCATTAGTTCCTTACATCCACTGATCGTGGGTAAGAAAGAAAATTTCTGGTTTCTCCTAGACAATCGAAAGAGACCACGTGTGTCCGGAATCTTCGCTTCGACATTCGAAACTGTAATATTTTACTTGCGAACTATACGTGTTGGTAACGTCGTTTCTCCCTTATATTTTATAAGTTTTATCAATATGAATGTATCTCTTGATAGTAGTATATTGGGTGTTTTCATACGTTTGCTAGTGCCGGACTATTCGGTCTATATAATCACTTGTAGTCTATACTATGCTTCCTACAAATTTTTGGCAGCAGTAGCCAGGCTCAGACGATTGTTCCAATTTCATTGTATGTCTAAGTGAGGAAAGGTATATTTCTGAGAATCTTCGAAAGCTTAAAAGTGTTATTCGTAAAGTATTTCGGAGTAATCGAAGATTTTGAGCTATACTTGCGTATCATGCCAAATTTAGCACCATTATCTTGCCGGGAAAATCATTTCCCGTTAATTTCAGCGTAGTTATCTACTTGATAAGTGCCTTATCCCCACCCTTTTTCAATCGTTGGTCAGTTTTTACGAATGAAGTGTTCCAGAATATATTATTGTGGCACAATACCCCTTACTGAATCGACTGTTGTGACAATATTTTGTCCAGCGTATACATATATTGTGTTCTCTTTAATTTCGCCCGTCAACTACAGTTGTAATATAAACCATTTTCTTGGGCGTTTCAGCTTCAGTTCTTTAACGGAATACTAATCGTAATTGCGCGAAAGTCTCTTAACTTTAAAGAGTGTGAACGAGGGCGATTTAAGGCTGGAGTGTCATATACTAGAGTGAAACAACAACAACTTGCATGTTTCGAGATATTCCTCTTTACAGTTCAGTCGCAGAACTGGATAGTAAATAAAATTCAACAGACTCATAACATATGTTCACTGTTATTTATTTTGTTTTCAAGCGAATCAAACACATTACAGGCCAGGTGCAAAGAAAATTGAACGACACGGTCTCATCACAAAATGTTACCCTAAAACAGTCGCATTTTATTCGACAAAGGACTATTAAGAGAATATGTCTTGTACATTGTAAAAATAGCTTTGAGGATATGCACTGAACTACTGACATGCCTGATCTTCCCTCTGATTGGCAGAGGGGAAATGAATAGGGGAAATGAAGCATATATTGACTCTAGGGTCTTTGTTATTTACACTCGCGACTTTTCTCCAGGGTACTTGAAGTTTAGTGAAATTCACTTCACAGTATTTCACAACATCATTGTGGGTGTTTGTGTACATTACATGTGGCTGATTTTCACTCACTGTGATGCGTCTCGTGCTCATCCAAAAGCTACAGTCTATCATACGTCAGCTTCTTTCCTGTTTTAGATACATTGCAGCTTTCTCTCAGTGTAATCGAAATCGGTGTAACTGGGCTGATAACGGTGGCCTGTGATCAAAAATCTTTGAGTGATCGCTTTGATGTGATGATGTGATGAGTAGGCTCTTGAACTATTCAGATATGAATCGTTACAAGTCTGAAATTTCCATTTTGAACACCACAGGAGTCTGATCAAAGCACTGTAGTTTCTTTCGCAGGTTCGGCATTTAAGTACTTCAGACGACATAATCTTATCTTGTCAGACTGTAAGCCCCCTAATCCCTCATGTCAAAATCACTTAGTATCTTTGGATATAGTCCGCAGCTCCTGGTCTCGCGGTCGCGTTCTCACTTCGCGACCACGGGGTCCCGAGTTCGATTCCCACCGTGGTCAGAGATTTTCACCTGCCTCGAGATGACTGGGTGTTTGTGTTGTCATCATTTCATCATCATTCATGCAAGTGGCAAGATTGGGCTGAGAAAAGGTTGGGAATTTGTACGGGCGCTGATAACCGCGCAATTGAGTGCCCCACAATCCAAACATCATCATCATCATTATCTTTGGATATAACCAAATCATGTCTACTCCAAACTGGAGGGAGAAAGCTGACATTGCGGTGTGTAACACCAGTGGGAACATTTGGAAGTGGATTCGTCTTTTGTAGCTCAGACGACAGTAGTCTTTTCACCCTTCATTGCTTCTGTTCTTTTTTTTTCAGCATTGTTACTATCGAAAGGTCAGTCTGCCGATGATGCAGTTCTATTTCTTAGTTTACATCTGCGAAATTTTCAAATTTTTAGGTGTCTTGTCAAGTTGGTTTTTGTTTAAAATATGTCAGTTTTTGTTGGTGTCTTGACATATGCTACAGTGGGTCAACTACATTCCTAACGTTTACGATGTCCCACTGCTTTAGTAATCACATAAGAATGTATCTGTAAGGATAATCGAATGTATTCCACTACTTAGTTCTCACTTTGCTCCCTAGGTGGTATCATAGGACACCCATATACAGTTGGTTCACTTTCGCGTACGACCTTAACTACTGAAAATTTAGAAAGCTTTTTACACCCTTTTTAATCAAGAATATGCAGTTTTAAGTAGAGAACGTACCTTCTCTAACTGGTTGACCCTAGGATGGCATGTATTCGCTATTAGTACAGTGCCATCGTCATTTGACTCATGCGATCTTTCATCTACAACTTTGTCCGCCAGCTTGTCGCTGTATATAGTTTATCTTCGCACCAGAAATAGCTGTGGATCTGACATACGCCAGAAGAGCAAGATTGGAAAATATCACTCATTGTGTAACCATAGTTTTCTTTCAGTTTGCGACTTGAATATTTACGATTTTCAACATCAGCTGCCACTGCAGACTAAAAATATGAAAATTTCTGGCTGATTCAGTCTGGCATAAGCCCATCTAGCTATTTTTTCTTACTGTCTGGTGAACATTTCACTTGCCACAATGCGCCTACACTCCGAGTACCATGGGGAACGGGATGAGTTAGTTGTTCAGAAACAACTGGAAACCGGACTGATCACCGTCAGGCGATTGGGAGCTGCTGCAGTTGTTGCAGCTTCCTAGACCCACCCCCTACGGTCGAGATGCTGCGATCCAGTTTGGTTTCTGTAGATTAAGCTATCCACCACCCAGGTCGGGAGGCACGTTCCATGGTGTACCGTCTAAAGAAACTTCCAAAATTAGAATAATACAGAGAGGAGTATCAGTGACGTTAAAAATTGATGGAATATTTATGATTCCGTCCAGAATTTGCCGCTGAGTTAGCCCTTCTATTAACTGCATGGCACGGATTTGTTCAAAAGATACGGTGGCACTGTGTGGAAGGAAGCACAAGTCACACCCATCTTCGAGAAGGGTAGTAGAAGTGGGACACAAATACGATTGACAACTATGTCTCCAGTGATTCATAGAATATAAACTGAAAGGAGAAAAGTTAAGAACTCATTGTACCGAATTTATTCTTCGACCGTCGGGTTGCCTACAGGCAGGAGCGGGAGCAAACGTATGTCATCATGTCCCCCACCTCTCCTGATTCAATCTCTGTTGGTCCATCATGGACGGGGGACATCGGCTGGTTAAATAATTGTCAATGTCAATAACATTCACCAACAGCCGTCTAATTTAAGATGGTATTTTATTTTATTGTGACGGCTACTGGTAGTGTAAGTGTGGTGTCACCGCCAGACACCACACTTGCTAGGTGGTAGCCTTTAAATCGGCCGCGGACCGGTAGTATAAGTCGGATCCGCGTGTCGCCACTATCAGTGATTGCAGACCGAGCGCCGCCACACGGCAGGTCTAGAGAGACTTCCTAGCACTCGTTCCAGTTGCACAGCCGACTTTGCTAGCGATGGTTCACTGACAAATTACGCTCTCAATTGCCGAGACGATAGTTAGTATAGCCATCAGCTACGTCATTTGCTACGACCTAGCAAGGCGCCATTATCAATTGCTATTTATCTTGTGATGCATGTACCGTCAGACCGATGTTCACCAATTATGGATTAAAGTTAAGTATTCCAGAAGCTACGTACTTTTTTTTACTAGACTCAACTCCTTTAACTGTTCCAGACCTCACGCCAGCCTGCGTGAGCTTAAACGCGTGCCCTTCGGCTACCTCATAGTGGCTTGGCTGTCTTGCCAAGTCACAACAGTAAGGCACTACCCTAACGAAATAGTATGACATTGTCGGCTGAGATCTTGGAGGGCTCGCCTTGGTTAAGTAGGATTTGAGATCCTTGGTGGTTTGTTTCACTGTAGTAATGCCGACTTATTAAGTGATATAAATGAAATCAAACCATATCGTTTTATTTCGATTTGTTGTGTAACCTAGGCCCACAAGGTATTTGTGAATATTCTTAGTGTTCTCTTTGCATGATATTTTTCTCTTAATATGTTTACTGCCGTTGGGTCAAGTTGTTTCTCGATGCTGCGAGAACTAATTATATCACCATCTGTGATAGTGACTAGGCTGTAAATATATGTACTACTGTACTTCATTGGTTACTGTGTGACATTTGACTTCAAATGGAGATTGGTCGTCATATATGCTAGGGATTCCCTTATCTATAAGAATTTTATAGGATTTTTTTATATAAAAAAACAAGCTTTATTTCAACGGAGCTCTTGATTGTTTACTGTCTTGTTCTGATCTTTTTAAGATATTTACATGTTCTCTTGTAAATCTGTGGGGTTAAATAATTTGTGACTAACAAATATGTACACATGTTTTAGTCTATTGTGTTGGAAGTACACATAGGTTTGGTTTAACGCCACTACATTCATTTTTAAGCTTTAAGCGGCATTATAATTACCCGTCACTTTTTGTAAGCTTGCTTTGTACACCCTTATGCTTAAATTGGTAGCCGTCGCAATAAAGTTACACGGCTGTTGGTGAATTTTATTGACACTAACAATCTCCTAAGTCATGCCACCTTCTTCAGTAACACCTGACCCCCCTTACCAATTCCCTCAACTCCACCTTCCTTTTCGTATTTTCAAAAACCGGTTGAAGAAGTTGAGAAATGTATGCTTCCAGACATACACACACAGTGCACAAGGCGATTCTTCCCATCCGCTGTTGCAAGTTTCCCAAAGGGTATCACTGTTCTCCGTACGTTTGAACAACTGACGATTATGACTGTCCTTGGACCATGCCTTCCCCGTACGGGGTCACCAGCCTTACCACTGACGTGGCTGATACTCCATCCACAGCTAAGCGGTGATAGGTCCTGGACTTACTGCAAATGAGACAAATGAGACAGTCTTTAAGGAGAGTATAGTAACAGATACTTTTTGTATTTCTGGTGCGTAATTGTCAGTATTTGGGATAATACTCCCAGTTACGTAACATCAGTCAGAAATATTTAGAGTTACTTATGAACGGTAACTAACTCATCCTGTGTGCGACATCATTCACAGAGCATCCGCATTCTGACTGGTACAATGTTTGTCTGAACATCAAACAATTAACATTAAATTATCTTCACATATTGTTTTCTTTTAAGAAACTTCCTTTACAAAGGAAAACCCATGAGAATCGCGCAGTTGAATCCTCGTACCACTGAAAAGATGAATGAAATCACTATTAGTGTCAGTGGTGTTGAGAAATAGCTGAAATCATTGAACTTGAACAAAGCTCCAGAGTCCCATGAAATCCCTGTCAAATTCTGTAGTGAATTTGCGGTTGAGTTAGCCCTTCTTCTAACGGTAATCTGTCGTAGATCCCTTGAACAAAATTCAGTGTTCAGTAGTTGGAAGAAAGCACAAGTAACACCCGTCCACACGAAGGGTAGTAGAATTGATTCACAGAATTACCGTACAATATCCTTGACATCTATTTCTTGTAGAACCTCGTAAAACATTGCGAGGTACTTAGAAAAGAATGACCTCATTAATACCAACCAGCAGGATTCCGAAAACATCGATCACGTGAAACCAAACTCCCACTTTTCTCGTGTGACATACTGAAAACATTGGATCAAGGCAGTCAAGTAGACGCAGTGTTTCTTCATTTCCGAAAAGTATTGGACTCAGTACCTCACATATGCATATCGTTAAAAGTTCCGTCGTATGGATATCCAGTGAAATTCGTGACTGGATAGAGGTCGTTTTGGTAGGAAGGACATAGCATGTCACCTTGGATGGGGAGTCAACGTAGAAGTAAATTCAGGTGCGTCCCAGGAAAGTGTATTTGAGCCTTGCTGTTTATACTGTATATTAAGGATCCTGTGGACAATATTAAGAGTAACCTCACACTTCCTGCAGATGATACAGTTATCTATAACGAAGTACTGTTTGAAAGAACCTGCATAAATATTCAATCAGATCTTGATAAGATTTCAAAGCGGTCCAAAGAGTGGCCACTTGCTTTAAATGTTCTGAATGTAAAATTGTGAACGCTACAAAATAAAAAATAAAAAAAAACTTAATATTCTAAGACTGTAATATCAATGAGACACAGTTGAAATCGGCCAATTCGTACAAGTATCTGGATGTAAAATTTTTAGCTATATGAAATGGAATGCTCACATAGCTCAGTTGTGAGTAAAGCAGGTTTATTGCTAGAATACTATGGAAGTGCAATCAGTCTAGAAAGGAGATTGCCAACAAATTACTTCTGCGAGCCATTCTAGAATATTACTCAGGTGTGTGGGACTCTTAGCAAACAGGATGAACACGGGCTGTTGAACGTAAACAGAGAACGGCAGCACGAATGGTCATAGGTTTGTTTGACCCGTGGGAGAGTGTTATCGTGATGATGAGGAAATTGAACTGGCATTCTCTTGAAGATAGACGTAAACTATACCGAGAAGGACTACTAACAAAGATTCAAGAACCAGCTTTAAATGATGATTCTACGAATATACCACAACCCCCTACGTATCGGGACTACAAGATTAGAACAATTACGTCACCCACAGATGCATCCAAACCATCATTCTTGCGGCGCTCCATACGTGAATCGAACGGGAAGAAACACTAATAGCTGGTACAATGGGATGTACCGTCTGCTATGCATTTCGCTGTGGTTTGCAGAGTATGGATGTAAATGCAGTTGTAGAACTCTTATGATAACAGGAATCAAAGTTCCATTAAGATCTGACGTTACATTACCTAAGACAGCTGTCTGTGCAAATAACAAGGGCATAACTAGGATTAAACTTGTTGATTCCCTGAAGCTAACTGTGCGTCTCGAACTTTTGTCGAGTTTCTGCTCACTAATAGGCTCACGTGTCGCCAACACATTTAATATACGACACAAGATGTTGAAGCGGGACACTAAATAGAGCGCAGTATGACACTTATAATATGTACAATATACAATCTACAACGCTGCAGTTGAATTCGTAACTACTAAGTTTATGTCGCGATCGTAAAATTTTAAAAAACTGACTTACAAGTAACATGTCAAAGAGCGGAAAACAGTGAAAATATTCCATTAACACACACTTAAATGAGAGGGAACGATTTTCTGATAAGGTCTTGATGCCAAAATTCACAGGATACACGGCTGTAGCTCAGAATTTACGACGAGATACGTTGAGCACAACGCTCGTAATCGTCCGAAAAATATGCTTTTTACGACAGAAGTACACAATTCAGTTACGGAACGTTTGTTTTTGAACGAGAATACCTTTGCTAAAAATTACCAAGAAGCACAAATTCAGTTTAAAATTTGCGATACAGTATGAATTTTGTGCGGCCCTGGTAAATGTTGGAAAATACACAATATCTCACGATGTTATCTGTCCTGCCAGTATTTCAACAGTAAGGGGAGGAGAGATTCTGGCGAAAAGTTCCTGATCGCCAGTCGTTGATTCAGTGCCATCAATTAAATCGCAAACCTCTCTCCAGTGTCTCATGAACAGAGGGTGTATGACACTGATGAAAGTGATCAGTCCCTCGGATGGGGAATTCTCTCGCAGTCACCATACAATACAAATGTAACACTACATTATACACGCATACATTCACCCACATACGAGTACACTTCACAACTGCACATTCGACACAAATTTCAGATATCCGCATGTAAAGGTTCTAATGTGCTCGGAGAGAACACACCCTTTCCGACGGCATCTGAACCTTGCCCTCGGGATATCCGTCCGAACAATGTCATAGGACATTTGTACTCACATTTTTTTCCTCCTCATTCCTTATCTTAAGGGTCCGCCTATTTTTCAGCGTGTTTCCACACTACCACATCTCATACGCTTCGATTCTCTTCTTGTTCGATTTCCCCACAGCCCATGATTCACTACCAGGCAATACTGTGCTCCAAACGTTCATTCTCAGAAGCTTTTTCGTCGGATTAAGGCCTATGTTTGCTACTAGTTAACTTCTCTTACCCTGGTACGCCCCATTTGCCTGTGACAGTCCGTTTTTTATGTCCTCCTTACTTCGTCCATCATATGTTATTTTGCTTGCAAGGCGCAGAATTTCGTAACTATGAGGTCCCCAATTTTGATGTTAAATTCGTTGTAAATCTCGTTTCTGCTACTTCTATTTACCTTCATCTTTCATCGATTTACGCTCGATCCATATTCTGTACTCATTAGACTGTTCATTCCGTCCAGTAGTTCCCGTAATACTTCTTCACTCTCACTGGCGATAGCAATGTAATCAGCGAACCTGATCATTGATATCCTTTTCCCTTTGATTTTAATCCCACTACTGAAATCTTTTATTTCCATTATAGCTACTTCGATGTATAGACTGAAGAATAGTGATGAGAGACTACAGCCCTGTCGTGCACCCGTTTTAATCCGAGCACTTCGTTCTTGGTCGTCCACTTTCATTATTCTCTCTTGACGTATGTATATATTGTATATTAGCAGTCTATCCCCATATCTTAACCCCATTTTTCTCAGAATTTCAAACGTGTTGCACCATTTAGTACTGTCGAACGCTTTTTTCAGGTCGACAAATCCTGTGAACGTGTCCTGATTTTTCTCTAGTTTTGCCTCCATTATCAGCCACTACACCAAAATTACCTCTCTGGTGCGTTTACCTTTCCTAAAGCCAAACCGGTCACCACCTAACAGCTCTTCAACTTTCTTTCCCATTGTTCTATTAATTATTCTTGTCAGCAACTTAGGACCACGAACTGTTAAGCCGATTGTGCGATAGTTCTCTCCCTTGTCGGCTCTTGCTGTCTCCGGACTTGTGTGGATGACGTTTCCCCGAAAAAGTGATGGTATTTCACCAGTCACATACATTCTACACACCAACGTGAATAGCCGTTATGTTGCCGATTTCCCAAAAGATTTTAGAAATTCCGATTGAATGTTATCTATCCATCCTGCCTTATTTGACCTTAAATTGTTCAATGATCTTTTAAATTTTCATCCCAATACTGGACCCCCCACCTCTTCCCTATCGACTCCTGTTTCTTCTTCTATCATGTCATCGCACAAGACCTCCCCCTTTCATGTACTCTTTCCGCCTAGCAACTCTCTCCTCTGCATTTAAGAGTGGCATTCTCATTGCACTCTTAGCGTTACCGCCACTGTTTTTAATTTCACCGAAGGCTGCTTTGACTTTACGTTACGTCAGTTCTTCCGACAATCATTTCTTTTTCGATTTCTTCACATTTTCCATTCAGCCATTAAATCGAGCACTTAGATCTTCGTCTTCCATTCTTATCGTTCCCTCATGGTTTTCGTACATATTGTACATTATCTCTCTTTCCCTATAGCTTGTTCTCAGAATTTTGAACATCTGCATCATTTTACATTGCCAAACGCTTATTCTAGGTCGAAAAATCCAATGAAAGTTCCGTGATTGTTCGTAAGTCTAGAAAATGCCCCTTTAGTGCCTTTAGATTTCCGGAAGCAAAACTCATTGTCCTTTCTAACTAGTCCTCGATTTGCTTTCATTCTTCCCTATATTATTCTTGTCAGCAGTTTGAATGCTTGAGATGTTAAGCTGATTGTTCGATAATTATCTTACATTTCTGCCTTTGATATCTTCGGGATTGTGTGGATGAAATTTTTCCAAAGGTGAGATGGTATACCTCCAGGCTCGTAGACACTACATACCAACTTGAATAACTGTTTGATTGCAACTTCCTCAACGATTATAGATATTTTGGATGAGTGTTATATGTAAATTAATATATGTAAATTATATGTAAATTAATAATATTCCGTCCCGAGTCAGAAATTTTTATTTTCTAATTACTGTCCAACGCTTTTTGGAGCCACAAGTACAAATCACACACTTACGAACAACAGCAGTAAACTGTAACGAATGTTTTCAGTCACACTGTATGTCAATAAGCTTGTCGAATCTCGTGTCAAATATGTAAGAATGAAAAACTAAAATTGTTAACTGTTACTCTTCTAAGCAATTTTTTAATTTCTCATTTTGTATCTGCAATCTATGTAAATGAAAATAGTTGAGAATACAGTACTCCACTACATCACTGTAACATAGGAGAGTAGTACTGCAAGCCGGCCGCGGTGGTCTAGCGGTTCTGGCGCTGCAGTCCGGAACCGCGGGACTGCTGCGGTCGCAGGTTCGAATCCTGCCTCGGGCATGGGTGTGTGTGATGTCCTTAGGTTAGTTAGGTTTAAGTAGTTCTAAGTTCTAGGGGACTTATGACCTGAGATGTTGAGTCCCATAGTGCTCAGAGCCATTTGAACCAGTAGTACTGCAATAAACATGTTAAATCTGTTTGGAATGTACGTGAAATTTTTTAAGTTTTTTTTCGAATACAGAAGACGAATGTTATGTGGTCAAACGCAGGTGATGTGTTGCAAAACTTTAATTCTCTCATTTCTCTAGCATTCTCTCATTAATGTCCGCCTGCTTAACTGGGTGGTAACGTGCTTGCCTTCTACGCAAGCGAGCCCGGGTTCGATACCCGGCAGGGTTGGAGATTTTCTCCCCTCGTGGACTGGGTGTTGTGTTGTCCTCATCATTACTTCATCCTCATCACCGCCGCGCAAGTCGCCCAATGTGGCGTCGAATGAAATAAGACTTGTACTCGGCGGCCGAAATTCCCAGGTTGGGGCCTCCCGCCCAACAATGCTATACGCTCATTTCCATTTTTCTCTCATTACTTTCGCCTGGGGTATATTTTTCCCGTTAAATCTAACAACTGTGTCGTTCTGTTCTATTAGGTGAAAACTGAAGCAAATGTAACGCCCATTTAGTCTGTACAGTCACTGAAAATGAAGTTGAAGCCCTCAACGCGTTGGACAGTACTTAGAAAATAAAAATTGCTGGCTGTGGACGGAATATTATTAGTTTATATGTACCTAGCCTACATATAACACTCACTCGGAATTTCTAAAATCATTGAAGGAAGTGGCAACTAAACAGCTGTTAAAGTTCGTATGTAGTATCTACGACCCTGGAGACATACCACCAGACTTTTAAAAAATGTCGTCCACACAGTTCCGAAGTTATCAAGGGCAGAAAAGTATGAGAATTATCGAACAATCAGCTTAACGCCTCATGCATCAAAATTGCTAACAAGAATAATATAAAGAAAGATAACAAAGATAATAGAGGAGTTGTTAGAAATGACTATAAGTTTTGCTTTCGGAAAGGTAAAGGTCCTGTAGAGGAATTTCTGACTTGATGACTGATAATGGAGGCTATATTTGCGAAAATTTAAGACACATTCATTGGATTTGCCAATCTAGAAGAAGTATTCCACAATGTAAAGAGATGCAAGATGTACGAAATTCTGGGGACAAGCTATAAGGAAAGAGAGATAACATGCAATATCTACCAGAACCAAGAGGGAACCAGAAGAATGGAAAACCAAGAACGAAGTGATCGGATTAAAAACAGTGTAACACTGGAATGTAATCTTTCGCCACCTACTGTTCAATCTATACATCGAAGTAGCCATGATAGAAATAAAAGATTTCAGTAGTGAGGTTAAAATCAAGGGGAAAAGGATATGAATGATAGGGTTCGCTGATAACATTACTATCGTCAGTGAACGTGAAGAAGAATTATAGGAACTATTGGACAGAATGAACAATTTAATGAGTACAGAATAGGGCTTGTGGGTAAACCGATGAAAGATGGAGGTAATGAGGAGTAGCAGAACTGAGATTTGAAATAAATTTAACATCAAAATAGGGGACCACATAGTTACGAAATTCTTCGGTTTGAAACCCAAATAACACATGATGGACGAAGTAAGGAGGACATAAAAGACGGAATATCACAGGCAAAATGGGCATACCAGGGTAAGAGAAGTTAACTAGTAGCAAACATAGGCCTTAATGTGAGGAAGAAACTTCTGAGGAAGAACGTTTGGAGCACAGCGTTGTCTGGTAGTGAATCACGGACTGTGAGAAAATAGAACAAGAAGAGAATCGAAACGTTTAAGATGTGGTACTGTAGAAAGATGCCGGAAATCAGGCGGAGTCTTAAGATAAGGAATGAGGAAGTAAAAACGTAAATATGAACATCGTATGGCATTTTTCCTCCATGTACGTTATGCCCTTATCTTGCGGATGTGTGAGACCTGTGTCGAATGAGTAGTTGTAGCGTGTGAATGGATGCGTTTATAGTGTAGTATTACATCTGTATTGTGTGAAGGGAGAGGGGTGGATTAGTTGGTTGGTTTGAGGTATAAAAGGGCTAAACTACAAGGTCATCAGTCCCTATTTCCTGACGCAAACAAGGCTGAGGGTAAAACAACACCAAAGTACGTTTCGGAAAGTAAAAGGGGGGAAAGGAATGCGAAACCACATCTAAAAAGAAACAAATGGAACGAACAAAAAACAGAGAAAACGTACACCGCAAGCAAAAGTAGAAGAAAGTGTTAAAACCATAGAGCAGAAGGTCTGGGGTGGCTGATCATAAGAATAAAAGAGGATGAGCCAGCCACTCTGCAACACTAAAATGTCCACCTCAAAAGACAAGGCAAATGAACACATGAAGGGAAACAAACAAATGCAAAGGAAGGGTGACAGAGTTAAAATGGAAGGAGGGTGGAGGCCCTGGAGAGAAGGCCAAACACAACCTTAAATGGTATGATAAAAAAACCCTCACGAAGAAAAAGTAAACTTAAATCTGCTGTTGAGCCATTGTCTTCCAACACCGAAGGCAGGGAGCTGAGAAGGTTAAATGTCCGCCGCAGAGCGGCTAAAATTGGGCAGCCCAGCAAGATGTGGACGACTGTTATAGGGGAGCCCCAGCGACACCGAGGTGTGTTCTCGCGATGGAGGAGGTAACCATGTGTTAGCCACCCATGGCCAGTGCGGAGCCGACAGAGAAACACAGAGTCCCTTGCGAGAGGCTCGCATGGAAGGCTTCCATACATTCATAATCTCCTCAATGACACGCAGTTTGTTGTGCGTACTGAGACTACGTTATTCCATCTTCCAAAGCCAAAAAATTTGGCGGCGTAATAATGATCGCAGGTCAGTGACGGGGATTCAGATCCCCAGAAGCGGTTTTCGTGTAGTCTGCTTGGCCAGCCTGTCGGTAAGTTCGTTTCCTGGTATTCCGACGTGACCTGGGCCCCGGGCAAACGCCACTGAACGACTGGACCGTTCCAGGGCATAGATGGACTCCTGGATGGACGCTGTCAAAGGATGATGAGGATCGCACTGGTCGATAGCTTTTAAGCTGCTCAGGGAGTCAAGTATAGAGAAGAAACGACTCGCCAGATAATGAACGGATGTACTCAAGTGCACGAGATATTGCCACTGCAGCCATCGGGCAAGGAATGCTGTTCAATGTGGCCTCTGTGGACGTAGGCGAATCCAACATGACCACCAACCATCGAACTGTCGGTGTAAACCACTTCAGAGCCGCGGAACACGTCAAGAATCGAGAGGAAGTGACAGCGGAGAGCGGCAAGGTTAACTGAGTCCTCAGGCCCATGCGAAAGGTCCAGGCGAAACTTCGGCCTAGGTTTACACCATGGAGGTGTACGTAAATGGACCTCGAGTAGAGGTGTTAAAGGGAAGGACTCCAGTTCGGACAGAAGGGATCGGACACAAACCGCAATCGTAAGCCCTGACCTGGGCCGCCGATGAGGGAGATGAACTGCAATGGTTGGGAGAACGAGACGGTTATTCGGATGTCAAGAGAACTACGAATGTGTGCAACGTAACTGGTGAGCAGTTGTGCACGCCTGACCTTCGATGGATGTACCCCAGCCTCCACCAGGATGCTGGTCACCGGACTCATCCTAAAGGCTCCCGTCTATAGTCGAACGGCACAGTGGTGCACAGGGTCGAGTAAACGCAACGCTGAGGAGCTGCCGAACCATAAACCAGACTCCCATTGTCAAGGTGGGACTGAACAACGGCTCTGTAGAGCTGCAGCAGCATAGGGCGACCTGCACCCCAGTTAGTGTTGCTTAGGTAGCGGAGCGCATTGAGGTGCTGCCAGCACTTCCGCTTAAGCTGACGAAGGTGAGAAAGCCATGACAATCAGGCGTTGAAAACCAGTCATAAGAATCGATATGCCTCCACTACAGTGAGTGGATCGTCATTAAGGTAAAGTTCTGGGTCCGGATGAACGATACGACGCCGACAGAAGTGCATGAAACACGATTTGGTAGCTGAAAACTGGAAGCCGTGGGCTAGAGCCCATGACTAAGCCTTGTGGATGGCTCCCTGTAGGCGCCGCTCTGCAACACCAATACTGGAGCAGTAGTACGAAATGCAGAAGTCGTCCGCATACAGAAAAGGTGAGACGCATGGCCCTACAGCGGCTACTAGACCGTCAATGGCCACCAAATATAAAGATACACTCAATACAGAGCCCTGCGGGACCCCATTCTCCTGGATACGGGGGGAACTGAGGGAAGCACCAACTTGGACACGGAAAGTACGGAGCGCCAGGAAATTTTGGATAAAAATAGGAAGCGGGCGCTGGAGACCCCACTCATATAATGTGGCAAGGATATGCCGTCGCCACGTCGTGTCGTAAGCTTTTCGTAAATCAAAAAGGGCGACAACAAGGTCTTGGCGTCTGGAAATGGCTGTTCGGATGGCAGACTCGAGGAAAACACGATTATCAGCGGTAGAGCGACTCTGGCGGAAACTGCCTTGACCTGGAGCCAGTAGGCCACGTGACTCCAGGACCTAATCCAACCGCCTATATACCGTACGTTCTAGTAGCTTACAAAGAACGTTGGTGATGCTGATGGGCCGATAGTTGTCCACATCAAGCGGGTTTTTACCGGGTTTGAGCACTGGTATGATGGTACTCTCCCGCCTTTGCGATGGAAAAATGCTATCGCACCAGATCCAGTTGAAGATGACGAGGAGATGTCGCTTGTTGTCGGACAAGAGGTGTTTAATCATCTGACTATGGATCCGATCTGGCCCAGGAGCTGTGTCAGGGCAATGCGCAAGGGCCCTGAGCAGCTACCACTCTGTAAATGGGGCGTTATGGGGTTCACTGTGGCGTGTAGTGAACGAGAGGGCTTTCCCTTCCATCCGACATTTGAGAGTGCGAAAGGCTGGGGCTCGAGCATAGTGCTCACCAAAGTGCTCGGCAATCGCGTTTGCGTCGGTAGATAACACGCCATTTACGTTAACGCCAGGGACACCTGTTGGGGTCTGGTGCCCAAAAACACGTCTGATCTTCGTCCAGACTTGGGAAGGTGACGTATGGCACCTAATGGTCGAGTCGTACCTCTCCCAACACTCTTGTTTCCGTCTTTTTATAAGCTGGCGAACCCGGGCACAGAGCCCACTCTAGAGTCCTTACCTTTCCCAAATCCAAATTGATCGTCAACTAACATCTACTTAACTTTCTTTTCCATTGTTCTGCTTATTATTCTTGTCAGCAATTAGGAAGCTTGAGCTGTTAAGCCGATTATGCGTTAATTCTCACCCTTGTCGGCTCTTGCTGTCTTCGGACTTGAGTGGATGACGTTTTTCCGAAATTCTGCTGGTATGTCGCCAGTCTCATACATTCTATACTCTAACTTGAATGGTCGTTATGTTTCCAATATCCAAAATGATTCCAGAAAATCCGGTGGAACGTTCTCCACTCATTCTGCCATATTTGATCTTAAACCGTCCAACGCTCCTTTAAATTTTCATTCTAATACTGGATCCCATTTCTCTTCTGTGTCGAGTCCTGTTTCTTCTTTTATCATGTCATCAAGAAGTCCTCCCCCTCATAGAGGCCTTTAACGTACTCTTTCCACTTATCCATTCTCTCCTCTGCGTTTAAGGGTGGAATTCCCATTCCATTCTTAATGTTACAGCCAGTGTTTTTTAATTCAGCAAAGGCTGCTTCGGCTTTTCTATATGCTGTGTCAGTCCTTCCATCAATCATTTCTTTTTAGATTTCTTCACATTCTTCATGCAGCCATTTCGGCGTAGCTTCCATGTACTTCCTGTTTATTTCATTCCTAAGTGACTTGTATTTCTACACTCCTGGAAATGGAAAAAAGAACACATTGACACCGGTGTGTCAGACCCACCATACTTGCTCCGGACACTGCGAGAGGGCTGTACAAGCAATGATCACACGCACGGCACAGCGGACACACCAGGAACCGCGGTGTTGGCCGTCGAATGGCGCTAGCTGCGCAGTATTTGTGCACCGCCGCCGTCAGTGTCAGCCAGTTTGCCGTGGCATACGGAGCTCCATCGCAGTCTTTAACACTGGTAGCATGCCGCGACAGCGTGGACGTGAACCGTATGTGCAGTTGACGGACTTTGAGCGAGGGCGTATAGTGGGCATGCGGGAGGCCGGGTGGACGTACCGCCGAATTGCTCAACACGTGGGGCGTGAGGTCTCCACAGTACATCGATGTTGTCGCCAGTGGTCGGCGGAAGGTGCACGTGCCCGTCGACCTGGGACCGGACCGCAGCGACGCACGGATGCACGCCAAGACCGTAGGATCCTACGCAGTGCCGTAGGGGACCGCACCGCCACTTCCCAGCAAATTAGGGACACTGTTGCTCCTGGGGTATCGGCGAGGACCATTCGTAACCGTCTCCATGAAGCTGGGCTACGGTCCCGCACACCGTTAGGCCGTCTTCCGCTCACGCACCAACATCGTGCAGCCCGCCTCCAGTGGTGTCGCGACAGGCGTGAATGGAGGGACGAATGGAGACGTGTCGTCTTCAGCGATGAGAGTCGCTTCTGCCTTGGTGCCAATGATGGTCGTATGCGTGTTTGGCGCCGTGCAGGTGAGCGCCACAATCAGGACTGCATACGACCGAGGCACACAGGGCCAACACCCGGCATCATGGTGTGGGGAGCGATCTCCTACACTGGCCGTACACCACTGGTGATCGTCGAGGGGACACTGAATAGTGCACGGTACATCCAAACCGTCATCGAACCCATCGTTCTACCATTCCTAGACCGGCAAGGGAACTTGCTGTTCCAACAGGACAATGCACGTCCGCATGTATCCCGTGCCACCCAACGTGCTCTAGAAGGTGTAAGTCAACTACCCTGGCCAGCAAGATCTCCGGATCTGTCCCCCATCGAGCATGTTTGGGACTGGGTGAAGCGTCGTCTCACGCGGTCTGCACGTCCAGCACGAACGCTGGTCCATCTGAGGCGCCAGGTGGAAATGGCGTGGCAAGCCGTTCCACAGGACTACATCCAGCATCTCTACGATTGTCTCCATGGGAGAATAGCAGCCTGCATTGCTGCGAAAGGTGGATATACACTGTACTAGTGCCGACATTGTGCATGCTCTGTTGCCTGTGTCTATGTGCCTGTGGTTCTGTCAGTGTGATCATGTGATGTATCTGACCCCAGGAATGTGTCAATAAAGTTTCCCCTTCCTGGGACAATGAATTCACGGTGTTCTTATTTCAATTTCCAGGAGTGTATATTCCTGAAATTTCCCTGAACATTTTTGTACTTCCTTCTTTCGTTGATCAAATGAATTATCTCTTGTGTTCCCATGGTTTCTTCGCAGTTATCTCCCTTGCTTCTATGTTTCTGTGCTTGCCCTTGCTAGAGATGTTCATTCCTCTTCAACTGAACTCCCTAATGAGCTATTAATTATAGCAGTGTCTAGAGCTTCAGAGAACTTCAAGTGTATGTCTTCATTCCTTCCATTTCTTCGTTCTCCTGAAACCCACTTCTTTGCGCATTGATTCTTCTTGACTAGTTTCTTAAACTTCAGCCTACTCTCCATCGTCTGAAACATATATAAATCACAAAGTAAACTGAATAAATGATAAGGCGACAGGGTGGTGGTTCAGATTAAGGATTGACTCGACAAAATATATAGATATAAGTGATTTACATTTAAGAGGTTGCCTAACTTACGTCTGCTTTGCTTGAGCTTCCCCGAACAAGACATAAGTTAACAAGAAGGTGACTAATAAACAGAACTTTTCAGTGGCTTTACCTTCACCACCTGTACAGTTTCTAGAAGTATCGATGTATCAGATATGTTCTTCGGATCTTCACCGAATATTGTCTTACACTATATGGTTTTAATTTATAAATGAAAATCTTTATCTTATTACACTGCATCACATCATTAATTAAACGACGAGAAACCAGAGAAAAAAGAATTATAAGAAACATTTCAAACGGTCTTATCATAGCTGAACAAAATACAATGTTTGTGCCTTACGCGTTTCGCCTTTATTCTTTGCAGGGCATGTTCAGTGGCAGATTTCGTGAATGTTGATCTACACGTTGTGTTCTTGTTCCTTTTTTTACAAGCGTTCTTCTCCTGATGACTGCTATTTTAAATTTCGCTTTCACGCTTCGCGGCAGTAGCACCTGAACACTCTGCCACATAAGATGTCTTATAAGTAAAGGCGATACACGTATGGCACAAAAGTGTGTTTAAGTCAGTTGTGATTAGACTGTTCCAAAGTAATAATAATCAATATATCGATAATGCAAGCTTATGCGGTGACGTTAGACATTGACGTATCGGTTTCAAACCCTGGTGGTGTAAGGGTGTAAGAGATTTTCACTGCCAGTGTTTGATTGGGAGGTAGAGGTGTCAGTATTTATTCCTCATCGCCAGACTCTGGGTAAATGGTAACGCGTCCGTCATATGGAGTCGCTAAGCTCCGAGGACCACTCAGTGTTATGTGAGCTGACGTTCTTCTTCAAGTTACATCCTCTCCATTCCGCATATACAACACTACACCGCGCCACACTGTTCAAAAAATGGTTCAAATGGCTCTGAGCACTATGGGACTTAACTTGTGAGGTAGCGGTCGCGCGGCTCCAGACTGTAGCACCTAGAACCGCTTGGCCACCCGGCCGGCCACGCCACACTGTACAAGCAGATCTCGCAGTCATTCACACGACAACGATGCACACTTGATACTTCATAGCTGGTTGGGAGAGGATAACAGCAAACAGTCTCCATCAGGATCTTTGACAAGATAGCAATGCGGTATTCCCACATCCAACTCTAACGCTCATTTTTCCGTTAAGGCATTAGCTTAAAGGATGCGTGCAACAGATAGTAGTTGGAGTTACTATGACTAAGAAAAACTGTACTCGTTCTTTCAGCTAATCGAGCAAATTTCTTTTATTTTTGGTGTAATATACGAAAATTTCAAGAACCTCGAACTGTTCATGATCCAGGTTTTTGATGATATTCTCAGCAGTAAATGCTATCGTCAGCAATGAACCAACGTCTACCAAAACAATGGCTCTGAGCACTATGGGACTTAACATCTATGGTCATCAGAACTTAGAACTACTTAAACCTAACTAACCTAAGGATAGCACACAACACCCAGTTATCACGAGGCAGCGAAAATCCCTGACCCCGCCGGGAATCGAACCCGGGAACCCGGGCGTGGCAAGCGAGAACGCTACCGCACGACCACGGGCTGCGGACGTCTACTATGTTACTACTAGGTTTCTGGGATGGTATACTTCAAATCCACGAGATATGTTTGGAAATACGTTTTCAGTTCTCCTATGCACAGTAACTTCTGTTGCTCGCAGATGATACACTGTAAGAAGAGAGAGAGAGAGAGAGAAACGACGCACAACGAAGAATTATCCGAACGGGACGGAAAGCGGGAGATTATACTCGTATAATTTCAGAAAGAATGAATGATTTGTTCAAGAGAAAGAGCTGCACAATCTGAGCAAGTCAATGACGCGTTGGTCCACTTCCGGCCATTATGCAAGTAGTTATTCGGTTTTACTTTGATTGACAGAGTTGTTGGATGTCCTCCAGAGGGTTATCGTCTCAAATTTGGTCCAATTGGCGCGTTATGTCGTCAGAATCCCGAGGTGGTTGGTAGTCCCTGTGTATAACGTTCCAAACTTTGTCAGTTTGGGAAAGGTCTGGCGACCTTGCTTCCAAAGTAGGGTTTGACAAGAACGAAGACAAGCGTTAGAAACCGTTGTTGTGTGCTGGCAGGCTACTTTGCAGAAGTGGACGCCCAGGATGGCTTATCATGAATGGCAACATAACAGGCCTTAGAAAGTTGTCGACGCACGACTATGGTGCAAGGGTGGCGCGGATGACAACCAAAGGTGTCCTGCAATGAAAACAAATGGCACGCCAGACCTTCACTACTGGTTGCCCGGCCCTATGGCGGACGACAGTCAAGTTGACATCACACCACCGCCCGGGATGTCTCCAGACACGTCATCGGCCTAGAATCTCATTGTTGGAGTAGAGCCGTCTCCAGCGATGACTCTTGCTTCGAAGTGAGTCCCGATGATCAGCGAAGACGTATCTGGAGACGCCACGGACAACGGTGGGATACCACCCAGTCTGTCGACCAATACGGTCCAACAACCAGTGCTGATGGTCCGGGTTGCCATTTGTTTTCATAGCACGTCGTCTTTGGTTGTCATCCGCGGCACCCTTACAGCACAGTCGTGCATCGACAATATTCAATTCCCCATTAAGTTGCCCTTCAAAAATGGTTCAAATGGCTCTGAGCGCTATAGGACTTAACATCTGAGGTCATCAGTCCCCTAGAACTTAGAACTACTTAAACCTAACTAACCTAAAGACATCACACACATCCATGCCCGAGGCAGGATTCGAACCTGCGACCGTAGCGGTCGTGCGGTTCCAGACTGTAGCGCCTAGAATCGCTCGGTCACATCGGCCGGCTGTTACCCTTCATGCAAGCCATCTTGGCGTTATATTTCTGCAAGATACTCTCTGCTCGCACACGGCGAGAGTTTATACTGCTTGTCTTCGTGCTTGTGAAATCCTACCCTGGGCAGCGAGGTTGCCGGATGTCTCTCCAAGTCAGAACGTTTGGAGTATTATCGACAGAGTTCTCCCACCAGCTCGGGATTTTGACGATCTGACGCGCCAAATGGGCAGAATTTGGCACGATATCCCTCAGGAGGACATGCGCCAACTCTGACAAGCAATGTCAAGCCGAATAACTGCTTGCATAAAGGCCAGAGATGAACCAACGCCTTACTGATTTTTAATAATTTTTCCATAATGTGGGGCCACAGTCAGAACAAACTTCTTTAAAGTCAGTACCGCCATTACACTGTTGTTTATTTACAGTGTTACATTTACACTTACAAAAACATGATTTGGGCTTCAAAGTGATTTTATCGAGTGTTTTAAGTGTTATGAATTGCCTAATGGTTCAAATGGCTCTGAGCACTATGGGACTCAACTTCTAAGGTCATCAGTCTCCTAGAACTTAGAACTACTTAAACCTAACCAACCTAAAGACATCACACACATCCATCCCCGAGGCAGGATTCGAACCTGCGACCGTTGCTGTCTCGCGGTTCCAGACTGTAGCGCCTAGAACCGCACGGCCACTCCGGCCGGCTGAATTGTCTATGATGGGATACTGTCGTATAGTCAAGATGGTGTGCTCAGTAAGGAAACAAAGCAGTAGGCTCTGCCATATACATCGACTCTTAGACACTGTGTCTATTAGTGCATCTTAATACGACAGTGTGCCATTTTAGGCAATTTATAACACTTAAAACACTCGATAATGGCACTAGCCGAAATCATGATTGTGTAAGCGTAAATGTAACACTGTAAATAAACAACAGTCTAATGGCGGTACTGAGTTAAAAAAGCCTTACTGACTTGCTCAATATGTGAAGCTCTTTTTCTTGAATAAATCATCCAATTTTTCTGAAATTGTGATGTCTAGCTTGTCTGTACATGTAGACAGGTCGAACGATTTCCATCCTATTCGCGTAACTCCTTCGTGGTACGTTTTTTTTTTTGTTTTTATTTTTTGTTTTAGAGTGTATTTTATGGTTGTGACTGGTTAAATTTATGTGAATTGTGGATGATCTCGTGCATAGTTCTTTTCTGTAAATTATTCTCGGTGTAGGATCTAAGCATGACATTAACTTCTTCCAACATTTTGGTTATTGTATTGCAAACGATCCCTACAACCCATTTTCTTCGAAACTGATACCTTCCCAAGTTTTTCTACTCCATTATAATTTTTAGCGTTCCGTCCGGGGCCGTGACGCGTGTGGTCAGACAGAACGTCAAAAATCGTGTACATCGTAAAATGAAAGAACACAGGTAAAGGCTGCACAGGTGACTGCGTGCAGCAGTAACAGATAGGGTGAGTCATGAGAATGGCCTGGCTTGAGTGCGGCGATGACGTGGCTTGAGTCTGGCTGGCGTCGCGTGTCCCAGTGGCTATTGCCATCACGCGAGCTGAGACGAGCGCCCGCACCCGTACCGTGCACACGGGCACACGCCGCTCACTGCCAGCGCTGCTAACAGTCCACCGCATGCTTAGCAGTCATGACAGCCTACAGTACACCACGCAACCAGCACTTCTTGATTTAATCTCCCTTCTCATACATTGCTGGCCATTTAACCTGGAACACCACGGAGGCGGCACGCAACAAACGTCAAACTGCCGTGAAAGTACTGCACGTTTGGATACGCAAAAGATTAACTTGTCAGTGCAACCGCGTGAAGTATGTACGAGTAATTTATCTGAATATTGTATTTAAGGAAAGTTGAGTATTTCTCGTTCAGAAAGAGTAGAGGTAACACATACTTCAAATAGATCCAAACATTTAGGAAAACACCTATCAGAACGAAAATACATCAATATAGGAGTTCCACAAGGTAGCATATTAGGACCAATACTGTTCCTGATATACATTAATACTATAATGATATACATTAATACTATTAATCATGGGGAAAAATTATCTTCGCTGATAACAGCAATATTATAGTCACTGAGAAAATAAGAGAACTCCTTGCAGAGAAATCAGATGAAACTCTCAAGGAAGTTTATGATTGGTCAATAAGTAATTAAGTGACATTGGACATAAAGAAAAGTAATGCCATGAATTTCAGTTTGAAGAGGAAAAATGACAATGTTAAATTAAATGTAGACAGCACCTCTGTAGACTATGTACGAAATGCAAAATTTCTAGGAATGAATATTGATTATCAGTTGAAGTGGTGTGAACACACAAAGGTACTTGCAAACAAAATGTCATCAGCATGTTATGCCCTTAGAATCCTATCATCAGTGTGTAACATGCAGTGTCTTTTAGTTACATATTATTGATGTGTAGACTCAATTCTTAGCTATGGCATTCTTTTTGGGGAACAAATGCATAAAATATGTACACAATTTTCAAACTCCAGAAAAGAGCCATAAGAATAATAACCAAAAAATACTATTCGAGCTCATTGTAAAGATCTGTTCAAAACACTGGGGATTTTAACTGCTCCATGTGAATACAATTATCAGTCAGTTGTACACATCAAAAATAACATAGGTAATTACTGCATAAACAGCTCTGTCCATGACCATGCAACAAGAGATAGACTCAACTTACATTTACCAAGAAAAAAATAAATATAAAACTCAAAACAGCATTTTCTACCAAGGAATGAAACTGTACAATAAATTACCAAAAGAGATTAAAGAAATTGCAAAAATACACTTATTTAAAAAGGCAACTTAAAAGTGCCTGTTATGCAATACGTTTTATACATTGAAGGATTAGTTAGCTAAAACAGAGTAGGGGGTTGACAAAAAAATGTTATACAAATAAATAATAATAATAATGATTATAAAATATCCAACGTTGCACGTAACACCTACCATTTATGTTTTTTTCCTTCTTTTTTCCTTTCTAGAAATACTTACCCCTAAGCTATGCATAGCACCATGCTAACACCTCTTCCTCTTTCTGACCTCAACATCTCACTCATTATGGAGGGATGCTTACTCAGTTTTTCAGGATAGCAAATGGGAAGTTGCGGTACAGAAAATGGCCCAGAGATCACCAGTGTGTGTGTGTGTGTGTGTGTGTGTGTGTGCGTGCGTGTGTGTGTGTGTGTGTGTGTGTGTGTGTGTGTGTGTTTGTGTGTGTGTGTTTGTGTGTGTGTAGTGACTGAAGTGTTATGAAACAATGTGTGTATAGTGTGTGCAGTGACTGTTAGTGAGATATGAGTGAACAATGTGGGACTACATTATTTAATGAGTTATTTGTAAGAAATGTATCGTATACCAGGAGCAAATCTAATGATTGTCTCTAACTAGAAGTCTGTAAATATATGTTTACACGAATTAGCTTATTTTAAATTGATCTAAATTTGTAAATACTTTGACATGTCCTATATCCTTGTAAAAAGAGATCTACAGATGAATAAAGCTGCTGCTACTACTACTACTACTACTAAACCAGATTTGAATGTTGGTTATTTGTGAGTAGATACTATTATCCCTCGTGTATGAAGGAGGAATGTCTGCAACACAACTTTCGCAATTCGACTGTGGTAGAATCGTCACTTAAGGAAACTGTGGTTTATCATTTCGCAATACTGTTGGTAGCGTTGCAAATTGGGTCAGAATCCCGAAAAAGTGGTCATAAATGTAAAAGTTCAGAGTTAAGAAGTTCCGTGCAGTAGGTTAATTAGATTAATGTTGGGTCTATTGAATCCCAGTGTTAGAAGCGGTCAGCTGTTTCTTTTGCACATTGAATTTCGTTCGTATGTTCAGCGAAATCTGACCGAAATTTTTATAAATGGAGGTCATCCCAGAAGTTATGTACTTAATTACAAATACTTATTTCATTATTCATTAATTAATGGACAATTAGTTTTTGTTAATTCACTTTTAATTGGAGTGTAAGCTAAAAAATTGTAAAGTGGGAACAAAAAAGAGGTAGGTTCTAGATTCCACAATATTCTGCCCTCTCATTCATTTCTCCCTTAAGTATGTGCTATTAGCAGTGGGACAAAGTTTGTACCACCCCACATTGCATTGTTGCGAAATTTATTCAAGATAGCGGTTCCAAGATGGCGGCGATGTGGCAACGTCGCAATGACGTCATGGTGGAAAGTTCAAATTTTGGCGGGAAAATAGGTCAATTAGGCTACCTCCAATAACGTAACGACCCTCCCATTCCCCCTCAATTCTCATCCACCCATCCCCAAGAAAATGGCGGGAAGTTCAAATTTTGGTGGAAAAAAGGTCACTTGGGCTACCTCCACTAACCCAAGGAAGTTGCAGGAAAATTTTGGCGGGAAAATAGCTCAACTGGGATACATCCACTAACCTCAGTCAATCCTTGGAATTGGCAGGAAGAGGACTCAGTCTGTGCTGGGTAGGATGGACATAAGTCTATTTTGCGTTCATTGTTTATTTAAACAATTTGAGTTGTCATAGGCAGTAGCCCCATACAGGGTGCTCAATTGACCTAATACACAGTACCACCACCAGGGGGCACTGTCGTCCCTCCCGTGACATAATCCAAGATGTCGGTCTGGGGAAAAATGGTGGGAACCAATAGTAACCCTTAATACAGTTGGAAGGGGTTTCTTTCATTAAAATGAAGATAAGGGACCCTATGCAGGTCAGCCAAATGTCGGGGGGAGGGGGGCGGGGGGGGGGGGGGCGGGGGGGGGGGTTTAACAATAATGCTTTTACTTGTTAACTTTGCCTACTGGATCGGGTCATTGGCTCTGGCTGAAGGCTTGTTGTAAGACCCAACCTGTTAATTAAAACTGCCCCTTCACAATTTTGATTAATATTTAATAACTAAATAGTGGTCAGGGAACTGATCACTACTAAACAAAGAAGGATAGCACTGAACACATTTATTGAACAACAATCTTCCTGACGTCAAACTGAACAATGACATACATTTATAAGTGATAAAATTAAGCTAGTAATGGCAATGGCCCTTAAATTCCAAAACTAACTCTTAAGGTCGGATAACGCATCTGTAGTTGTTGTTTTCTACTCTCTCCCCTTGTCAGACGGCATAAAATACGTCAGACA
Source organism: Schistocerca piceifrons (assembly GCF_021461385.2). NCBI lineage: Eukaryota > Metazoa > Arthropoda > Insecta > Orthoptera > Acrididae > Schistocerca > Schistocerca piceifrons. The sequence goes on from NC_060139.1 coordinate 559,636,211, forward strand.
AACCTACTGCAATTAACAAATTCTCAATAAGAGCGTGGCTGGAAAACTGAGCTCTGGTAATAACAGGCGTGTGTAATATCGGATTAAATGCCGAAACTGAGCACCGTGTTACCAAATGCAGCATCGTGGACAGGTCTGCAAGCTGCCGATGGCGTCTGCGTCGTCGAGGAGCCTCAGTTGGAACAAAATGAATTTATTTTCGCGAGCAGGCTTCCTGTTCGTAAACTCCTATTCAAAAGCTAATTCTGCTTTCTTTCCATTCGTCTCGCACTCGTTAAGACGGGACTCACCAGCCCAAAGGCGGAATCCATTAACGTCTTTAATAAAGTGTGGCTCAAGGAAACTGCTCTGCTCCTGTCTGCTTCCGGTGAGACAGTATTCTCAACCGTAATTAGCGGAATCAGCCTGTCTCTAAAGTAAAACATGACAGTACCCCTAACTGAATACTAGTTTCAGTTGCAGCTGGCAGACTTATTCAAAGTTCTGCACAGCACACTGAAAAGAATTTACTCTCCTACAGCAGAGCCGAAAGCACGACGTCCGCTCGCTATAGGAGCTGAGACGCTTCTCTTCGACAACAGCTCCAAAAGCTTCCCTCTGCAAAAATCAGCACCCCCACGCTATTTTTCGAGCTGGCCAATCCCGTGGCTCTAGACCAGCACAGTTCGCTCCCACTATTATTTCCTGGCTTCTCCCAGTCAATTAAAACATTCTGCGCCTTACTGCGCCTAGAATGTTCTGGAACAAAATGAAACTCCGTTCAAAATTGAACCCACCAATTGTGTCTCTCTGTTCGCCCTCGCGCGGGGAAAGGTCATTGCACTATCTTAACCGCGTTTCTTAGAAAGCCCCAGAAAACGTTAAGACTCGTGGGAAGGCTCCCTTAGGCGCTATCTCAACTCGGCATAGTGGCGTCGGCGTAACGCCCAGCGCCAACGAGGCGCCGTCCCTCGAAGGCCTGCCTCTGTTGTACGCGCAAAATGCGTGCCTACCTGCTACGGCGGCGCGTCTCCCCCAGTGGGAGACTGGTAATGGTCGGTTGTAAACTTCCGCACCCCTCTGTCCTGCCTTTGAGCAGTGCCGCTCGTCCGCTCCAGCCAAACTCCGTGAAAATATCACCTGAACCCCGACTTCATGGAACATGCGAATTTCTTAAAGTTAATACGCGTCTTATGCTGTCTGATACTCCCTATATTAATTTCAATAGCCTGATTGCCTGATAAAAAAACATAATAACCGATATCCAACTGGTCTTTGCAACAATTATTATATTACAGTAAGGTGCAAAATACTGCTACCTTACACAGTTACATGTTAGACTTCAGCCTTTAGGATGGTGGTATCTTGAAAAGTCATTGGAGGGGGTATAGAGCAGGCTCAGCAGCTCTGGGACCTTTGTCTCGCTCAGTCAGCCAGCAGTAGCAGTAGCGGCAGCAGCAGAAGAAGAAGAAGAGCAAGGAAGTGTCAACAGCAGTCACAATCCACACAGCCCTGCAGAACAGGAAGAAACGGAACAGTAAGTAGCCCCTATCCCATCTTTGTCTGTCGTTAGCATTATTATTATTATTATTATTATTGGTTGTTTTTGCTTCTTGGTCCATATGTAATGCTTCCTCGTCTTTGTTCAGCAGTAGCCATCAACGCATCCATGGCCGCAGGGTCGAGCGCCAACATGTCGACCTCTACTGCGTTCGGACCTGTAGCAATCTTGGCTGCCATCTTGTCGAGACCTACACCGACCTCTGGACCTGCGGCAGCAACAGCCTCCAGCACGTCTGAACCTGTAGCGACCACGTGGGATCCTGTAGCGCGTATAGTCCACTTGGTGCAGCAGGACAAGGAGCTGTTGTTGTCTGTCCCGCTCACCGATTTGTGTAATGAGGATAAGCAGTCTGCTCCCAACATATTGAATGCTGCTGGTGGTCCTAAACAACAGCAAGATGGAGGACAGTACTGGTTGCCGACAAAACGCCCCATATCAGCAGAACATCCCTGTAATAGTGCAGGCACAAAGTGCAAATGCTGTGGATAAGAAGGCATCGAGAGTACCCTTGCTTTTCGGTTCTACGTACAATTTAATTCCCAGTGGAACGAAACGTGTAAATGAGGGTATAGAAGTACATCATGACTGGGGTTTGAGTGCGAGAAAAGAAACTTAAAATGCGTCGAAGGGTGTTAAAGTGCCTGTTTCTGAGTTCGACTGAGATGAAATATGTCGTGCAGAGCGCTACATCAATCAGCAGAATGCTACAGAATGTTATCCAACCGGTACCCCTCCCAGACGTTCTCCTTAACTGGTGTGACACTATTATAACCGTGTATGATGACTCTGCACTTAGTGTGAAATCAGATGACGAGCGTGCTTATCTATGGCACGCCTCAGTTAGGAACTTACACGATCTGGATACTGCGCTACGCCTTGCGTTACGGAGATTGAGTCGTTGGTTGCCAAGCATAGACTCTGCATACAATGATGTTGTAAACTTCCTCCGTGTGCGTAGTGCACATGTTGATGAATTGGAGCAGTACCTTTGTTTGCATATGAATGCTGAACCAAAAGAGAAACAGATTAAATGTGCGGGTGTACCCGAGTATTGTGAGGCATCCATTGTCTTGAGGGAGATACGCGCGGAATTTATTGCATATCAAAAAGCTTTGTTTGGGAAATACTGTACGGGTGCGAAGAAGAAATTAAAAAATGGGTCTGATGATTTTTCGAAATATTGCATCCGATGTATGATATTTAAATAAATAATTTATGTATATATAATCTCAAACTGTGTTTGTGTTTTTTTCACACCTCTCTCATTATAGTCTAAGTATTATGCTTATTAATATCATTCTTTTTCAGTGTTACATGTATAATGATGCAGCAGCAGCAGACAATTCCAAAGAAAGCAGTTGCTGACAGGTGCGAAAATTACCAAACGATCTGTTTAATAAGTCATGGTTGCAAAATACTATCACAATTTAATTACAGAAGCATGGAAAAAACAGTCATTGACAAAACTAATGATGAAGTTACTCTTCACGAGTAATATGTGTATAGCCGATTTCTCTATGCAGCCAATATAGTTCAGTTGGTTAAGTGACGGAGCTATAGTTGGTACACATACTATTACCGTCCTTACAAGCGTATCTTTTTATACATATGCCAACTACTTGTCAGTGCCTGGCGTAGTTAGTATAATGGCACGGTGGATGGAACATCCTCATCTCAAAGACTTTGTTGTCGGTGATTGGTCCTGTGAAAATGCAAAAGAAGACTTGAAGAAGAAGAAGAGGAATAGAATTCTGCTTCTTGATAATATACGAGAAATTATTGTAGGTCCACATTCTTGCTTTAGACAGTGGAAGAACGGAAAAATAACAGTAGTAAGCAATAATAAGAATGGAAACCTGAAAGGTGGAAAGAGCTTATAGAAGGTCTATACAAGGGAGATGAATTTGAAAACAATATTATAGAAATGGACGAGGACGTAGATGAAGATGAGAGAGAGACATGATACTGCGAGAAGAATTCGACAGAGCACTGAAAGACCTAAGTCGAAACGAGGTCCCTGGAATAAACGACATTCCGTCAGAACTACTGATAACGTTGGAAGAGCCAGCCATGAAAAAATCCACCATCTGGTGTACAAGATGCATGTGAAAGGCGAAATACTCTGACACCAAGAGTATAGTGATAAGAATATAGTAATAATTATTCCAATTCCAAACAAAGCAGTTGCTGACAGGTGTGAAAGTTACCGAACGATCTGTTTAATAAGTCATGGTTGCAAAATACTCACAGTTTCCTTACAGAAGAATAGAAAAAGCAGTAGAAGCCGACCTTGGGGAAGATCAGTTTAGATTCCGGAGAAATTTAGGAGCACGCGAGACAATACTGATCCTTTAATACCACTATAAAAAAATTATTTTTTGTGTAAACTTATGTGTAATGATTCCGGAACAAAGAGTCCACATGTTAACATTCACATTATCTGTACTAATAAACAAAGGCGCCGTCTTCAATTTTTTGAGGGCAGCAAAGAGATCCTGGCTGTTCGATTTTGTCTTTTGCCCTCCTCCTCTCACGTAAGCATCGTGTTCTGTAGCTCTGCATAAATTATAATACGTTACGTTAATCCTCAGGCGACTACTTTCTTGTCGTACCAGTCCACACATTTATGCTAACTACCAATATATTAATAGTTTCATTCTTCGGTCTTTCGTGGGAGAGACGTAACATTTCCACGTGACACCATTCCGCTATTGGCGTGAATTTATTACAGATTTTCAATATCTTTTTTTCCCTTACTGTACAACCTGAATCTGGAGTCATTTGGCAAACAAGTCCGGGAATTTTAATTAATTACATAGCATAGAGCTATTATCAGCTCATAATATGTGGTTTACATTTCAAAATTCCATCGGTCCACATCTTTAGTTGCAATGCTCCTAACAGCAACCTAGAACAATTACATCGAGCAACTTCCGTATATAACTGGTAAGCAGAGGTGGGAGCCAGATCACAATGTGCGTCTTATCTCAGAAATCGAGTTAAGGAAAAGCAAACCCAAGTTTATAGCATTAGTATACGTAGAGAAAGCTTTTGACAATGATTACTGGAATACTCTCTTCGAAGTTCTGTAGGTAGCAGGAGTAAAATAAAGGGAGCGAAAGGCAACTTGCAACTTGTGCAGAAGCCTGAGGTCAGGTGTAACAATGGAGGAATGTGAGAAGGAGGGAGTGGTTGACAAGGGAGTGAGACAAAATTGTGGCCTAGTGTGCATTGAGCAAGAAGTACAGTAAAACAAAGAAACAATATGGAGTAGGAATTAACGTCCAGGAAGAATAAATAACATATTTGATGTTTGCCGATGATATTGTAATTCTGTGAGACAGCAAAGGACTTGAAAGAGCAGTTGAACGGAATGGAGAGGATCTTGAAAGGAGGATAAAAGATGAACATTAACAAAAGCAAAACAAAGGGCAATGGAATGTACTCGAATTAAATCACGCAGTTCTCATGGAATTAGATTGGGAAATGAGACACTTGAAGTGGTAGATGAGTTTTGTTATTTGGACAGCAATGTAACTAATGATGGCCAAAGAAGAGAGGACATAAAATATTGGCAGTGCCAAGAAAAGCATCTCTGAAATAAAGAATTTTGTTAACATCGAATATAGACTTAAGTGTTAGGAAGTCTTTTCTGAAGGTGCTTGTCTGGAGTGTAGCCACATGTGGAAGTGAATCATGGACGATGAAGAGTTTAGATAAGAAGAGAACAGAAGCTTCTGAAACATAGTGCCACAGAAGAATGATGAAGATTAGATGGGTGGATCACGTAAAGAATGAGGAGGTACAGAATAGAATTGTGGCACAACTTGACTGAAAGAAAGGATCGCTTGATGCGACACATTCTGAGACGTCAAGGGATCACCAACTTAGTATTGGAGGAAAGTGTGAGGGTAAAAATCGTGGAGGTGAACACGCTAAGCAGATTCAGAAGGATGAAGATTGCAGAAATTATACGGTGATCAAGACGCTTGCACAGGATAGAGTAGCATGAGATCTGCATCAAACCAGACTTCAGAGTGAAGACAACAACAACAACAATAACAACCACATTTCAGGAAACATCATGATAACACTGTGTATCACTGCGTCTGACCATCGTAATGGCCGCAGTTTGGAGAGGAATAGCGCCCACAGGTTTCATTTGTTGTGCCGTATCCCGGTGAATCCACATACTGATGGTTGCTAAAAAATTGCGAGGTTGTAGATTGTTATGTTCCACATGCTCTTGCAAGTAATGCCGGACTTTTTATTGAATTAAAATGGTGTGATTTAGCGGGCTAGTCAGGTGCAGTAAGGTGCTTGTGTGTTCCGTATGCGTTGACACGGCTGTTGTCATCTTGGAAGGCAAGCGTCTACAACATACTCATCAGGAAGATGAAAAAAGGGCAACACTTTGTCACCGAGAATTTCGTGTAAACATTCTGGTTTATGCTCACGGTAATCAGAATGAGTGGACTTACGTCGTGGTACAATAAACACGCAGAAACACCATATCACTCTTCCTGGCCTGAACTCCACCTTCAGTACACTGTGATATAAGCGTCTTCTTAGGAAGTTGGTGGCGTCGATGCCATGAATCGTTTGAATTCAGGAAAAATCACTACACTTTGAACCACACTACATACTTTCAGTTAGTTTCTGTGGTTCTTTTTTTTGTGCTGCTTGATCCACTGAAGGCATTTGGGTTTATGTGCCGTTCTGAGCAATGGCCTTCATCATTTCTTGTAGACAGACAATCCGCGTTGATACACCAACAATTTAACAACATCATTCAGTGTCATGGGTACTTCCAAACCCGATAGCTCATTTCTGCAACTGTGTCACGTCTCCACGCCTGCTGCTCTTACTCTACGTATTCCATACGGCCGACAAGCATATACACAGTCGAGTCACATTAATGTGACCACTGCCTTTCTTCGACGTCAACGGGCAGCAACCATTCACAGACAGCTGGTGGCACCACTATCAGTGAAGGACGTACAAAACGTGTCCGAGGGACGCGGAAAAGGGTGCAGTCGTTATTGCAATGTGGAAATGGAGCGATTTATCTGACATCCAAAAGGACATGATGACTGGCTTTCGGGCCACAGGTGGATGCATTTCCGAAACGGCTAAGTTCGTAAACTGATCGCATGCCGTCGTGGTTAAAGTATACCGTGCATGGCAAAATGGCGCTATCCAAAATGAGCCGAGTTATCTGTGGTGCACCACGGGCCATAGATGAGAGGGGTGGACGACGGCTGCAGAGATGTGTACGAGAGAACAGATGTGCAGCTGTTGAGCAACTGACTTCCCAGATGAACCAAAGGACTATCAACAGTGTCTGATCAACAACCATTCAGCGAACGTTGCTGCTTATGGGCCTCTGCATCAGGCGCTTGGTTCGTGGACCCATGCTAACTGCTGTTCATCGGACGAAGGCTGCAATTTGCACGCCAGTACCGCCACTGGACGTTCACCAAGTGGCGACTGGTGGCTTTTTCAGATGAATCACGTTTCATGCTCAATCGGCGTAGAAGGTCTGAAAGCAAACACCGTGCAACAGTCGTCGGCAGGGTCCAGGCTTGAGGAGGAAGCGTTATGGTCTGTGGAAAGTTTTCGAGTGATCTCGTCATTCTGGAAGGCGCAATGGAGCAACACAAGTATGCATCTATCCGTGCGGACCATGTCAACCCCTACATGCAGTTGGTTTATCCTCGCCAGAATGTCGTCTACCAGCAGGACAATGCAACGTGTTAAGCAGCTTGCGTTGGACGTGCGTGGTTCGAAGAGCACCAGGGTGAGTTTATCATACTCTTTTGGTCACCAAACGCCCCGGGTTTAAATCCAATTGAGTATCTGTGGGCCCACCTCGAATGGGCTGTTTGCGCCGTGGCTCCTCAACCGAGAAACTTAGCGTTGCCGGAAGTGGCATTAGAGTCATCACGGCTCCAAATCCCTGTCGGTACCTTCCAGAACCTCACTAGCTCTCTTCCTGCACGCCTGGTAGCGGTCTGCGCTGCAAAATGTGGCTATTCAGGCTTTGACAGATGGTCAAATTAATTTGACTGGACAGTGTAAATGCAACTTCACTGCCATGATTTACGAGTGATGGGGTCATACCACCAGCTGGAACCTTTTTTCACCTAAATCAGTAAAAAGCGATCAGCTTGTTCTTTTAAGGGTGCCTCGTAACAAGTCCAATGAGCTTATCTGACGACTTGCGTTTTACTTTAGTTGTATATCATGTGTCCTTTCCTTTCCCTCGCAATATAACATAGTATACAGAATTATGTGAACATTTTAAATCAAATGGCTCAAATGGCTCTGAGCACTGTGGGACTTAACTTCTGAGGTCATCAGTCCCCTAGAACTTAGAACTAGTTAAACCTAACTGACCTAAGGACATCACACACATCCATGCCTGAGGCAGGATTCGAACCTGCAACCGTAGCGGTCGCGCGGTCCCAGACTGTAGCGCCTATAACCGCTCGGCCACTTCGGCCAGTAAACATTTTAAATGCCGAAGACTATTTTAAGGAAATATTTTGCTTGAGAACAAGCTGTCTTCCAATAACAGTGCACTAAAACACAGCGTGCAAGCGTAGTTCTTCATCTACGTCTACATGGTTACTTTGCGATTCACACTCAGCCGATTCACACTCAGACTATTTCTCGGCTGATTCATCCTAGAGTAGCTCGTAGGAAAAATAAACATCTATATCTTTCAAAATGATGGAGTAAAGCAATCAGTCGTCCTTGCCTTTCAGTTTACATTAAAGCAGATATCGATTTTAGTTATTACCTAGCCGTAATCAGTGCACTATTTCATAGTTTCAGACATGTCCCAATGGAAATGCAGTCCTAAGGGAATGTAACTTGATGAACACCTGTATCTTCCTCTGTCAGCAATGATTTATTTTATTACGACATAGCTGACAGTCAACGACATATTTTACATTCGGAGGAGAAAATTGATGACTGAAATTTCGTGAAAATATCTTGCTGCTACGAAAAACGCCTGTTTTGATGACTCATTCCAACTCAGTTATCACACAGGTAACTGTCTCTGCCCTATTTCGCTATAATACAACACGAACTGTCCTTTGAATTGTTCAATGTTTGCCGTGAATCATATCTAGTAAGCTTCCCAAGCCGCGCAACAATACCCCGCAAGAAGTTGGAGAAGAGTAAAGGCAGTCTTAAATTGGCCTTCTCCTCAACACTTCCTATGTTATGTTTCCAATTTAAGTTGTTCGTAATTGTAGTCCCTAAGTATTTAGCTGAATCAGCAACCCTTAAATTTGTGTCATTTTAGTATAGCCGAAATTTACGGGAGGTCTTTTAGAACTCATGTGCAAGACAGTTCAGAGTAGTCTTTTCGCACCACCCATATTCTTGTCTAAATCATTTCGTATTCGTTTTTCATCGTCTGATGAATTTGCTAGACGGTAAGCTACAGCGTGCTCTACTAACAGTCAAAGAGGTTTACTCGTATTGTCTGTTAAATGGTCTCTATATAAAGAACAGCAAATAGCGTATAACGCTTCCTTGGGTAACCCCAAATATCGTTTGCACTAGATGACATCCCGCCAATTATTTCCAACTGTGACCTTTCTAAGATTAAATCACGAATCCAGTCACACAGCTAAGACGATATTGCCGAGGTCTGTCGTTTGATTAGAAACCGCTTGTGAAGAAAAATGTCAAAAGCCTTCTGGATATCTAGAAATGTGGTATCACCTTTTGTCCATGGTACTCATTACTTCATGTGTCAGAGTGTCAGCTGTGTTTCACAAGAACAATGTTTTCTGAATCTGTGCTGGTTATGTGTCACTCTATATCTACATCTATACTTCACAACCCAATTTAAGACTTTTGGAGGAGGGTCCTTTGTGTACCACTGTCGTTTTACCATTTTCCTGTTCCAGTCACGAATGGTCTGTAAGAAACAATTTTTGGTAAACCTGTGTGTGAGCTCGAATGTATCTAATTTTACCTTCATGGCCTTTTCTTGGGATACACGAAGGAGGAAGCAATGTATTGGCTGACTCTTCCAGGAACGTAGACTCTCAGAATGTTGACATTGACCCACACCATGATGCACAACGCTTCTCTTGCAGCGTCTGCGACTGGAGTTGCATGAGCATCTCGTGAAGCGTTAGCTCTTACTAAATGAAAATGAAACAAACGCCATGCTGTTCTTTGGATCTTCTCTGTTTCCTCTGTCAATTACATCTGGTACGGATCCCAGACTGATGAGTAATATTCAAGCATTGGCCGAACTTGAGTTTTGGACGCTCCCTGCTTTGTGGGTGTCCTACACTTCCTGAGGATTCTTCCAGTGAATTTTAACCTACATCTGCTTTACCTGCGATTAGTTTTATGTGGTCCTTCCACGTTAAGTCTCTTGGTACGCACACTCTAGTATTTAATAGATGTGACTACTTCCAGTGATAGTTCTGCGATCGTATAATCATACTTTAATGGGTGTTTCTGCCTATTTATGAGCAATACATTGCATTTGTTTACGTTGAAAATGGCTGCATCAATCCTCGATCATCCGTAGGTCTTCCTAAACTTCGCTAGATATTTCCAGAGGTTCGGCTTCTCTGTATAAAAGAGTAATATCCGCGAAACGCCTTCTGGAACTTCCGATTTTATCCAGTAGGTAGTTATCAGAATTCTGACTTCTTTGATGTGGTTCACCAAGAATACCTTTACTGTGCCAACCTCTTCATCTCAAAGTAGCACTTGCGACCTACGTCCTTAATTATTTGCTGGATATCTTTTCACCTCTGTCTTCCTCTGCAGTTTTTACCCTCTACATCTCTCTTTAATAACATGAAAGTTATTCCCTGATATATTGGTTCAGATGGCCCTGAGCACTACGGGACTTAACATCTGAGGTCATCAGTCCCCTAGAACTTAGAACTACTTAAACCTAACTAACCTAAAGACATCACACACATCCATGCCCGAGGCAGGATTCGAACCTGCGATCGTAGCAGCAGCGCGGTTCCGGACTGAAGCGCCTAGAACCGCTCGGCTACTGCGTCCGGCCCTGATGTATTAGCAGATGTCCTAACATCCTATCTCTTCTTATTGTCAGTCTATTCTATATGTTCCTATTCCCATCGATTCTGCGGAGAACCTCCTTATTGCTTACTTTATCACTCCAGCTAATTTTCAACACTCTTCTGTAGTATCACACCTCAAATGCATAGATTCTCTTCTGTTCCGGCTTTCCAAGATCCATGTTTCACTACCATACAATGCTGTGCTCCAAACATACAGTCTCAGTAATTTCATCCTCAAATTAAGCCCTATGCTTGATACTAGTAGACTTCATTTGGCTAGGAATGCACTTTTTGCCAGTACTAGACTACTTTTTATGTTCTCCTTGCTCCGTCCATCACAGATTATTTTGCTGCCTAGGAAGCAGAATTCCTTGCCTTCGTCTACACCGTAATCACCAATTCTAATGTTAAGTTTCTGGATGTTCTCCTATCTTCTACTTCTAATTACATTCGACTTTCTTCGAATTACTCTCTGTCCATATTCTATACTGATTAGACTGTTTATTCCTTTCAACAGATCCTGTAATTCTCCTTCACTTTCACTAATGTTAGCAATGTCATCAGCGAATATTATCACTGACATCCTTTCACCTTTGTTTTATTTTCGTCATCGCTTCTTCGATGTATAGGTTGAGGGGCGAAAGACTACATCCCTACGTTACATCGTTTTTAATCCGAGCATTTCGTTTTTAGCTTTCCACTCTTATTGTTCCCTCTTGGTTCTTCTATATGTTGTATATTAAGTCTTTCCCTGTAACTTACTCCTATTTCCCTCAGAATTTCGGACGTCTTGCACCATTTGTCCTGGTAGAACACTTTTCCATGCCGACAGATCCCATGAACTTGCCTCGATTTTTCTTCATTCCCGCTTCCATTATCAACAGCAACGTCGGAACAGCCCCTCTGGTACTTTTTACCTTTGCTACAGCGAAACTGATCATCATCTTTCAAATCCTCAGTTTTCTTTTCCATTCTTCTATATGTTATTCCTGTCAGCAACTTGGGTGCATGAGCTATTAAGCTGATTGTGCGATAATCCTCGCACTTGTTGGCTCTTGCTATCTTCGGAATTTTGTGGATGATGTTTTTCCGGAAGTCTCACGGTATTTCGCCAGTCTCATACATTCTGCAAACCAACGTTAAAGTCTTATAGTTGTCACTTTCCCTATGATTTTAGAAATGTTATCCATCCCTTCTGCTTTATTTGATCTCAAGTCTTCGAAAGCTCTTTTAAATTCTGACTCTATCACTGGATCCCCCATTTTTTCCAGTCGACTTCTGTTTATTCTTCCATCACGTCACCAGACAATTTATCCCCCTCATAGAGGACTTCAATATACTCTTTTCACCCGGCCGCTCTCTCCTCTGCATTTAACGGTGGAATTCCCATTGCACTCTTAATGTTACAGCCCTCGCTTTTAATTTCACCAAAAGTTGTTTTCACTTTTCTGTATGCAGTGTCAGTCCTTCCGACAATCTTTTTCTTCGATTTACTTAAGCCGTAGGCACACGGGACGAGTAAGCTAACGCTGACGTGTCGCTCTACGAGTTTTGTGACGTCACTTCCTGCTATTTCACTTTTATAAGCCGTTACGTCACGTAAAACAAAGTATGTTCTGCGATATTTCGGTAATGTGTCACGTAAAGTAGAACCAGTAGGAAGTAAGAAGGCTCCCTACGTCACAAGCAGAGAGCAAAATGCTGTTTTTCGTGTTCAGAAGAAGCCCACGTTCGTGGGTTTCTTTTTATTCGTTACGCCCTATGAATATACGCCGTTTCTAAGCACCAGCACAATGCATGTCTCGTTTTGTGGTAATAAAATTAAAGGAAGTGTCATGTGGGTGGTTAAAAAATTTTCATCTTTGGATATTTTCGCGTTATAAAAAATGGTTCAAATGGCTCTGAGCACTATGGGACTCAACTGCTGTGGTCATTAGTCCCCTAGAACTTAGAACTACTTAAACCTAACCAACCTAAGGACATCACCAACATCCATGCCCGAGGCAGGATTCGAACCTGCGACCGTAGCAGTCGCACGGTTCCGGACTGCGCGCCTAGAACCGCGAGACCACCGCGGCCGGCTTTCGCGTTATAACTCAGGCTTATGAGAGTTAGTCACTTAAAGGCAACGACCCCTTGAAGATTCATGAAAATGTGCCATTCTTGTTAGTATTTATTGTAATTAAATGCAAAACAATAACATTTCGGCGATCAAAGCCTTTAGAGGCCAGTAACATACAATATGAGATCATCAACGATAGTGATTCAGTACAGCGTAGTAGATTGAGGCGCGGCTTTACAGAATTAAGGATAGAATATTAGAGGGTTCGTATCTTGTTAAATGTAATTATTTTTTCACCTTCACATTTTATAAATGGTTGCGGAACTTTCCTGTGTAATTAATAGATATAATTTCTGTAAAATATGATCTTGTATAAATATAAGTGCACTCTCTATCCACAGTGAGTTTGTTCAGTATGATGAACTTGTAAAAGCTGCTGTCCCTACTGAATGGACATGTATCTTTCATTTCTGTCTTATTGTACGTTCACGGACACTGAAATTTTTATTTATGTATACCACAGACAGAAACAATGTGACTAGCATATGGGCAATGGGGGAAAGGTGCGTTTTAATAGAGCTAACATAGGAATTCTACGCGTTCTCATTTTCGTCAACAAGCTGTACGGTTTGCGAGCCAAATAAAGCCGATAACTGCCGCTGGAGAGCGCTGAGAGCGCAAAATCACGTTAATCAGCTCATGCTGTGTGTCAGCGGGCTGCCTCTCGTGACATTGACTATCCCAACTGCATGCATGTCAACGTAAGCTTCCTCGTCTCGTGTTCCGGCGGCTTTAGCTTCCCAGCACTTCGTATTCGTTTAATTCCTAAGTGACTTGTAGTTCTCTATTCCTGAATTTCCCTGAATATTTTCGTACTTCCTTCTTTCGTCGATCAACTGAAGTATTTTTTTTTTTTTCACCTGTGATTTCTTCGGAATTACCTTCCTTATGCCTGTGTATTTCATTCCAAACTTCTGTGCGTGCCCTTTTTAGAGACGCCCATTCCTCTTTATCTGAACTTCCTTATCGGAATATCTACAGTCTCAGAGAACTCCAAGTATATCTCTTCATTCTTCAGTACTTCCGTATCCCACTTCTTTGCACACTGACTCCTCCTGACTAGTCTCTTGAAATTCAGTCTGCTCTTCATCATTACCCAAATTGTGATCTGAGTTTACATCTGCTCCGGGGTACGCTTTAAGGCCCAAAATCTAATTTCGGAATTTCTGCCTGATTACGATATAATCTAACTGAAATTTTACCACACATCCTGTTCTTTTCCAAGTATACCTCTCCCCGCCCTCCCCCCCCCCCTGCTTTATGATTTTTTAACAGAGTATTCGCTATTACTAGCTGAAATTTACTGTATAACTCAATTAGTTTTTCTCCTGTCTCATTTCTGCTACCAAGCACATATTTCCCGCTACCATTTGCCGGCCGGAGTGGCCGCGCGGTTAAGGCGCTTCAGTCTGGAACCGCACGACCGCTACGGTCGCAGGTTCGAATCCTGCCTCGGGGATGGATGTGTGTGATGTCCTTAGGTTAGTTAGGTTTAAGTAGTTCTAAGTTCTAGGGGACTTATGACCACAGCAGTTGAGTCCCATAGTGCTCAGAGCCATTTGAACCCGCTACCATTTCTTCTGCTCCTTCCCCTACAACCGCATTCCAGTTCCGCATTCCAGTTTCACTTTACATACTGAATTACCCGTTCAGTATCCTCATATACTTTCTGTCTCCTATCTTCGTCTTCAATCGTATATACACTGTGAAAAGTAATAAATTTCTTCGAAACTGAGCGAGAGGGTCTTCGTCATCTCTCCAGGTGAGGCTTGTTACATGCCGAAAATATTATCAGCCATCTGTCAGTAATTTCGGTGTAGTTCGCCTCCCCACCGTCGCTGCCACCGGGATGGGAAGCGATGTCAAATCAGTGAAAAGATAAAAACACACAGGAAAAAAAAGAAAAGAGGTGTGACGAATTGTATATGAGGGCTGCTCCGGCAGCCACCGTAGCAAATGAGAGCAGTGAGGAGGTGTTACGAAATGGGGCGTGTGGTGCCTGTGTAGGTGCACGGTCGGGCAGGGCAAGTGCGGCTGCCGCCAGCCGAGTTGCGAAAGCGAGCCGGCAGGCCGCGGGACAGGACACCGGGGAACCGAGCAGCACAGCACACGGCAGAACAGGTACTACACACTGCGGCGGCAAAAGTCGTGGGATAGCGAGATGTACATTTACAGGAGGCAGTAGCATCGCGTATACAAGGTATAAAAGGACTGTTCATTTGCGGAGCTGTCATTTGTACTCAGCTGAGTCACGTGAAAAGGTGTTCGACTGGAGCTAGACGCCTGGGACATTTCAATATTCCGAGGTCCACAGCGTCAAGTGTGTCCCGAGAACACTAAATTACCTCTCACCACGGACAATGCAGTGGCCGACGCCCTTCACTTAACGACCAAGAGCAGCGGCGTTTGCGTAGAGTTGTTACTAATGACAGACAAGGAACAATGAATGAAATAACCGCAGAAATCAATGTGGGACGTAGGGCGGACATACCCGTTAGGGCAGTGCGCCGAAATTTGGGGTTAATAGGCTATGGCAGCAGACGACTGACGCGAGTGCCTTTGCTGACAACACATCACCTGCAGCGCCTCTCCTGGGCACGTAAACATATCGGTTGGACCCTAGACGACTAGAAAACCGTGGCTTGGACAGATGAGTCATGATTTCAGTTGCTAAGAGCTGATGGTAGGGTTCGAGTGTAACGCAGACTGCAAGAAACCATGCACCCAAATAGTGAACAAGGCGCTGTGCAAGCTAGTGGTAGCTCCATAATGCTGTGGGCTATGTTTACTCGGAATGGACTGGGACTTCTGATCCACGTGAACCGAGCATTGACTGCAAATAATGTTCGGCTACTTGTACACAATTTGCAACCATTCATGGACTCATGTTCCTGTGGCAATGTGACATGTCATCGGACCACAATTTGAAGACCACACTGGACAATTCGAGCGATTGACTTGGCTACCCAGATCGCCCGACTTGAATCTCATCGAACATTCGGAATTGTGAACAGCTAGAGAGACAACATGACTCAATATTTCCGCCGGGGACTTCCAACGACTTGAGTCCACGCCACGTTGAGTTGCTGCACTATGACGTGCAAAAGGAGGTCCGACGCGATATTAGGAGGTATGCCGTGACATTTGTCACTTCAGTGCATAGCGGCTACGTGAGAGAGCGGCGGGGTGCCGGCTGCAATGACACGGACGGCAGCGTGCGTCCGGCTTGTACGCCCGCTGTTCTCTGCGCTGCATCCGCTTTCGCTGCTACTATGGGCGTGGCAGGCGAGGCTGCGTCCCGGACATTTCTCTTCTCAGTGCACAACGTAAATTCATGTTATAACCCTCTCAATAACTTTTCAGTGTAGACACCGAAGAAGCAATGACCAAAATTGAAGGACGTTTCAGGACTGGGATTAAAATGATAAGATTCGCTAACTATATTGCCAGCCTCAGTGAAAGTTAGGAATAATTGCAGGACCCGTTGTATGGGATGAACACTCTAGTGATCATGAACTGATAGTAAACCTAAGAGAGAAGAAAGTAATGAGGAGTATCAGAAATGAGATTATCGATTAACTTAACATCTATAAACTTTTACAAAGTTTTGTAACTTAGGGACCACAAAGTAGATGTGGTTATAATTGAAGTGGAGACACTCATGGAGATCCAGTGTGGGCTGGATCATCGCATGCAGCGAAACTTGGTAGATGTTCTAATGTGTTAAAGCGGAACCGATTTGCGTTAGAAAACAAGTTAGTTCCTGTTTTGGCCACCGGGTTGGCGCTGTATACTGTTTTTATGGCGGTATGACAGCCGTGCTGTCATTTTTCAAGTCATAACGTGAGTGAACAGTACTGTTATCGAGAAAAGAGAACGTGCGCCATTAGTGAAACTGTTTTATTTGAACGGCAGCCATTACAGTGATGCGTTGAGGGAGTATCACCGACTGAAAGGCTGAGGAGACGCCCGATGTCATTAAACCTTTTAAAGACGATGATAGCGAAATCCGAAAACGCTCGTGAGCCTGGTGTGGTACCTGGAAGAGGAAGGCGTCCTATCCTGATGGAAGTTACTGACGAGGTTGCTGTTGCTGTAGCTGACCAGATAACGTGTGCCCTGTTTTGTATCCCGCCTGGAAGGCGGCACGCCGGCCGGAGTGCCCGAGCGGTTCTAGGCGCTACAGTCTGGAACCGCGAGACCGCTACGGTCGCAGGTTCGAATCCTGCCTCGGGCATGGATCTGTGATGCCCTTAGGTTAGTTAGGCTTAAGTAGTTCTAAGTCTAGGGGACTGATGACCTCAGAAGTTCCATAGTGCTCAGAGCCATTTGAACCATTTTTTGAAGGCGGCACGTGGTCTGCTCCTGAGATCTGTAAAATAGGCCGAATGAAGGAAGTGAGTAGGAGCAGGTGAGGTAAAGCACTTCGATACTGCAAGTAAAGTTATGCACCTTTAATAGTGTATAAACATATACAAACACATTACTTAACTTTTGGTACAGATGAACACGTAGGTGCAAAGTCGTTCATGTGTCAGAGCTAACATTTACTAGAAGTTGCAAAGGCAAAGTCTATACTGGCTAGCCCCCCTCTACAAGTAGATGCTAAGTTGCTAGGTCGTCTGCTCTTAATCAACTGGGGAGAAAGCAGAGCCGCGCATGTTGAGTTCCACAGCGTCGGCTAGAAGGCGCTGTGGTCTGCGTAGTTCGTCCGCTCTCGCAGTGCCAACCTACGAGCGTGCAACTATGCTGTGGCATCGGAACTATCAATACCACACCCTGGGCAGAGCTAGTCTTCATCCGGTGTCACGACAACTGTCCGTCCTATGGTCAACAGCAGGCAAAGTTTTGCGCTCTGTTTTACCTTGGTGCCCATATAAGATCCAGACGGTGCAGCATGTGATCCGTAACAATGTCCTGAATTTGCTTTTCGGTTTCTGGCAATGATCGAAGTTTATGACATGTGGCTGGACAATGTTCTATGGAGTGACGAGGCACATTTTCACTACAGGGTGCAGTGAATACACAGAACTACCGAATCTGGCGCACTGCTACACCGCTTGTTGTGCACGAAGAGCCATTATACTCACCATATGTGACTGTGTGGTGTGGATTTAGAAGCACCTCTATTCTAGGTCCAGAGGGCCAGTTAGGTGACCGTGACGTTTGCACGCTATCGAGACCTCCTTGTACATTATGTGATTCCAGCTTTGGAAGAACTCAACTGTACGGAAACCGTTGTCTGCAAGCAAGATAGGGCAGTACGTCATGTCGCTCTACCAGTGAAAGATTTGCTTAAAGCAATTTTCTACGAACGTTTTATCTCCAGAGGCTTTCCAGATGCTTAGCCTACAAGATCTGAATCCAAGTGACTTTTGGCTCTTTGGATGTCTGAAACAACGCGTCTACCAGAGACACGTTCGTTCTCTACCTGATCTGAACGCCAGTATACAGGAATACATTGCTGACATTCCATCGTAACTGCTGTCTGCAACAGTTGATCAAGTAATTTTACGGATGCACATCTCGTTGCCGTCTTCGTTGCTCATATTGAACCAATTGTGTAAGTGACAGTTATAATAAAATCAACATTATGCCTTTCTTACTTATTTGACCTTTTCTGGTCACATACCGTTTCTAACCTAATACATATTGAAATATCTCTTGCATTCACAGCGCCAGATTTGCACCTGGTGGCCAAAATTGGAACTATTTTTTTCCCAGCATAAGTCTGTTAGCCACTAACGCATTACATTTCTACCAAGTTTCGCTGGCATACCATGATTACAGCCAACACTCGACCACCGTGAGCAGCTACACTTTAATTATTACTACTAGGTAATCAAGTTCTGCTATTTTCGAAGCAAAATAGTACATGGTGAACGAAGCAAAGAGGACATAAAAGCGGCCTAACAATGGCGAAGAGAGCATTACTGGTCAAAATAAGCCTAGCAGTTTCAAACATCAACCGTAATTCGAGGAAGAAAGTTTTGAAAATATTCACTTGTATGGAAGTGCGTCGTGGATTATGGGAAAAACGTAAAAAAAACAAAAAAAAAACGAATCGAAGCGTTGAGGTATGGTGTTATACTAAGCTTTTGAAAATTAGGTAGACTGATAAAACAAAGAGTGAGGGGGATCTCTGCAGAATCGTCGCGGAAAGGAATGTGAGGAAAATAGTGAAAAGAAGACAGGAGAGAATGATAGGATATGTCTTTAACATCAAGGAATAACTCCAATGGTACTTGTGGAAGAGATCAAGACAAAGACTGCAATGTATGCCTCCTCTCTGAGATGAAGAGTTTGATTGAAGTGAGAAATTCGTGGCAGGCCTCATCAGGCAAGTCAACAGACTGATCCCTAAAAAATTTCAAATTCTAAGCCTTTACTTAAAAAACGGTAATGAAAATTAATTAACTGTCAGTAAAGTTTACAACGTAATTCATTTCCAAAACTGCTTCTTCACTCACGACGAATCGGCAAAAAGGGACGAATTTTTAAACGCATGCAGGTGCATAAGGACATTTAGAAGTAACTTACACCTTTTATCTTGTCTGCATCGAGCGTGCACCAAAACGTGTAACATATTTTTCGTGGCCACGCCCATCGCCTCGTCCTTTTAGTTAATGTGAACATCTGATTGGTTTCCGGTAAAAGGGATGCAGGGGCTTTTGTTATGTCTGGACACGACTGGTCGGACATTGTGTAGTACTTGTAAATGGGTTTAGGTCAGGATTAAGGGAGAAAGCGTTTTCGTTCATGGTGATCGTTTGCCAGCACGTGTTGGAAACAACTTAGTGAGTTATTGGTTTAGCGTCGTTCAATGCTGAAATGTTCAGCCAGCGCCCCTACTGAAATCAGTAAAAACGAAAGTGGTTAAAATATCTAAAATATTAAAAAGAAGTGAAACATAGTCTTACATAAAATTACACTCATTTTCTCGCAGTCTTACTCTTGTTCACCCATACAATCACACTATTACATATCCTTTAAGATACAGGAAATTTGATCAGATGGTAAGGAAATGAAATGTCGTGTGGCTAGGGCGTCCCGTCGGGTAGACCGGTCGCGTGGTGCAAATTTTTTTAGTTGATGCCACTTCAGCGACTGGCGCGTCGATGGGGACGAGATGGTGATGATAAAAGATAACACCCAGTCCCTGAGCGGAGAAAAATCTCCGAGCTACCCGGGAATCGAACCCGGGCCCCTTAGCATGGCATTCCGTCGCGCTGATCACTTTTTTTTTTTTTTTTTTTGATGCTACAAGTGTAAACATCTAAAAACTAAGCGCCTCTGTCGTATAATTGTCTGGTTGAAACTTCCTGGCAGATTAAAACTGTGTGCCGGATCGAGACTCGAACTCGGGACCTTTGCCTTTCGCCGGCAAGTGCTCTACCAACTCTTTTTTTTTTTTTTTTTACATTCGGTGGAACAATAACAAACATAAACTGCTTCTAGCACTTTTTCTTTAAATATATAAGACGATGACTTTATAAAATAAATTTTTTTCTGGGAAACGTAAATAAGTGGACTTTTTTTTACATAATAGTGAAAAAAAATAAAATAAAATATCCTGCTTCTGTCAGTACAAAACAATAAGGTTCTACTTTCCTCTTTTAGGCGCGTACCTCGCTAATCCCGTCATACCTCGCGTTGGTGTCGGGTACGTCTTCACGTGTGTTTGTGGATCCTCTCCACTGTCCTGGTCCTTTCTTGTTCTGATACTTATAGACAATAATTACATTCTCCTACCCGGGACACCCCAACTGGGTGGGGGATCAAGCAAGGCACTCCCTAAAAAATTTGCGTAATATGTTCGATATCTCGGATGTCTCATAAGCTGTGAGTGATGTTCCTGTAGTAAGGCCCAAAAGTCAAGCACATTCTTACTGCCGTCTCGGAAAAGATAACGCACAGTCAAACCTCGAATCCAAGTCACTGCGTTTGTCTTCGTTCGGGGATAATATGTCCTATCTGGGAGAAGTAGTGTGCGTGGTTCTATTGTTTGCGGCCCCACCCGAAGGAGGAAGGCGATCATTTTTTTGACCAAACACCATACGTCCGCCGAAGGACCGCATATCAGGCGATGCTCCTCAGTGTCTATAACATTGCACTGCGGACACAGTGGCTCGTCCGCCATATGAATTGTATGCAACCTGGAACGAGTCACGTATTTCCCATTTACCACCTGATACCACAGTGCGCGCGTTCCCGTATCAAGGTGTGGGTGGTGCACTGTACGCCATACCACTGACCACGTAACCGTTGGTTGGCGGCGCTCTACGGCATTATTCGGCCGTCGTCGAGTCAAGATGTGATATATATCACGTGCCGTTGCCGTCCTGGTAGTCGGTAGTTCCATATGTACATAACTGTGTTCCACAAAGAAGGTTCGCATATGGGCAAGCGATGGTGAGATGTGAGCCACCGCTACCGGAGCCGAACGAGAAGGTGAAGCGAGTTCGTCTATCAAGCTGCCCGTCAGACTTGTCTGGTGTCGTGTCCACATCTTTATCATCGTGGTTACATAAATAGCCACTGCTCGGTCGCGTACGTGGACTAGTCCAAGACCTCCACGACTACGAGGAAGGGTGAGGGTTTCGTATCCTACCTTAAAAAGCAGACCTGTGCTCAGAAAATATCCTAGTGCCGCCAGGATTCGGCGGGCCAACACCACCGGCATAGGAAGAACTTGTGCCTGGTGGGGGATGCGAGAGGCTAGGTAAGTGTTGGCAAAGGTGACCCGTTGTATCATATCCAGTGCCCTTAACCTGTGACTTCGGACACTCGCACGAATTGTTTGCAGAAGATGTCTGTAACTCAGTGCCACCGTGCGTCGAACGTCTGTAGTGAAGATAATTCCTAGGCATTTCATCTTGGTGATCGGCTGTAATGGTGCTACACTTCCTGTCGGGAGTCCTCTCCCGATGTTCATCGCTCCCGACTTTGCCATGTTCAGGCGACTTCCCGTAGCCATACAATACAAATTAATCCAATGCAGGGCCGCTCTTGCCTCGTCGCCTGACCGTGCTAAAAACACTAGGTCATCTGCGTATGTTCGGCTTATAAACTTGTTGTGCCTTATCGTCATTCCTTGGAGTCGATTCCGGAGCCCGCAAAGCAGCGGCTCGACAGCGATGGCATACAATATCGTTGACAGCGGGCACCCTTGTCTGACCGATCATGAGATGTTGATGGGCCCCACCAAGCGTCCATTGATGAGCACTTTGGATGCGGCTCCGTGGAGTAGTCTCATGTCGACGGTGACAAAACTTTCCGGAAACTTCATTTTCGTCATCACGTCCGTGAGATAAGCATGACTCAGCCTGTCAAATGCGCGATCGAAGTCTATCGATACCAATACACCCCGGAGACGACATGTTGAAGCCAGTGCGATAACATCGCGGTAGTCGCTGAGTGCCGTTTGTATATTGCTAGCACCTCCTAGCTGGGTTTGGTCGAGTGAAATCACTTGGCGTATCACGTGTTTAAAGCGTGCTGCAAGTATCCTGGCGTAGATCTTGTAGTCGCAATTAAGAAGGGTCAGTGGCCGGTAGGCCTGTATCCCTGTGCCGCCAGATGGTTTGTGGATGGGGATGATCATTCCTTTCACGAAGGTGGGTGGAAGAGGCACGTTGGGAGACACCAATTCGCAGTACATGGCAGTCCATCGTGGAATCATGAGATCTTTAAATGTACGATAGAACTCTAACGGAAACCCGTCGGGCCCCGGCGATTTGTGCGACGCTCCCTTATCAATCGCTTCCATTACGTCGTCAACTGTGATTTCACCTGTTAACTCCAGGTTGGCCGACTCGTCGAGACACGCGGAGAGCGTTCGTCGGACCTCATGAAAGGCGGCCTGATCGTGTTCCGCTTCTTCATAGAGATGACCGTAGTGTTCCACGAAAGCGTTGGCAATGTCTTTTTGCGTTGTCATGCGGCGAACATCTGGCAGTACGACCGTCTGTATTAAGGTTCTGCGACTACGTTGTTTTTCTCTGATAACGTGATACATCGACGGGGATTCTCCACGGACTCGTTCAAAGGCCCTTGCACGGATTGCGACACCCTCCAGTCGGCGGCGCATTATGGAAATTATTTGGGCCTGTGCTCGTTTTATACCGGCACGACGCTCCTGTGAAGGTGCTTGTACAGAAAGTTCGCGGAGCATCGTGAAATAAAATTCCGTCGTGTATCGCCTCCACATCATCTGCTCCCTTCCGTATGCAATTAACGCTCGGCGCAATGCAGGCTTAACGCATTCCAGCCACCACTGCAACGTCGTCGGATATGTCGGGAGGCGTCGTTCACACACATGCCAAGTGTCTTCGACTAAGCGTTTGCACTCAGGTTCCCTAAGATGTGCTGTATTCAGTTTCCAAACACTGCGACTCCTCCACACTTGTTGACGACTCAAGGAGACCGTGCATATACATGCTATGTGATCTGAAAAGGCGACAGGCTACAATTCCGCATCGAGGATCGCAGGTTCGAGACGACGTGTTACGTAAATGCGATCGAGACGACTTGCAGAGTGACTCGTGACGTAGGTGTATCCACGTCTGTCGCCATGTATCTTCTCCCATGTATCAATGAGATTCATGTCCTGTATGAGTTGCCGCAGCTCCGGGCACGAAGTATAACGTGGGTGTTGATCTTTTGGTGCGAGCACGCAGTTGAAGTCGCCTCCAAATAAGACATGTTCATACCGACCTAAGAATAGTGTTGCAATCTCCTCTGCGTAGAATCGGGATCGGTCGCGCCGTCTGTCTGACCCCGACGGTGCGTAAATGTTAACGACCCGTACTCCCAGCACCAGCGCCAGTCCTCGCGCTGACGGCAGGTACACCACGTCCTCGGCTACTATGCCGCTACGTAGAAGTATCGCTGTTCCGCTGCCGCCGTCGGTAGTAGGTGTAATGTACGTATCGTACTCATAGAGGTCGGGGAAGCTCTCAACACATACTTCCTGCAGCAGAACGATGTCGACGTCTGACGCATGCAACATGTCTCGTAATAATTGCAATTTGACAGGCGTTCTGATCGTATTAATATTAATAGCGGCTGTTCGATATGCCTGCCGCTGTTTCTCAGTGCGTAAAGCGCACATGAACGCTTATGTTAATTTGTGTGCGTCTGCCCGGTGACATGCTGTCTGTGCGTCAGTCTGCATCTTCTGCGCGGTTAACATCCGGTGGACGCAGCACTCGCCATGGCGGGTGCGTCGTCGGTGTGGGGGTCAGTATCGGATTCGTCGGCCCAGTTCCTGTGCTGGAGGTCCAGCTCCCGTCGTGTCTCTTCTGCCGGGCTGACCGAAGGCGGTGGCGTTGCTGCGGTGGGTGGAGGGACTCCTTCCGTCGGCTTTCCGTCCGGTGTGTCTGTATTCAACCCCTGTGTAGCATGATTCGTGTCGTACTGCTGTGTGGGAGGTATAACCTCCCGTTGCGCATCCGGATGCACTGTATCGGCGTCACATCCAAGTCCGTCTGACGTGGACTGCAGTAAGCAGGTATCTGACGGCGCTAGCCGTCGTTTCTTGTGGCGCTTCGGCGATCGTTGTTTGCGCGTGTGCGCCTCCGTATCCGAGTGCGGAAGTGACTCCCGGTGCTCAGGGACGAAAGCAGCTGTCGGCACAACAGCAGGATCAATTTCCATTTCTCCTACCGATCCTGTCCGCTCGGTTAAGTGCGTCGTCGGCGCCGGAGCGGCAGAGGTGTGCGTCGTTTCGTCACTGGAGGCGGTCTCCGCCGCAGTCGGTTGCCGTAAACTGTCAGGATTCTGTAGCTGGTAATTTTTCGGGATGGGATCCGTTCGAAATGCGTCCGCATTCGTTAGTGGCAGCGGTGTTAACGTGGACGGAGGTACGGGTTCGCCGTTTGGAACTTGCACTATCCTCCGCTGCATACATTCGGAACGGACGTGGCCCTCTTTCCCGCAGCCTGAGCATGTTTTGGACTGTCCATCATATATGACTATAGCTCTGCATGCGCCGATGAACAAGTATGAGCGTACATGTTGTGTCAGTTCTATTCTGATTTGACGCACCCCATTGAGAACGGGGTAAGTCGTGAAGTTGGACCATTTTTCCTCAACGTGGCTAATCACTCTTCCATATGGGCGTAAGGCGTCAACGCCCAAGTCAGACGGAACCTCGAAGGGAAGTTCAAAAATACGTATGTTTCGTAAGCCCAGTCCTGCATGATCAATAGTTACTTCTCCAACATGTCCATCAGAGTGACGAAATTTGAGTCCATGTTTAGTATCTCGGATGATTCTGTCACATACTGCATCGTTAATTAGCTTGACGTAAACAACACTGCTCACTATGGAGAGGTGGATTCCGATAAGTTCGTTGTAGTCAAGTTTAACTTCGTCTCGCAGGAATCTTTCTATTTCGTAGGCTTTCGGTCTCGCATATTCATTCGAAAAACTAATCTTGAGAGTCGACTTTCGGTATGCATGTGCCATTCTATATCGAGTCGTCTAAACACACGAGTACGCCGAAGAGGTAAACAACTGCGCGAGCGCGAACTTCTCCGGCGGGGACGTAAACAGACGTCCGTGCCGTAGCACCGCCGAAGGCAGACTTCCGTCCCGTCGGGTAGACCGGTCGCGTGGTGCAAATCTTTTTAGTTGACGCCACTTCAGCGACTGGCGCGTCGATGGGGACGAGATGGTGATGATAAAAGATAACACCCAGTCCCTGAGCGGAGAAAAATCTCCGAGCTACCCGGGAATCGAACCCGGGCCCCTTAGCATGGCATTCCGTCGCGCTGATCACTCAGCTATCGAGGCGGACGATCGGATTGTCTGAAATGGTACTGAAAGATTGATAATACAAAAAGAAAACTGAAATAATGATACGGGGACATGTGGCTAACTGTTCACTTAGAAAAAGCAGAAATGAGCTTGTTAAGCTGATAACAACGCAATAGAAACTGTTCTCTAGGGAGAGGACCGGACATGTCACACAGTCTTAAAACCTGTACCACATTAATCTCATTTTTATCTAAAATACTGGGCAAATCTGCAGGTACATTCGCCGCTGTCCTCATGTCTGAATAAAAAACAAAAAAACACAGTCAGACAACATTAGATGCACTGTGATCTATACGCCACGAGCACCACACACTGGAAGATCTTCACGCTGGAGCAAGAGGCCATGGGTCATAAGAGACGTGTGAAAAAACATCTCGTCTGTGTGGCTGCTAGGATGTATGTATCAGCCCCGCTGTTGTTTTTAATAAACGTAGCTGACTGTCCGTCACTTCCCATCTCCCTTCTTCCTATACATCCGTGACTGGGTAGCTTAAAAGTAAGGCAGTAGCATCTAGGGGATGCCATACAGAACTGTCTGATTATGCCTGTACGCGTCTTTGGCTACTACATCTGCTAATTAGTTTCCCCTAATATCCAAGCGCCCTGGTACCCGCAGAATGACACCTCATTCGCCAGCCCTTTTAGGTGGAGCGGGGTGTCCTGCATATTCTGAACTACTTTTTTAACTACTGAGCACCCACATTATAAAGAGTGAAAAGCGGATGAGGAAATGAGAAGTGAATAGTAAGTTCATCTGCTCCAGTGCGCGAAGGTGGCGTATGATTATGCATCGATCACATTGAGTTCCTTAGGTAGACGGATCAGAGCCCTAGCAAAAAGCAGCTCCTTGTTGGAGATAGCTGTTATTGGGACAATGGAATGACCCATGGCAATGCCCTGTGTTGTGTTCCCGGGGGTCGATTGACAGAAAGGGCCGAAGGTTAAAAGCATTTCGTGGAGATGCTTGGGATTCGCGAAATCGTGGAGTCAGCCGACTGCTCTCCTGGATGTACGGGTGTTGGACAAAAATATGGAAACATCAAAAACACAAGACATTACTATACCTAATACAGTGTAGGAAGCCTGTTCGCGTTCAAAACAGCATCTAGTAGTCTTGCAATGTATATATACAGGTCCTGCATGGTTTCCAAGGGAATCTTATACTATCGTTCCTGTTAAACAGTGGCAAGTTGAGGTAACGATGGTGGAGGTCGATAGCGATCACGCACCTTTCTCTCCAAAGTACACCACAAAAGCTCAGTAATACAGAAGTCTGGCGGCTTTGGCGGCCGAATGAGATGCGGCAATTCGTCCTCCTGCTCTCAAAACCAGTCCTGGACGATGTGAGCTGAGTGAGCAGGAGCCCTTTCATATTGGAGCACAGAATCACCGCTGGGGAACAAGTATTGCTCCGTGGGATGGGCCTGATCTGCCAAAATGGTCACAAAATCCTTGGCAGTAATGTGATCTTGCAAAGCACCCAAGGAGCCTATGGAATACTACGATATGGCTGCCAAAGCATCACCGAACTCCCGCCATATTTCACTCCTGGGACGTTAACTTGGCCACATGTTGGAAACAATGTAAAATAAAACTCATCCTACCGAATGACTTTCTTTCATTGCTTCACAGGCCAGGTTTTATGCATTCGGCACCACATTTTCCTCTTAATGGCACCTACAGCGCTGATGTGTGGTTTTGGATTTCCAGCTGGTCCTGCAATTCCCTGCTTATGTAGCTTTCTTTGTGCTACTTTGTGCTACTGTGGTCCTCTTATTTTTCGTCACTATTCTCTTCAGTCACCGTCTGTCACGATCACTCAGCACACACTTTCGTCCGCTTTGTCACTTAACGATTAATGTTTGTAACGTCCCCTTCGAAAAATTATGAATAACTGTGCTGCTAAACTTCTACGTTGTTTGATTTTCAAACAGCTGAGCAAAACTCAACGCACTCAGTTTTCTTTTTTATTTATTCTGATCATCACTAAACCGACACACAATATGTTTAGCGCAACGGAATTTTCAAAAATCGCTACAAAAGAATGGCCCTGACCAACAATAACCTATACCTTTCATGAGTCACTTACCTCCGAAAAATCTTCGTTACTCGAACTACTGCAATACAGCGAGCGCCAATAAAAGATTCTAACTACTGAAGGCACTAACTACTGATAGCCATAGTTAGCAAATGAAAGATTTTGATAGAGAACAGACAATGTATTTACCTTAATAATGTTCAATAGTCATCATATATATCAGTTCGTGACATCCATTTTTACTAATTTCCATTTTCTGGTGGACACGCGTCCAGATCGTCGGCTTATAGTAACTTCTCAAAACTGTGGCATCTCTCTCTCCGTATCCACCACTGCTGACGGCTCACTTCCAACTGCCCAACGCTACGCGCTGATCACATCCAACTGCCCAACACTACATTAGTGAATATTTCAACAATGAGTCCAACCAGCCACAGACTGCACACAGCGCAGTCAGTGATTTTCATACAGAGCGCTACGTGGCGTTACCAACATAAAAACCTAAACAGTCTACTTACATGTTTTTCTTTTTTCCCCGTTTGTGATATAAATCTTGGATACGGTGCCTCTTGATACATCAAACACTTCGGTTTAATTTGGTTATAGAAGCACCCACTTCAGGAACACCAACAATTTGGCGACGTTCGAAGTCACTTAGCTTCCACATAATGCAGATCAGTGTTGTGATCACGACTGACTCTTGTAACGTACTACGGACACTGCACAGGTGCCGTTCGTCTTCAAATACAACAGCACGACCTGCAGGTTTGGTTAGCATCTACGTTTATGTTCAAACATGCGTTTCTCACGGTGTTTGCACATTTTTGTCCAGTCCCTGTGGGTGGCAGGTAATGTGTCGTCTGGAATAATGTCTGGAGGTGTAATTCTTTAGTCGCTGGTCAATGATCCTTAGAGATCAACCAAAGTACTTTATAAAAAACGTAAAACCTTCAATAATCCCAAAATATGTTCCCGTGCTCGGGCGTGCAACTCTGACAGAGCTATTTCAAGTCATCCGGACGAGTCAGGGCTCCCAAATGAGATCAGGGATCCAGTAGTTGCCTAGAAGTTGTTTCTATGAATGAAGCAGTCTTCGTGAGGTTTAATTGTAGTCAACAAATTCCAGTGGTTTATGAGGAAAAGTCAAAAGTGTTTTTCTTTTTCTTTTCCTTTTTTACTTGGCTCCCTGTTGACTTAAGACATGTGTACGATCTGTTAGCCGTGTACGTTTTTCTGTGTAGTGATAAATCCTTGGAACCTTTCTGAAAGTAGTTAGATTGGTACATGGCACATAATTATTGAGTTAGGAGTGGTGATGATTTTAACCTTGTCTCTCGGGACTCGAACAGCAGTGCAAAGGATTAATCTGGGTTCGCAAATAAACATTTACGAGTAAACTTTCAGTGCAGTACGTGGCGTAATTTGTGTCTCTCGCTACACATCGCAAAATGGGTGTTTTGAGTGCAGCAGCTGTGGCGGCACAAGCCACGTGGCAGTGCCCGGTGTGCCCGTCCCGCGGCTCTCCTTTAACGAAACTGAATGCAACCCTTTCCAATAGCGCGACAGCAGAAGCACCAAAGCGGCGCGCGACTAGACTACTCCGACGAGGCTGCATTCAGCTATATTAAATTGGTGGTGCTGGACGGGCGCACGGCAACAACCTCGTGGCTTGTGTCGAGTGAGCGGATCCAGACTGCGATTGCACGTATAACGTCGTGGGACACCGCGAAAGCTCCGAGAACGGGCGAAAGGGACGTTTCAGACGTTACCAATAAACTTTGAAGGGCTGTAGAATGTATCTTGGGGAACAAATAGATGATGGGGATTCGTGGCTGGAAACGGCTTACAACGATGCTACAAAACTTCGAAGTTGCAGCGGCTAAAGTCCTGGTGCTACTCCATCCCTTCGGAAGGCATGTAGCTCTGCATTGATGTGACAGGTGTGGACATGCTCGGCGCTATCTAGTACCCTGAATGCTTTTAAACCATTGGGAGGAATTTTGGTTGCAATCCTTGAGCGTGCAAACTCAGGTTACCTACTGAAAAGGTGACCTAGTGACAGACATCAACCCTCGTAAATTCGAGATGAGGGAAGAGCGTAGAATGAGAAAGGGTAGCATGTAATCATGACTCTGGAACGCCTGAAGCAGTTTTAATAAATTCATACACTGAAGCACCAAAGAAACTGGTATAGGCATGCGGATTCAAATACAGAGATATATAAAGAGGCAGAATACGGCGCTGCTGTCGGCAACACATGTAAGAGACAAGTGTCTGACGCAGTTGTTAAATCGGTTACTTCTGCTACAATGGTAGGTTATCAATATTTAAGTGAGTTTGAACGTGGTGTTATAGTCGGAGTACGAGCGATGGAACACAGCATCTCCGAGGTACCGATAAAGTGGGATTTCACGAGTGTACCGCGAATATCAGGAATCCGGTGAAACATCAAATCTCCGACGGAGCTACGGCTGGAAAAAGATATTGCAAGAACAGTACCAACGACGACTCAAGAGAATCGTTCAACGTGACAGAAGTGCAACCCTTCCGCAAATTGTTGCAAATTTCGATGTCGGGCCATCGAAAAGTGTAAGCGTGTGAACCATTCAACGAAACATTATCAACATGAGCTTTCGGAGCAGAAGGCCCACTCGTGTACCCTTGATGACTGTACAACACAAAGCTTTACGCCTCGCCTGGGCCCGTCAACACCGACATTGATGACTGGAAACGTGCTGCCTCGTCGGACGAGTCTCGTTTCAAATTGTATCGAGTGGGTTGACGTGTACGGATATGGAGACAACCTCGTGAATCCATGTACCCTACATGTCAGCAGGGGACTGTTCAAGCTGGTGGAGGCTCTGCAATGGTGCGGGGCGAGTGCAATCGGAGTGGTAAGGGACCCCTGATACGTCTAGATACGACTCTGACAGGTGACACGTACGTAAGCATCCTATCTGATCACCTACAACCATTCGTGTCCACTGAGCATTCCGGCGGACTTAGGCAATTCCAGCAGGACAATGCGACACCCCACATGTACAGAATTGCTACAGAGTGGCTCCAGGAACACTCTTCCGAGTTTAAACACTTCCGCTGGCCACCAAACTTGCCAGATATGAACATTATTGAGGATATCTGGGGTGCCTTGCAACGTGCTGTTCAGAAGAGATCTCCACCCCCTCGTA
Source organism: Schistocerca piceifrons (assembly GCF_021461385.2). Taxonomy (NCBI): domain Eukaryota; kingdom Metazoa; phylum Arthropoda; class Insecta; order Orthoptera; family Acrididae; genus Schistocerca; species Schistocerca piceifrons. The sequence goes on from NC_060139.1 coordinate 559,667,004, forward strand.
CTCTTATGGATTTTTGGATGGCTCTACAGGATTCATGGTGTCGGTTCCCTCCAGCACTGCTTGAGGTGTTAGTCGAGTCCATGCCACGTCATGTTGCGGCACTTCTGCGTGCTCGCGGGGGCCCCACAAGGTATTAGGTAGGTGTACCGGTTTGTTTGGCTCTTCACTCTACGATAAATACACTGATGGCTTTACTTATTGTGCATATACAGCATAGTTGGCTGACGCTCGGCCTGTCTTGTCTTCGCTCGTTCCTTCCCGGAAGTACTCGGCACAGCGCGACATGTCATTTAGCAGTGTGGTGCGGCACGACTTTCTTCAGTTCGTCAGAATCCTGGAGTCAGTGCTATTTACCATTCGCTATTTGTTTGTGGTATGAAGGACTTTCACAGGTCCAGTGGCTGTTTGCTCAAATAGAGGCAGTCTAGTTAACCATCTTCACCACCCTTCAAAAATTAATGGGAATTACAGAAGAGTTGGATGAGAATTTTCAGCATGGAGTCAAATAAGCGTCGGGTACCGCAAATTTGCTATGAAACAATATTACAGTACCATGGAGAAAGAATTTAAAGGTTTAGTTGACGCAGAAAGAGCAAAAATTACAACGACCGACAGATAGGAATCACAGTTTTGTGTATCAAGAAGCAGTTTGTGCTAAATTCGCAGGCATGGACCACGTGAAGAAATTTGTGATACGAATAGTAAATTTTCTGAAATTGCACGCATTTTTGAATTGTGAGTCAGAACAGTTGTTGATGGAATGGAACGAATCGTTTAGAAACTTCTTACGATATAAAAGTACGTCGGTTAAATCATGAGGCATTCCTGGAAAGATTATTCGATTTGAAACCCACCATTGTTTATTTATGAAGGATTAAGAAGAGCACGAACAAAAATTAGAACTTCTGAAGTCGATTGCAGACCCCGTATTTTAAGTGGACTTCAGTGAACGTCGTTCACTGTGAGACATTGCAACATGAGAAACAACTTCTTCTGTTTTGATGGGGAGGCATTTAAAAAGAAAATCGCATTTTGGAAGGGACAAATTCTGATAAAAAACATCGTCCGTTTATCTAAGCTCAATGGCGTTAATGAAATCACGAGGTTTGCAGAATTTATTGTGGCCTTGAAAGGATTACAAGGATAGTCTTCTAAATGTGTAGAAGACACCGCCAATGTCACTCCTATTTTGATCCCTGTTTTGGAGACCGTGTGTCATTTCAGGTCAAAGTATCCCTGTGAATTTGCAGATGGAACTGATTGATCTACAAAGTAATTCTCGTTAAAAAGACAAATCTTTTTACGTTAAAACTGTCCAGGAGGTTTACATTGTTTTTCTCAGGTACAGTTTCCACGTCGCCATAAGGGCGTTGCAAACGCAGTAAAATATCTCTATCAACGTGCGTGTGTCATTGGCTTTCTTCGGTTATGAAACTTGACAACCTGAGTACGAAAATCTGTGAGACTGTCTGCGTCTGTATGTATGGCAGTCAGTTTGTACCAAATTAAAATTGCATTATTTGTGCAGTGCACAAAAAAATAATTAAATAACACTGAAAATTTGTTTTGCATGTCAGCGGCGCTCTTGAAAAATAGGAGATCAGATTGTATGCAGTATGGCTGCATTGCCGTTTAAATGTTCCACGTTCGCAGTTTCCCCTCTTTCCGCTCCTCAGGCCCAGACAGCATGGTTTGGTGGCGGGGGAAGTGTGCAGCCAGGCACAGCTACGGTACACGAGCCAGAGCCACTGTCGTGTGCCGAATTCTTGCCTATCACTGGTATAGAAGATGTGAAATATAGTACATAGAGCTACATCATCTGTCTGCACTAGTGTTCCTCACCCGGCTGGTCACAGTTTCAAACTGGTCTTGGATACAGGTATGTCACTGTATGGTGCGTCAGCTCTCTGTGAGAATACATCAGTTGTAGTGGCTGATGGGTGCGACGTTCCAATCTCTCAGCAATCTATGATCATATGTTTTCAATGGATGATAAATCTGGAGTCTGTCCTGGCTTGGGCAACACTCTAACATTGTATCTTTGTCTAGGTCAGCACAGCATGGGCAAAATTTGATAATGTGTTATTTTGTTGAAATATAGTGAATAGAGATCTCGAACATACGGCACATTCTTCGGCTTTAACACGTAAAAAATGTAACGCTCCCTGTCCAAATTATTAATCACGAAACCGGTGGTGATTTTGTTGTCTACCTAATGACACTCCGTATCCCTACACCAGGTGCTAGGATCTTATGACGATGACAGTTGCAAACTGGAAACGTCCACTCTCCTCAGTACCTCCAGACACGGATACGTCCGCCGTATGCAAAACTGGGACTCGTCTGAAAATACGTCATGGCAGCTCTCCTGTGTCCAGTGACGTGGCTGGCCGCATCACTGCGGCACGCCTCTCTCTGCTGCCACCAGAACTGAAAACGAGACAGTGGCTGACGTGCTGTCATTTTTATTTATTTATTTGCTGCCATTTACAAATGACCTGCCACCTTATTACTAAGACAGGTCGTACTTTCACAATACGAAACTGTACATGAAAAAGCTGGCATACTCTGCTTACTTTTATTTCATGTCATATGGGATTATTTTTTTGGGTAATTCATCAAGTCATGGTAGAGTTTTCCGGGCACAAAAACGAGCAGTAAGAGTTATACGTGGTGTGAACTCAAGAACATCCTGCAGAAGCCTGTTTAGGGAACTAAGGATACTGACTACTACTTCCCAATATATTTATTCCTTAATGAAATTTGCCATCAAAAAAATATATCATTTTTTCAAACCAACGGCTCAATTCATGGAATCAATACTAGAAATAAGAATAATCTTCACAAGGATTTAAACTCACTTAGTCTTGTACAAAAATGTGAGAATTATTCAGGAACACACATTTTCAATAACTTGCCAGGGCCATAAAAAGCTTAACAACCAATGAAATTCAGTTTAAAACAAGCCTAAAGGATTTGTTGGTGGCCAACTCTTTCTACTCCATTGATGCATTTCTCGGTAGAACCAACTGATTTGTGTTTGTACAATATAACTTCTGCACAATTTCAGTGCAGTAACGTGTTCATTGTAAAAAAGTGTGTGTGTGTGTGTGTGTGTGTGTGTGTGTGTGTGTAAGTACAATGTAACTTCTGCACCATTTCAGTGCAGTAATGCGTTCATTGTAAATAAGTATTATAGTAGTTGTATTACACTTTTATTACCTTGTAAATAAACAAAAAAAATTTTTATTTTAAATTCAGTGCATTAGTATTTGTAAAATGGTTCTTTCATATACTCTTCATTAAAAAATGACGATCATTCCACTTGGGACGTGTGGAATGGTACAATAGCTTATTTGTTTGAGCTATAGATATTTGTCATGTATTATTGTGATTCTGCCATGTTCTACATCCTGGAGGACCTCCTCATACAGATCAGTTGGAATGAAAGTAAATCTAATCTAATCTAATCTACAGAATATAATACTTATTTGTAATTTCTTATTTTTAGAAAGGATTAATAATATTGCAGCTTTAAATACTTATAAACTTAAAAGTAATTAAGAAATGAAAATCTTAAAATTAGCGATTTATGAAGATAGGAATTTATGAAGACAGAAGAGGTTATGACATCTTATAAGTTTCGGACATATCATGAATTCGAAAATTTTTTTTCTAAAATTAACAAGATTCTTACATTTAAGATCGATAGATAAAAGATGCGAACTGCTGACAATCAGTGTTGCTCCAAACGTTGCCGACCTGTCCGCGTGGGAATATCATCTGTGCAGACATTTCCTTTCTCAGGTTACGTGACATGGCTGTGTTCCACCATTGAGAATTGATATTCAGATGATAGTCACGGGATCCTGACCAACGCGAGCAGTAATATCGCGGAACGATAACACACAATGTCAAATAGCCACGATACTGCCGTTTTCCAATTCCGGCACGTAGTGTGACGTAGAAGATGCAGATTACATAATCGTATACCAGAGTTCATAAACTTGTTTCATCTTATCAAGAGCAATCACATCGCGTTTTACTCAAAGTAGGATCTACGATTATTTTGCTAGAGAAATTCAACCTGCAAAAATTTGCAGTGCATAAGGCTGTGGGAAAAGAAGGTGATGGACAGTTTAATTGAAGTGACAGTGTTAACAGGAATGGCAGAGGACTAAACAATATCTATCTCGTGGATATCACTCATTCCTTTAGTATTTCATTCTTATCTTAAACGCATCGAATATCCAGAGAGGCTTCCATTCTCCAGAATCAGCAATAAATTACAGGAGCAGTCTACCAAGTACTGAGGAGTGGATATATTACGCTATATTATGCAATAAATTTATTGAATAAAAATATTATGTATGCCCATACGGTGTAGCACCCTAATTGAGCTAAGAAGCCTTTTGGCTGTTATAATAATCTGCACCAGCTGAGCCAACCGCGAGACATACCGCTCCACCTGTCGTGCAGTCGGCTGAACGATATGGAGTGGACCTAGTGAATGAGTTCAGGGTATTGGTTCTTAAAAAAGAGCATTACAGTTTTAAGTAATTAACAGCCCCCTTAGACTGTTTGCAGATGACGCTATAATTTACGGTCAAGTAAAATCATCAGACGATCAATTCCAATAATCAAATGATCTAGAGAGAATTTCTGTATGGTACGAAAAGTGGCAATTGGCACTAAACAAAGAAAAGTGCGAGGTCATCCACATGGGTACTAAAAGAAAATCGATAAATTTTGGGTATACGATAAATCGCACAAATCTAAGGGCTGTCAATTCGACTAAATACCTAGGAATTACAATTACGAGCAACTTAAATTGTAAAGACCACATAGATAATGTTGTGGGGAAGGCGAACAAAGACTGCGCTTTGTTGGCAGAACACATAGAAGATGCGACAGACCCACTAAAGAGACAGCCTACATTACACTTGTCCGTCCTCTGCTGAATATTCCTGCGCGGTGTGCGATCCTTACCAGGTAGGACTGACGGAGGACACCAAATATTGCAAAGAAGGGCAGCTTGTTTCGTGTTATCGCGCAATAGGGGTGAGAGTGTCACTGATATGATACGCAAGTTGGGGTGGCAGTCACTGAAGCAAAGGCGGTTTTCTTTGCGGCGATATCTATTTACGAAATTTCAATCACCAACTTTCTCCTCCGAACGCGAAAATATTTTGTTTACACCCACCTACGTAGGGAGAAATGATCATCATAATAAAATAAGAGAAATCAGAGCTCGAACGGAACGATTTAAGAGTTCCTTTTTCCCATGCGCCATTCGAGATTGGAAAGATAGAGAAGTATTATGAAAATGGTTCGATGAACCCTCTGCCAGGCACTTAAGTGTGAATTGCAGAGTAGCCATGTAAATGTAGATGTAATTAGAAGAGGATTTATCTAACTACCGAATTAAAAGTTTTGACCCAATTTCAACAAAATTGATTACAATTACTCCTTATAAACACACACATAAACAAGAAATCACAAGAAATCAATAATTACACATTAAAAAGAGCAATAACATACAAAGTGAGATGAACTACCAATTATGAACATCTAAACGAACTTAAATCGGAGCTAGGTTGATTTGGCGAAGCCTGCAAGGAACAACAGGGATGGTAATGACTGATATCTCAACAGACTAATTTCTAACCGTAGGCGGATGTACAGTAATTGGCCCCATCATTCCAAGAAGACTCGTGAAATCCGCATGCAAATAAATTTTTCTCGATCATGGATGAGCCCGCTAATCCCCGACCACATCATTGAGGCTAATCAAGTTTAGAAGCAATGGACCGAAAGACACCTATCTCTTTTCCTGCCCGAGTAGCCTGTGCTGTAAGATAGTCTCAGCACAGTTGATGAGGCGGAAAGTCAATTCCTGCATACCGCGTGGCCTGCTGCCAGTCTAGTATTCAGCTACCATGTGATAGGCTGACCTTCACAGATGCAAATATGCCTTCTACAGTGTCTCTGATGTCGGAGCTTCCACTTGTCCACGTCTCCAAAGCTCAAGCGTCCGCTTCCGCATGTCCACCCAGAGCGCCCAAAAATTATATCTTTCCTCTCTGTTCTGCACAAAAGACATGCAAAAGAACTCCAAAGAGATAGTCTGCTAGACATTGGTCGATGACATATTTGTAACCAGTAGTTTAACACCCCACCGAGCAAACATTTTATAAGTTATCCAATAAGTAGCATTCCCGCACATACAATTCTGAGAAAACTGAGCTCCATACTGCCACCTATCAAATATCCTTTTACGTCACCAAATGAGCTGTTTTCCAATCTCTGAAATTCCTAGAAAATGTCTTCTTAAACTCCAGCTTACAGATACTTTTTCAGCTATCTTCCCGCCTTGCAAGACACAGAATTTTTCGCTCCATGTGGGGTGGCGTCCAGCTGTCGCACTTCCTTCCCTCACAAGGGAAGACGAAAAAAGTGTCAATAATAAACAGCGGCCGAGTTTCCACGAGAAAGCAGAGATGAATATCTCCTGATCAGCCTGACACCCTCCAGCTTTCTAGGAAATGCATACCAACGAAAATCAACATTCCGCCAAGCTAGTTTTGGAACACAGAGATCGCCTTGTAAAAGTAATTTTTTCTGCACTGGCCAAACATGCAATACGGTTCATTATCCTGGTCCTTTTTTGGCAGTGACAGGGATGACCAACATGGGCAACTGTGTGTGGAATCCTGACTTCTTGTGCCCCGCCGGTGCCGAGACTATGTAGGTCGTGTAAACTCCTACCCGACGCTCAGTGTCTGTGTTATCGTCCCTGGTCCACATGGCTTCGCTGATGGAAACCGGATATTCTCCCTAGGGAGCTCCGGGAGCTGGCCGCTAGCGGCCCGTGTCCCCTCCTACCGTGAGGCCCGTCCAAGTCCCTATCAGACTGCACAGTAAATACGGGACATGCAATTAACTACAGAGGTAGAGGCAAATTAAGAGATGTATTAGCGGCTTGTGCTTTGCATTCACCGATGCTTTGCATTCACCGACATCACCCATATTATTAGCATTAGATATTCATCAATCCGTTGAAACATGATGCGGATTACGGTAAAGTGAATCAATACCAATGATATGTAAGACGTGCCGGTCCACCACTTGACTGACACGTTTCAGCCGTATTTATACTTCTCAAAAAGTAATTTCCATTTTTACTCTGTAGACATCTGCAACTATACTCCTCCTAGCTACCTTTCTTGTTTCAGTCATGACTGACACGCAGGAAGAACAATTTTTGGTAGGACTCCATGTGAGCTCGAATCTAATTTGCTCTTCTCGCCGTATTTCCGTAGGACTACGCAACAATTTTTTGACTTTTTTTAGAAACGTGCACTGTCAGAATTTTAACACTAAACCTCACCCTTGTGCAACACTTAGTAGCGTATGCCACTGGAGTTGCACAAAGATCTTCGTGAGCTTATTAAACGAGCCTGTGACTAAATGGGCTGGTGTGCACTGAATCTCCTCTATTTCCGCTATAGATACTACCTGTTAAGGTGCGAATTTCCTCGGTGAAATTATTTTGGATAAATGAATTTAGAGTTTGGCCTCCTCTCTGAGAGAAATTACTTTTCCTATCTTATTCAGGGCTGGAACTGGTAAGCAACCATCCAACACTGGGTAACTAGCTAATGCTGCTACAATACAAGTAAATTGTATGAGGCGGAAATACAAGTAAATTGTGAAAGATGTCCGTTACATTTGACAACTTCCATAGATACATCTTGTTCCGTATAGATTATCCGTGAGCAACCTTTGCTCTTATCTTGGAGACCAATGATGGACTTCCATACGGTGTCTGTTAGAGTAGGATATCTACTAAGGTCCTTTGGTACGTGAGCGGTCTGTTCAACGAGGTGCTTAATCTTTTCATTAACAACTTTGACAAAATCAGTTGCATGTCTGCTGCAATGAACGCCCGAGCCGTCACGCATTACCGCGTATCGAGAGATTAACGCGGAAACGGTGGAGACGCGGATCAGTCACCATGCAACAAGAGACACTACAGAACACACCTGCGGGTGTTCTTTTACGAGAAACAATAAGGATATGTCTGTGTGGTAGCCAGTCTTTGGATTATATTCATTCTGGGCCGATGTATTCATAACTGCGCCAGGCAATGCCTGTTACAGTTATCATTGATATTTTTAAAGGTTGGTTGTGCCCGTAATTTTATTGGGAGAATGTATTGTATTCTCAGTTTCGTGATTAACGGTTTATTTTAAGATCAATTTATGTGTAAATGTGACCACTAATTTTTTGTACCTCTGCCTGCTGTGTAGTTTTTATATCACTTCGTGAAATTTAGTCAAACAGTTATTCTTTGGAAATGCTATTTCTCATTTAATTTTTTTGCTAGCGGATGTAGTGCGTATCGACGAAGGGCAGCGAGGGTGGTCACAGGCCAGTCTGCCTCCTGGCAGAATTTGATGGGAGATTTGGGAAACGTGAACTGGCGCATGCTTGTAACTTAGCCATAACATCTTACGAAGGCAGAGAAAAAACAAAACTGGACCTATCAGTATTTCGCTGGTGTCCGACCACAGCGTGTTAAGTGATATTAATAACAAAAATGAACGTATGTTTGTTCTACGCTCCGTTTGTGGATTGAATCGAGAGGAGTTTCAGTCACACTACACAATAAGAATTACTTTATCCGATAAACCATGTTTCCTTATTGTACTGATGCAGATGTGGATATAGTCAACTTCGATAATTCGTCGGTATTTTTAATAAAGACTTTCTTTTTAGTTCGCGGCAATATGAAGTCCAATAATCTACAGGTATTGTTAGAAAAATTACTGAAATTCTGTTGTCAAACACTTACTCAAAGTGAATAATTCAAAAGATACTTGAAGAAATTAAAATAACAATTACTTTCAAAATTCCCTGTAAAATTGTAGTGTAGTCTGAAATTTCCTTGTTATTGAAGAGCTATTGATGGCAAACACATCAAACATAAGAAACTAACTCGAACGTAAGCTGTTTACTTGTACTGGTGTTAAGGTATGATACTGTACTGAGAAATACTTTTATGGGAAGGAAAAAGTAGATGAGAAAGGTTTCAGTTACAAATTGAAAAGCACTATCACAATCAAAGATACTGTGTTAAAAGAAAACTTACATAAATCAATGACCGTAATTTTGGACTGTGGCCAAAATTACAATCTATGTTTTTCTCTAGATGTATTTTAACATCTCGAGAATGTACAAAGAGCCAAGAAATTTTCGGGGTTTGCGTTAAACAATGAATAACTTCGACTTTTTGACTTTTAAGGAATCCTTCATATTCAGAAAACATAGATGAGAAGCGATTTGCACACTTACTTTGTTTATGATACTGCAGGCTTTTATTAAACACGGCAGCAGCCATTTTATTCACACTGAATTATCGTTCACTACGCACATTATTTCTGTTATAGAAGATGCATGATAAAAGTTCCCAAAATGACACCACAAAACAAGCTGAACTGGAGATATCAACAAAATTCTCTTATTCGCTACTAAAGTTATGTGTGTGTGGGGGAGGGTGGCGGGAGGGGACGAGGGAGCGTACGTGTGTGTGTGTGTGTGTGTGTGTGTGTGTGTGTGTGTGTGTGTGTGTGTGTGCATATATGTGTCCCACATCTCCTACACAACAAGATCGATTTCAACGAAACTTGGTACTCATACTACTTACTGGGTGCAAAGAAATACTGTAGGGGTAAGTACCATCTACCGCCGATAGCAGGGGTGGGATCGGGGGTGAAAAAGTGTTGGTAATCCCTGACATCTAGGTTGACCTGAGTGGCGTGTTGGGCAGGTAGTATCAGAATACTTTCCAAGGGCGGTAGGGGTAGATGTGAGAATGGGTGCAGCTGAGCAGATAGATGGGGAAAGGAGGAGATGAATAGTGAGTTTGGGGAAGGATGAGATTCACAGTGAAAGGAGGCATTAGGAGAAGCACAGGCAGAGGTGGGAGTAGGAGGTGGATACAGAGAAAGGGAGAGGAGGAGATGGACAGAGAGAGGGGGAGGAGATGGAGGACGAGGGGATGGTCAGAAAAAGTGTGGAGGAGATGGGCAGAAAGAAGAAGAGGAAATGGAGAACTCGGCTATGGTGGTCGAACTTCTAAGCCTACTGGTGTGCATAACGACTGAAGCGGTGGCAAAACTGTAACACTGTTACTTTATTTTGCTATGAAAGCGGTACTGATAGACAATAAAAGCGGTTTAAAAGCTGTGAGCTGTCTGGGGAAGTTAACCGTGCATTACTGCGCAACTGTTTCACCAGGTATCTAGTCTAGGTTTACCAAATTCCCAAACAGACTGACATTAATTATAATTTTTTAATAGTCATACAACAACCGGTAATATATATATATAAAAGAGAATTTAAATAAAAAGAAAGAAATCAGTTTATATTTGGAAATTTATTTTAGGATTTATCATTGAAATTTCAGCATATTAAACTCTATTCATAACTAAGCTGGTGCCTTATTTAGGATTGTGAAAATGTGAGATTGTAATCTTACGGAACACATCAAATATGGAGCCAAGATTGGGAGACTGCATACAACACTGCATTCATAAAATAACACACGAAGAACGTTGAAACATATGCAAGAGGAAATTAACCACAACCAACCGATTCAATTTTCACCCAAAGAAATTACGTTCGTAGCACAATCCTGTCCGTCATGTAATTACCACACACTGGTATACTAAATTCATACTAACTCTCTGTGAAATCTTCCCAAAAAGAATAGCTGAGGGCTACTTTGATGATTACACCACATGCTTCACGTGGTCAAATTGGTTTACACAAAGCGTATAACTCCACAATAACTTTGATAATTAAAATAAATTAGATAGAAAAGCAATTTACAAAAGAAAAACCTCGAACTGGTTACTAACGTCTTACTATTAACCTGATGGGTCAAACAGTTATATAAGCACGTGGTACTGGTCTCGCAAAGTACACCCCACGTGGGTTGAACATAAAGAAAAGTTGCTATATTGAAAAATATTGTCAAGACGAGACGTTATAATCACACAAGCATTCGCATTTAAGATTGATCTTAGAGTTACTGATCAACGCGTGGTTCCACTTTACTCACAAAGTAGTGACAAAGTAACTACCGGAAAATAATCTGAACTTCACACGAGAATTACACTGCGCTGCAATTTAAGATAACATTAGATATTTTAGAGCTAAACCTGAGATAAAGGTGATTAAATTTTCAGTTAGGCTGAACTTAAGAAATCCATTGTCCTACGGACTTAGCAGACACGCGCTTAGCCGGAGATCTTACCACTTCAGACGCTCGCCACGGACAGACTGACTGGTCCCTTCCTGAGGGGTGGCTCACAAATACAAACGGAAGTGGCCAGAGGGGCAGCTTCCTATACCAACATGACAACGGACGGACAGGATCATACTAAGGATAGAAACCTCTTTGCTTTTAGAAAGCGTAGCTACCTGTTCCGACGTTGGTCCTACTGTTCTCTAGCAGACAGCCTTGTCTGCTACCGTCAAGCATGCAACTAGAAGTACATTTGCTCATTCATCCTCTCACACAGAAGGGAAGGGGGATGACAGTATCTTATCATACACAGTATATAAAAGAAAGCGGATGTAGATTCCGTATGAGACTGTGTGACATGAATTACATATAAACTGTGTTTTAAAGTGTAGTAGTGTGACAGATCGTTCTTGTTTATGTGTAAAAGTAACACGTTCCACTACTCAGTCTCCTCCTAGATAGTCAGAAATACCACAGTAAATTTAGAAGAGGAATTTATGCCGTAAATGACAACAGATTTAAGAAATTAACATGAAAGGAATCCCACAGAGACCTTTCAAAACCTCATGTTGTGTTGCTACAGTGAGCTGTGCTACGCGCCTTCGCTAACTACTACTGGTCGCAGAAGGCCAAATTGGGGTTTGAACTGACAGGAACTGGAACACGCGCATCATCGAAAAGAAAAGGGCAGTATTACAAGAATCTGAGAAGCAACTGAGTGCAACACGTAAGAATATAGCGCCCCTATTAGTCAGGCAACTTTCACAGCTCCCAAGAACTTCGCATGCTTTGGGAAGTTGTTACTCCTGTCTTGTCAGATATGTCCGTCAGCAGAAGTTCGTCGTGGACGTCCATTGGGGCATTACTTAAGAACATTAGGATGTAAGTTGCTGTTGCAACTCAACAATGCCAGTTGCGATATCCTTGGATGACGTTTTGTCTGTGTTGCTGCAGATTGTGAACCCACGTATCATAAGCTAACGGACTCGTCATTTCAGTGACTACAGTCTCCACCCATGTGAAAAAGTTGTCAGGTGTGATGTGTAATAAAGATTAGTACACCAACGCTTAATGCAGTAAAGGCGGGACACATATTGAATAAAACAATAACAGTAACATTTGATAGACAGATGCAAGCTTTATAAATAAAATTCTAACTTATATTTGCGGCCTGGACCAAACCAAAAGTCATGACGTCCCTTGTGATCTGTGGAATTCCTCCTCCTATTGCTTCTCGTCAAATCAATGATGGTTTTATAATAATTTGAATACTGAAGATTCTAATATAAGCCGACTAACATTTAGGGGCATGGCGTTATTTTATTGGCTCGTTGATAATCCAGTGCCTCAAAAAGATTCAAAGTAAAGCCCAATAGACTGTGTGTCACAAGGAATCACTAATTTTTCACGAGATTCTGAGTCAAATGTCTGTTTCCGACACCACTGAAAAACTTTATTTTTCAGTCGAGTTTACTATGCTCTGTTCAGGTGTTAATCAAATCATCAAGGTGTATGCCGGCACAACTCTTTTCCATGACTCCACAGCTAAGTACAGAAACGCCGGCAGCTCTAAGTAACTCAACCTTTCTGCGAACAATTGTCGGCGGCCACCAACACCCTTTCCTTATGCTTTTTATAGTTGGTATTACTTGACCTGCTATTGCGTACCTACCATCGACAGAAAACCAACTAATAACAAAAAGCAAAAACATGTGACATCACACGAGAATTTTACGTGTAAGGGTGCATAGCATTTACAAATTATTACTAAGACTCCAGCTTATTTATTAAAACAACGTCAGAGGCTAATATACATGGTAACCTTATGTCAAGCGCAACAGAAAGGGCCCTCTCCTTGTTCTGCGGTGCCCTTCCAACACCTGTGGTTTGACATATACCCGCCTTCTACAGGAGGTGCATTCACTAGACTGTTACGACACGAAGTGTGTCTTTTACTACTAAGCTACAAACGAAAACTGCTGATTACGTGAATAAAATATGAGCTCATGGAATATCGGTCCAACTTTATGACCACATTGAGGAGATTACAGTAGACAAAACGCAGCATGTCTTTCTTAACGGAGAGAAATTGTCATATTTGTCAGACGTCAAAATAATTTCGAGTGAACGAAAAAGCAGTATTACAAGTATAGGGCCACCATAGAGAAATATCAGTCTTCTGACTGGTTTGATGCGGCACGGTATGAATTCCAGCCTTTTCATCTGAGTGGCAGTTGCAACCCACGTCCTCAATTATTTGTTCGATGTACTCCAGTCTCTGTCTTCCCTTACGTTTTTACCCTCTACAGCTCCATCTACTACCATAAAAGTTAACCTGTGATATCTTAACAGATGCTCTATCATCCTGTTCCTTCTTCTTGTCAGTGTTTACCACATATTCCTTTCCTCGCCGATTTAGCGGAAAAGCCCCTTATTCCTTAACTAATCAGTCCACCTAATTTTCAACATTCTTCCGTAGCACCACATTTCAAATGGTGCGACTCTCTTCTGTTCTGATTTCCTGCAGTCCATGTTTCACTACCACACAATGCTGTGCTCCAAACGTACTTTTCCAGAAATTTCTTCCTCAAATAAATGCTTATGTATGATACTAGGAGACTTCTCTTGGCCACGAATGCTCTTCTTGCCAATGCTACCCTACTTTCTATGTCCTCTTTGCTCCATCCATCATGGTTTATTTTGAGACCTAGGTAGCAGAATTCCTTAACTTCGTCTACTTCGAGATCCCCAATTTCGATGTAAATTTTCTCACTGTTCTCATTTCCGCTACTTTTCATTGCTTTCTTTCTTCTTTGATTTACACTCAGTGCATATTCTGTACTCATTAGACGGTTCATTCCATTGAATACAAACTGTAATTCTTCTTCACTTTCAAGCAGGACTGCAATGTCGTCAGCGAATCTTATCATTGATATGCTTCCACCTGAATTTCAGCTCCACTCTTGAACCTTTCTTTTATTTCCATCATTACTCCTTCGCTGTGCAGACTGAATCGTAGGGGGCGTAAGGCTACATCACTGTCTCGCACCCTTTTTCATCCGAGCACTTCGTTCTTGGTCTTCCACGCTTTTCGTTCCCTCTTCGTTCTTGAACACAGTGTATATTACGAGCTTTTCCCTATAGCTTACCGCTATTTTTCTTAGAATTTTTAACATCTTGCACAGTTTGACATTGTCGAACGCTTTTTCCAGGTTGACCAATCCTATGAACGTGTCTTGATTTCTCTCCAGTCTTTCTTCCATTATCAACCACAGCTTCAGAACTGTCTCTCTGGTGCCTTTACCTTTCCTAAGGCCAAACTGATCGTCATCAAACAGATCGTCGGTTTTCAGTCCCGTTCTCCTGTATAGTACTCTTGTCAGAAACTAGGATGCCTGAGCTGTTGTGCGGTATTTGTACGGTAATTCTTGTACTTGTCGGCTCTTGCTATCTTCGGAATTGTGTGGATCATTTTCTGAACGTCTGGTGGTATATCACCAGTCTCTTAAACTGTACATACGAAAGTGAGTACCCGCTTTGTTACCACTTTCCCCAATGATTTTACAGATTCCGATGGAATCTTATCCATCCCTTCTGCCCTATTTGGTCTAACTCTTCCCAAGCTCTTTTAAATTCTAATTCTAATACTGCCTCTCCTATTTCTCCTCTGTCGACTCCTGTTTCTTCTTCTGTCATGTCATTAGACAAGTCCTACCCTTCACAGAGGCCTTCAACGTACTTCCTCTGCATTTAATAGTGGAATCCCATTGCGCTCTTAACGTTACTACCTTTGCTTTAAATTCCTCTGAAGGGTCTTTTAACTTTTCTATATGCTGAGACAGTCCTACCGACAATCATCTCTTTTTCGATTTCTTCACACTTTCCGTGCAAACATTTCGCCTTAGCTTCCCTGCAGTTCCTATTTATTTCAATCCTAAGTGACTTGTATATCTGTATTCATGAATTTCCCTGCACATTTTTGTAGTTGCTTCTTTCGTCGATCAACTGAAGCATTTCTTCTGTTATTTACGGTTCCTTCACAGGTATTACGTTTTTCTTCCCAACTTCTGTCATTTCCCTTTTTAGAGATATCCACTCCTCTTCAACTGAACTTCCTACTGAACTATTCATTATTGCGCTATCTATAGCCTCAGAGAACTTCAAGTGTATTCCTTCATTCGTTAGTACTTTTGTATCCCATTTTTTTGAGCACTGATCCATCCTGGATACTCTCTTAAACTTCAGCCTACTCTTCATCATTACTAAATTGTGATCTGAGTTTGTATCTGCTCATGGGTACGCCTTACAGTGCAATATCTGATTTCAGACTCTCTGCCTGACTATGATGTAATCCAACTGAAATTTTCCTGTATCTCCAAGCCTTTTCCGACTATACCTCATCCTCTTGTTATTCTTGAAGAAAGTTCTCGGTATTATTAAATGATATTTATTGTAGAACTCAACTAGTCTTTCTCCTCTCTCGTTCCTCCTACCAAGCCCATATTCTCCTGTAACACTTTCTTCTACTCCCTCCCCCACAGCCGCACTTTGATCCCCCATGACTATTAGATTTTCATCTTTCTTTACATACTGAATTACCCGTCCAGTATTCTCATGTGGCCTACTGTCTCTATTTCTTCATCCTCTGCTTGCGACGTTGGCATGTATACTTGAAGTATTGTTGTCCGCATTGGTTTGCTGTCGATTCTGACGAGAACAACCCTGTCACTGAACTGTTCACAGTGATTCATTCTCTGACCTACCTTCCTATTCATAACGAATGCTATTCCCCTCATACCATATTCTGCTGCTGCTGATATTGCCATGTACTAGTCTGACCAGAAATCCTTGTCTTCTTCTCATTTCACTTCACTGACGCCCACTACATCTATATTCAACCTCTCAATTTCCCTTTTCAGATTTTCTAGCTTCCCTACAACGTTCAAACTCCTGACACTCACGACCCGATTCGTAGAACGTTACCCTTTCGTTGGTTGTTAAATTTTTTCTCATGGTATCTTCCCCCTTGGCAGTCCCCTTCCGGAGATCCGAATGGGGGATTAGTCCGGAGAGATAATCATGACACTTTTTCAGTTACAGACCACAATTCCTGTGGATACACATTCTGTTTTTTTTTTCTTTTTTTTCTTAATGCAGTGGTTTTCACTGCCTTCTGCGTCCTCACGCCATTGATCATTGCTGATTCTTCCTCGTTTCAGAGGCAGTTTCCCACTCCAAGGGCAGAGAGCGCCCTGAATCTTTTTCCGCTCCTCCGCCCTCTTTGACAGGACCGTTGACAGAACGAAGGGGACTTCTTATGCCGGAAGTCTTTGGCCGCCATCGTTGATATTGCGAGGTTCTAACCACGACCAAGCACTTTTTGATTACTACGTAATGACGCTACCATTAGACCATAAATAATGAGAGAAGATTCGTGAGGCTGTTCGTAGTCGGTGTAGTGTAGTGTAGTGCACGCTGAACTCTCACCAATCCGGACCTGAGTAGTGCGGCCTCTCAATAACCCGGCCCATATCCAGCCTCCAATCGATGACGCATACCGCGATGAATTCTCGTGTGCAACAATGTTATTAGTTAATTAGAATGTTAAATAATGCTTTACATGTTTGAAATTGTGGCTTGTCTTATGGTTCAATATCATGGCTTCTAGAAGGGCACAAGTTATGCTAGATCACAAGCAGAACATCGAAATTAGAGATAAGTTGTAGTGAGATTCTTCGCAGAAAACCATTGGCGTTGAATTCGGTGTTACACGAGCAACTATTGATGACCAAACTCTGGCAGATGAAGAGATAATCAAAAGCGTACGGGAACGTTATAACGAAAGTGAAGAAGAGGATATGGGAGATAAAATGAAAATATCTCACTCTGCTGGTTCTGAAGCTACAGACATCTCCGTGGCGTACATTATGCAACAATCAGAACCATGCAGTACCGATGTAATGCTTGTACAGCCATTTGTGATAAGACGTCCTCCTGCCACGTATCCTCATTGCGACAACTAAAAATTTGGGACATATTTCATAGTGAGTGATACTATCGTAATGCACACACGAAGGACTAAGTTTTCTACGTAAGAGAGTAATCCCAAAAGTAAGGTCTCCTATTTTTTATAAGTACATAGACCTGTTTATTTCTAAATGGTTTACATCAGTTTACAGCGTGAACATTTAGCTATTTTTCGACATTTCTGTCGATGCATTCTTGTAGACACCTTGGCAGTTTTTGTACGCCCATGTCATACTAGCTCGCCGCCATGCTGTTCAGAAAGTTATGAACCTCTTCTTTCACCTCGTCGTCGGAGCTGAATGGCTTTCCGGCTAAATGTACTTTTAACTTAGGGAACAGGTGATAGTCACTGGGTGCCAAGTCAGGACTATAGGGTGGCTGGGTGATAGATGTTCCACTGAAACAGTTGCAGGAGAGCAACGGTTTGCCGAGCGATGTGTGGGCGAGCGTTGTCATGGAGAATGTGTACGCCCTTGCTCAACATTCTTCTTCTCCGGCTCTGAATTGCCCGTTTGAGTATTTTCGGAGACTCACAGTACCTGGTCCCAGTGGGCAAAAAGTCGACCAACAATACCCCTTTACGATCCCAAAAAACGGTTGTCACGACTTTACCGGCAGACTGTGTTTGTTTGGATTTCCGCGGCTTTGGCGAAGAAGGATGCCGCCTCTGGCGTGATTGTTGCTTGGTCTCAGGTGTAAAGTGGTATGCCAAGGTTTCGTCACCCGTGGCAATTGAGTCCAGAAAGCTGTCCTGTTCGGCTGCAAGGCGGTGAAGAAATGCGCGGGAAGCATCAATTCGTTGCCTCATGTGGTCCTCTGTTAGCATGCGTGGCACCCATCTTGCGCACACCTTCCGGTAGTTCAATGTTTCCGTTAAAATTCTGCGAGCGGTGTTTCGGGAAACCTCAGGAACCAACGTGCAGAGATCATCCAGGGTGATCCGCCGATCTTCACTCACGCGTTGCTCAACCTTCAACACTGTCTCCTCAGAAACTGACGGTCTCCCACACCTTTGTTCGTCGTGAATTTCGGTCCGACCAGCTGCAAACTCTCTACACCATTTACGAACATTTTTGACATCCATGCACGACTCACCATACACTTCCATGAGTTTGCGACGGATTTCAATCGGCGCAGTGCCCTTTGCGTTCAAACACCGAATAACTGAGCGCAACTCGTATTTGGCGGTAACATCCAACGGGAGCTCCATTCTCAACGGCTGCCAAGCCAAGACTGAGCGCCTCAGCGCGGCGTGTGCATGTTTCCACACAGCGCGTCAAGCACTCTTCATAATAGTGTGACCAATTGCCACACAAACAGAGTAGGTAAATGTATCTTTGGATTTAGTAGAGTATCATCCCTATGCGCTTACACTAAATTGAAGACACTCTCATAATCCGGCACTTCCGGTAATCGGCACCCATGTGAGCAAGGAATGGCCGGATTAGCGAGAGTCTAATGTGTAAGGAAAATTTTAGAGAAATGCGGCAAGGCCTGCATAGGTTGGACGATTGATGGCGCTGTCAAGCGATCGTGATTGTGCACAACTGTATAGTACCGAGCATAACTAGGCAGAAACAGTTATTTTTCCGTTACACCATTGATGATTGGCTAATAGGAATAACTGACACCGTAAATTACCTATATGTCCAGTGCGATGAGTATCTGGAACAATCACATAAAACAGGTTGTAGAAGCGGCAAATGCGAAATTAAGATACACTGGAAGAATAATAAGGAAGTGCAACTGGCTCAGGAAAGACGAGCTCACGAGACTGTCTTTCTACCGACTGACATTAATACAGGAGAAAAAAAAGAGGAAATAACAAGATCTAGAAAAGAGCTACGCTTTTCATCACGGATGTGTTTAGCAAGAACGACGGCATGGAGAAGATGCCCTTCAATCCCCAGTTGCAGATGCTACAAGAGAGGAGTTGAGTGTATCACTGAGAGGTTAACTACTGAAATTCCGAGACTGTTGTGGCACCTTCCTTGCTTGGAAAAAGAACTTTATTTATTTAAATATTAGCCTATGTGAGATTGCCTCCAATCCAGAGCGTGGAAGTTAGTAATAATTTAACTGATTTCTTGTAATTTAGCTATCGTTAACCAGCACAGTGATGGGCTTAAATAAAAATCGTCTGGAAAAATAACCTTACCACTATAGTAGTCATAACTGCGACCCCGATTTTTAATCTTACTGCATCAAACTGTAACCTGGTGTATCCAACCTAGTGAGGATTTCCCATATTTTAGCATACTGAAGCATAATTCTACAAGCGTATTACAAATAAGTCCTTTCGAAAACAACTGATGTTTTCTAATATTTTACCACTGAGTCGAGAGCTATCAGTCTACTTATGACTGAATCTAAATAACCGTCCAATCTCGTATCCCCACGCATAATCTATCTCAGTCCAGGTTTGGTTCACTGACACTGCTTCAGCGCAAACAGCACCCATACTTGCCATTGTCTCCCATCCCTACCACCTTCCTCCATACACACAAATTTAACTTGGCTGCATGTAGCTTTTAGGTCAATGGTTCATGGAGGCGAAGTAACAACTGCGAGAGTAAACAGTGCCTGAGTACATTGACCATCTCAGACAAGCTATTTGCAACAGGCTGATAGATTTATTGCAGCAATTTCCACTATCAATACAATAGTTGAAACGTCTCCTTAAAAAAATTATGAATTACTGTGCTGATAAACCTCTTACGTTATTTGATTTTCAAGCAGATGAGCAAAACTGAACGTACTCAGACATTTCTCTCTTTTCTTATTCTGATCATCACTAAACTGACATACAATATTTTTAGCGCAACGCAATCTGACTTTCAATAATCCCTACAAAATAATGGCCCTGACTAAGAATAACCTATACCTTTCATGAATCACTTACCTCACAAAAATCTTCGTTACTCGAACTACTGCAATACAGCGATCGCCAATACTGCCAGCTAAATAAAAGATTCTAACTACTGAAGTCACCAACTACTGATAGGCATAGTCAGCAAATGAAAGATTTTGATAGAGAACAAACAATGTATTTACCTTAATAATATTCAAAAGTCATAGTATATATATCAGTTCATATATCCAGTATTACAAATTCACTCTCTGATGGACACACGTATAGATCATCCGCTCTCAAAACTCCGCCATCTCTCTCCCCACATCCACCACTGCTGGCGGCTCACCTCCAACTGCGCAACGCTACGCGCTGTTCACATCCAACTGCCCAACACTACAACAACGACTATTCCAACAATGCCAACCAGCCACAGACTTCACACGGCACAGTCAGTGATTTTCATATAGAGCGCTACGTGGCGTTACCAACATAAAAAGCTAAACAGCCTACTTACGTAACCCCCATGCTCCCCACATCCACCACTGCTGGCGGTTCATCTCCAATTGCGCAACGCTACGCGCCGTTCACATCCAACTGCCCAACACTACAATAGCGGCTATTCCAACAACGCCAACCAGCCACAGAATTCACACAGCACAGTCAGTGATTTTCATATAGAGCGCTACGTGGCGTTACGAACATAAAAACCTAAACAGCCTACTTACATAGCTTTCAAGGAAAACAAATGGTAGCCAATTCATTCCGCACTTGGAAACGGCATTTATATGGGAGAATCATTTCATCAGTGTTTTTAAGATTTGATGTTTGCAGCATTTGGCCCCTTTTACATGAAGATCGGTGATCTGTATGCAGTGAGCCACCTCCTTCGTGCAATCTTCGGCGCACAGAGAAGGTTCCATTTACTGTCTGTGGCTTATATGTGGTGTGGTAGCTACCAACTGCCAAAAAAAAAAAAAAAAAAAAAAAAAAACATTCCGTTGTCTTCACGAGAGACTTCGAGCAGATTCGAGAATTTTTTCATGTTCTGTCTAATATCAGTCATATCCTCTGTACGGTACTGAAACCATTCTCTCAGTTTGTAATACAGTAATACAGAAACTTTCCAGAGACGTTTACAGCACGTGTCGAAGTCTCTATGGCGGTCCAGACCCACTCCAAAGAGGGAGTAGAAAAACTGCTTGCTATCAGTCACATATTCGGGTTGCTGATGCAATTACGAGTTCAATGGTCGTAGGCACAGAGCAGCATATCCTTTTATTAAAAAGATGAAGTAGTATAATTCGCTTGGTTAGGTATTTAAAAAAAAAAAAAGCCTTCTCTAACCAGAGATAGGGTGCCTGATCGCAGGACTAACAAATTGTGGGAACGAAGAAATTTGTAGGTTCACCCATCAGACAATTCATAAATTCCTCAAAATGGCGTAAAACTGCGGGAATTCCAGTGGCCATTGGTTTCGAACATCCACGCCAAGGCAACGGTTGCGCGCAAGGTCACCGGCCTCTCCGACGGCCGGACGCCTGGTGCAACCCCAGTAGCGCCAGCCTGCAAGTGGGCGGGACGGAAAAGCTCCTGGGCTGGAAGCCTAAGCGGCCGTCGGAATTCCCGCCCCCACTGATGCTGCAGCACGGACCTGTTGCTCTTTTAGAAACATATGGTTTGCGATTCGTCTGCTCGTTTCCAACACCTTGGAAGCAACCGTGCTTCGTTACGCTAAGTTTTTATCAAGTCATTAGCGGCAGAACACTCATAGCAAAGCAGACCGTGTCTGAGATCTGATTATTCGGTTTCCAGCGCGAGAGATGAACCTCACGGTTTTATCAATGTTAAACCGGTAATCTTTGTCGTGTTGACCCTGTCCGCGTGCCCGCAGCGCGTTTCTTCTCGTGGCTCTTTACCTTAATTTGAGATTCGTATCCTGGAGTCCCTCTTTAGGAAGCTGCATCAAATTCTTTCTAGGGTCTAGAATAGTTATCGACATCTTTGTCCGTATTTTATGTCTATCCATGTACTTCTGGCTTGTCCCACAACGAGACTGCCTGTCTAGTCCGAAATTGTGGACTGACTATTTACCATCTATTTTTATTGACACTACCTTTCGTTTCATACGACGACATATATGCTTTGCGTTTAGTTGTTTGATACTGGTCTGTAGCCTTCCCTCAGTTCTCTTCTTTAACGAATCAATTTCAATCGGCAATCGAAATGGCGGCACCACCAGAAGAAGAAGATGAAAGAAAGTGACACCATCACGGTCCAGACAGCAGCAAATCATCAGTGATGGTCTTCTAATCTGATGGTAGGGAAGACAGCGAGAACTCAGTTATCTCAGTTATTTCATTTCAGTTCTTCCGAAACCGGGAAAACAAAACAAGCTACAAATTTCTGGAATCCAACATGAGAAAACATGAAACGGCGAAAAAAAGGGTAGTTGTGACTCCTAGACGAGTACAAAATTGAATTTCTTCGTTTCAAAAATTTTGAAAATTTTATTCGAATCATAATACATTTATGCGTTACGGAGACAAGCACGTCACTGAACAAGCTGTCTAATGTCAATAATGCTTCTCTAATTTTATAGCTATCAGTCCACTGCACCTTTTAACTACGTAGGAAATCAATTTTTCAACGGCTCATGACGATGAATTGACGGCCACCAATGACTTTCTTCACGGCTCCAAAAACATGAAAACCGCTTGGAGATGAATCGGGACTGCATGGAGGATGTGTAGGGACTGCCTAGCATAGTCGAAACAACTTTGGCAACACATGGGAGGACATTATACCCCAACATAATGATGCTGTCCTTCAAAATACCTGGGCGTCCGGACTTGGCGTACTTCAGTTTTCGCAAAGTGCCCACGTGCCTCTGGGCGATAACTTTGGCGCCGTGTTCCAGAAAGTCAATGATCAGCTGGTTGACGGACGATATAATTCTGTTGCAAGGTGATGTCCGCCCACATGTTTGCAAGGGTGTTTCGACTACGGTGCAGACATTTTTCGGTATTCTAATTTGAAATGTGTGGTGCAGTCGAAAATCCCGCCAGTTGTGAGGTGCGGTCTGGGATACGGATTTTGTTGGCAAAAAACCTAAAACCTAATAGGAATTTATCGTGAACTGTGCGAAGTGTACGGAAACAACGTGATAAGTGAATGTTCCGTCCGGAAACGGTGCATTCGGTTTAAAAATGGCCGAACCAACGTTCATGATGAAGAGAAGAGTGGACGCTCGAGCACTGTGACTGGCGATCTTGTCGTTAAAGTTGACGAAACTATTCGTGAAAACCGTCGCTTCACTATAACGGAGCTTTCGCTTTCTTTTCCACAAGTTTCACGGACTTTGTTGTTTGAAATTGTCACTCAAAAGCTAACCTAACACAAATTTTCTGCACGATAGGTGCCCTAAATGCTTACAGAGCGCCATAAAGAACAGCAAATGAGGGCAAAGTTGACATTTCAACATGGTAATTCATTACTGGATCGAATCGTAACCGGTGACGAGACTTGGGTGAAACACGTCAGTTACGAGATAAAATTACAGTCCATGGAGTGGGGGCGCACAAGCCCCCCCCACCCCCTCCCAAAAAACCCACGAAAATGTTCGCAAATCTTGTCAGCAAGGAAATTGATGGCAATAGTGTTTTGGGATAGGCAAGGTGTGCTTCTTATTGATTTTCTCGAACTTGGAGCAACCATAAATTCTGCCCGGTACTGTCAAACTTTGCGCAGCCTTAGAAGAGCAGTTCAAAACAAACGCCGGGGAAAGCTGCTAGTATATAATAAAATGTATTTCTTGTACTTAGTTTTTTTTAATGCCAAAACGTTCCCTAATTTTTGAATAGCCCTCGTAATAATAATGTGTGAAAGGAGGAGGTTTTGTGTGTGTGTGTGTGTGTGTGTGTGTGTGTGTGTGTGTGTGTGTGTGTGTGTACACTAGAAGGAGAGAGAGAGAGCTAAGTTGGTGTGCCAGTGTGGAACAGAGAAAAAGAGAGAGAGAGGGGGGGGGGGGTGGAGAGGGGAAGGTCTTTTTGTTTTACTTATTTAGTTTTTCAATTAATGATTCTTTAAAATTCTGGAAAATGCGTTATTTGCCAAGTCTTTTTATTCATTTAAAATGGTGTGGGGCGACTTATTGCTATGCGCGAAAATCTTTAATTGTTCCAGGAGGTCCATTTTTCCATTTTTATTTGTCTGCACAGTGTAGAATATGGGGATTTGTTTTGATATTTGTTCTGAATGATTGTTTTGTGCTAGGTCGGTTGCAAAACTAGGTTTACTTAAATTTTTTAAACGTAGTGGATCTCTGTGTTCTTGGATCGTAGTAGCAGGAGCAGCAGTCGCAGGTTAATTTGTATATACCAAATTTGTGAAAAGGTGACTTGGCTGTTTTAGTGTTATGAACTATTTTGTTTTGTATTTTGTTGGTATTAGTGTTATGAACTATTTTGTTTTGTACTTTATTGGTTGTATGGCAACTTATTTTGACTTTTGTATGGTTTAAAAGTTTCGCAAGTTGGTATGAGATGTTATCGAGGAATGGCATGGAGATATATTTAGTTTCTTCTGGTATTGTGGGCTGCGTTGTTGATGCTGTTTGGTTGGTTTTTATCTTTTCATCAGATTTCTCAACTAAGAATGGCTCATGAGCATGTTGTAGGCTATTGTTTTTAAAATGTTTAACTCTTTGGTTTTTACATCAGGTTCAGCGTGAACATTGTTTACACGGTTGAGAGCTGGTCTAAAAAAATGCTAATATGTGTTGGTTTTGGTGGCATGAAGTGTTATTTATAATGACATCTGATGTCGCAAGTTTTCTATTAGAATTTCTGTCTGTTGTTATAACAGGCTATATTTAGGTCAAGAAAATTGATTTCTCGTTGTGTTCAGCTGTAAATTGTATTTTGGGATGTATATTATTAAGTTACTCAGCTAAGCTTTCTATTTCAGTTATTGTCCCATTGTATAGTCTTATAAGAGCAGAACAATGAGTCTCTCTGTCCTAACACAAACTCTTTGACATAACTTTAGCTATACTCCTCGGTTTATATACATTTTTTATAAACCACGTGGAACGTGTTACCTGTGGCTAAGTATGCAAAGAGCATTAAAGTTAACGTCACTTGAAAACATTCTATATGTTTTCCAGAATACTGTGTGCACCAACAACCAATCAACGGATACTGATAACTGTAAGTAACGCAACAAAATCTATCTCATAATGTGCACTCTCGCCACACTCGGCGCTTACATGTTTCGTTTATACAACTTGCCACAGCTACATGACTCCCACACTGCTGCAGACAACCAATAAACATGTACCATCTGATCATGAACCGCTAGGCGGTTCGAAACCGGTTATGGGATAATAAAAACTGAAGAACAAAACAAAAGGTGACTGGTTGTAGTAATTTCAAGAAATCTTTATTCATCACAGTCGCAGTAATCCTCATCCATAATGGATAAAAGTTTTATTGAGAAGTGATTTTGTAATTCCAGCTCACCCTGTAGTTTCCTGTTTATGGAGCTTCCTTCGTGCTGTTTTGGGGCTGATAGGGCTCGCGAGTACGACATTCAATTTTTCAGTGACTTCTGCAATTGCCGTCTTATTTTTCATCACAGTTACCTACAGTAACTATCTGTCGCGATCACTTTCACCCTTTCGTGTGCATTGTTACTTAACGTATGACTTTTTCCGCTTTCACTGCGTATGGTATAAATCTTCGGTACAGTGCGTCTCGGAACACCAAACACATCGGCTACCACGGTTATGAAGACACTAACCATACGATCACCAACAAGCTCCGACATAACGCACTCTCAACTACGTAGAACACTGATCTACTCACGAATGACACATGCAACGTATGGAGGACACTGCACAGGTGCCGTACGTGTTCAGATACAACATGGCAACCTGCATAGTTGGCTAGCATCTGAATTTGTCATCAATCGTGTATTTCTTGCGGTGCTTCCATACTTTTTGTCTGTCCCCTTGTATGTACTCATCTACAATAATGGCCTGCCGCTGTGGACGAGCGGTTCTAGCCGCTTCAGTTCGGAATCGCGCTGCTGCTACCGTCGCAGGTTCGAATCCTGCCTCGGACATGGATGTATGTGATGTCCTTAGGTTAGTTAGGTTTAAGTCTAGGGGACTGATGACCTCAGATGTTAAGTCCCATAGTGCTTAGAGCCATTTGAACCTACAATAATATTATGTTGCCCGATATCCAACGTTCCTGTATCACATCCCTATCACCTCTTTAAGGACTGTACGCACAAAATAGTACTTTTAATTGGGATTAGTACTTAATACATGAAATGAATTCACAACTGCGAATTAGGCCTGCCATCAGCTATAGATGGAATGACGACACCGAAAATTTGTGCCGGACCGGGCTCGAACCCGGATTTACCGCTGATCGCGAGAGGTCGCCTTTCCATTTGGCTATCCGCGCATGTCTCACAGCCAGACCCAAACTTCCATACGTCTGCAACCAGGCGTCTACGACCTGTACCTGCACATCCATTATGAATGTTCCCGTACAGGTCAGACGTTGTACTTGAAAGTCGTCTGCCCCCTATCCGCAGATAAATACTATATTGCTGCGCCTGTGTTATTCTGACTGCGAAGCAAAGTTCCTTCGAACATGCATGCACGCTTGTCCAAAGGAACTTTACGTCGTAATCAGAATAACACAGGCACTGCAATATAGTATTTTAGTACTTGGTCTGGCACCGAGATGAATGCGTCAACTGAACTCTTCACATATAAAATAACCAGATAAAAAGTAACTATTCTACAGGTCAAAGGTTCAATAACCATTTCAGTCAATCAGAACTGCAGACGTTACCTTTTGTCGCCTAAATCGTGACTCGAGACATTACAAGGCATACTGACACTATAATCCGCGACTGTCGTGTACATACAGTCCCTGCTAAAAGAAGAGAAGCACCCAGAACATGTGGTTGGATGTAGATGCTGCGCTTTCGTGCTTTGACAGGGTGTTTGAGTGGCGAAGCGCGGAAACGGGAGCTCTTCTAAAAGCAAGTACACAAATTTTTAATATATAGGCTGTTCCCCCTCCCCAGTCAACATTGCACTAAGCCTAATCATAATCAGCACACATTTCAACACAGTTTTTCGAAAAATTGTACTCTACCTAAAAAACGTTAGTCAGAGAGAAAATAGCGTATTTTGTTTACAAAACAACATACTATATTGACAATAGAGCAACAGGAAAAATAAAAAAATCGGTAAAATCACTTTTGGCGTAAAAAATTAGAAATTACGTTAAAATAAAAATCATTGATAAACACTTAAATAATTGCAGATGACATACGGGAAGGCAGTAATTATAGCCGTGTTGCCAATCTCAGAAACTGGTAAATATCACAATATCTTTGTATATTGTTCAACAAATAATAAATAAAACCTACTGAAGATGAAGATACTTTTCCGAAATATTTATGTGTAGTAAAACAAGAAAAATTTTATTTGCTCAAGGCTGAACCGCATTACCTGGTGTATTCTACTTGCTAGAAGCTCCTCAGTCCAGTCACAAAGCTACTCTGATGTTCTGTAAGCTCATATTTCGCCCATTAGGTGACAGTGCGAAACTGTATCTACGCATCCCGGAAGTCAAGGAACGGGGCATCAGCCTCGGCGCCGGTAGCCACTGCCTTCTGGGTCTCGTGGAAGAACAGAGGGAGCTCGGTTCAACACGATCGTTGTTTGCGGAATGTATGCTGATTCCTACAGAGAAGATTTTTGGCCTCGAGAAAGGTACGAATAAATGTAGATCTTATCAGGGGGAACTTAAAAGACTTAAATACAAATACGCAACAAGAATGACAGGTGAATGAAACGTGACAAAATGTAGCATGGAAGCTATAGCCAACAAGTAGAAATTTTACAAACATAAAGTTTGCAAGAGGCAGTTATATTCCGTTCGTCAAGAATTAGGAAACAACTACTCCACAGGTAACAGATGTAAAAAATCAGCAAGATCCCACAGACTGTCATAGCGCTGACGTCACGAATTTTAGATTAAGCTTAGTATAGTGGCGTAATACGTTTTCTGAATGGTGGAGTGAGGTACGCAACGCGAAGCCACGTATTTAACCTGCTAATAAAGTGCATGTAACATATAGGAAAGCTTTTTAGTGTTACGAGTTTTAACAGGGGCTCTGGAGGGGCTACCCACAGGAATTCCTCAAAAAGTTCCGTTAAAGTCTGACCACATTAGAAAATTCCAGCTATATTGAATAAATAAAGCATATTCTTTCTCTTAACATTCGTCAGATATTCTGATGCCTTAGTAAGCATACTAACAAGAACAGAATATTGAAGAGTGTTGCTCATAAATTGTTAACCACTGCTGTGCAATATAAACGTATCTAATAACTGAAGCCTCGATCATTGGTTGATTATAAAGAGTACTTTTGAATTGTGATGATCCGCCACTGACAAAGAGTCGCCTCCTGTTTGTTTGGTGATCAAGCACATACATCGAGGTCGTTAACTAAGTCGGTAAGGTTACGTTTCTTTCGCCGATTAAGAGCAAGTGAGTCAACCATTTAGTTTCGTTGATAAAAGTTGAAGCACAGCTATACAAATAGTAATTTATTAAAAGCAGAATGAAGCAGTCAAGAGTAACACAAAATGATATGATGGCAGAATACTTCCCAAATCAAACTTACAATAATCAATGGTTATAGTACGTGCCTCAGTTACATTGATGGAAGTGGAAATTATTGAACAATGAAGCACCACTTTGGTATGTATCAAACTTTTTGGGGATCTTCATTCCGTGTGCATCACCAACATTAGTGTGAGACATGACCACCACTGACATCAGTACACATTTCTATTCGTTGTGGCACGGTTGCAGACAGCCTGAGAATGTCATCTAGTGGAATTTTTTGCCATGTTTGACACACATGCTGTGCCAGTTCTTGAAGGTTTGGAAGCTGGTATGAAAGTATGCGTTTTACCATCACATCACACGCCCCATATGTGACAATCTGGGGAGCGGAAGGCTAGTAAGCGATCGAAACATCCCTAAATCCGCCTGTGGTGTGAACTGCATTCTGGTACCTTTCATTATCCTGCTGGAATATTCTGTTTGGTGCCGTGGCCAT
The DNA here is from genome assembly GCF_021461385.2 of Schistocerca piceifrons. NCBI lineage: Eukaryota > Metazoa > Arthropoda > Insecta > Orthoptera > Acrididae > Schistocerca > Schistocerca piceifrons. The sequence continues at coordinate 559,696,358 of NC_060139.1, forward strand.
AAAGGGTATGACAATAGGGATTAGCGATCTTACCACATACTGGCGAGCATCTACCACAACAGTCTTGTCGTCGTAACATATAGACTCCCACACCACAGTTCCAGGAGTCATATGATTCTTGAGAATCGCTGCTTCGAAAATGTTCAAATGTGTGTGAATTCCTAGGGGACCAAACTGCGGAGGGCATCGGTCCCTAGACTTACACACTACTTAAACTAACTTATGCTAAGAACAATACACACACCGATGGCTGAGGGAGAACTCGAACCTCCGGTGGGAGAGGCCGCGTAATCCGTGACATGGCGCCTATAAACGCGCGGCCACTCCGCGCGGCTATCGCTGCTTCCTTTGGTCGACTACGGGCACTATCAGTTCGAACTAACTGCCACAGACGGAACTGAGGCTCTTGACTGTATACCACAGAAAGCCTCCCAGTATCCCAGGTGATTCTGACTGACTGCAACAGGCACGTGTACCTCTGTGGTACGGTGTCAGCGATAAACAACACAATTTAACTAGAGATTTCGACCCAGCTTCCAGTAATCTGTTCACGACGGTTCGTGATGACACCTTGTCAAAAATATGTGCCCTGACATCAGCTTTTGTCACCCGTCTATTCGTCACAGCCGGACGAGCAATGCTACGGTCTTCTTTTGATGCAGTTCTTCTTGGAGAACGCTTGCCTACTCTTCTTGCCGTTCTGTTGTCCAGAGTCCATCTCGTCACTAAAGCCAACTGTATGTGCGATATATCAGTATATGCTCCCGTGTCCCCGCTGCCTGTTGAAACATCCCCTTTGGAAAATTATAAATTACTGTGCTGGTAAACCTCTTACGTTATTTGATTTTCAAACAGCTGAGCAAATCTGAACGTGCTCAGACATTTCTCTCTTTACTTATTCTGATCATTAATAAACTGACACACAATATTTTTAGCGCAGCGCAATCTGACTTTCAATAATCTCTACAAATGAATGGTCCTGACTAACAATAACCTATACCTTTCGTGAATCACTTACCTCACAAAAATCTTCGTTACTCGAACTACTGCAATACAGCGAGCGCCAATGCTGCCAGCTCAATAAAGGATTCTAACTACTGAAGGCATAGTTAGCAAATGAAAGATTTTGATAGAGAACAAACAATGTATTTACTTTAATAATGTTCAAAAGTCATCATTCTTTCTGATGGACACACATCCACATCGTCCGCTCTCAAAATTCTGCGATCTCTCTCCCCACATCCACCACTGCTGGCGGCTCACCTCCAACTGCGCAACGCTACACGCTGTTCACATCCAACTGCCCAACACTACAATAGCCAATATTCCAACAATGTCAACCAGCCACAGACTGCACACAGCACAGTCAGTGATTTTCATACAGAGAGCAACGTGGCGTTACCAACATAAAAACCTAAACAGCCTACTTCAGCACAGTCAGTGAGTTTCATACAGTGCGCTACATTACGTTACCAACGTAAAAACCTAAACAGCCTACTTACACTGTGACTGGAACTTTCTCAAAGACCGAAAGAAGGTGTAAGTTGTGTTAGCACAAACTCAAGGCTTACTGTGTTGCAATTTCAATCTGAAACATTCCAGTAATATAAGACACGCCCAGTAGCCATTATTTACTCACACATTTTTTCACCCTGTAAGAATGGCTTTTTTCTGTACTGAAAATAAGATAGTATAAAATTGAAATTTTAATGAACGAAATCCAAAACCGTTGAAATACTGGGGTACCAGTTTGGTAGCATTCAGCCAAGGTCTTGATAGTGTTACATTCTCCGTCAGTTTATATCGCTATAATTATCGTATGGCAGATATGGTAGATATTCCAATACTTTAATCCGGAACCGACTAACTCGGAAAAAAATTAGTTTCAGTGTTGTCCACCAGGTGAAAATCTGGCACTGTGAATGAGAGAAACGCGTATAGAAACGTTCCCATATGTAATGGATTGGGAGCGGGACATGGGCGGAAAAGATCAAACCGAGAAGATATAATGCTGATTTTGTTATTAACTACCAATTAAATAATTTGTTAAATATGACCACTGGAGACATCAACGAGATCTTGTCAGCGCCAGGTTTGCACCTGGTGGCCAAAATTGGAACCAATTTTTTTTCTTGCGTTAATCGGTTCTGCATTGACGTATAAGCATATCTACCAAGTTTTAACGTCATACGATAATTACAGCCCACATTGGACTTCCGTGAGTAACTGCACTTTAACTATAAGCGCCTGGTATTCCCCCAATACTAGAGAAAACTGACAGGACTAGAGAACAAACACACCTGGAGAAACGGCAAAGGCAGTGAATTACACTTCCCTAAAACTCCATTTGAAACCAACAATACTTCTTAAAAGTATGTACTGTTTACAATAATTAGTGGAAGTTGTTTCGGAAAGTACGTCATAATAGACTGAATAATAATAAATGGTTAGATACTCATATGCCACCAAATACGGCGTTATTCGTTACATACAGATTACACAACAAAACGTCACTAATTTCTTGTTCATTTTTGCAATGGATTAAGAAACAAATCAATACTGTCGAAAACTAACTGGACGCGGTTGCCCATCGAATTATCTAGAAGAGGTTTCAACAGAGTTCGGTTGCCTTAATCGAGCGCTTCACTAACTTATTTTCACATTCCCTGTGTTAAGTGTTTAGCACAGCATGATACCTGTGATTCATAGGGAACTTTTGTGACAATAACGGAAGAGTTTTACATGCAGAAGGCCGACTATACGAGCGATACACCTCGTTTGTCAACGGAGCGCTGTTCAGGCGGATGGACTGTATTCTAGTGTACTGGGATGGGATGATACGCCTGACGTAGGTTCTTGCTGGCGAACGATAAAGGAACCTTCTGTTCGATCGTGTACATTCATTTCTCTGTGTACAGCACTTTGCTGTGACCTGTACTCTCAGCAAGTCAATTTATCACCACAACACTCTCGAACTAAGAAACACTTCATGGTCATGTCACCTCACCTGGGGCACATACAAAATATTATTGAGTGAGGTACATGAACTCCGACAAATACCTGTGAACTGTGATCGGAAGTTGCGCCATCAAGAATCAGTATGGATCCTGAATTCATTCAGCGTCCTCTGGAGTCCACGCCATGACGTGTCACCGCAGTCATCAGGGAGAAAGGAGACTCCAGTAGGTACAGTCGTGCTCAAAAGTATCTGAACGGCCTGAATTGCATTTCGCCTGATTCGAATGCAACCCACATAGCGCAGCCGTCTACCAAGTCCTCTAATCGCCCCTCGGTACAGTCGTTTGACTATTGAAAATGGTTCCAACAAGTCACCACTAGAAAACACTGCTCTGTATCGCAATAACTCAAGATGTAAAGTAATACCAAGGTACTACAAATATCAGGGAACATCTTATCACAGATAAGACGGTTCTTCAGGCTTGTAAGTTCACATTTTTTACAATAAATGACATACATGAATTGTTACCACTCTCATTATTACGTCAGATAGGTATTTCACGTAGTAAGTTCGTCGTATTCATGATTTCCTCTTCAAAATAACATACCGTACTTATTATTTAACACAAAATGACATTAAAAATTTAAGTTATTCACGAGCAGTTAGTTGAGAATATGTAGGAACTTCAAATGACACGACGAACCGTCTCGTTCTGCATATGGATTCAAACCCAGGTCATGCAACTAAGCAAAGACTTCGTGACTGACGGAAACTAACAGTCATTCCTGACTAGGCATACAGAGAGTGATATACCTCGATTTTAGACAGTATCAGTTAGCAAGTATCAACTTAAATTACATAACGTAAACATTGTTAACGGACGCGAATTCCTACCCACCATCTATTGTCCTTGTTAACAAACTACGAGAGAAGTTAAATATTGCTTCTTCACAAGTAACTTTCTTGAAATGCCGTGAGGTAAAGCTTTGTGTTGGACAGGGATAAGAACCCAGAATCTAATTGGATTGTCATCGAAGCACAATCACCTTGACACATTGGATTTTCTCGGCAGTAGCTAGATGTTTTAACTGAAATGACGAGACGAAACATTAATTTTTTCTTTCCCAGGACTCCAACCTGGCACCTATCGCTGTTATATTCTAGAGAAAACGAACGTTAAAAATGGGTTTGTTACACCAGCAGCGACATGTGAGCATGTTTGAACTAGAAATAATATGACGAAGAGTTCAGTGCTGACTGGAAATCGAGCCCCACACATATCGTTGTTGACTGCACACAAAGAGACGTCAGCTACCGAATTTTTCTCCACCAGCAGCTCGGAATAACATCCTTGAATTTACAATGGTTTCGAAAACAGTTCTGTGTCTCACTGGGACTCAAAAACGTCAGATACCGTTAGTGTTGACAACGAATGAAAATACATTAAAAATCAAAACTATTACCCACCAGCAAATAGGTGTTCTCATGCTAGAGCTTGATAATACATAATGAAAGCTTTAGTGCCGGGCCAGGATACGAACCCTTTCACGCGCAATATGTGGAGATGTTGAGGAATCTGTAGTTTTGAACAAAAAACAAATTGCAGTCGAGCTGTATTGTCACTAAGGGATCAAATTCCGCGTTAAGGGCGGTCTGAGTTGCATTCCCAGATCAGAACCAATTTTATCGACATACAGAAGCTCAAATAAAAGATGGAATAAGTGTCCTGTGACCCTACATAGCGTTGTTTCGTCACTAGAAGTAGTATGAGAAAGGCTACTGTTGATAGAGTTTCTACGTGTCGCGACTCCTGACTTTATTGTGGTTCAACCTAACGTCTACTTGGTAGAGAAGGAATATCATGTTTAACATGAATGTCAGACCACTATGCCATTATACCTTCTTCATTTGGCGTAGCCAGAAGAGAACAGAACCTGTCTCTCCTTATCAAAAACCATTAGCAGAAGTTGGAATCGAACACAGACCAGAAGTATATGAACCTAGCATCAATCCAAGAGACCACCAAATTGTCTTCTCTATGACTTCTTTTTCTATCATAACAATGTTGCGCCACACTGGATGAGAATTCTGACACACAGACTCCGTGTAGTGGTTTGCAGCATGTTCAGTACAGTCATTTACTTGGTTGACCGAATCGCCAAGAACTAGCTGCCTCGGCTACCCAGTGCATACATTCGACTCTATTTTGTAATCACCGAAATAGAATCACGTAACTGACACTTACACAGAACTGCCAACAGTGTAGGACGCAGAAATTTAAACAGGAAGTGTTCCTTTCGACTTGAGCTACACTATTGCGCTATCTGTTTGTTAAAAACGTCGTGCAGTGCAAAAGAAAAGCTGTAACTCTCTGTCTCTCAGAAGTGTAGATCGGGCCATGTGCATTATCTCACAGCACTGTGCAATGCGCAAGTTCTGGAGGAATTGTCATTGAGTTCTGGAGGTGTTGTAGCTATGTGTCAGCTAGTAGCGTAATGGTAAGCGTCTATACAATAAATAAAATAAATAAAAAAAATATTGTTATTTTAAATATGTTAATTATTCTATCTGTATGATGGTGATTGTGATTGCAATTGTATTTGCTTATCTGGAACGTGGACGTTTAATTATTCGGTATCAGACGCTTGACAATGGCTTTTTCGTAAAGGCAATGTTACTCGTAGTTGACCGTGAAATAAAACTGAATAATCGGACTTCGTAATTAAATCGTTTCCAAAGACTGCTGCGGTAGGTGCGGACTCATAATCTAAATCTCAATATTACAATAATTTGCCAGCCATGCCAATACGTCGTACAGAGGTGATGGTCTACTAAACGTAAAAAAGTTACACAGTTAGTTAAATCAGATATATTCAATGAATAAGCCGACAGTTCATAATCCTACTTACTTTTATAAATATAAATTCTTTACAGAATCGAGTGCCTAGTGTGGTTGCAACTCGCAGTATTCTTCTATAACATGAAATATGGCGGTGTGCCAGACAAATAAATAAAATACGTGCTTCTCGCACCTCTTCAACCAGAGCTCTCCCTTTCTTAATCAAACATAAGAGTAACGTAATTGTGCTTTTGTTTTATCAGCGACACAGCGCTGCAGTTGTGTGCCATAGGCTTTATTTATTTGTCACTGATTATTTATTTAATTAATATTTCGCCTTTCCGAGGAAACTCACGCTCGGCATGCAAATGTGCCTTTATACGTCGCGCGCTGTTGATAAGACGTCACGAGTTTGGGTACATTCACTGCAACATTTCTTAAAACGCCATACCGCTGTCTGCTGAAATTATCGATCTAATGGAACTTTGAACATAATTCCCTTCACTTCTCAACCCAAAATAGTCGCATGTGGAAAAAGGGCTAACTTCTGCGACATTTTGTTCTTTTCAGGTTTAATAGATGGCCAGGCTGCAGATGCATCTCGAAACTTTTGTATTATGTATGGGGAGAGTGCATCGTGCCAAAATACGTCTGAAAAGTATTTTCTACATTAGCTGTCGTGTGGCAGTGGCATTTTATTCTTCATAAAACCTAGTTTGACAGCTTTAATTCAGAACAAGTTTTCTACATGCATGTAATCAATAAACAGCGTGTGCATTGTTAGACTGTTATAGATAACATCAGAGAATTCGCATATATCGTTGATGATTAATATCTCTCTCATGTTAACTAATGTTTTAACAACACTAAAAGAAACCGTACGAAAATTGTGCACTGTATTATAAGAAATGAAATAAAACTACCCACGATAACCTTACGACGAAAGTCTGTTTCAATAAAACTGAGTGTCTGTACACAAGCGTGCCTCTATCGGCACGAATTAGTAAAATACTAATCACTTAGATTTCGATTGGGTCTGTGTTTGATTGGTATGTTGTGTCATACTCAAGTGGTATGCAAATGTGGCATTTCATAAATAAAGTTATGTATTCCTAGAAACTCAAAATTTGTTTGTCAGCAGCGGAAATAGGCGTTACCTGTTGTGCAGCATTGTAAGTTTTTCACCATTGCACTATGAGCCGAAACTATTTTCTTGCGATTTCCTTATCGATGTTTGATCTGACTGCTTGTAGGTCTTTCACAGAAGGGATAAAACCGTTACAGTCAGCAAGACTGGAACCGCAAACCATAACAGACGTTTTCTCTCAGGTTAGCACGTTTCCACAGAATTATGGAAGAGGCATGCGTCTAGCTCTCCTCTTACGATACCAGTAGTGGCTAGAACTCGTAAACCGCTATTTAAAGGACGAGATTAGATGCGATTTTCACGTGCAACGACTTTTCTCGGCTAAAAACCGTAAATTTATAATCCTTTGTTACAGCTCAAACGTTAATAATAACTCAGATTAATCAATGGGAATGACAGGAAAAATCAAGTGAACTTTGAGGCTTAATTCCGCGCACACCAGCAAGTAACTCGTCGATCACTGAGTTACCAAATATACCTTGCCTTGTTGCCAAATCTCGGTTACATTACCAGCAGGAAGAAGACGAACCGATGTGATCCTACAGTGGCCTAGGAAGTGACCATAGCTGACGTCTCAAAGACGCGTCTGCTACGGCCTGGAATCGTAATCCGTCTGATTCACATCTCTGTAACTGGGTTTAGGGACTGGAGCGTAGTTACTAATAATACTCAGAACTGACTGCAAACTAAGCCTCATAAATCAATAACTCTCATAGTTGTTTTTATATATCTTTCGTAAGTGCACTCAAAACTAAGAAAATCATTGACGAACGTTTTCGTGCCTCGCCGATAGTCGAGCACTACAAACAAATAAAAATAAAAAAAAGACTGGGTGCGTGTGTGTGTGTGTGTGTGTGTGTGTGTGTGTGTGTGTGTGTGTGTGTGTGAGTGAGTGAGAGAGAGAGAGAGAGAGAGAGAGAGAGGGAGAGTGAGAGAGAGAAAGAGAGAGAGAGAGAGAGAGAGAAAAGAGAGAGTGAGGGAGAGAGATAAAAATAAAAAAGAATTGTTGTAAAGAAACTGAATCATGGTATGTAAAGAAGTCTCTCATTAAAATGACACGTTCTACATCATTACGAAATGTCGTATTCATTATCTATGGCACAAGTATTAATCTAATCTAATCTAATCATATCATATTGCTGACTAGTCATGAAGAGGCACGAATTACAGAAATTTTCGCCAATATCAGTAACCAAATCTAAACTTGAAAAAAAAAACTGTTTTGTAATAAACCGGGACTCCTGTAAAGACCCTTTCGTCCCTGTTAACTAACCACGAAAGATGTGTGATATATCTCCATTCAGAAGGAACAAAGTGTTCATGCATTTAAAGATGAAGCACACGATGTGAATTCTGTGACGGAGACACGAAGCCAGCACGCAATCGATTTGTTAACTAAGTAAAATCAAATGTTACGTATCGGTTTTTCTTACCAGCTGCTAGATGTTTGAATCTAAAATAAGGATCAAAATTTTTGTGCCTGAGCGACAATCGAACCGCACACCTACCGTCCTTCTTTATCATCCACGAACATAGCTTAAGTAACACTTGCTTACTCACCAACAGTAAGATGTGTGCGTGTTTGACCAGAAATAACGACACTTATTGCAATTGTTGGCAACACATGAACAGACATTGAAAGTGTACGTTAATTTTCACTAGCAGACTGGTGGTAGGACTTGAAATGAAATTATGAATACTTTTGTACCGGATCAGGATTCGGACCCACATACTTACCTTTGGAGGAGACCTAGAGAAGATTGCAGTCTTGGGAAAAGGAACGAAATGATTGAATTATACTGTTCCGAGAGATTCAGATCCTCGAAAGATGAGATACGAATTCGAATCACAGTCCAGCACCAAATTTTTCAACGTCTTTAGTTCGATCAAGTACAAGAAAAATAAGAGCCCTGTTCCTTTAAATGGCTATCGTTTCATAAAATAAAATAAAATTTTCTAATGTAGGTAAGTTTACTGGAGACAGTATTTCTGTTTACCATGACTTCCGCCTATGTCATTTCCCAACGTAAACCGGCTCTGCCCACTGGTAATGAAGGAACGTGATGTTTAATGCCGATTCTGGATTATAACGTCTTTCTCCTGAGGTTACCAGAGGTAAAGTAAATCTGTTTGTGCCTCTTAAAAGTAAATGCCTGAACCCACGCATTGCACCTGTGATAGTTCGTTCCACCAGACAATTGTGGTCACATTTCCCAGCCCCAGGAGTGTGCTGTAACGGATGATGTGCTTAGCTTAGCTTACAAAGATGAAAAAGCGCAGATCCGCACAGTGCCCGCATCTGCCCTTTAGTTTCTGTCCACACCCATGTGTCTGATTGTTTCTTTGTATCCTGCCATCTAGCTACAACACCTCCAGAACTCAATGACAATTCCTCCAGAACTTGCGCATTGCACAGTGCTGTGAGATAATGCACATGGCCCGATCTACACTTCTGAGAGACAGAGAGTTACAGCTTTTCTTTTGCACTGCACGACGTTTTTAACAAACAGATAGCGCAATAGTGTAGCTCAAGTCGAAAGGAACACTTCCTGTTTAAATTTCTGCATCCTACACTGTTGGCAGTTCTGTGTAGGTGTCAGTTACGTGATTCTGTTTCGGTGATTACAAAATAGAGTCGAATGTATGCACTGGGTAGCCGAGGCAGCTAGTTCTTGGCGATTCGGTCAACCAAGTAAATGACTGTACTGAACATGCTGCAAACCACTACACGGAGTCTGTGTGTCAGAATTCTCATCCAGTGTGGCGCAACATTGTTATGATAGAAAAAGAAGTCATAGAGAAGACAATTTGGTGGTCTCTTGGATTGATGCTAGGTTCATATACTTCTGGTCTGTGTTCGATTCCAACTTCTGCTAATGGTTTTTGATAAGGAGAGACAGGTTCTGTTCTCTTCTGGCTACGCCAAATGAAGAAGGTATAATGGCATAGTGGTCTGACATTCATGTTAAACATGATATTCCTTCTCTACCAAGTAGACGTTAGGTTGAACCACAATAAAGTCAGGAGTCGCGACACGTAGAAACTCTATCAACAGTAGCCTTTCTCATACTACTTCTAGTGACGAAACAAACGCTATGTAGGGTCACAGGACACTTATTCCATCTTTTATTTGAGCTTCTGTATGTCGATAAAATTGGTTCTGATCTGGGAATGCAACTCAGACCGCCCTTAACGCGGAATTTGATCCCTTAGTGACAATACAGCTCGACTGCAATTTGTTTTTTGTTCAAAACTACAGATTCCTCAACATCTCCACATATTGCGCGTGAAAGGGTTCGTATCCTGGCCCGGCACTAAAGCTTTCATTATGTATTATCAAGCTCTAGCATGAGAACACCTATTTGCTGGTGGGTAATAGTTTTGATTTTTAATGTATTTTCATTCGTTGTCAACACTAACGGTATCTGACGTTTTTGAGTCCCAGTGAGACACAGAACTGTTTTCGAAATCATTGTAAATTCAAGGATGTTATTCCAAGCTGGTGGTGGAGAAAAATTCGGTAGCTGACGTCTCTTTGTGTGCAGTCAACAACGATATGTGTGGGGCTCGATTCCCAGTCAGCACTGAACTCTTCGTCATATTATTTCTAGTTCAAACATGCTCACATGTCGCTGCTGGTGTAACAAACCCATTTTTAACGTTCGTTTTCTCTAGAATATAACAGCGATAGGTGCCAGGTAGGAGTCCTGGGAAAGAAAAAATTAATGTTTCGTCTCGTCATTTCAGTTAAAACATCTAGCTACTGCCGAGAAAATCCGATGTGTCAAGGTGATCGTGCTTCGATGACAATCCAATTAGGTTCTGGGTTCGAATCCCTGTCCAACACAAAGCTTTACCTCACGGCATTTCAAGAAAGTTACTTGTGAAGAAGCAATATTTAACTTCTCTCGTAGTTTGTTAACAAGGACAATAGATGGTGGGTAGGAATTCGCGTCCGTTAACAATGTTTACGTTATGTAATTTAAGTTGATACTTGCTAACTGATACTGTCTAAAATCGAGGTATATCACTCTCTGTATGCCTAGTCAGGAATGACTGTTAGTTTCCGTCAGTCACGAAGTCTTTGCTTAGTTGCATGACCTGGGTTTGAATCCATATGCAGAACGAGACGGTTCGTCGTGTCATTTGAAGTTCCTACATATTCTCAACTAGCTGCTCGTGAATAACTTAAATTTTTAATGTCATTTTGTGTTAAATAATAAGTACGGTATGTTATTTTGAAGAGGAAATCATGAATACGACGAACTTACTACGTGAAATACCTATCTGACGTAATAATGAGAGTGGTAACAATTCATGTATGTCATTTATTGTAAAAAATGTGAACTTACAAGCCTGAAGAACCGTCTTATCTGTGATAAGATGTTCCCTGATATTTGTAGTACCTTGGTATTACTTTACATCTTGAGTTATTGCGATACAGAGCAGTGTTTTCTAGTGGTGACTTGTTGGAACCATTTTCAATAGTCAAACGACTGTACCGAGGGGCGATTAGAGGACCTGCTAGACAGCTGCGCTATGTGGGTTGCATTCGAATCAGGCGAAATGAAATTCAGGTCGTTCGGATACTTTTGAGCGCGACTGTACTTGCCTCTAATCCAGCTGCTCAAGAGCGCGTAACTTGATTGTCGACTAATCGCAAGATATCCTTCTAGTTACCGGTTATACAAGCCGTAGAGCTGTTCCCCATGAGACAGAATTGAAGAACAACACACAATGTAGCACCCACTGGATTGTCTGACAGGAGATGCTGAATGTGCTCACTCCGAAGATGAACAAGATCAGTACAATTGGTATTACTAATTCCATTCCATTAGTAAACCTTGCCGAACCTAATTCCATAACGAAATGTCGCATATAGTTCTGCTCGGACAACGTGACTGCAGTAGCCTCTCCGGTGCCCTACTTCATTTATCTGGCCGCAACGCAGAGATAAATATCTCTAGCGCATGGGGCTGCAATTCGTCGCCAGTTACCTTGTGTAACACACCTTGAGGCCTAACCTATCTCGTTATGGCGATTTCATAACCTGGTAATGATAGAGGGGAGATTCAGATTCCTAGCAGAACAACGAAAGGCCTGTTTTGACGTGCTCACTTGAATTCACTTTAAAAGAAATTATAACTGTACAAAAAATGGTTCAAATGGCTCTGAGCACTATGGGACTTAACAGCTGTGGTCATCAGTCCCCTAGAACTTAGAGCTACTTAAACCTAACTAACCTAAATACATCACACACATCCATGCCCGAGGCAGGATTCGAACCTGCGACCGTAGCAGTCGCGCGGTTCCGGACTGCGCGCCTAGAACCGCGAGACCACCGCGGCCGGCTTATAACTGTAGTTTAGGTATCAATCCGCTACATCGCAACACACCGATGTTCATTTCACTTTTGCCGGCCGATGTGGCCGAGAGGTTCTAGGCGCTTCCATCCGGAACCGGCGATGCTGCTACGGTCGCAGGTTCGAATCCTGCCTCGGGCATGGATGTGTGTGATGTCCTTAAGTTAGTTTTGTTTCAGTAGTTCTAAGTCTAGGAGACTGATGACCTCAGATGTTAAGTCCCATAGTGCTTAGAGCCATTTGAACCATTTCATTTCGCTTTGCTGGATCCCTGGAACTGTGGTTCAGGACTACGCTTTACACTGGTAACCAAAGATTTCAAGATATGAAAAAAACTTAGCGATACTGACAATATCGACACAGAATTTACATATTGCACGTTGAAAAACGATTTCCACCGACTTTTTTCAACATCGTTTTATCGAAAAATACATGGAGCTAAAAACTGTCTAGATCGCAAAATGCAGTTGGTGTACACTCATGAAGAACTCTGCTCTGGCGTAAACCAGAACACCAAAGTGTTAGCTCTCTGCAGTACACACACTAAAATAGGAGGTAGGACAACGGACTTCATGCTGGGTTGATGCTAAAATCTAAGTGAAATCTCAGAAAAAAAGCGCCTCTCGTTTCATGCAGAATTTTGTTCGTGAAAGTAGTCTGGAAGTTTAATGCCAACGTGGCAGTCACTTGATGGTTTATAAAGTGACGGAAGTAATCATAAATCAGACGAGATCTGACACCCCATGGAACTATGCTGTTTTATTCGACTTTACTGCCTTCGTATGAAGTATCGTGGACGTTACCGATGTAGGAGCTCTGCTATCTTTGTTCAAATGGCGCAAGACCGTGTCGTATGACGTGTGTACTCTTAGGCAAGCAATGTTGCAACACGAACCGCCTCCTATTACGGAGTGCGGCCGTTTCGAGCAACCGAGAGCGTTTCGCACAGAGTGGCTGGTGTCCCGCGAGATAAACGACGACCTGGTGCAGTCCCCTGTTTCGCTCGCCCACTGGTCAGCCTTCAGCTGCAGAGGCGCCGTGGGAGGCGATGTCCCAGTTGCAACGCTTCTGCCGAGGATTCGCCACTGGGAGTTCAGGCGAGTCAGCTCGCTCGACTCACAATCAACGGACAAGCAACACTTCACACAGTATCGTCCACTGTATCACACCCAGGGCAAAGAACACTGTCGTCGGTAATAAGACACCCGATACCAGTCGCACCGAACTGCAGTTGACCAAACTGTACTTCAGCTGAATACTTATATTGCGTGTCAATGGTATTCTCATACATCTACATCTACACTCTGCAACCAACCTCACGGTGCATGGTGGAGAGTCCTTCGTGTAACATGTCACTCCTGCCTTTTCCTATTCGAGTCGCGAATGGTTCGATGGTTGGGGGGAAGAGCGACTGAAGCTAAGCTTTCGGGTGTGCTAGAATCTCTCTGATTTCATCTTCATGGTCGTTTTGTGAGATATAAGTAAGAGGAAGTACTATATTGGTTGACTCTTCCAAGAACATACGCTGTCGGAACTCTAACAGTAAACAACATCATGATGCAGAGCGCGTCTCTTGCAGCACCTACCACCGAAATTAGCTGAGCATTTCCGTGACGCTTTCGCGCTTATTAAATGAACCTGTAATAAAACGTGCTACTCTTCTTTTGATCTTTTGTATTTCCTCTATCAATCCTGTCTGGTAAGGATCGGTATTGACAAACAGTATTCAAGTATTGGTGAAACGTCTATTTTATAAAGTACCTCATTTGCTGATGGACCACATTATCTGAGGGTTCTTCTAATGAATCTCAGTCTGGCATCTACCTTACCAGCGATTAGTTTTGTACGGTCATTCCACTTTAAATCGCTCTGTGTGCATACTCCTAGATATTTTATGATTGTAATTGCTCCAGTGACTGTTCTGCAATTGCGTGGTTATGCGGAACGGGTCTTTCAGTCTATCAATACGCAACTTCGTATTCAATCAATATATACTGTAAAAGTAAGTGTACAATGTGCATGCCGCTGAAACTCAGAAACGAATCCCTGTACGATCAACGATGCACAAATATCAGTAGATTGAGAAGAGAAGTAGTCCGAGATGTACAGTGGATCTTACACGAATACAGTCAACTGATTCACATATTCAAACCAGCACTAGACCGAATGATTTCTGATGACAGTAAAGTTATAGTTCTAACAGACAAAAGACCACATGGAGAACACGAACGTCGATTTAATGCATCTCAGATAGATGAAGTCGCCATCGTAATTGTGGACAGTGAAAACACAAGGCATGACATAACTGTACAACGAAAAAGATATGGTCTACAATGCATTGCAGACACACGCCGTTCAAATGACTTCCTCCAATATCCATTAATATTTCTATACGAAAAGAACAGATATCAGTTTACTGTGAAACAGATCAAACCTGAAATAGACCAGAAAGAAACAAAAACAAAAACAAAAAAAAACACTTTCAAATCGTTCTACGCTTACCATTTAGTGATCAGAGACAATGAAATAATCACATTCTCAACATTCGGCGTTTGTTCCAACAATTCCTAGTAGGTATGCATGCAAAAATAGTAGCGCAATGGATGCTTTACGTGAGACTGAATCATAAGAAACTACGCACAGAGGAATACATCACCTTCGAGACGTAAGTCATAAATGACGGAAAAATTGACGACATTGGCACAATGGTAACAATGGAACAATGTATGATCTTCGCCATACATAGAATCTCCGAGACACAAGCACGAATACGTAAGAGCCGTGACCTACATAAGAAAACCTGGAAGCCTGATCTCTTCATAACATTCACTTGCAACCTGTCGTGGCCAGAAATCAAAGATACCGACAAGCCATCACGCATCGACATGACACAATAGCCTGAGTTTTCCGACAAAAACAAATAAGATTTATGGAATTCATCTCAAAATCGTTAGATGCTGGATGTATACAATCGAATGGCTAAAACGAGAACTGCCTCACACAAGCAGTTTCATATGGCTACACAACAGATTTCATCCAACAGATGTAGACAAAATCATCAAGGCTGAATTTCCCAATCCACAAGGAGACCCGGAACTATACGACATAGTAGTGAATAACATGAATCACGGACCATAAGGGGCCATTAAACCCCAATTTGGCATGTATGAGTGATGGAAAATGTACAAAAAAATACCCAAAAACATACTTGGACGCCGGCCGCTGTGGCCGAGTGGTCCTAGAAGCTTCAGTTCGGAACCGCGCTGCTGCTATGGTCGCAGGTTCGAATCTTGCCTTGGGCATGGATGTGCGTAATATCCTTAGGTTAGGTAGGTTTAAGTAGTTCTAAGTCTAGGGGACTGTGACCTCAAATAATAAGTCCCGCAGTGCTTGGAGGCATTTGAACCATACTTGGACGACACACAAACAGGAGTTGATGGCTATCCCAAATGCAGAAGACCATACCCAAAAACGGTGGCTAGACAGCAAAAGTACGAATACGAGGCAGCAACGAACTGGAAATAGATAATCAGTAACACACTACTTTCCTAAATGTTCCAAGCACACATAAACGTAGACTACTGCAATTCAGTGAAATCTCGTCTGTAAGCTTTTGAACAAAGGCAGTGACATTTCAGTATTTCAAATAGGCAAAAACAGCGAACAATACAGAAACGGCGAAATTCTCATATAATAAATGGGACAATACATCAATAGTAGATTTTCGGTTTTCCCACACGCGAACGCGAACAACTGTGTAACATCTAGTAGTACATTTGGACAGAGAGTTTACTTCACAAAAGACGCCGCGAGAATAACTGCAATCGAACCACCTCTAAACACAACGTTAACAGCTTTTTATTAATTGTGCCGAAAGGATCCATTCGCGAAAACACTGCTATATGTCGACATCCGCAACGAAAAATCTTTCAACAACGAAGACAAGGATTCCAGTAAAAGATCATCCAGGAATCATGAAAACTGGTGCAATAGGCCGAGTATACACTGTACTTCCGACTAACGCCGAATGTTTCTACCTCCGGATGTTTCTGCACGAAATACGGGGACCAAGTTCCACAAATCTCAAGACTGTTGACGGTTACCTGCGCCAGACGTACAGAGCAGCATACCAATGCTTAGGACTACTGGAAAACGACAGCCACTGGCAATTAACACTACAAGAATCCTCACTCACAGCGTCAGATGAACAAATGAGAGATTTTTTCGTCATAATTCTAACAATATGTAAAACCCATCGAACCCAAAACAGCTATGGGACTCCTTCAAAGAGAGTATGAGTGATAACATATTGTACCAAATCCGACAAGTTCATCCTTAACTGACAACAGATACAACGGCGACATCTTCAACGAAACATCCATTCACCTAGAAGATACGTGTTTAGCAATAAACAACCAGACTTTTGTACAACTTGGGATGTAAGCAACACGAAAAAGTACTATCAGTGTTCCACACTTCGAAATTACAAAGGAGAAAAGCTAAAACATTAACGAACTACATCAGTACACTGCTCACAACAAACCACTCCTCGTGACAAGCAAAAGGAAATTTACAACTTTGTCATGGACCGAATCAACAACAACACTGGCGGAATTATTTACTTGGGCGCACCAGGCAGCACCGAGAAAAAGTTTCTAATAAACCTACTGCTGGCGCAAATACATGCTAAACAACACAACGCACTTGCAGTAGCAACGTCTGTCACTGCAGCTTCTGGAAGGTGGACGAACTAACGTTGAATATAGCGAAGAACAATTCCAGGTATGTAAAATCTCAAGAGCATCTGGACGGGATGAACTTCAGAAGCAGGCTAATATTGTCTTCTGGGATGGTTGCGCAATGGCACATAAAAAAATCACTCGAAGCCATGGACAGAACATTACAAGACTCGGAAACTCAGGAGTGATGGGAAGAGCTCTATTCATACCCTCAGGAGATTTTCGACGAACACTTCCAGTTATCCTCAAGTCAACACCAGTAGATCTGGCCACACATACAAATACTCTGATTAACAGAAACTATGAGGATTGAACCATCGAAAGACGAAACAACAGCACATTTTGCCCAAAAGCTTTTACTAATAGGCGAAGCCACTTGTGCTACTGACCCGACGAACGGCCTCGTTAAAATCAACAGTGATTTCTGCAACACAGCCATCGCTGAAAACGAACTAATCGACCAAATTTATCCAAATATTGTTAACAGCTATATCAGTCCGGACTGGCTATTTGAAATAGTAAGTTTTGCAACTAAAAATAATATTGTCGCCGATATCCATTTTAATATTCAAAAGAAAATTTCAGGCGAAGAGAGAATCAATCGACACGATGGTAAACGTTGAAGAACGTGTGAACTTCCCTACAGAATTTCTAAGCTATGCTCAAGTACCAGGAATGCCACTACGCTGCTTTCGACTTAAAATCGGATCTCCGATCATACTACTCATAAATATCAACTCA
Organism: Schistocerca piceifrons; assembly: GCF_021461385.2. Taxonomy (NCBI): domain Eukaryota; kingdom Metazoa; phylum Arthropoda; class Insecta; order Orthoptera; family Acrididae; genus Schistocerca; species Schistocerca piceifrons. The sequence continues at coordinate 559,714,146 of NC_060139.1, forward strand.
TCAGAGCTGTGTAACGGAACAAGGATGATCGTCAAACAGCTATCCAATAATTTCATCGAAGCCGAACTTGTGACTGGAAAGTACAGAGGACACACACTATTTATTTCCAGAATACCACTGATCTCTACTGAGCTCCCATTCAAATTTAAAAGACTGCAGTTCTCAATCAAATTTGCCTATCTTTTTACAATTAACAAAGCGCAAGGACAAACTTTAAAATATTACGGCATCAGTCTCAAACATTCCTGCTTTTCTCACGATCAACTATACGTAGGTTACCCTCGAGTAGGAAATTAGAAAAATTTGTACGTATATATCCCTGATAACAAATGAAAAATGTTGTTTATAAACAAGTATTGTAACTAGTTAGAATGTCGTTTCCAATAATTTTTTTTCCTCTCATACTTTAAAGTTTATTCTTTTATTTCAACTACCACACGGTCTCATATCAACTCCCTGAGAGAAGCCAGGTACTCCAGCTAGTGTCCTATAAAAGCAATTTCACTAATTCGGAGTTGGTTTTTCGGAACTTGTTTTTATTCTGCAGTGCTAAAGCATTATGTAGCGTATTTAAACCTGGTGTTTACAACGATCTCTAACCTTCCGACTGACCCCTGACTTCGAGTCTGCACACTATTTACATGATGTCCTATGCTCGACTAATTTAGCACAGCTAGATGAATTACGAAATTCATCTACGTTGTGAAGAGACACGGTGTCATTCAGAATCACATAGGAAAATAAATAGGAAAATACTGAAGCTACTGGTTGCACATTTGACTAATGACGTCATCAAAATAACGAACCTACATTGGTCACTGAAATCGAAAATGCGTAAAATATCCCTCACACCAAGAATTTCGATTCGTCAGCACACTGCGAGACTGTCACTTATCCAAATCATTTATATAACAATCCTTTTATTTACTGAACGAAACTAGATTTTTTTGCAAATGCAAGTGCACACGTGATTCTGTTGTATGCGTAACCCTTTCAATTCTTGTGTCGACACAGATACGGAAAGAATGAAACGATATAGGCCTACTTTTTAGGGCATTCGAAAACTAGAAAAGAAGAGTACGTTGATATAATGTTTGTAAATATCGGCGCTGAAACTTTTCGCATAAATATCTGAGAAACTTGCTAAAATTGAAACGCAAGGAGGCCAGAATCTGAGAATACCGCAAACATTTTTCCACGAAAGCATTGACGATCTCGTCTCACAGTGGGATAAATATATTAACAGATATGGCGATTACTTCAGAAATAATAAAAAGTTTACCTTTTCCAACTGTCTAGTTTTCATTATATTACGGCTTATACGTAAGCATGTAATTGCGGAAAAAAACAACGCTAAGTTTCGGAGGAAAACAGGCATATAGGTACCAGGTTTGCTAATAATTTACGCAATTATAACAGCGATACTCAAAGTGTGCTCTGCGAAGCCCTTGAGCTCCACAAAGCCTCTGCGAGAGTTCTGCCAAAATATCAACCTAAACAACAAACCACATTAAGTCTTGTCATATACTGAGGAAAACATCTATTATAAATATCATATCAATATTGGTTTCACAAAAGTTGTTTTTTCTCTCAGTGCGTAGTAGTCGAAAATCTACACTGATGCTACCATTGAAAACTACAAACAAAAGAATTTAGCTTGTATGAGTAGGTATGTGATGACTCGAAACTTGTTTTTACACACGTACGCAGCGGTCGTACTGATGCTTTCTACCCTCCCCCCCCCCCCCCCCCCCCCCGCCCTCTCCACACCTCCTCACTTTCTCTCTCTCTCTCTCTCTCTCTCTCTCTTACTACGCGTTGTCACATCAACACTGCAAACATTCCACTATGCTCTGTGCATCTCTCTCTCTCTCTCTCTCTCATCGGCAAACATATTGCACCGTCTCGGAGGATCTCGTTGCTTCGTCGTCCGTCCTTTATCGCCAGGGGCTATAAAAACCCGCACCACGCAGCATAGAGTGCAGTTTCCTCTCGAGTTCGTGATTGCAACGTGCAGTTCAATACGGCAAGGTGAATCTACACACTTCTCTCAGACTGCAGGATGTTCGATCCGTGTTTGATACTGACTACAGTTGTAAAATTCAGTATCTCTTAGCGATATTGTTCTACAACGAGTTTGTTTGGGCGGCCATATTCCGCAACGAGCACAGAAATATTTGCTTTGTAAATAAAAAAAGCCTTCTCTTGCTGCACCGTATTTTATTCTCTCTGACGCGTGTCGCCTTTTTTCACTTCAAAGCATCTTCAGTAACATAGTTCGTAAACAAACCAAACACTATGCGATACACAGTGAACTAAAAGTAGTTACGTCTTTAAGTTACTGTTTTCGATCAAACGATCAAATGTCCATGTTAGTGACATAAGACTGATAGTGAATCACAACAACAAGGACAAACAAAATAAAAAGTGGGAAGAAAAATGTTCTAAAGATAAAAGCATACTTATGTTTCGTAAATAGAGAGCTAGAGCGACCTCCAGCATGTGACTAGATGAGAGGAAACGCAGTTGGCAACTAAAAACGTGAACAACAGACCCACTGATGATGCCTTAAAGTGAAAAAAGGCGAAACACATACAGCAAGAGAAGATATTTTTATTTACAAAACAAATATATTATTCTATTTTTGCTATTTTATAAAACTAAATTGTTGATTTTAAGAAGATAGAATAGAGCATTGGCGTAACGAAGTAGCAACAAAACCGTGCATAGAAAGTTCAAAGATGATTCATCCGGAAGATGCGGCATCAAGCTCCAAGATTCCGACCAAGACTATAAGATTCTAAAACGTTGTGTAACGGTTTCAAGCTCCGCGGTTTGAAGAAATAAGATATCTGACGCGTCACTAAAGGTTAAAGACGAAAAGTATGACAAATCTTACACCGATCTCGAATCTGTTCATTGTCTCTGCATTTTATGTAGCAAGCTACTTTCGAATAGTTCCATGGTACTTGCTAAGATGCACCGACATTTACAAACTACACGTTCTTATTGGAAAGACAAGAATGAAGAATTTTTTATACGTAAGAAAGAACACTTATTAAGAAGCGAAAAACCTATGAATGAAGAACCATCTTATTTTGTCAGTTAACTCATTTCACAAGCGGGCGAAGCGAATAGTATTCTTGAAATAAACAATCTCGATTGGAACTATTGTATTATGTCTGATAAACCAGCAGAGGAGGTATCTCTAATGCAAAGCAAAGCTGACACTGTAGTTTCAGCCATTGTAACCTACATAGATGAACAGTCGCAGTAAAGAAGATGTCACCAAATGTAACAATGATTCTTGATGAAGCAGTAAAAATAATCAGTTACGTTAAATCACTCTATTTTCAGAATAGATTGTTTTCTACTACTTGTCAAGATTATGAGAGGAGACATAAAACACTACCGCACCACACCGATTTTAGAGTGTACAGTCGCTCTTTCCCTGTGTTATTAGATGTTAAACGTTGATCGTAAAGGATAAACTGATCAAATAGAGAAAGTGCCATTATATCAATGATGAGAACTGTCATGAAATCGGTTTGAGCAGTAATTGTCGGTCTGTGATTAATAAGGTGATGCGTGACAGTGAGAAGTAGGCCTAAATTTCACTACTGGCCATTAAAATTTCTACACCACGAAGATGACGTGCCACAGACGCGAAATTTAACCGACAGGAAGAAGATGCTGTGATATGCAAATGATCAGCTTTTCATAACATTCACACAAGGTTGGCGCCGGTGGCCACACCTACAACGTGCTGACATGATGAAAGTTTCCAACCGATTTCTCTTACACTAACAGCAGTTGACCGGCGTTGCCTGGTGACACGTTGTTGTGCTGCTTCGTGTAAGGAGGAGAAATGCGTACCATCACGTTTCCGACTTTGATAAAGGTCGGCTTGTATCCTATCGCTATAGCGGTTTATCGTATCGCGACATTGCTGCTCGCGTTGGTCGAGATCTGATGACTGTTAGCAGAATATGGAATCGGTGGGTTCAGGAGGGTAATACCGAACGCCGTGCTGGATCCCAACGGCCACGTATCACTAGCAGTAAAGATGACAGGCACCTTGTCCGCTTTGGCTGTAACGGATCGTGCAGCCACATCTCGACCCCTGAGTCAACAGATGGGGACGTTTGCAAGACATCAACCATCTGCACGAACAGTTCGACGACGTTTGCAGCAGCATGGACTATCAGCTCGGAGACCATGGCTGCGGTTACCCTTGACGGTGCATTACAGACAGGAGCGCCTGCGATGGTGTACTCAACGACGAATCTGGGTGCACGAATGGCAAAAGGTCATGTTTTCGGATGAATCCAGGGTATGTTTACAGCATCAAAAATGGTTTAAATGGCTCTGAGCACTATGGGACTTAACATCTATGGTCATCAGTCCCCTAGAACTTAGAACTACTTAAACCTAACTAACCTAAGGACAGCACACAACACCTAGTCATCACGAGGCAGACAAAATCTTTACAGCATAATGATGGTCGCATCCGTGTTTGGCGACATCGCGCTGAACGCACATTGGAAGCGTATATTCGTCATCGCCATACTGGCGTATCACCCGGCTTGATGGTATGGGATGCCATTGGTTACATGTCTCGGTCACCTCTTGTTCATATTGCCGGCACTTTGAACAGTGGACGTTACATTTCAGATGTGTTACGACCCGTGGCTCTACTCTTCATTCGATCCCTGCGAAACCATACATTTCAGCAGGATAATGCACGACAGCATGTTGCAGATCTTGTACGGGACTTCCTGGATACAGAAAATGTCGACTACTGCCCTGGCCAGCACATCCCCAGATCTCTCACCAATTGAAAACGTCTGGTCAATGGTGGCCGAGCAACTGGCTCGTCACAATACGCCAGTCATTACTCTTGATGAACTGTGGTATCGTGTTGAAGCTGCATGGGCAGCTGTACCTGTACAGCCATCCAAGCTCTGTTTGACTGAGTGCCCAGGCGTATCAAGGGTGTTATTACGGCCAGAGTTGGTTGTTCTGCGTACTGATTTCTCAGGATCTATGCACCCAAATTGCGTGAAAATGTAATCACATGTCAGTTCTAGTATAATATATTTGTCTAATGAATACTCGTTTATCATCTGCATTTCTTCTTGGTGTAGCAATTTTAATGGCCAGTAGTGTACAAAAAATTATATCGCCTGTCTTACATTCGTAATAAAAACCATCGGAGTTCGTAACATAAATTTAAAGTGAAGGCACGTTCTTGCACTGATTATGCGAGATGCAGTTAAGGCTGCTACAATAGCGGCTTATCAGTGGCATCGTCGACTTGGGTCAAGTTCTCCGACAAACTGCAGCAAAAAGATTCAGAAATCAGTTCAGGACAAGGAATGCATAAACGTAATACATAATTCTAATACGCATCTCACTAGGATTGTAATATCATAAGATACACAATAGAAAATGAGACCATCTTCTGCCTGACGCGCTGTCAGGAGAAGCACCAGGAGAAGAATGAGAGTAGCAGTTGTTGCGGCACCATCTTTAAACAAAATACAACTGAAAAGTAGACAGAGGACTTTTATACTACACATATATTGAATCATGGTATCTCTGGGGTTGGGAAGCAGTCAATGTTATTCTGCAATGTTCTATTACAAAATTATCTGGGTAAGACCCTAACAAGATTATACTAACTAAAAGCTGAATTACAAGATTTTGTAACTGGCATTTCTTTAAAGACCGGTTGAGCGATGTGACCTGGTTGTTCCTTGGTAGATGTATTAGGAAAAATTAACGCATTAAATCTATCTCTACAAAAGAGATAACAGTTTTCAAAACTAACAAAATATACGCCTTCAGAAATATGGATTTTTGGATTTTTTGTGTTGATAAGAGAGAACTAGAAAGTTTTTTTTACACTAAATGTTTTCGTTGGGGAGACAGCAGAATTATCAAATGAAGTATTTGAAGAATTAGTCCAATTATCCATGATATATGCAAATTTTTAAGACATATTTTCCTGAAGAACAGAATACAAAACTGGAAACGAATTCATGGCTTGCGAATCCTTCTGTGCCGAATTTTCAGAAGCCAGAATGCATGTCAAACGAAACCTGCGAATCGAATTTAACATGCATCTTCAATTCTCTTCTATCCAGCCTGGCATTAAACAGTTGGTCGAAAATAAAAAATTCGAACTTCCCTTTAAATGGAAACACCTTTATCAGTTTTCAGTGAAATCAAACAGTGTTTTTTGTGTATTGTCGTAGAAGCCAGTAGTGTATAATGTACCTATATTTTTGAATGCTCTTCATTAAATGATTATAATTGCAGAATGAACATAAAACTAAGTTTTTCGTATTTTATTGCTCTGGAAAATATTTAATCTTTCAAAAGTGTTCCATGGCCAAAAGAGTTTGAGAATCGCCATGTTAGACAACCAGTCCTTCCACAGAATAATCGGCTGTACGTTGAAGCTCGTTTATCGGTATAGAAATTGAGACTAAGTACAAAAGAAACACATCACTTTACAGGATACATGAAATAATGGTGCCAAACAATCAAATCGACATGTTACTGAATGAGAGGGGATTTAGTGTCTAGCAAGGTCATGAGTGGCTATAGAATACATGTATATCCACATGATTCAGACCCATTCAGAAAAAACTATTTTCCACTTTCAGTCAGAATGGCAAGTAAAACTAAAAAATTCACTAATCGTAACTAATACTTTGGAATGATAAGCTTACACTATATGAAAGCAGCCAGTTATATCTGCAATGCATTATTTAAGCCAAAAGCATGTATCGATGTCACCAAACAGATTTACGTCAACATAAGATGAACACAACAGCCAACGTTTGGGTAACTGAGCAGAACCAAGACAGATAGTAGAGTAACTGGAGTTCACGCCATGACATAGTACAAAACGAATTCTCATGGGAAGTGCTGGTTGGCTGTCACAAACCAAAGAAAAAACGAGACATACCATGCATCTGGCTAACTGCAACACCAAAAAGCTAAGCAAGACATTTCACCATTGATACCTAAGTGCCTCTATGGATAAGACAGGATAACAACATGTTAATGGATGAATCAATGAAATGGGAAAAAGGAAAAGCAGTCGATTTTCAGAGCAGTGTTACATATCAATCAGGAAATTGACAATCTGTATGTGTACATGTGTCTGCATGTGTGCACATGTATGTGTGTGTCCATGTACATGTGTGCATGAGTATGTCTGGGATCTCCTACAAATCCTCAGCATTGGTTACAGCCAAAGCTGGCACAGAAACAGCAGGCATCGCGAGTATCAACAGTGTGGGGTTTATGACCTCATAGCTCTAACAGGAGGAGAGATTTGGGAAAAATGGTTTTCCACTACGGCCATGTAGGCTGTCCTGCACAATAGGTGCGTAGTGTGGGAGTAGTATTGGCCTGCCCAATCGACCTGCTGTGCAGTGCTCCCTATATATCAGGGGCAAGAAACTGTTTTTCAGCTCATGACGTGCAGGCTGCCTGGCATGATAGACATGTTGTGCTGGAGTAGCAGTGGCCTGCTTCATTGACCTTTGCCAGCCGGAGTGGCCGAGCGGTTCTAGGCGGTACAGTCTGGAACCGCGCTACCGCTACGGTCGCAGGTTCGAATCCTGCCTCGGGCATGGATGTGTGTGATGTCTTTAGGTTAGTTAGGTTTAAGTAGTTCTAGGAACTTGGGGACTGATGACCTCAGAAGTTAAGTCCCATAGTGCTCAGAGCCATTTGAACCATCATTGACCTTTCTGCAGGGCAGTTTACACATGTGGATGGGTGCAGCTGGAGGAAACTTGAGATAAATAGTGGAGGGGATACAGGGATAAAATGGAGATGGACAGAGAGGGGGAAGCAGGAGGAGAGGGAGAGAGAGGGGTTACAACGAGGGAAGGGAAAGGGGGAGGGGGCAGGAGGGGGCAGAGAGAGGAGGAGGAAGTGGATAGGGAGATCGTTAGGGAGAGGGGGGAGGAAAGAGGAACAGGAAGGAGGAGATGGACAGGGACAGGGCCAGGAGGAGATGGATAGAGAGAGGAGGGGTCAAGGAGATGCATAGGGAGATCTAATCAGGGGGAGATGATTAGGGTGATGTCTCAAAGAGGAGCGATATAAGCTGCAGAGGGGATGGACAGGTAGAGAGGGGAGGAGGAGGAGATGTTCAAAGAGAGAGGGTGGACATGGACAGAGGGAGGGGAAGGAAGATATAATCGGCGAAAGTGGACAGAGAAGAGGGACAAAAAGCTGGAAGGAAGAGACAGAGACATAGAGATGCGAGGATGAGGGGACAGAGAGGCAGGAGAGGAAGAATGAACACAGGGAAAAGGGAGGACCAGATGTGTGCAGCAATGTGTGGAGCACGTATGTGAGCGAAGCTGAGTGGAAAAGGAAAATAAATACAGTAACATCAGTATTCTGCTCTATCTCTCTTTGTGGACATATGACGTCATGCGCTACATTTTCATTGTGTCAGATCCGATGTGCAATATAGATGGACTAAGCAATCCCAAAATATAGCTTCAGTACGTTCTACTGAGGTGCCGCAAATACTACACAATACTAAACACGGAGATCGATCAGGAGCTGACAAGTAGTGAACCAAACAACATGAAACCTGATACGTTTTGCGTGGTGAATGCCTCCGTGAAAGGCCTCACATTGAATGGCGGCCCGTTCCGTTCGCGCAGAACTGTCGCCGCAGCAGGCTGCGACCGCGTCGCGAGCTCTGCTAATTTCCTGGGCCGCCTGGCTGCGCCGGCTGTCGCGATAAGGGCCGCCTGTCGGCTCGGCCGCTTCCCGGCGCAGCTCGCCTCGACACAGACGCACGTATCGCATCGCTTCGCCTCTGCACATTGTGTAGGCCTGTCTCACAGGCCTACCAACAGGTGCCGCTGCCACTCACCCCTCTGTCTATTCTTCTCCATAGCCCCCTCTCCTCAGGTCGCAAACGCGCGTATATCGTACCTGAGTCTTCGCTTTGCCATTGAGGCTATACACTGCGCACTATAATACCCAGTCTCGTTATCTAATTAAATATATACCTGTCAGATACGAATGTACTAACTCTAAGTGACAATAACAATTACACTACCTGACAAAGAAAGTGGTGCAGCCAGAGAACGTGATCAAATGTCAGTGTAACTTACTGGCCATTAAAATTGCTACACCACGAAGACGACGTGCTACAGACGTGAAATTTAACCGACGGGAAGAAGATTCTGGGATATGCAAATGATTAGCTTTTCAGAGCATTCACACAAGGTTGGCGCCGGCGCCGACACTTACAACGTGCTGACATGAGGAAAGTTTCCAACCGATTTCTCATACACAAACAGCAGTTGACTGGCGTTGCCTGGTGAAACGTTTTGTGATGCCTCGTGTAAGGAGGAGAAATGCGTACCATCACGTTTCCGACTTTGAGAAAGGTCGGATTGTAGCCTGTCGCGATTGCGGTTTATCGTATCGCGACATTGCTGCTCACGTTGATTGAGATCCAATGACTGTTAGCAGAATATGGCATCGGGGGTTCAGGAGGGTAATACGGAACGCCGTGCTGGATCCCAACGGCCTCGTATCACTAGCAGTCGAGCTGACAGGCATCTCATCCGCACCGTTGTTCAAATGGTTCAAATGGCTCTGAGCACTATGGGACTTAACTTCTAAGGTCATCAGTCCCCTAGAACTTAGAACTACTTAAACTTAACTAACATAAGGACATCACACACATCCATGCCCGAGGCAGGATTCGAACCTGAGACCGTAGCGGTCTCGTGGTTCCAGACTGTAGCGCCCAGAACTGCTCGGCCACCCAGGCCTGCCCGCACGGCTGTAACGGATCGTGCAGCCATGTCTTGATCCCTGAGTCAACAGATGAGGAAGTTTGCAAGACAACAACCATCTGTACGAACAGTTCGACGATGTTTGCAGCAGCATGGACTATCAGCTCGGAGACCATGGCTGCGGTTACCCTTGACGCTGCATCACAGACAGGAGCGCCTGCGATGGTGTACTCAACGACGAACCTCGGTGCACGAATGGCAAAACATCATTTTTTCGGATGAATCCAGGTTCTGTTTACAGCATCATGATGGTCGCATCCGTATTTGACGACATCGCGGTGAACGTACACTGGAAGCGTGTATTCGTCATCGCCATACTGGCGTATGACCCGGCGTGATGGTATGGGGTGGCATTGGTTACACGTCTCGGTCACCTCTTGTTCGCATTGCCGGCACTTTGAACAGTGGACGTTACATTTCAGATGTGTTACGACCCGTGGCTCTACCCTTCATTCGATCCCTGCGAAACCCTACATTTCAGCGGGATACTGCACGACCGCATGTTGTAGCTCCTGTGCGGATCTTTGTGGATACAGAAAATGTTCGACTGCTGCCCTGGCCAGCACATTCTCCAGATATCTCGCCAATTGAAAACGTCTGTTCAATGGTGGCCAAGCAACTGGCTCGTCACAATACGCCAGTCACTACTCTTGATGAACTGTGGTATAGCGTTGAAGCTGCATGGGCAGCTGTAGCTGTACACGCCATCCAAGCTCTGTTTGACTCAATGCCCAGGCGTATCAAGGCCGTTATTACGGCCAGAGGTGGTTGTTCTGGGTACTGATTTCTCAGGATCTATGCACCCAAATTGCGTGAAAATGTAATCACATGTCAGTTCTAGTATAACATATTTGACCAACGAATACCCGTTTGTCATCTGCATTTCTTCTTGGTGTAGCAATTTTAATGGCCAGTGGTGTACATGTACACACCTCATGTGTGTATGGACGAGGGACGTTCGGTAAATGATGTGACACATTTTTCCTCGGAAAGTTCCGCATGAAAAAATGCGGAATTTTCTGTGGGACATCTGGAATATTCCTTCTTCTGCCCTACAGTTTCATGAACGTTCGGCAGGTAACGGAAGTGCGTTCCAAGCAGAAATCAGCCATCGAGCTTATTTTGGCGGGAAATCAAAGCATCGTAGATATTCGTAGGTTCTTACAGAATGTCTACGATGACCTGGCAGTGTACAAAAGCACGGTGAGTCATTGGGCGAGGGTCTGTCGGCATCACGTAAACCTCTCCGATCTCCCGCGTGCTGGCCGGCCGCGCACAAGTGTGACTCCTGCAATGTTGGGACGTGCGGACACTGTCCTTCGAGGTGATCGACGGATCACAGTCGAACACCTCGCTGCTCAGCTGGACATCTCCGTTGGTAGTGCTCACACACTCGTCCACCATTTGTGGTATGCAAAAGTGTGTGTTCCATGCGTTCCTCGCCGCCTAATAGTAGATCATGAAGCGCAACGCAGCACCATCTGTACGGAATTTCTTTCCCATTCCGAGACTGATCATGAAAATTTTTTGTCGAACATCGTTACAGGCGATGAAACATGGACTCATCACTTAGAACTGCAAAAAACTACAATCCATGGAGTGGCGCCACTCTACCCCTCCTCCGAAGAAAAATTTCAAAGCCACATCCTCAGCTAGTGAAGTTATGGCGACGGTCTTCTGGGACTCTGAAGAGGTTATTTTGTTTTATGTCGTCCCTCATGGTGCAACAATCAGATGTAAAATGTATTGAGGTACCCTCAGGAAATTGAAGAAACGACTTTAGCGTGTTCGTCACCACAAAAATGCAAACGAGTTTCTCCTTATTCGTGACAATGTGAGATCTCATACAAGTTTGCGCACCCCAGAGAGCCTCACAAAACTTCATTGGACTGTTCTTCCTCGCCCATTCTACAGCCCAGATCTCGCACCTTCCGACTTCCATCTGTTTGGCTCAATCAGAGGTGCCCTCCACGGGAAGCAGTACGGGGATGATGGGGAAGTTATTGATGCAGCAAGACGGTGGCTTCGACGTCGATCAGTAGAACAGTACCGTGTGGGTGTAACGTCTCCTCCAGTAAGGTGGCGTAAGGCCGTCGCATTGAATGGAGATGAGGCTGAAAACTTGCATTTGTAGCCAAAAGAGTGGGTAATAATATGGTGTATTGGAATACTGAATCAAACCAAACTGCTTTAAGAAAAAAAAAATGTTTTGCTTTACTTATTGAACGCCCCTCGTAAGTCACTGTATAACTGCAATTCTCTTTGACAACTAGAACGTATGTTGTTATGAGTCCTGACAGGGTATGTAAGGGGCGTGAAAAGCGTCAGTTATTGGGTGATAAATGTGAAGGACACGGAGATGCCGCGTATCCGTGTGGGAAAGCTTTATCGGCACCAGAATTTGAAACGGACCTCATTGTGGGCCTCCATTTGGTCGGCTGGTCGAATCACGCAATATCTATATTGATGGGGAATTCGAATGTGACAGTGGTTCGAAGTTGGACTGCATGGGAACGTGAGGGCAGGCATATTAGTCGTCAAGGTTTTAGTCGAGCACATGTGACCGCTGCAAGGGAGGATCGTCGTATTGTATTGTGCACCAAGCACATCGTAACGGCTCCACATTTGTGTCTGCCATTCGTGGAGAAGTAATGGACTCCCTGCAGCATTGTGTGTGCTACAGTACCGAATGATTACTGCTTGAGTAGTTAATCTTCCAAACAGCATCTCATACGAGCAAACCAGTTGCGTCTTTACCTCGTGCTTTAGGTACTGGGGCTATGCAAGGCTCTGTTTGAAAGGAACACGCGCATGACTGCTTTGATGCCCCTCTGCTAATTTACTGCGAATAATAATTTAAACAAATAATTTAATAACAAGGGTTCTATTCTAATGACTGTAGTTGATGTAGGCGACAGAATTGCGTTGATTAATGTTTATTCAAGAAACAACATTTGAAATAAACAGTACGTGGCCCTACGATATTCAGTTAAAATACAGACAAAAAATACTTTTGTCAAATGCAGTAAAGTTACGTAGAGAGCATTGCGACAATGGTAGCAAAATCCTGAAATTAAACAGTCAGTAAAGACTCGTGAAAACTAAGTCCATTTCATGAGCACAGTATATTCATCAGCTCAGAACAGTTCAGACTTCAGCAGGATGACTCACAAATTAACACAAGCGATACAAAGAATAGTAACCCATACTCAGTCTGTTCTCAGTTCCGTAATATAAGCGGAGCACGTTCATATCTCTCGTGAGCTGAAGTCCTTTCAAAAGTTAGAGTACTGTAGCACCCGTTCACTGCCAAGAATCAGTCACGTACACCACTGAATCACGCATGTTACCACAGGCAGCTTGCCTTCTTCCAGCACCAGCTACCAAGTGTCCAAGGTCACTACCTCGAGTGCTTCACTAGAGAAGTCTCCGTCCCCACTTGACTCCAACAGTGTTCCGCCACTGTGCAATTCTCGTTAGCTGAAGGCCATCCCCACCAAGCTCTACGGATACGATCTGATTCAATATGACCACCTCTCAGACTAAACTAGTATGTTACAACAACATTTAAAAAAAGAAATGTTGTTAACATTCTGTCACACACAGATAATTTATAATAATTATAAATAAAAGTTTGTCCATATATAAATATGCCAGAATTCTTATGTAGGAGCGCTCTCATGTTAAATGACTACAGATTATCGCAAAACATTATGTAAACAATTATTTATGCGTTCACAACAGAAGCATCTTCTATTTCTCTCTTCAATTGTGATGTTCGCTAACGCATGCGATTGACCGGTTTTAAACTAGTACAGTTTTTTGATAGCACATGGGATCAGTACTTTAAAAAAAAGTGACTGGTAAAATACTAAACTGTTCAATAAACAAACATACAAGTATGACAAAATATGAGGTACTGTCGCTGTATTCATTTGCTGTGTAAATGTGGAGAATAGGACGTTCTGACAAACATTTGCATAATGAAAGCGATATCAAAGGCGTCGTAAATCAGTAAATAAAATAGCTAAAGATCAGTAGCTTTCAAGGACGATAGCTGTAGTGCAATGCTGTCATCTGAAATACCGTTTGCAGAAATCGCCCGAAGTGATCAAAAGTTGTTAATTCAGAGGTTTATTTTTAAATGCTTATTTACTGTGAAATTTTAACTTCTGCAGTTTTAAAGATATTGAGATACTGTTGTGTCTTTGGATGCTCTTCGTAGCCGGCCGCTGTAGTCGAGCGGTTCTAGGCGCTTCAGTCCGGAACCGTGCTGCTGCTACGGTCACAGGTTCGAATCCTGCCTCGGGCATGGATGTGTGTGATGTCCTTAGGTTAGTTAGGTTTAAGTAGTTCTAAGTCTAGGGGACTGATGACCTCAGATGTTAAGTCCCATAGTGCTTAGAGCCATTTTTGATGTGCCTCGTTTTTCGGAGATCGCAGATGTATTCAGATTTGCGCTAAAGTCTGAGTTACTGAGAACCTCAAAGAGCTGTAACTTAGCCATCTTTAAGATTTTGTGGCACTCCACCATTTCCTAGAGCGTCTCCTGCACAGAGGACATGCGAGTAACAGCCATCCAGATTCCCAGCTTCGGGATTTTCCTCACATCCGGACCTTTGCTCCTTGGCCGCCCGCCCGGCCGCGTCGTTCTATCGGCCCTGGAGCCACACAGCTTCGCAACCAAATTCATCTCACCTTGTACAAATTCTAGGCGGCCGATTGGCTAGCCTACATACCCGTATAGTTACATGTGTCGTCCCGCGCCATTGGTCTGACACCAGCACCAACCGGCCTAGGGAATTACTGCCCCACGCATAAGCTGTCGTTAACACCACAACGAGATAGCTGTGTTTGGGGTGGTGCAATGATACGAAATATAGACTGCTGACAATGGCGTCGCATTCTATTCAGCTATTAATCGTTTATCTGCATTACGTCGGATGATCATCCTTGCGACCTGGGAAGACGTCTCATTCAAAAAAAAAAATGTTTCAAATGGCTCTAAGCACTATAGGACTTAACATCTGAGGTCATCAGTCTCCTAGACTTAGAACTACTTAAACCTAACTAACCTAAGGACATCACACGCATCCATGCCCGAGGCAGGATTCGAACATGCGACCGTAGCAGCAGTGCGATTCCGGACTGAAGCGCCTAGAACCGCTCGGCCACAGCGGCCGGCGCATGTCTCACTCTTCCAGTATTTTGGAGAGGCACACCGGTATTTGTCTTGGCGTCATGGTGTGGGGAGTCATCGAGTATGACTTCAGGTAATGGTTGGTGGTGACTGAGGGAACTCTGACGGTTCAACGGACATCCTGTGTCCTCGTGTGTTTCCTCTCATGTGACAGTATCGTGGTGCAATTTTATAAAAGGACAACGCTCGTCCACATATGACACGCGTCCCTGTGAACTGCCTGGGAGATTTTAAGATACTCCTTTGGCCAGCAGAATACCCAGATCTGTCTCCAGCAGAACAAGTGTAGGACCAGCTCGGAGGTCCACTCAGTCTCAATGTCAGTACCGGATATCACGGACCAGTTACAACGGTTGTGGATCCCTGGGGAGAATACAACGGCTTTATGACACCCTACTCAACCGAATCAGTGCATGCATGGTGGTCAGAGGGGTGGCAGCGTCATTTTGATAAGTAGGTTCATACTGAGAAATTCCTTGTAAATTTGACTCCATTTTGTAATGAATGAAATAGCATCACATACCCTCTCAACCTGTGAAGTTTTATTTCGTTTCCTCTTCCCTTTCTGAACGGTTCACTTTGTTTGTCAGGCAGTATGCACTAATGACAATATTGGAACTTAACGTTACCACAACAGTGTATGACTAGTAGAATAATCAATAACTGATTTATTCAACACATTCAACGTGTCCAGTTGTTAAATGTTGAGCCACGTTATTTCAGCGTGTAATTCTTTCTCTCTGTGTGGCTGCTGTGAACACTGTTACTTCAGCAAGAGATGTGGAGCTGGGGTTCATTCCCCAGCTGAAAATTCAGATTTGTATTTTCTGTGCTTCCCCTAATCACTTTAGGCGAATGAAGCAATGGTAAGTAAGACGCGTGTGGGACTAGGATTTTACCGTAGCGACAAAGCTACACAGAATTGTAGATTTACTTAAGTTAGGACAAGGGTGAGATACAATTTTAAGCACTGTTGAAGGCTGGTTACAGTAGACGTACCTGACAAAGTGTCTCATAGGTTTTTGGTAACGACCGTCAAAAGTACCCATGCGTCAACTTGACATCAGAATTAAACAGTCAGAAAAAAGTTAAACAGTATTTCACAGAGTCAGATACTACACTGAAGCGCAGAGATACGTAAAGAGGCAGAATACGGTGCTGCGGTCGGCAATGCCTCTATAAGACAAGAAGTGTCTGGCGCAGTTTTTAGATCTGTTACTGCTGCTACAATGGTAGGTTATCAAGACTTAAGTAAGTTTGAACGTGGTGTTATAGTCGAAGCACGAACGATGGGATACAGCATGTCCGAGGTAGCGATAAAGTGGGGATTTTTCCGTACTATCATTTCACGAGTGTACCGTGAATATCAGGAATCCGTTAAAACATCCGTTCTTCGACATCGCTGCGGCCCGAAAAGATCCTGCAAGAACGGGACCCACGACGACTGAAGAAAATCGTTCTGCGTGACAGAAGTGCAACCCTTCCCGCAAATTGCTGCAGATTTCAATGTTGGCCCATCAACAAGTATCAGCATGCGAACCATTCAACGATACATCATCGATGTGGGCGCACTCGTGTACCCTTGATGACTGCACGACACAAAGCTTTGCGCCTCGCCTGGGCTCGTCAACGCCGACATTAGGCTGTTGGTGACTGGAAACATGTTGCCTGGGCGGACGAGTCCCGTTTCAAATTGTATCGAGCGGATGGACGCGTACGGGTATGGAGACAACCTCATGAATCCATGGACCCTGTATGTCAGCAGGGGACTGTTCAAGCTGGTGGAGGCACTGTAGGTGTACCAGTTTTTTTGGCTCTTCAGTGTCTTAACAGATGTAATGGTAATAGTGTGAAATCTGGAACACAGCAATAAAAAACTAAGAAATCGATTTAAGAGAAAAGAAAGTGAGAAAAAAACTACGTCAATGAGAGTTCGAAAAATTCCACTTACTCGTCCTTGCAGATGGCCTAAAGCTTTAGAGGTCTCGCGCGTGTTCATGGACGTAATGTACGCACTCTTGGCGATGCACCTCCTTAGTGAAGTAGACCCTCATCTGCGGGCCTGCATCATTTTTCTACACTCCTACACTTCAGAAACAATCTTAATACGAATACCCAGCGTCCCTTTGATCCTCCAGACGGAGATGAAACAGTTACTATTTCAATACGAAACATAAATGCCCTGTAGCAGTCAGCTGCATTCAGAAAGATTCCTACATCTGACAGCTGAAAGGGACGACATATTTCTCCAACAGTTGATATCGATACAACGCAACCAGTTAGTTCCTTGCAATTTTCGCATAAATCTCCTCAAAGACAAAAGGACAGCATTTCAAAGCTAGGACGAGAGTCATATCAAAAGTGAAACACATCAAGTTTCAGTCACAACAAATGCTGTTTATCAATTTTAAATGAAAGTTGCAAAGTCTCAATAAAGAATCCCCATCGCATCTAGAAATAAAGAACTTTCCCGCAGACAAAAGAGGACGGAGCTATACGGGCTGAGTCAAATAAAGCCGAAGGGGTGAATGCCAATCGCTGTTTGTTTATACGGCTGATTGGGTGTGCGAATGATCAACGTTGTTATAATTACCATCGAAATCCGTAGATTCAGACCACCAGAGTGGAAATAAAAGACTAACAGAAATAAAAAAAATTACATATTATCTTCTCGATGTGTCCAAGAAAATGAAATTTTGACAGAAAATTTTCCCAAAGCCCTACGCTACCAGTTGTACACTCACCTGTTAGCAGCCGCTTTAAGTTCTATTCTCGGAATACGACGGAAAACGCGTCATAGGAACATGTAATTGAGCCTAACCGGAAAATAAACGCGGGGTAACTGAACCTGTGATTCTGACTAGGTTACTGAAGTTAACCAGAGAATAAAATTTTACACTGTCAGGAAAATTACAGAATTAGTGATCACATGATTGTTTGTTAGAACGAGGGAAGAGAAGAAGCGGGGACATCATACAAATTATATGGAAGAATATTACGTTTACCAATTTATATAAAAATTTCGTAAAATTACTTTTCGATCTCATGCTTGAGAAACTAGAGTGTCTGAATGAAGTGTGAAACTACTTCCTAAAATAAAAATTTTTGCTTGTAGTAGACCTAATAGCCATTTGAAATTAGTACTTCGTGAATTATATTCTCTCGTGTTATTTATGTAAATGTAGTACATAAAATGGCCATTTGTGCCAGAACAGTGTCGATTATTTGGCGTGTGTTATAATTGCTGTAATATTAGAAAGGCCTACTTCGTTGTATCTAGCAGGCAGTGACAAACAGACGAAATCAAATCAAGAAACCACACCAGTCTTGGGTACTATTCTTAATAACAGATTTTTCAGTATAAGACAACGCCATTTTGATGTTTCGTGTAGCAAGACGTTTGACAAACTTTGATGCTTGTCTCTTATCTTTACTGGTGTCATGTTTCCTATATTTAATTTTATGTCACTCAAAGGAGAAATTTATTAGATAATAGGCAATAATGAGTGCAAATGTTCTGAAGAGTTCTTATTCTCCTGCTCACAAATAATCACAGCGAATATTAATTGTGAGTTTTTTTTAAGGGGTTAGGATGTCAGATTGGCCGACTGGGAGCAGGAGAGCCACCACAGGACATAATCCACTCTCCTGGGTATATGTTTGATGGCTTCCGCTACAAAATATACGCATTTGAATTCCACAGAGCGAAATACAGTGACGTGCAACAGAAAAATGCTGTTTAGGTGGCCTGTTTATATGTTTGTATGTTGGCAGCGCTAAAGACTGTATTAATATAGCTGACAGCGCTCTGTGCCCTCGACAAGAGATTCTGTGATTGGATGGATTAGCAGTTACCGAGTGGATAGAGAAGGATTCGGACATGATTTTCTTAGTGGAGACTCAGTTTTGGTAGGATATGAATTGTAAAATGAGGAAGGATGTAGTTGGTAATGTTTGGGCAGTGGAATTATTGACAACTATATAATTTTTGCAACTGGATGTCACATGAATAAGGTAAAATCTTCTAAATACATCGTTTGCTCTTCAACAAAATCTTTCTTTTGTTAACTATATGCCTCCTAGTAGTTAGAGTCTATAGTAGTTAGAATATTTTTATTTAGCTGGCTGTAGTTGCTGCTTGCTGTAATTGCTGTAGTTCGTGTTATGAAGATTTTCTGTGAGGTAAGTGATTTATGAAAAAGTGTGGGTTATTCTTAGGATTTCTAGCAATTCATTGCCATTCTTTAGTATTGATTATTTGAAGTCATGTTGTCATTGTAGAGCAATCAGATTGCGTTGGGCTTGTATTTTCTGGTTTATAAATGAACAGGTTAAGTTTGAGTTGTCTTTGTCAGGGTAAATTCTTAGGTCAGTGTTTTAAATGATAAAAATAAGTAAAAAGACTCAGTAGTTTCACTCAATAGTTTCAGCCGTGTGAAGAGACGTGGAACTGCACAATTGACACATTTAACACCGAATGACACATCTTACCTGTCCTGTAACATACATGTTTTATGTATCAAACTCTTCAGAAAAATATACGCTACAAAATGAGTACATTTTTGAAAAATCAATTTTTTAAAATTTTTGATGTCCTATCTCAAAAGCTCGAGGGGGAGGGGGGTCACTATCCAGCTTTTGCCCCGGTTCGGAAATATCATCGATCGAGGCTGACACGACCAGTTGTATGTGGCTCTGTCCCATGTTAGTAAATCAGACAAGCTCTTCATTTTTGTACCCAGTATACTACTTTAAACGTTGTATACAAAGAGCTCTTAAAAGTCAAAAATAAAGTCCACATAAGCGAAGTCTCGTGCACAACTATTAATAAATACCCAGGCTATGCTCGGTTTTTCAGCTAGTCCACTAATCAAAGCATTTTCACACAGATAAAACTCAAAAGTTAAAGAGTAATTGCTTTTTTAAATATCAAATATTTTACATAATTGGCGTAAAATTCTTCAAATCAATTAAAATCTTGTGCTACACTCTTTCTAAAGAAGCCTATGTTCTTCCCCTGGGTTCAAGCTACAGTACCTCTATATCATATTTCACGGAAATCAGTTCAGCGGCTTAGTCGTGAAAACTTAACAGAGTTACTTTCGCATTTATAATTTTAGTAGGGATATGGGTGATGTGAATATGGATGTAATAAAAACTGAGTCCTGATTGGTCAACTGAAATCATGCTACCAATCGAAAATCCCAACGCTAATCGTCTCGACGAAAAATCATTGAGACCCGTTGTATTATTATCTTATAGCAGTAAAACATTTGAACGGATAATAAAAAAGACTAGAATCCCTGCTTGAATCGAGGAAATTACAGAATCTCAAATTGGTTGTCGCAAGCGTAAAGAAACGTTTGACAGCTTCTCTAGTTTATCAACTTGAAGAAAAATCAAATTCTCCTAGCGCTGTCTGCATATACTTTTTGGGATTACTATAGTGTATTACTCCACTTCTACTCCCAAAATTATTAAATATGGACAGTCCTTCCAGTTTTGTTTCAAGACTCACATCCTTTTAAATTATCCTTTTAAATTAAATCAGATATTTGTACGGCAATAATAAACTACAGAGTCGAAGAATTGAACGCAAAAGAGCCTATTTTTAAGCAGTTTGTTTTACATTATCTATATCTCAGATCTATAAACATTTTTTCTCCGTCAGTTAAAATTCTTCAGTATTCTGACGAAATACGCGTATCTACTGTAGACTAAAGGCTACCCAAACTAGATATTTATCACATTAAGCAGTCCAGAATTAGCTCGGTGGATCAGTGGACATAGCCTTTCAATATCAGAAAAAAATCCTCTGTTGTCTACTTTACGAAACAACGAATATAATATAGATAAATTTGATTCTGTTGGGCGAAAGAAATCTTTCAGTTCAACCTATAAATTTTTGGACTTGATTTGAGACATGTGTTTCACATAGATTAGCCACATCGAATACATATAAATAAAGTAGAACCGTCCATGAATGTTACGGGTTCAGTAGCTGCTACATCTACATCTACATGGATACTCTGCAAAAGACATTTAAGTGCCTGGAAGAGAATTCCTCGAACCACCTTCACAGTTCTCTGTTATTCCTATCTCGTACAGTACGCGGAAAGAATGAACACCTATACCTTTCCCTCATTTTATCATGGTGATCGTTTCTCCCTATGTAGGTCGGTGTCAACAAAATATTTTCACATTCAGAGGAGAAACTCGGTGATTGGAATTTCGTGAGAAGATTCCACTGCAACGAAAAACACCTTTGTTTTAATGGTGTCCGCCCCAAATCCTGTATCATTTCAGTGACACTCTCTCCCCTATTTCACGATAATACGAAACGTGCTGCCCTTCTTTGGACTTTTTCGATGTACTCCGTCAATCATATCTGGTAAGGATCCCACACCGCGCAGCAGTATTCTAAAAGAGGACGGACATGCGTAGTGTAGACAGTCTTCCTAGCAGATCTGTTACATTTTCTAAGTGTCCTGCCAATAAAACGCTTCAACTCCACTCAAACACCACAGGGGTTCCCTATCATTTATTTCTAGATATAAAAGTTATCCCACATTTCACATTGATATCAATTCCCTAATACTACTAATAAGACATATATGACTCTACAATGATCGCAGCTCAGAATTAGTCACACACAGATTTTAGAGCAAACTTTTCATGTAATTCCGTCGTTCTATATAAACACATCTCAATATTATAGTTTTCTACAGAGTGTCCTCTACGCTCTTCTTTGAAAATTTTCACTCAATAGCAGTATTAGCATTACTAAAATCTGAAACAAAGAATAGCATTATTAAAATCCAAAACTACAGTCTAATTCAGTCATCAATAAATTTAAAACCTCATTAATATTGGACATAAAGATCATCAAGATACAAAACAAATATTTACGTGCCGGCCGAAGTGGCCGTGCGGCTAAAGGCGCTGCAGTCTGGAACCGCAAGACCACTACGGTCGCAGGTTCGAATCCTGCCTCGGGCATGGATGTTTGTGATGTCCTTAGGTTAGTTAGGTTTAACTAGTTCTAAGTTCTAGGGGACTAATGACCTCAGCAGTTGAGTCCCATAGTGCTCAGAGCCATTTGAACCAAATATTTACGTAACTTGCAAACATCGGCAGAATGACTCATGCAGTTGCATCTTACATCACCAGCGTGGTATATTTCCACTCATACACTCGTTCGAGCCTTTCTGTCAACAGTCCATACAGACAACAGGTAGATACCATAGGTTTATCTGAAACACAGATACTATACGATACAACTCTTGCTGCCCAGCAAGATACGGAAGAATCCACGTGAGGTACGATGACAGAGTTAGCACTCCACAGCAGGCTGGAAATGATTTGATGCCAGAAACACACTATAATCTAGTCCCCACATCACCGTACTGAGAACTGTACATTCGCGCCATAGCATACGCACTAACCCGATAGGCAACCACCAATAACGTCTGTTCCGTTACGTGAGTTCTATATTGCTTAGAGGGCCACAAGGCAAGGACCAACTTCACCGACCATAAGTTTACTGCAAAACCGTGACAACAAGCAATGAATGATGGCAATTCCGAGCAGGAAATTCCATTCCATACCGAATTACTCAGAAGGCCTACCAGATATACTGAAGTGCCAAAGAAACTGGTATAGGCATGTGTATTCAAATACAAAGATATGTAAAGAGGCAGAATACGGCGCTACAATCGGCAACGCCTATAAAAGACAACAAGTGCCTGGCGCAGTTGTTAGATCGGTTGCTGCTGCGACAATGGCAAGTTATCAAGGTTTAGGTGAGTTTGAACCTGGTGTTATAGTTGGCGCACGAGCGATGGGACACAGCATCTCCGAGGTGGCGATGAAGAAGGGATTTTTCCCTACAACCATTTCACAAGTGTACCGTGAATATCAGGAATCCGGTAAAACATCGGATCACCGACATCGCTGCGGCCGGAAAAAGATCCTGCAAGAACGGGACCAACGACGACTGAAGAAAATCGTTCAGTGTCACAGAAGTGTAATCCTTCCGCAAACTGCTGCAGATTTCAGTGTTGGCCCATCAACAAGTGCCAGCATGCGAACCATTCAACGATACATCATCGATATGGGCGCACTCGTGTACCCTTGATGACCGCACGACACAAAGCTTTAAGCCTCGAAGGGGCCTGTCAACACCGACATTGGACTGTTGATGACTGGAAACATGTTGCCTGGCTGAACGAGTCACGTTTCAAATTGTATCGAGCGGATTGACATGTACGGTTATGGAGACAACCTCATGAATCCATGGACCCTGTATGTCGGCAGCGGACTATTCAAGCAGTTGGAGGCTCTGTGATGGCGTGAGACGCGTGTAGTTGGAGTGATATGGGACCCCAGATACGTCTAGATATGACTCTGGCAGGGGACACGTACGTAAGGATCCTGTCTGATCACCTGCATCCATTCACGTCTATTGTGCATTGTGGCAGACTTGGCCAATCGCAGCAGGACAACGCGACACCCTATACGTACAGAATTGCTACAGCGTGGTACCAGGAATACTCCTCCGAGTTTAAATAATTCCGCTGGCCACCAAACTTCCCAGACATGAACATTATTGAGCATATCTGGGATGCATTTCAACGTGCTGTTCAGAAGAAATCTCCACCCCCTCGTACTCTTACGGAATTACGGACAGCTCTTCAGTATTTGGTGTCAGTTCCCTCGAGCACTACGTCAGACTTGAGTCGATTCACGTCGTGTTGCGGCACTTCTAAGGGCTCGCGGCGGCCCTACGCGATATTAGGCAGGTGTACCAGTTTCTTTGGCTCTTCGGTGTAATAGTCCCTTGACTCGGCCGATCCGTACCACAGAACAGGAAGCTGCTCCCTTCTAGTACGTTTGATACAAAGAAACATACTATTATGTCCATGCTACACGGGCCTCGTCCCTCTCTGAAGACAGTGACTCAGTCTCCACCGACGTAACCACAGTACTCACTGAAGGTTTCAGCGTCAGTCACAGAACGCCGACTACATTTGCCCCACTTGTTACGCACACATTCGGTTACGTCCTGCCCCACATACAGCCCGCAATTGTTTGTTGTCACTCCGCCCTGGTTGCCGCCGCCGACTTCCCAGCTATACACGCAGCTCATCGAGCGCCACATCCCTATCGATAGGCAAAGACGTGCTACCGGTGGTCAAAAAGAGTGGTAAGGTAATCAATCACCTCTTCTTTCATTTGGATCCCTTCTTACGGAATTACACTGAACAGGTAGATCAACTAAGGAAGTCATCTACAACTCTTTGAAAAATATTGTATTTGTAATGTGTATGGCTGTCTGGTGCCAAATTCCAAGCAAAATAAAAAAATAATGTACGCTGTCTTTTATTAAAAAAAAATGGTTCAAATGGCTCTGAGCACTATGGGACTCAACTGCTGAGGTCATTAGTCCCCTAGAACTTAGAACTAGTTAAACCTAACTAACCTAAGGACATCACAAACATCCATGCCCGAGGCAGGATTCGAACCTGCGACCGTAGCGGTCTTGCGGTTCCAGACTGCAGCGCCTTTAACCGCACGGCCACTTCGGCCGGCCTGTCTTTTATTCCGTGGGCACTGTTCGCGTACCGTATATCAGAGACGATTCGCTCACAATTGCACAACAGCCGATGATGCATCATTCTTAATCGATTTGGTCCACTTTTAACTTCCTTGTGATGCATGTCACCTTGTTCAAAGTCAATTACAGTGGTGTATCAATTTCCTTGAATATTACATCTTTGAACCACACTGCGGAAATACGTCTGGGAAAGCAGCATGTTCTTTCGGCTATACCTTTTGATTCGTTTGATTGGGAACTACGTGATATCATAAAATACGTTTATTAAGCTAAGGTAGAATGTAAGGAGAATAAATACGACGACCTGTACAAATCTGTAACAAAACTAATATTTTTAATTATCTGTTAGATTTCCCGAGGTGTGCACTCTTCTCTGAAGGATGTGAATTGAATGCATTGTTTCGCTGGCATGCTGTCGAACATATAAGGTGAAGCAGTATAAGAATTCTGGTTGATACTCATTCAGCACAGTTGCTCTGGATTTGGCAAGCTGTTACTTAAAATGGGAAAATGCATCTTTATGTCTTTCTTCCATAGTTAGGTCTATGAAAATAATTAAGTAAAATATTCCATTGCTTGATCGTAGCTCTAGTTTTCCTGCAGAAAAAGTTTAGAAGTATGCGTATTCATCATTCTTTGATAGTGCCAGCAGAAGTGTATAATGAAAGAATTCCAACCTTATTTCGGCTCTCTGTCAAACTGAACAGTTATTTGTATCTAATTTCAGACTCTGCAAAGATTCATCCACGTTCTCGACTGCCACGGATTCCCCAACGGGCCAAATTTTCTTTTGATATCTTTTATCCCAAAACATGGAAGAAAGTTGCAGCATTTATATTAGCGTGTTTCGCTATTTTACAAAATATGTCCTATCCTGCGAACAAGTTGAGCTCCTATACTTTAATCACTAACTGAGTGATGTCGTTTCGAATAATACCTTTAAGGTATACATTTGTTCAGTAAGGCTTTTTCCTTGTTTGATTATGCAATATCAGATCACTTGAAATGACCTTATTGACAGAAAGGAAATATGTTAATTAGGTGTACAAAGGTTACACTGGGAGTGTTTTATCGTTTGTTATCACGAGTATTTCATTAAGTTTACTCTTCGTATAATGACATGTCATTCATACAGAAAGATCGTCTAGACACATTCATTACTTAAGATCAGATTTCTAACAGCACTTGAGGACTGCGTAGAAAAATTCCAGTTTCCTCGCCATCAAGCCGAAAATGTGCCTTTAAAGTGAAATGTGTCCAAATTTGTCACACCTTTTGAATTACGTCACTGACTTAACCCCGACCACATGAAGTTTGTGCTCTGGCACCTGATAGCATTTGGTTTTCTATTAATTTTTCAAATTTGTACTGTAAACACTGCGATAATCTTAAGCTCTGACTTATCCGGTTCTGTTCGCTCATCAAGTTCCAGAGTAGTCTACTACTAATGTTTTGCATCCAAATGGCGCGACCTGTTGTGTTTACATAGATGTCAACAAAATAAATCCTTCAATAATAAATTTATACTGATTTTTCTAGGCTGTGCTATTTGATATAGCCACGGTAACCAGACAGACAAGAAAATCAATTAATTCGACACTTCGAGCGGCCGTGAAGTACCAACTGTGGCATAAGATAGTGATTCCTGCTTGTCTCGCGTATGCACGGTTGTGTTTCACTTATGTACCCTGCCTTTATCAACCGGTTTCGGGAATTTACTTTCTGGATAATCTTCGTAGTTATTTTAATAGCTGAAAACATTTCCCAGGTACAGAAAAAGAGGCTATGGGACAGGGCTTTGAAGAAGGATCACATTTTAGCAGGCGAGCAGTTCATTACAGCAGAAACACCTACTTCGACCTAACTGAATGTGATCGATGTGGAGGGGAATGTAATGAAATGAATCTTCTACACGTTGAATAATCATTCATACGATTCGCGTGTCTGTAGGGTTGACGTTTTCACCCTTTCAGCAGTCTACTAAGTAGAGTGCCTGTGTCCGCATTCGAGGTCGCTTATGGCAGTATTGTTCAGAAACGTTTGTACGAGATCGTGATCTTTACGTGTGAATAAATAAATAAAGATTATTGACACGCGGAAGTGCTGCAACGGAGACTGGTAGTTCACAAAACAGATTAACTGGAGAAACTTTGAAACTTCCTGGCAGATTAAATCTGTGTGCCGGGCCGAAACTCGAACTCGGCACGTGCTTGGGTAGCTCAGTTGGTAGAGCACTTGCCCGCGAAAGGCAAAGTTCCCGAGTTCGAGTCTCGGCCCGGCACACAGTTTTAATCTGCCAGGAAGTTTCGTATCAGCGCACACTCCGCTGCAGAGCGAAAATCTCATTCCGGAGAAACGTTCTTTACACTTACACACCTTTACGGAAATTGTTTCTTGTAATCTGAGTAGAAACAACATCTCTGGCGCTTGTCTCGAAGTTTTCTCATCTTTTGGTACATCCTTAAGTCAGGACTGGAAGCCACAGCTGGACATAATCTTTTCGACAATGGATGACATTTCAAATTTATGTACATGATTTCGGCGTCAGAATTGTTTTGTTTACATTAGTATAGATTTTCAAAATGTAGTGACTTATTATCATTTGTGCAGCTCTTAATATTATTTTGTTTTTCCTTATCGTTCAGCGGATTTTTTCAGCAAGTAATTTGATTTTTTTGCCTAATGTGTCTTCTAAAGATCTTATGATCTCCAGCGGAAAATTATAGCACTATTGAATTTATTCTTTGTTTTCTTGCCTTGTAGTATTTGTGTTCCCAGCTCTTCTTCAAAAGTGAAGCATGAAAAAGAACTGCACTGCACCCTTGTCTTATCTTTCTTAACATCTACACGTATTTCTGCATTTTACACACATCTTGTTGCAGTAAATATTGTAAGTTACTACTCATTCTCTAAGTTTTACGTGTGGTTACCTGGTTGGGTTGTTTGGGGAAGGAGACCAGACAGCGAGGTCATCGGTCTCATATGATTAGGGAAGGACGGGGAAGGAAGTCGGCCGTGCCCTTTCAAAGGAACCATCCCGGCATTTACCTGGAGCGATTTAGGGAAATCACGGAAAACCTAAATCAGGACGCGGGATTGAACCGTCGTCCTTCCGAATACGAGGCCAGTGTGCTAGCCACTGCGCCACCTCGCTCGGTGTGGTTACCTGATATCTTCTATTGCCTTCATCGGTTTTGTAGCATTTCAGTACTCCCTACAGACATATCTTATAGAACTGTGTAGAGTCTCTTGCTTTAGTTTATTGTTGAACGCAATATCGAAGCTATCAAAGCTAGGGGGCCTATTTCTCGAATACGTTTACTGTCGTCTGAGAACAAAGGGACTATCTCCTAGCATATTGTCGACTTAACTATCGAATATTTTCGTTAAGAGCGCAAATATTTGAGATGATAGGCTGGCCATGGAATAAAACTTCCACTTAACTGTTTGTGCTCTGTTCGGGACTCAATGATAATGCTTAAGTTTGGTTATAAATCTCCGGCCCGATAGATTTTAGCCTTAAAATTGTATGTCGTTGGGTATTTGCACACTGCAGATATTTTAGTAGCCTTGAAAAGGAGGTCTTGATTGTGAAGCTTTGATTTTTAAAAGGCTTACGAAATTCGAAGGAACAGATGAAGTATTTTTTTTTCTTTTTTTAAGAATGCTACACCACTGCCTTGTGCACAAATGTAAGCATATTATCTCTGACGTAAGCGAATAGTGCCCAAGGAGTAAACAAAGATAATGTTTATGAACTATGCTTCTTTGTTTCCATAACTTAGCTGTTTAGTGCATCTACAAAGTGACATGTGACAAGACAATTGTTTACGAAATGAAATCGCGTTGTACGTAGTTCGCTACGACTACTTGGGAAAATATTATATGGATGACGGGACAATCATTTTAATATCAGTACGTGGAGGCTTCCTTTTAAGAGCCCCAAAGCTGCTACTTTGCAACGTCAGCCCAAAACGGTTTTTACGATTTTCTGTTTCAAAATCTCAAGGGAATAACTACTACAACATGAAAGACGAAGACCTGAAGGAGGGATGCATTACCTCACGGAAAATCCTACGCGTTCTCGAATGGTAAGGAAGCAAAATTCTTAAGCAATCTCTATCAACAGTTTCCGTATATCTGAAGTTAAAACCCCTTTTATTTCAGTTAGTGCGCACTGCTTAGAGCCATTTATTATTGATGTGTTCGCTAGCCAGCCAGAAGGGAACTTTACTTAACCAAATACAACGAAACATAGTTCATTCTACTGTCAGTAAGAAACATTGCACTATGTATATATATCTAAGTCTATTACTGTGCTTAATAGATTTTTAAATATAGAGCTCTTTTCCAGTGCGCTTTTACCATGCAACGTTCTATCCATATTAATTATTCGATACAAGAGGCCGTTTTTACTGATGACTCCAGTCAAAAAAGTGACGTCGATCTCATAATTTACGACGTCTTGTATGATGCAGTTAATGTGGCGTTGGCGATACAGTATTGATTCCCTTGTTGTTTTTCTTTTCCTTAATTAATTTTTACTTTGTCACATAAGACAAAAATGAATCTGAGGATTCAATATTTGAGCACAGGTTGGCGATGCACTATTGTACGTTTCTGTGGCGATTTTTCACATTTTCTTTTCAGTTGCTAGTGATTTTTGTTTCCACAGTCCAACACTGTTCCGCTTTTCCGTTTATTATTGTCAATGCCCGATATTTTTTCGCTGCCATTCGTGAATGGACGTTAGGACGAACATCTGCTTTTGAAATTTCGTTCATGTTGTACCATAATTTATCTTTTGCTCTGTTTTCATTGTGTCGTTTTAGAATGTAGTTTTAAAGAGTTAATTGGTGTTGATTTCGAATTTATGAAGCAAGAAAACTGGTATAATCGTTCGTACATGTTAAATGGTGATGACAGAATGATGTTGATTCTGCATGTACGTACAGTATACTAAGACATACTGCAATATATTAAACGTATTCGCCTTCGTAGAGTAGTCTCTACTACACAATCGAAATTTTTCATCTCATTGACTCTAAAGTTTATTTTACGTGTCATGAGTGCACTAGTAAATGAGACTTGATGATTGTGCATCAATTACTTTAAATCAATGAAAAGTGTATGAGATACGGCGTTGAGTTCCAGTATTCCGGGATAGCCCATTCTATCTCTGGGTGGAAGGAACTTTGGTCACTTGAAGACACGAATATATTTGTGATAATTATGAAATAATTTCTCTATACCACTATCTGTTTGTTGACCGTTGCTGGAGCAGAACAGAAGGACTTCATTGGATTGCTGTTAGCCTAAAGAGGAATTCATTATAAAGATGAAGACTGCTTTTTTTCCAATTCGTTTCGGCCTTCTAGGGACCGCGGGGCTCGTCTTAACTCTCAGCTAGGGTATTCTGCTTTTCTTGGCCAAGTATGCCTTCATCTTGTGGCTGTGAGCCTGCTTCCTCTCATCCGTCCACTTAGGTCTGGTGGTGCCTGTACACTTCTTGCTTGTGAGAGACGGTGGGAAGACTCCCTGCAGGATGGCCTGTCGGTATTGAGTTTGGTTCTCGGTTGTCTTTAATGGTATCTGCAGCTCCTCTAAGTCTGATTTAAAAGAGGTGATCCACTTGGCTTTGGACACCTTTCCCCTACTTGTCACTGTGGGGATCCTCTTGGTGAGCCTGGAGTGATTCAGGTGGGTCATGTGCCCATAAAATGTCAGTCGCCTTTTCCTTATACATGTGACCATGTCTTCCTGATGTTCGTAGAGCTCGTTATTGTGCCTGATTTTGTAGGTACCGTCTTCCTCTCTTATGGGTCCTAGTATTCTCCTCAGCATCTTCCTCTCTTTAAGTTCTAGTTTCCTGAGTGGGCCCTTTCGATTCATCGAGAGGTACTCAGAGGCTTAGAGTGCAGAGGGTTTTACCACCGAGTTGTAGTGCTTCAGATTTATGTTCTTGGATTGGTACTTGGAGGTATAGATGTTCTTATAGGAATGATAGGCCCTCTCTAACTTGGTGCACCTGGCGTCTATGGTCAAGGTTTCACTCTCGCTTGCTGGGATCCATTCTCCCAAGTACTTGACTGCAGGAACTTTACAAACAGTATTGTTTCCTAGTGGAATTGTAGAAGAAGCCAGCTTGATATTAGTGATGAACTCAGTCTCCTGTATGTTGACCCTCAAGCTGGTTTTTGTCACAATACTGCAGAGGCTCTGTAAGTGGTGAGTAGCCTCCTCCATACTGTTGGCCAATAGGGTGAGATCATCAGCTAAGGCTAGACAGGGTACATTGAGGTTGTCTTTCCTGTACCCAAGTTTCACTCCTGCTTCTGGTGACAATGTGGAAGTCCATTCTCTGACGATTTTCTCCAGAACACAGTTGAAGAGCATGCAAGAGAGGCCATCCACCTGCCTGACTCCTGTCTGGATGGGAAAGCTCACAGAGAGTTCACCCCTGAACTTGACTTTGGAGGTGGTGATCTTCAGGGTAGCTTGGACCAGTCTAGTAGCCTTCTCATCTAGCACTAGTTTCCACAGGGTAGAGAAGAGGGTCTGTCGATCTGTTGAGTTATATGCCATTTGGAAGTCTACTATAATGGCTACCCAGGGTGTCCCTCTTGGTTCCTATATGACCTACTTGAATGGAAACCAGCCTGTTGTTCACCTAGTTGGGAGTCTAGCTGTTTGGTGACTCTATTTTGCAGTTCTTTAGAGAAGATCTTGTAGGTTATAAGCAACAAGGAGATGCCTTGTAGTTGTTGAGGTCGGTCTTACTTCCTTTCTTGTGTAGTGGATGGATCACAGCTGAGGTCGATCCCTCTGGCAAGACCTCTGTTCTCTATATGTCCTGAACGATATGGGCGATACTCTGCAGGGACTGGTCATGTATGTGCTTCCACGTTTCGGAACTATGCCATCTTCACCTGGGGCCATGTTTTTCTTAAGGTCTTTCACGATCTTCTCTATTTCTTCCCTGTTGGGTGGTATAGAGTCCTGGTTCCTGATAGTGCAGTCGGAGAAAGCAAGTCTCTCTTTCAGTTGTTCTGCAATGAAGAGTTTCTGGAAAGGTTTTTGTGCAGTCCCTGTTATTCATTTGGAGTTTCCCATCTGGCCCTCTGAGATGTAGGTCTTGGCCATGTATGAAGTAGTCTGTTTCTTGAGTTGCTTGTAGAGATCTCTTGAATTGTTTTTCTTGAAGTCTTCTTCTGCCTGTAGTATTTGAGACCTGTTGTAGTTCCTCTTGGTTTTGCATATGATGCTTGCTGTTGTTTTTCTTTGTACCACGAAAGCCTGATGGTTGGACTCATCTTTGGACTGATTCCACTTTATCCAGGCTCTATGCCTTTCCTCTGCAGCTTGATCACATTCTGTGGTCCACAAGGGTGCTTTCCTTTGTTCGATGAAGCAGGTATAGTTTCATGAGCGGCATCCACTAGAGCCTTTTGAAGAGTAGGCCACCCTCATTTCTGTGTGTTCTTCTCAAGGGTGGTCTGGAAGTCGTAGTCCTTATCACTCAGCCAGAGGGTGTTGGTATTCTCGAAACCTTTGGGGTGTTGTGAGCTCTTCTCAAAGGCTGAAGGTTGGTCTTATCTACGGAGAGATAGTGGTCAGAGTCGAGGTTTGCTCCCCTCAATAACTTGATGTTTTGTATTTCATTGTGGCATCTCCTGTCAATAGCCACACGGTCTATCTGAAATTCACCCAGCATGTGATTTGGATTCCTTCAGGGCATGGCCTTCCTTGGTAGTCTCTTGAATGCAGTTGATTTTAGGACCAGATTGTAGTTGTCACATAGGTCTATGAAGCGCTCGCCATTTCTGTTGGTCCTCTTGTGGGCTGAATAACCGCCTACTCGCCTACTATCCTGCAGTACTTCTTTTCCTTGCCAACTTTCACATTCAAGTCACCCATGAGTATGATGGTGTGGTGGTTAGGGATCCTGTCTATGGTCTCTTCAAGGGCGTTCCAGTAGTATTCTACTGCTTCCAGATCTTTCCTATTGGTGTCATTTGTAGGCTTTCACCTGGTTTTACTTCATAGATCCGGTATCCTTGGGATTCTATTGCATCCTCTTCTGGGAACCAAGTCTCTTGTAATGCTGCTGTCTTTATGTTACACTTCTCCAAGACATCAATGGTCTGTTTGAGTTCATCAACCTTTAACAGTGAGTTCATGTTCTCTGTAGTTAGGTAAGTGATGTTCCTTTTCTTTTTCTGTTCTTGTTTATGTGAGGTTAGTAGTGATGGAGTACATGAAGATGCAGGCTCCCCAGAATACTTGCCCCATCATGACTGGGGGTGGGTTGGTTACCATCTGGGGTATTATTTCTGTTGATATTTCTCTTCATATTAAGTCCAACGAGTGTGTGTATGAGGTCACCGTAGTGGCTGACAAAGTTAACTCTCAAGGTTGTTATCCCTGAGGTATATTTTATCAGCCGCCACTAACATGTGGAACAGACGCTGTTGACTGCTTGCTTTAAAAACTTGGAAATTTTTGTTAAACGGGCGGTGAGCCTGATGGGTAATCAACTATAGCTAGAATCCTTATTAAACAAGGACTTCCTCGACGAGATTTCAGTGTTAGAGGTTTGGTACAAACATCAAATAGTGAACGTTTTTGGCCTTGCTTAAAGTCACTCATGTAAGGAGGCCGAGTCTTTTCGCGAAATCCTTCAGAAAATAATGAAAAAGAAAAGGTTGCCTCTTAAGACTAGCAATAGGCGACTTTAATACAAAATCGGTTCTCAGACAAAAGAAGACACAATCACAGGTAATCATGGAAGTGATATAAGAAATTGAGAATTTTTTCAGATTTAATTTTTTTTTTTTTTTATGCTACGTCCTAGTCTCGTTCCGTTGGACGAAGAGATATAACAATATCACTTACTTTCTTTCTCAAAAAATATTACAATGAAGATGCTGATTTCACCTGAATTACTTAACTTCTTGTATTTATTTTAATGATTCAATCTGTAACACCGTTATGTACCATGTTTTTGAGGCAAATACGATGAGAATATGATTTTTTTTCGAATTCTTATTCGCTGATGAAGTTTTTTGTCCCTTTAAACTTTACAGTTGTAATGGGATACAACCTGAAGCACATACTGTTTCTGTTTCTCTCTCTCTCTCTTTAAAAAAAAATAATAATTTTTTGCAGTCCCCCACGAGCTTGACGGCTCTTTCTATCTGAACGTTTGCAGCTACCAGTTTATCAACTAGCCGCAAAGCGTTGACGAAATCTTTATTTTCAAGGAACTGCGAATGGTCTTTCTTAAGGAACTCGATGCTTAAGTAAAATCTGGTAAAAGTAGTCATGTTTTATTACAAACAAAGTGTTCGATTCCATTGTTGATGACTTCAAGGGGTTAATAGATTTATACTTGAACCGTTTTATTATTTTACTCTGATTCTTCGTCCTCATGATTTAATGCATTGATCGTTTTCATTTTTGTATCGGAAGACAAGTTAGTTTCAAATAATGCATAGGTGACAGATTCTTGGAGCAGGTACCCTGATTTTTCAGTTTGTTCAAAGCGGCATGAGAGATATCACTATCGGCAACCTGATATTTATAAAGTCTTGAAAAAAATACTCAAATCAGTATTCTGCGTTTCGCCTGCAGAAGGTCAGAGAACTACGCTTCCACGAACATACTGGCAAGGAAAAGTACAGATATGACAAACTACGTTCTATTCTTGTGGAGATAACTGAAATTCATCACAGAACGCAATTTTCAAGCAATGAATGGTTTTTGCAATCCATCTTCCGTGAAGCATAGCTTCTGGATCATGCAAAGATATTCCACAAGATGGTACTTCGCCAAAAAAGATTGTAGTTAACCCTAAATATAATCTGTAATCCTCTCAGTGATGCTATTTTCCCAAAGTACTCCGAAAAAAATGGAGTATTCGAGAAACAATGATATGATCAAAGAGTTCCTTGACCTTCCTGAAATGAATTTATTGACATCGATTCCAGCAATTTTGTAAAGATTATTATAGTTGAATCTGTGCTTCTACAGCCCGTCTTTCTCTTGAAAACACTTTTCTTTCACAAGGTAAAACCAAGACACCTTTTTAGAAAAGATTTTGAATCAAAACATAAATACTTCGAGAAGTTCCCCCAATTGTGTAAAATAGAGATGCTTTAACACAAGACTGAAGACCTTTTCTAGTGAAAATTGCAGTACAGGCACTCCAAGACGCTGCTCAGTACCATCTGTTACTGTAGTGGACGGTAACATCAATAATCTTTCGTGTGTATGGGTACACAGCCGCTGTGAATTTTTTAAAGGAAGTCATATTAGTGCGTAGTCTGTACTTTTAATCTGGAAATAACATTTTATTTCAGTATGTAACAGCCTGCTGCAAATTCTTTTCCTTAAATTAGTTCTTAATTTCAGTAAGCTTTTTCTCGCAGGATTTTTCCCATGACCTGTAAATTTAATTCTTGTTGACAGTGAAATCGTTGATACTTTGATCTAGCAATTCGGCAGTAGCTATCAAGATGTGAAATGCTTCCCTGCCATTCATCTTCCACGGATCAAAGGCAGGATCAAGCATTACAGTCATTACTGCTTGACGTCCTCTTTTACCAGTTGCGATGAAATTTTTGGTATAGTGTAATCAGTCGATGTTCCAGGAGCTTCCTCGAACTCAAGTGATTCTGATTTAAAACTACTTAAATTGACTTCACCAATTCGGACGTTGGTCACAGAAAAAAATGGTAAGAAAGATCTGAAGGATAAAAGGCTAAATGACCTAAATATGAGTGAAAATGACTAGTGGACTTCTCTTTTACATTACCTGAAAATGTATTTGTGTATAAAATTTATGTTAGAAATTCATAAATAAGTGACTTACAGAACTGCTGAATTTTACATCCTCAGTTCTCTCTCCTCATTCCAGTTCTCCCTGCTCGGTCAGATGTTCCTCTCTGCTTCTCATG
Source organism: Schistocerca piceifrons (assembly GCF_021461385.2). NCBI lineage: Eukaryota > Metazoa > Arthropoda > Insecta > Orthoptera > Acrididae > Schistocerca > Schistocerca piceifrons. The sequence goes on from NC_060139.1 coordinate 559,749,777, forward strand.
TAACTGATAATTGTTACATTAAATGTATTTGCAGTTGCATGCATGTCCGAAGGAACATTGAATCGTTCTTCTTAACAACACAGGCACTGCAATATCGTATTTATCCGCCAAAACAGGGGAGCGACTTTCAATGAAACTGTCCTCCCACTGTATGAGAACTACATAATGTGAGTACAAGATGTGACGCAGGAACAGCGACGTTGGAAGTCTACGTCTGGCCGTGGGTCGTACACAGAGAGCCAAAGTGGTTAATGCGACCGCTCGCGTAGAGCGTGAAATCCGTATTCCAGTCCTGATCCAACACAAATTTTCATGGTCGTCATTTCCATACACAGCTGATGGCTGTTCGTATTCGCAAGTGCAAATATATAATGGCTGTAGTCGCAGCAGTGCCTGTTTCTTCGGCCATGCATGCTGGTGTTGCAGTACTTGTTAAGATACAGAAGCGTCTAACACATAACGCCAAACATCTAACAATTAGCATTTAATGCCTCCAAGCAAGAAAACAATAGCGTGCAACAGAGGGATGCAACAGAGGGATGCAATTTTCCGCCCACAGTAACTGACATCCACCAGCTTTCGAGACTGGTACATAGCATTATTACTACTCATCAACATTCAGTTGAAGTACGTAAGCAATGCTTGCGATACTTCCATTCAAAAGGAGTTGGCAGCTCTAGGCGTTAGGTGATAGGTGTTAGGCGCTAGGTGTTAGAAGTTATGCGTTGTGATATATCTGTTACAGTGAAACACCGAAATCTGGAGAATGTCGACTTTCACCGGTGAACGTCAACTTTCACATAGTCGCTTAGTGTATGTCCGAAATATTTGCTAAATACCCTTATTTCACACACCGGTAAATATTGACATTCACCTTGCACTAAGAGTGAATGTTGAACATGTTGCAGATTTATATTTTCTTCTCCATAATTCAGTCGCTATAAAACGTCACAAGTGTGACGTAACTTTTTCGCCTTTCTCTCTGAAAGGAATGGCCAAAAATTTAAATACACAGTAGTCTACATGAGAAAAGAAAATAATAGTTATAAAAATTACTTACTTGTGTGACTCAAATCTTATTTATTGCAACAACTTAAACTATTATGACACACAAGACTCCCTTGCTTTTACAACTGCATTTATTTGTCGAACACTTCCTCTTGCAATGACAGCGTGTATAGCCTTGTCTCCCGCTTCTCGAATTAGCTGCAGCTGCTTCTCTCAGCGACATTTCTTGAAAAGAAATCTCATCAATGGAAAGTAATTTTTCTTTACAAATTACGAACTGATTACGTGCGTAAAGCCGCTTGAGAGTACCATTTTTACTTGCCAGTTTATAGAAGTCGGAGTCTTCTATTCCAACAACAACCGCTAACACATTTCGGCTATCTGTACTACCACGGTCGACATCAGTGGCTGGTGTTCGTACATTATCACCAATTTGAGCAGGAGGAAATTGTTTTTGTGAGGTTCGTAACGTCTTTGTTGCTTGTGAAACGTCCCCTTAGAACAATTATACATGACTGTCCTTAAACTGACACACAATATTTTTTAGCACAACGCAATCTGGCTTTCAATAATCTCTACATGAGAAAAGAAAATAATAGTTATAAAAATTACTTACTTGTGTGACTCAAATCTTATTTATTGCAACAACTTAAACTATTATGACACACAAGACTCCCTTGCTTTTGTTTTTGTGAGGTTCGTAACGTCTTTGTTGCTTGTGAAACGTCCCCTTAGAACAATTATACATGACTGTCCTTAAACTGACACACAATATTTTTTAGCACAACGCAATCTGGCTTTCAATAATCTCTACAAAAGAATGGCTCTGACTAACATTAACCTATACCTTTTACAAATCACTTACCTCACAAAAATCTTCGTTACTCGAGCTACTGCAATACAGCGAGCGCCACTACTGCCAGCTAAATAAAAGGTTCAAACTACGGAAGGCACTAACTACTGATAGGCATAGTTAGCAAATGAAAGATTTTAATAGAGAGCAAACAATGTACTTACCTTAATAGTGTTGAAAAATCATAATATACATAGCAGTTCATGACATCCAGTCTTACAAATTTCAAAACTCCGCCATTTCTCCCCCCCACATCCACCACTGCTGACGGCTCACCTCCAACTGCGCAACGCTACGCGCTGTTAACATCCAGCTGCCCAACACTACAATGGCGAGTATTACAACAATGCCAACCAGCCACTGACTGCACACAGCACAGCCAGTGATTTTCATCAGAGCGCTACGTGGCGTTACCAATATAAAAAACCTAAACAGCCTACTTACATAGCCCCCATGCTCCCCACAAAAAAAATTTACAAATTGTTTTGGGCAGAGGCCAATACAGATTTGAAAATTTTTTTCATAATTACAATAACAAAGAAATGAAATGCACACACTTATCGAGACAATGTTGGTCAAAAGCTAAAATTTTCTCACAGTCTATAAAGACAGTCCTGATCATTCATCACAGTAAAATTGCAGTGTTTTTCTCAAAGTCTGAGCAGTAAAAGAAAATGGACACGGAAGTAGTGGATTTCCATGCAGTCTTGAAGAAGTAGTGTTGTCCTTCCAACGGAAAGACAGTGCTGACTCTTGACATGCAGACAGGTAATGGTCCACCACAGAGCAAACCCACAGCAGAGTCATTCGAAGTTTTGAAGAATATTGGTAGGTAGCTCATCACATAGCAGACCCACTGTAGTCCTGGTAGAGAGTATGGTATTGGTGGGCCACCAGAGGTGCAGACCCACTGCAGTCCTTGTAGAAATAATGGTATTGGTGGGCCATCAAAGATGCAGACCCACTGTAGTCCTTGTAGAGACGGCCAGCAGCCATCTGTTGCGACTGTGGAGGTGCACAATCACCGTCGAAGAGTCTTGCGGAGAATACAGCAAGTCCATGAACCACCACTTGTGCACTCGCAAAAAATTTTTTTGAAATGTCCTTAAAACCAGCAATGCTGTTAACTAGTCTCTTGCTGAATTATTAACACATGTGCAAACACTATCAGTCCCTACTTCTCACATATTGTCCATATACTATGACCAACAGAAACGTGTGCAGTGAAATGTAACTTACAAGTTACTTAATTCGATGAACTGGTGTCAATTACAATTTTATAACATAAGAATACAATAACAAAGGTACAAAATACATCATTAAAGAACATAACAATACAGATAACATTTGTAGTAAAACAGGCTTTACAAAAGAATAGAACTAACATATACATCAGTGTTACAGGAATTATGACATAAGTAACTACATAAAAGATCAGAATAACTTTTGAAACATCAACTTTACACATGAGCATTGAAACAAAACAGAATAAATAATGTCTAAGCATATTTACAAGGTAAATAACATATTATCAGAAAAATTCAACAACATTAATCTAATTAGCTAGACACATACAGACAGGAAAAACACAAATACACAAGGGAACACAAACACATAGTGGGATAACACAAAAGGAAAGGACAGGATTTGTTTTACTGCAGTATTTTGCATGGAGATCTCCCTTCATTCATCATTATTCCCAAAAAGTCATATCTAAGCCTGCTTTCTGTATTCTGTTCACATCCTATTTTAAAAATAGTTTTTCTCCACTGTACACTACTTTTTTTGGCCAAACCATTTTCTTATAGCTCCTCAATGCATTTCTTTCCCTTCATCACAACTCGTTCTCTTATATAGCCTACCCCATCTTAAGCTAACTTAAATCTACTGAGCTCAGATGCTAAACAAAGGGACGAGGCAATGCAGCAGCACAAAACAATTAACACAAACAGCAATGACAAAAAAATGGAAATTGGCAAAGCAAGCTACAGTAAATCTAAATTACCAAGCAATGCAACATTACAACTAATATGAGCCAATGTGCAGCAACAAGAAAAATAAATCAGTAGTAAAACTAGCTTAACAAAGCAATACAAAGTGAAATTTAGTAGCACTATGCATGGCAAACAGCAGCAGCAAATGCAATAACTTATATCTAAACATGACAAAGCTCAAGCAGACAAAATATTACACTAAAGATGGCCATGTCTAATACCTATGTCACAACTTAACACTAGGGTGATGCATCACAATTTATTCTACAAAAGAAATTACCAGGTACTTGAAAAGAAAATTCTGCATGCAATTCCTGTGAAGGGAAATGTCTTTTTGAGCTCCTTTGTTTTTTTGAAGTACATCATAAAGTTATTCTTTATTGGGTCTGTAGGCATAAAATATTTATATTAGTAAATCTACAAAATTTTATTTTAACCAATGCTGCAGGGTAGCTAGAAACGAGATATTAAACAAATTGAGCAATCTCTCAACTAGAAAGACAATAGATGTAAAAATGTTTCTCATCATTTCATTAGGCATTTTAGCAAATATCATAAATTAAGAGCTCCAAAGTGTAATCATACGTTTTCAAGTTTGAGCATGTCGCATTTGCGATGCTTTCTACAAAGAAATGTCAATAGCGAGGATAATGGCCTCCTTTTTTCTCCACCTAATGGCTTTCTTTTGTCAGACGACTATCTCTCAGCTGGGCACCCAAAACACATTACGTCAAGGTCACTTACCTTTCTTACCGAAATATTTACGAAACCGGTCTCATATAAAAATTTCACAGGTCAAGAATTTGTGTTAGAAATGTGTAGAAACAAAATCCTTTAAACATAACAGAGTCCAAAAAATTTTTGCGCACATTGTGATACATTCATGCATATACACACATTTCATAACTCTTAAAGTATGATTCTTGGTTTCTAACATTCTTTTTCACAAACCAGAGTCCCTAACCAGTATTCATTACTCCTTACCTTGTTACACATATACATATTTGTCGACACATCAATCTTACATCCACACTTCAATATTTCATCATAATAAATATGTAGCATAATCAGATTCATTGTATAGCATCAGCTTATTGATCATGAACATACCTCAAAAGCATAATACACATCGTCGTCGTAATAATAACATCATAACATCTCAGTCTAATCTCAAAAACGTCGTAGCTTTCTGCAGTAATTTCAAAACCTAAAGAAAATTCTCTGCTCATTTCAAAAGTGTCATCTACCTCAAACGTACTTTAAAAATCATGATCCCATACCAAATACATCATTCGAAGCTCTCATAGTATCACAATGGTTCCAAAAAATATGAAGGGTTCACACAGTACAGACAAAATACAATTTCATAAGTGTGAAGTTATCTAGATGTGTAATTGCGTAAACATCTGTCACTGATGTAGTAAAATAAATATTTGTCTCTCTCAGTTAAATGATCAGATAGCTGTGTAATTCTGTGTTAGAGAAATATGGTACCGATTTGTAAAGTTGTATAAGCAAATACCATATTAGCTAGGGCTCCTTGTGTTTGCCAGACACATGGTACACAAAGTAAACGTGTACCCCCCTGAGGATTAATGTAATTATACCCTCAGGTGTTACAGATTACAGCAATGGAATGAAATGTATCATGGAAAACTTTCTTTGTAATTCAAAAATCTTGAAAAATAAATGGCTTAAGTACAAAATTAATCTCTCAGATGCGTGTCCTGTAGCGCTAAATGTGCGTCTTGCTGTAAGATAATTCTGTGGAAGTGTTGTAGTTATCGTCCTCTGTAAGCAAAGTTCTGCTGAAGTCAATGTACTTACCTCATCATAAACGAAAGTGAAATGCTTGGCGTATAGATATCATAGTTGTTATGTACCTTACCGTGATCAAGAAAGTACTATAACGTAACGTATTGTTGTGCTACGGAAAAGGCTATCTCATTGTAGCTATACCACAGAAGTTACTACTAAAACATCTTTTACTTTCCAGAATAATACAGAAAAACTGTGCAGATATAAAACAGATACACCGCAAAAGCAACAATGTAAATTGCGTCACATTTTAGTAGCGGCGCGATATAATCGTGTAACTCTCAAATAAACTAACCACTGTGTCATCTGGTATCTCACAGAAAGTACTTTAAATCCAGAATGTATTTTTAAGTAAACCAAAACGTTGCATTAAAATCTCATTAGAAGTACCAGTATATGTTCTAAGTATGTAAGCCTTATAGTCGTTACGTAATCGTGCAACTAACAAGCAAGAATGTACACACACAATAACACTGTGACGTCTGTTCACTATAACAATGCATTCGTAATTTCTGTTTAAATAAGTTCTCTTGGTTCTTCATTGGATATTTAACTTCAAACATTGTTGCATGGTAACAGTTTCTATGTCTGACAATGCATACTAGAAATGTGAAGTGAAAAGTTTTATGGCAAATACAAAGTTAAAAAGCAGATTATCTTTCAATAAACGGTTTTACATGTGAAATGTGGTGTAAACCTTTACTCTTCCTAGTACGCAGAGTTTCAACTTCAACGCAATTATCATGTGGTATACGTCGGTAAGGAATGCCAAATTTTTTCTCAAGGTTAGCGTCTATGTTATTTTTCTCTGAGCCAGCCGCGCACGTGGCTCCCTGCGGTGCGTGTCATTGTCTGTCTCTTTGTTGGCGTGCGTCGTTATAGGGATTAGGAGACCTAACTTCTACAAATTCACCTTGCCCAGAGGGCCCAGCCCTGTTTAAATCCCGCCAGTTCTGATGAAATTCAGGTCTGTCGTTATGATTATATCGTCTGTCGTCATGTCGGTAGTTCCTGTAGTTTCTTTCTTGTCGGTTAAGTGGTGGAGAATTTCTCCCTGAATTATCACTGCACGGTGGACCGTTGCGTCTGAAGTTATTCTGTCTCCCGTGATAATAATAGTTCTGGTTGCCATATTGTCTGTTTCTATGATTGTCTCTGTCATATTCATTACTACGGAAATGTGATCTTTATCTGTAATTATTACTCTGCCAGTGGTTGTCATATGGGTGGTGTCTGTTTTGTTCACGATTTGCGTTGTAAGAATAGCCTTGTCGTGTCCAGTTATGATTTCTTTCGTCGCGGAATTGTGACGGATGTGACCTGTAATTGTTGTGTTCCTGTTTTCGCGTTCCGCGATTGGCAGTGTCAATTTCTATTTCTTGTAAGAGTCCCTGAAAAGCTTCGATGACGTCTTTGCAACGTCCTGTCAAAATACTATGTCGTAAATGTTCAGGTAATTTGATTAAGCAAATGCGGATGAGTTCTGAGGGGCTGTATGGGTTTGACAGGTACTGATTCTTATGCAACATTTCTTCAAAATAATTCACAAGACTGGAGAATTCAGATTGTTCGAAATGTTTCATCATTATGATGCTATGTTTTACTCGGTCTTGTGCAGCTTGAGACCAATATGCTGAGAGGAAGGCATGGTAAAATTCTCCTTCACTGTGACAATCGTGAATGACCGATCGCATTCTTACAGCTGGTTCATTCTCTAAATAGCCACACATAAATTCTAATCTGTGCTCTAATGACCAGTTGGGAGGAAAACAATGAGAGAATTGATGGAGCCACGCTTGTGGATGAATGTCGTTGCCAGAATTCTTGAATGTTTTAAATTTACGTGTAGTAATGAACAGCTTATAGTCAAAATCATCGTGTCGTCGAGTCGCACAACGCTCATAGTTACGTCGTTTCGGCGGTTCCATCTCAAAATTCAATGCTCCTTGCCAATTTCTTTCATAATTTCTGAAGTGTCCTGTGTTATTATTTTGTGGTTGTTCTGTATTTCTATGTCCCTCTTCCCGTACTGGAGCGCGTGTGTCCTCTGAAATATGTAATTCTTGTATTACTTGTGCCAACTGATCTTGTACTTCCCAGATTTCTCTTTTGTACAGTGTATTGATTTGATTTTGATTTTGTTTGAATTTTCTAATTTGTTCATACTCTTCAGTGTCAGTAAAGGCTACAGGTCTTGTGTCATTCAGATCATCATCTACCTTTGTAGATAAGTTACTGAACTGATCCGAAAGTTCGGCTACTTTCTTCGATAGTGTACTTATTTCCTCAGTGTGTCTTTCTGAACCAAATTTCAGAGTGTCCATTTGTGTTGAAATCGTATCTACTGTGTCCTTTAAGTTTTCCTGAGTTTTTGCAAGTTGCGTAACCGAATCGGTAGATGCAACTGAGTCAATTTTAGCTTGCAAGGTCTCATGATTTTCATGAACAATAGTTTGCAGTTCTTTTATGGCTGCTTCGTGATTCTGTAATGCATTTTCATGCCGCGAAAAAATAGGTTCAAAATGCTCACAAATTTGTGTTTTTACGTCATTACAGACTTTTTGACATTTCGATTCAATGTTATGCAACTCAGTAGTTAAATCTTCAGGTGTTTGTTCAAGTGTGGTGTCTAACTTTTGAAGCTTTTGCTGTGTTTGTCTCTGATTTTGTTCCATTGTGTCTAACTGTTGCTGTGTTTGTCTCTGGTGTTGTTCCATTGTGTCTAACTTTTGAAGATTTTGTTCCATTGTGTCTAACTTTTGAAGCTTTTGCTGTGTTTGTCTCTGATCTTGTTTCATTTGTTGCATTAATTGCAATAATAATGTGTTAGTGAAACTTCTTGGCAGATTAAAACTGTGTGCCCGATCGAGACTCGAACTCGGGACCTTTGCCTTTCGCGGGCAAGTGCTCTACCATCTGAGCTACCGAAGCACGACTCACGCCCGGTCCTCACAGCTTTACTTCTGCCAGTATCTCGTCTCCTACCTTCCAAACTTTACAGAAGCTCTTCTGCGAACCTTGCAGAACTAGCACTCCTGAAAGAAAGGATACTGCGGAGACATGGCTTAGCCACAGCTGGGGGTTGTTTCCAGAATGAGATTTCCACTCTGCAGCGGAGTGTGCGCTGATATGAAACTTCCTGGCAGATTAAAACTGTGTGCCCGACCGAGACTCGAACTCGGGACCTTTGCCTTTCGCGGGCAAGTGCTCTACCATCTGAGCTACCGAAGCACGACTCACGCCCGGTCCTCACAGCTTTACTTCTGCCAGTATCTCGTCTCCTACCTTCCAAACTTTACAGAAGCTCTTCCGCGAACCTTGCAGAACTAGCACTCCTGAAAGGAAGGATACTTCGGTAGCTCAGATGGTAGAGCACTTTTAGTTTTCAAAGGTCATAGCTGGACAAGCTTAGTTAAATGATCTTGATACACCATTATGAACTTATATTCGCCATCTCTGTCTGACTGCAGATCTATTAGATCAACTTGACATCTTGAGATTAATTCAGAACTAACCATTGGCTTCACAACAATACCTTTCTTAGGTGCACTGTGTTTCATTTGACACTGTTTGCATAAATTTAAATACAACATTACAACTTCATATGTAATATTTTTGTATTTAACTTGCAACTCCTTAAGCATACGTGTTCTTCCTCCGTGGCCTATTCTGATGTGAGTTTCATATAGTATACTGTACAATTCTTCATTGGTAACATAATACTGTATGTTCGTTTCCCCTGGGTTTAATGGTACAGTTAACTTCTCTTCATCATTAATTTTTAAAATATCAAAACGTTTTAATCGTCTGTAATCCAAAGGTGTGTTGCATTTAATTTTAGCACAAACCACTTCAGAAAGTATTTTAGAATACTTTTCTTGCGAAAAATAAAAACAATTCTCTTCTCGTTTACCGGCAATTAATGCATTTAACTTTTCATGAAAAAGATCACGATTTACTGCAGTATCCATTTAGTATAAATTAGGGCGTCGGAAAAAAAATAAGAAAACGTTGCTCGCGTTATCAAAGCTTGCATAAGACTGACAAAGCTGATTGACTCCGAACAGAACAAAGGATTTGGCAGGAGAGAGACAGTCGCTTGTTTTTTGACTCTTCTGTTTTGGACCTCCACCAGAGCATATCTGTGACGCACCGGAGAGGGTCCGAATGTACAACAATGTAATGAAATATTCGATCTTTCACCGACGTATTTGGTATCCGTTGACATTCACCGGTGAAAGTCGACATTCTGCAATTTAGGCCACTCACGGTAACATATCCTTTATGCATTAGCTGCTAGGCATTATGCATTACGAGTTACGCATTAGGCGTTAGGGCCCTGTTTTTGGATCTACAGGTCCAGGTTTCATGTTCCAGTGACAGCATTTTTGTTATAAAGTCATCAGTGACCTTATAGCCTGGCGACATCACGTGACGGAAATGGTCCTGAATGCGCGACTTAATCAATATGGTAGATACTCTGAAAAATTAAAGATGGATGGTGGAGGAAATAAATTGGCTTCAACAAAAGTAAATGTATCGACTTAGCCCAAAAATGAAACAAACACAAATACCACAAATTGGATTGTATGCTTGTGGACACACATCACGGAACATACACGTTTTGGTGCAATAGATAGCTTTCCTCGTCTATGTTGTATGACTGAGCACAAAATTGTGACTGACATCTCAGTTAATTCAGAAAACTTGGTAAAACTCTACCTGGTCTGCTACTGTTATTTGCGGGGTTTCAAGCATCAGCGACTCGGATCTGTGTTACTACAGCACATCTTTTCCTCAAAAACGCTTTCATATGTCTAATACCTTCAACATATGTTTTCAAACAAAACATACGGCATCATGTTTGTTTATTACTGCTGCTTCAAAAGCTAATGCATTAACACAGAATTGAAAACTTCGATCTGAGAGAATTTTGCTAGTTCTTTTAGGTAGTAAGTTCAACGTCCGAAATATGCCTAAAACTTTTTATCGGTAGCTTCGTGTATTTTAATAAATACTAACTTCCTGTGATGCCTAACTTTACTGTCTTCTCCCTCTAGCCCGCCATAAGTCCGGAAGAACAGACACAGTTTGATCCCGCAGCCATTATTACTCAAAACACAAAGAAATTTTAACATTAGCTGCTAGTGGGCATTGTTTTAAATCAATGGTAAAAGTTGAAAATTTGTGGCGTGCTGGAATTCGAACCCTGGTCTCCTGCTTAATAGGCAGATTCGAAGCTGAAGGGAGGCGTGCCAAGGTACTCCGTGTAGAGGCGAGGACCACTGTGTCCGTATGGCGCAGTGGTCAGTGCATCTGCCTAGTAATCAGGAGATTCAGGTTTGAATCCTGGTCCGCCACAAATTTTCAGTTTTCTTCACTGATTTAAATCAATACCCGCTAGCAGCTAATGTTATTAATTCCTTTGTTGTTAAACAAAATGGTTGGAACCTGCTTTGCAGTGGAACACCGATGTAGAGCGCAGGGGTTTTATTCATTTATTTTTTAGAGAATCGCCTCACCAGGATCTATTGTTCTGACATTTAAAGCAAGTCTAAATTTAATGAACCATTTATTTACTCAAAATCTCTATGTATACCACCTTAAACTGATGGAAAATAACTTTCTGACAAAATGAAACTAAAGTCTCGAAATGTTGACTGAGAAACTGCTCCAATAAAACATGCATAAAGTCGTCTTAAAATATTGAAACACAGAGTTCTATAGAAGCTTGTTTAATCATGACTGTCCCGCTAACACCGTAGGAGACAGCTCATCTACTTTGAAGACTGCTTGCGAACCACTGCAAGAATTCGTAACCGTGCAGCTCGCAAATGCAATGAAACCGAGTCCAAGACCCACGAAGGAACACAGTTAATCAGGCAACTCAAGTTGGATAACAAATCCTGGAAATTGTGAACTGCTCAGAAATGGCTTGCGCTAATGTGGAACACGATACTTAATCAAAATTCCGCAAATTTGGGTCAGACCGTGCCGGTCACCACTGGAGAAAGACAGCCCAGATGGCAGCAGAAAAGGGTGCTTCCGACGACTACTGACCAGGCGTCTTCCCCACAAGAAGGGCCGAAAATTTTCCTCCTCTAAATCTAACTCCCAACTTCATGAAAAACTCTATATGGATGTGAGGACGCGAAGTCAATGCCACAGTGATCAGTGATAACTCCAATTGATTTACAAGAACACAAGGAAATGCTTCAGAAATTTCCCATTCGTGGCTTATGGAATGCATTTTAACTTGCAACAGACAGGCATCTATTGGTATCGGCCTCTGGCCACGTTCCGCTCGCTGATCAAGCCATTTGCACCCAAACACGGTGCCAGGTAAGACTCAGTTGATTGGATAACTATATTTGGAGGGAAAGGCAACGGATATTCTGACGGTATCCGAGGAGCGCCCTGGTGGCCCGCTCGTAGATATGTTTACAGGATGGTTAATTCATCACTCACAATTATACTCCAGGGACTTGGAGCGGCATAGCGGCAGCCGCCTTCAAATAAGGAACCTGCATTCGCCACCGAAATGCGGGGTAGGGCATTATCGCGGCCGTGACTTTCCTCCTGATGTCAAGCTACACCGTAGGACGTACACCTGGGTTTGCTCTCTTCTTAACAAGTTAGCAAGCCTTGTACTCATCTCAACAACTATAAATGAATAGGAAAAAATAATCAAATATCACTCAACGATATGTGACTTCTATGTCACAAGTAATAAAGCCAAATTACATGTAGAAATATTTCATTTTAGAGTTTACTCTTCTTGTAGAGTGTGCGAAATCTAAACTAATACACAGGTTCATTGTGCTCCATTTATATAAGTAACAAAGACACTTTAGAAGTGGACGTATTTAGTTTAAAGGTCCATAGAGCTAGCAAGTGTGGTGCGCATGTCGAAGATTCGTCGTAAACAAGTGCTGCTTAATCTGAAAATTTTCGTCAGTAGTGGTAATATGCAAGCTACATGCATTTTAATAATTCAAACAATTCAGACGCTAAAAGATTATATTTGCTTGCAAAATGTGTGAAATCTTATAGTAAATAATAAATATGCATTTCGGAGATATCGACTCTGCAGTGTCTTTGGATATGTCACACCTCCCCGTTAGCGTCTTTGGTCATCTCGTGAGTGTGTGTGCTTGTGTGTGTGTGTGTGTGTGTGTGTGTGTGTGTGTGTGTGTGTGTACTCGTACAATGCATTCATTCTCAGTTTCAGTGATATAATAAGTGATATTCTAAGATCGAGCACGTTCTTCCTTCCCTAAAAATCGTGTTGTGCGTGTGGTGGTACTTTTACTAATGTTGGTGTAGTTGATTACAAGTTTTTAACGATTTAACGACGTTTAGTTCCGAATACAGCAATTTGTGTAATACTTGTCATCGATTTCATTTTTTCTAGTGATGTATTACCTTCGCTCCCCTCCTAAACTTGTGATGGGGAAAAAACTTAGGTGCTGTCAGTGCACATTATCACCGACACACACACGCACACACACACATACACACACACACACACACACACACACACACACACACACACACACACACACACGTGTGTGTGTCCGTGTGGGTGGGTGGGTGGGTTTGTGGGTGTGGGTTTGCTTATACACAGCGGTCACAGGCCCTGCAGACCAGGTGCTGCTTCCACAAACTGCCTCCATTCCTTTCTGTCTTGAGCTCGGTTCCTCCAGGTGTCTTCAATCTCCAGGGCTGTCAGGTCGTCCAGACAGAGGTGCCTTCGTCGCCCTATGGGACGTCTGGTGTTTCATTTCCCCTTAGTACATTCCTCACCTGTCTTTCTTCTGATATACAGGCTACATGACCAGTCCGCTCTATTCTTTTGCTCTTAGGTTTCGGTAGGATCGTTGTTTGTCGCATCAAGGGGTAGAGTTTCTCATCCTCCCTCCTTCTCCATTCTCCTTTACGTAAGATCGGTCCCCATATCTTCCTCCTTACTCTTCTTTCAAATATCAATAGTTTTTCTTTTGTCAATTAGTCATGCTTCAGCTTTCTGAACTGTACGTGACTCCTGGGCATATCACTGTGTCATATATTCTCACCTCACTATTTGCTGATATTCATTTAGTGCTGAGCGTCTTCCTGAGGGAATACATGCATTTAATTCCCACTGCTGCGCTTTATTTGATGTCCATTTCTATGCTGTTGTTGCTGGTAAACCAAGATGCCAAGTATCTTAAGTGGTGAATTCTCTTGAATCTCATGCCATCCGTTGTTGTTGTTGTGGTCATCAATCCTGAGACTGGTTTGATGCAGCTCTCTATGCTACCCTATCCTGTGCAAGTTTCTTCATCTCCCAGTACCTACTGCAACCTACATCCTTCCGAATCTGCTTAGTGTATTCATCTCTTGGTCTCCCTCTACGATTTTTACCCTCCACGCTGCCCTCCAATGCTAAATTTGTGATCCCTTGATGCCTCAGAACATGTCCTACCAACCGATCACTTCTTCTCGTCAAGTTGTGCTACAAACTCCTCTTCTCCCCAATTCTATTCAATACCTCCTCATTAGTTATGTGGTCTACCCATCTAATTTTCAGCATTCTTCTCTAGTACCACATTTCGAAAGCTTCTATTCTCTTCCTGTCCAAACTATTTATTGTCCATGTTTCACTTCCATACATGGCTACACTCCATACAAATACTTTCAGAAACGACTTCGTGACACTTAAATCTATACTCGATGTTAATAAATTTCTCTTCTTCAGAAACACTTTCCTTGCCATTGCCAGTCTACATTGTGTATCTTCTCTACTTCGACCATCAGCAGTTATTTTGCTCCCCAAATAGCTGAACTCCTTTACTACTTTAAGTGTCTCATTTCCTAATCTAATTCCCTCAGCAGCACCCGATTTAATTCGACTACATTCCATTATCCTCTATTTGCTTTTGTTGATGTTCATCTTATATCCTCCTTTCAAGACACTGTCCATTCCGTTCAACTGCTCTTCCAAGTCCTTTCCTGTCTCTGACAGAATTACAATGCCATCGGCGAACCTCAAAGTTTTTATTTCTTCTCCATGGATTTTAATACCTACTCCGAATTTTTCTTTTGTTTCCTTTACTGCTTGCTCAATATACGGATTGAATAACATTGGGGAGAGGCTACAACCCTGTCTCACTCCCTTCCCAACCACTGCTTCCCTTTCATGTCCCTCGACTCTTATAACTGCCATCTGGTTTCTGTACAAATTGTAAATAGCCTTTCGCTCCCTGTATTTTACCCCTGCCACCTTTAGAATTTGAAAGAGAGTAAGAGTAGCTCCAGGACTTTCCCCGAGCAGCAATCCAGTTCACGGATTCCTTTGGAGTCACCAAAACGGGCCATGGGCCTGGCAGGGCAGTGGTTTATGGGCCGCCATTCTGGCGGCCGGCCTTGTTTCGCTAGCAGCCAAGCAAGAGGGTGGAACGTCTTGGCTATATGCGAAATGACACTTCCTTAGATACCGGCGGCGCCGGGCATCCTGGCGCCGGCCTAACCGCTTTATTACCGAGTGGACGTGGTGTGGGAGCCCGGTCTCTATCCCGAGTGCGAGTCCAGGTAAAGCAGGGTCGGGCTGGCGCCCGGCTAATGTGTTTATTACAAGAACAGCGTACCCTGTGAGACGGAACGACGAATCTCTCCGGATGTCACGTTTCTTAGACGTAGCCGCGCCCCGCCAAAACGGCACCCACAAAATCGTTTTATGGACGAGACGAAACTTTTTTTCACTAGGAAGCTACCCTCATCTTGTGAAATGCACCGGGGGTTTGGCTGCAGGACCTGCCGGCATTGTGTGCTGTTTTTTCGGAGAACAGAATGTGTACTGCACTGCAGTGATTGGTTGAGGAAGATCGTGTCTCCTTGCGAGAAAACGTGGTTGGCACGGTAATCACTTCTGGGCCGTGATAGGTTTATTTCAGAACATCAGGGGGAACGACTGTTTTTCGGAAGGTTTTGAGCAAAAGGGAGAGGCAAGAACTTGCTTCTCGACCGTCGCGGGATATAGTCGCTAGAGCTCTTCCCTTTATACGGAGAGAGCAGTTAATTGTAAAGACGACCAGACACCTGGGCGAAACTTTATAATTTCTTGGACGTGAGACAATCACCGACGAACGTGGGGTCATCTCCCGCACTATGACGCTTCAGCAGCTCCCACACGCAGACTTCAGCGTCTCGTCTTTCGCCGGCTATATTGGTAACGTTGCGCAGCTTCGGAAAAATCAGAAGCTTATCAATCCAATCGTCTTCACCACCACATTTTTTCATACCAGCCTTGTACTCGCAGAAGTCAGTCCCAGTGTCCATTGCATGCTTAACTGTATCTTGATACGAGAGACCAATCAGTAGAACGATACAGCAGAGTGTGCTTACCTAGATTGGCATCCTTCCATTCACAGAAGCGTCTCATTTGCACGTAAATTTCAGTTAGGTTCCCCAAGGCTATTGCCAACCAACCTGAGTTCCTGTTAATGAAATGTTAGACAGTTTCTGTTTATATGTTTGTTCTATTAGTTAATAAATCTCTTTGTGATACCGTAGGTCCTTGTTATTAATTTTTCAATGATACATATTCTCATTCCCTACGATGTCATTTATTTCGTTGTGGATTTGAAGTAATTAAATTAATTTTATGTCTAGTTAGCCAACTCAGGAGTGATCCATACAGGGGCCACTGTTTAATGTCAGGTTTCCTTGTGCTATCGATATCTGTGGCACCTCTTGGGTGTGGTGATTACGACTTTTAGTCGTTCAACACATGGAGAACTGCCGCCACCATAAGCTAGCTTGCGAGGCCATAGATATCTTTATCATACTCCCAGCGTTTTTCAAACGATTGTTTTAGGTTGAAAGTGTGACCCACTGTTGATCAGTTTCATCTAAAGCCAACTTGGTATTCCTCTATTTTGTTGATTGCATGCACATTACGTACTTAGATATTGTTGCAATGTGAACATAAAATTTTTTTGTCGGTGAAGCATTTTAGAATATTGTAGCATTTGACAAACATCATGGATGAGACAAAATAATTGTTTTGAGCCTTACAGCGCTTTGTGGCTAGTTAACCTCAACTATGTCCGAATCATCTGCACTAACTGTAATCGGTTATATTTTTAGAGATAATATTGTGTTCACTCCCCCCTTTCTTGACACGTATCTTAGTTGACAATTATGTTTTATAGATGGAAAATAAGTTGATGTGAACATTCAATAATCGACATAAATCTTGCAGTTCTTGCGTTACAGATGTAGGAAATGAGAGGGGGAAGGGTTTTTAATTTTCCTTTAGCACAATTAGACTAGTTCTACCATCTTGGATTTTTAATACTGCACTACGATTGGTTGGATACAAGGAGTACTGCACTGCGACTGGTTGGAGACAGGGGGAGGGGAGGTCTTTTTTTAATTTTAAGGTAACATAATTAGGCTGTTTCCACCGCCTTGGATTTTTAACTCTGTACAATGATTATCTGGTGATGAGGAGGGAGAGAAGTTTCTTAATTACCAATTATATATTGACATTAATTGACTGATTTTATTGATCGATGACGTCATGAGTTCAAAATCGTCGGTGACGTCATGTGTGACATCACTGATGAGGATGATGACGTACCTGATGCCGTCACTTTTAAAAGTGAGGGGAGGAGGCGCAAGCTCGAAGTGTGCCAAAACTGGCCTAGATGTACATACCCATAATATTACTTTCAGATACAGTATAGTTCAAAAGATAACTGAAAGAAATATGCCTAAAGACGAACAGAAATAACACTTTTATTCAAAGACAATGATTACTCTGAAGTCACCGTGATTCATGGTGTTTCTCTGCATATTACAAAAGGCGGGACATGGTTCTTGATGGGGTGTGTGATTTCACCGGATGGCAGTGCATGCTCTGTAACCTGTTCTCGTGCTCGTCATAGTGTAGCAAATAGTTCTTGTGGTATCTCGTTCCATTCCTCCACCAGCTTTGTCGAAGAGCTGCAGTACGTGCCCCCAACACATTCCACACGCGCTCGATGGAATTTAAAATGGGGGAACGGACAGACCCGTCCATTCACCGAAATGCTCTCGTTCCAAGACCTCTAGCGTCGCGGCTGGTCCCGGTGGAGGTTCGAGTCCTCCGTCGGGCATGGGTGTGTGTGTTTGTCCTTAGGATAATTTAGGTTAAGTAGTGTGTAAGCTTAGGGACTGATGACCTTAGCAGTTAAGTCCCATAAGATTTCACACACATTTGAAGATTTCTACCGTCGCTTTTCGATGTCTTCACGTATTGTCATATACACCTCTGAAGATACGCACATGGGAAAGAGATACAGTGTCACAAGAACTTTGACCGCTGAATGTACTATGTCCAAAGATATGGAGGTCAGTAAGCCCATAAACATAATGCCTCCGCATACCATAACACCTGGACTACCGAAACGATGTTGTTCGACAATGCTTGAAGCATCCTCACCTGGCGAGAGCTGAGAACACGTAATGCGCCCAGGAACATTGTCTTGCTCCTTCTAATGTCCAGAAGACCATCGCGAATCGCGGTGACTACGGTGTTATTATTGTCTGTGACTTAAAGTATAATTTCCTTCAGATACGTTCTGTACTACTCTACTGGCCATTAAAATTGCTACACCAAGAAGAAATGCAGATGATAAACGGGTATTCATTGGACAAATATATTATACTAGAATTGACATGTGATTACATTTTTACTCAATTTGGCTGCATAGATCCTGAGGAATCAGTACCGAGAACAACCACCTCTGGCCGTAATAACGGCCTTGATACGCCTGGGCATTGAGTCAAACAGAGCTTGGATGGCGTGTACAGATACAGCTGCCCATGAAGCTTCAACACGATACCACAGTTCATCAGTTGCTCGGCCACCATTGACCAGACGTTTTCAGTGGGTGAGAGATCTGGAGAATGTGCTGGCCAGTGCAGCACACGAGCATTTTTTCTATCCAGAAAGGCCCGTGCAGCAGCTGCAACATGCGGTCGTGCATTATCCTGCTGAAATGTAGGGTTTCGCAGGCATCGAATGAAGGGTAGAGCCACGGGTCGTAACACATCTGAAATGTAACGTCCACTGTTCAAAGTGCCGTCAATGCGAACAAGAGGTGACCGAGACGTCTAACCAATGGCACCCCATGCCATCACGCCGGGTGATACGCCAGAATGGCGATGGCGAATACACGCTTCCAATGTGCGTTCAGCGCGATGTCGCCAAACACGGATGCGAACATCATGATGCTGTAAATAGAACCTGGATTCATCCGAAAAATGACGTTTTGCCATTCGTGCTCCTAGGTTCGTCGTTGAATACACTATCGCAGGCGCTCCTGTCTGTGATGCAGCGTCGAGGGTAAGCGCAGCATTGGTCTCCGAGCTGATAGTACATGCTGCTGCAAACGTTATCGAACTGTTCCTGCAGATGGTTGTTGTCTTGCAAATGTCCCCATCTGTTGACTCAGGGATCGAGACGTGGCTGCACGATCCGTTACAGCCATGAGGATAAGATGCCTGTCATCTCGACTGCTAGTGATACGAGGCCATTGGGATCCAGCACGGCGTTCCGTATTACCCTCCTGAAGCCACCGATGCCATATTCTGCTAACAGTCATTGGATCTCGACGAACGCGAGCAGCAATGTCGAGATACGATAAACCGCAATCGCAATAGGCTACAATCCGACCTTTATCAAAGTCGGAAACGTGACGGTACGCATTTGTTCTGCTTACACGAGGCATCACAACAACGTTTCACCAGGCAACGCCGGTCAACTGCTGTTTGTGTATGAGAAATCGGTTGGAAACTTTCCTCATGTAAGCACGTTGTAGGTATCGCCACCGGCGCCAACCTTGTGTGAATGATCTGGAAAGCTAATCATTTGCATATCACAGCATCTTCTTCCTGTCGGTTAAATTTCACGTCTGTAGCACGTCATCTTCGTGATGTAGCAATTTTATTGGCCAGTAGTGTATATTGCAACTGTTCTTTCTATGTATGTTCCAAGTTTAATCGGACTATGCTACCTCTCAGTGACACATCATGAGAAAATTGCTTTCATCCTTAAGTTTTGCCCACCAGTGTACTCCTATGGCACTTTGCCTAGACAACTATGGAAGATATTATGTGGGATAGTAAGTTGTGACCTATGGTGGGATGACGCTTTAGAAAAACAGAAAATTATCGCTGGGGACGGATGAACGTCGAGCTGGCAAGAGCAGATATCTGCGAACTGTGAGCGACCGACGCACCTCACTGTCCCCACGTCCACGGTGAGGTGAGTCAGATACCGGATCATCTAATAGTGTAGACCCGCGACGCCATCAGTGGGAGAGTGTCGACCGGGCTGCAGAGGCAGATGCTGGCCAAGCTACCCTCTGTGAACAGCAATAGCTGGTGAGGCGTCTTGTCTCCTCCAGCACTCCAGTTGATCAGCTTGTGTTGCAAAGTGTTCTTCTCCAACCGAACTACGCCCTCCAAGCATTCTTCTTCCAGGCTCCAAACTATCAGCAGTCACTCTCAGAGGCATCACTTGGCCTTGCTCTTCTTTTCCATAACTTACTCTCATGGGTTCTTCTGTAGTGCGATGGCCTTACAAACTCGTTTCTTCTTGGTGTCAGACTGTGCATCTCTCAAATAAATTTTCGTAAAAACGCGTTGCGATAGGAATTTTCGTACTTGGCTGCCACGTATTTATGCCCTTGTGGAAGTTCCTTCTGTCAGGTTTTCGTCCAGTCGCTTCTTCCTTGTAGTTGTACTATCCAGCCGCCATAATTCTTCAGCGAGAGATATTTCTTGTGTCAAAGCGTGCTGTCTAAGGCTTTAGAGTTCATTTTCTATTTATTTTTCGGTATATTTAGGCGGACCAGTTTAAGGCCCTCAGATTCTCTCTTACATCGGGTAAAAAATGTCTACTTGTGCAAAGCTATGTAGGCCTACATACATATCATTATGAGGTTGATAATAATTACCAACATAAATAATAATATTAATTTTGTAAATAAAAGATGCTTTTTTCTTGCCACAATGTATTTTATTTATTCCAGACACATTTCGTCTTTTACATAAGGCACCTTCAGTGGAAACTTGAACGACACGGTTTTGTTTAGATACGTGTAGATTACAAAACATTTCACGTCTTACTGTTTACGTAAATTAATGATTGCTAACAGTTATCTGAGTTTTTGGCTACCATCTGCGTTTCCCCTCATCTGGTCACATGATGGAGGTCGCGCTATAAGTTCACTTACGAAAGCCGGCCGGTGTGGCCGTGCGTACTAGGCGCTTCAGTCTGGAACCGCGTGACCGCTCCGGTCGCAGGTTCGAATCCTACCTCGGGCATGGATGTATGTGACGTCCTTAGGTTAGTTAGGTTTAAGTAGTTCTAAGTTCTAGGGGATTAATGACCACAGATGTTAAGTCCCATAGTGCTCAGAGCCATTTGAACCATTCACTTACGAAACATGAGCACATTTTCACACCACGAACTTTTTTCTTCACAATTTTCGTGTTCTTTTTGCTGATTGCTGTAGAGCACTGTTATTCTTCTGTCACTAGCTGTAATATTTTACCGGAGGTTGTCGTAACTACTGCGTGTTCAATTTTCGGTTAACGTATTTGGTTTGTTTATATACAGGTTGCCAACCTAATTACGAATATGCCGAAAACTAAGGTCTGTTCATTTTTGTTGTATATACATATAATCTTTTGGACTGTTGTTCCACTATTTTAACTATTAACGTAAACAGTGATTAACTCGTTATATTAATTCATCATTCAACAGGGTTTTCAAAATGGCTCTGAGCACTATGGGACTTAACATCTATGGTCATCAGTCCCAACAGGGTTTTCTTTTCTACTTTGCTTTTTTTGCATGTGGTAATTTTCTTGCTGGGTTAGAAGATGTTTTTTATTGTTTATTCCAGTTATTTTCATGTATTATTCTCTATAGGTTGGCATTTGGCTGTGCTCAATAGGTGCATTAAGAATAGGAATAACACTAACTGCCTTAGCACTTTTGTCTTTAATAACATCAGAAACGGTAGGGATGATGAGAGACGGGAAGATTAAAGAGGTAGTGACAAAACTCTGTAGACAAGGGGGACGGGATAGATCGTGGTAATGGACGGAGGGAGTGATTGGCTGAAGCTGTAGACAAATGTGTGAAGCTGAATACTAATTTAATTTATCTGACATTTTGAGGAAGATCTTTCCAAAGTCAGGTTCCTGGTCCAGATACTGATATAGAAAAGATGATTATGTTACGTAGTGGTACTGATAGTATTTTCGTGTGTTGGGAACGGATATTTCTGCTATGCTGTTCGGATAGTGTTAGATTTGAAGATGAATTAGAGAAAGTGCAGCGATTGAACGGACCGTAGAGTTCAGAAAGGCCTTCCAATACGTCTTCCGTCTAACAGCTAGCCGGAACTATATTGGAAGATCCGTTCTAGACTTAGCGGCATTCCTTCCTTTCCCACCATCTGCCCTTGTGGAACTGAATCGTATTCAGCACTTACACTTCTGACTCGAACCAAACCGTACATGAACAGGATCACTCGCTTATTAAATCACTTTACTTTTATACTTGCCATGACATACAAAATTTCTGCCGCGCGAGCGCAATATTGTTGCAAAGTTCTCAGTTGTAAGTACACAAGACAAGCAGGGAGGCTCTGGCAGATGACCTGTATGCAAGGACTCGACTCGCGAGAGATAATATTAAAACAAATAAGGAAAATCAAAAATTAAAGTCATGACCAAGTTAAAGAGTATTTTGAACTCTGCAAGTGGGTAAACAAATGAAATGCGATATTTAGAAGTACAATGCAGTCTTTAAAAGGGCGAACCTAGAGAAAGAGACAAACTAAAAGACAGCTAGGGGTAGATTTTTAAAAGCAGGCAAAAGAATGAAGGGAGGTAACTCTCGTAGTATTAAGGAGGAGAAAATGCTGAACTTCGTCAGAGCCTACAATAGCAACCGATAAGAGAAAATAGGGGAAGGGCTGATCTTACCTGTCATTATGATGCTGTCAGGATTAAACATATACTTCCACTGAAGGGCTGTTTGCAGTAGACAGTGTGAGAATGGGAACTGTCCCTGGCTACAATGACCACTTTTGATTTTATGAATCTTGCGATTCGGGAAATTAAATAAAAATCAGCTCAAATGCTGTGACTCAATCTACTCCTCTATCAAGAAATATATAATTGTACAAGCATAAATAGGAAGTATCCACAAAATCTGTTCAAAAATGGTTCAAATGGCTCTGAGCACTATGGGACTCAACTGCTGAGGTCATTAGTCCCCTAGAACTTAGAACTAGTTAAACCTAACTAACCTAAGGACATCACACACATCCATGCCCGAGGCAGGATTCGAACCTGCGACCGTAGTGGACTCGCGGCTCCAGACTGCACAAAATCTGTAAGTATCGCTGTATCAGTCTTCGCTCTGTAATTTATGAACTTTTCACTAGGTTCATCTTAACCATTTTTGCTTTAACTCAGGTCATAGAGCAAGTAGGTTCCGAATGGGCTTGTAGGTTCTGTGTAATATCTGTCGATTTCCGAGCATGGTCTTGAGATAGGTTATATAAGATTACTGTGCAACGTCCTCAGCCTCTTTTAGAATCAGCAAACGGGCGAAAGACTTCCACGTAGAAGGAGCTTTCTGATTTGATGATTACATCTCACTTAAGCTGTTATCAACTTTGTTCTACGTGAACTGGGACAATAGGGGAATAAGAGTCGACAGAAAAAAGCTCAACAATTGGAGAATTCAGGAGGGTTTTGAGTTATTAGCTAACGACAACAAAGAATTCCATTTGTTACCGCTATTGTCTCCAACTCCAGGTCATTTATCCTCATCTTGAACATTCCGAAAGTCAATAGAATGTATAACAAATGGACCGCGCGTGGAGATATTTTCAGTTACAATACGGCTCTGGAAAATGTAACGAGTACATCTACCTTGAACTACTCGTAAAATGTGTTATAGGGGTAATATGAGACCTGAAATCTTCCGTCGCAACAAAATACGGTGGTAAGCTATTGGTTACATCAATTAGTCAGATCCAAGATGCCCGTAAGTCTATAGAAAACAGCTTCTGCCGAAGAGTTTTACCAGTGCTGACCTCCAGGTGTGAGATATGGACAATGAATGATTTGACCGTGAAAAACCGAGGACTACCCAGAGAACTATGTGAAGGGCTTTACGGACAAAGATAAGGGAAGGCCAACTGACTTACAGTGTGTCACAAACTTCGGCAGCGTTCTAGAAAGGTCAAACTCACCTAAATCGCACTGGGCTGATCATCTTGCCAAAAGATGAGAGATAGGGAAAACTGGTGGCACAGTGAGAGTCTAAGACACAGTCGAAGGTACAGAGAGAGAGAGAGAAAAGCCGTTAGAATGACGGGAGAACGACAGCCGAAAAGGTAGAGAATAGCCCAAAATCTTATCGCTTGTTGTGGGGATGTGCTAAGAAATTTACCTTAAGGTCAAATTTGAAAGCAACTGAAACGTAGGCGACGTTTCTTAATCATTTGTTTCTTGTATCAGTGCTCATGTTGCTGTAATTATTTACCACAGTTTTCTGATCGTTTACAACCATATATTGTAGCTAGTATTTACGAACTTCCAGCTCGCTGCAATAATTGCAAGTCAATAATTTCTATTAATCAGTACAACTAAAACCCAGCCAAAGTAGCAAATTTCACCTTCTTTTATGTACTCGATGACTTCTTTCGGGCCGGGACCCATTTTCAAATCATCATGCCAGACATGTACTTCTAAAAATACAAAAACCATGTCAGAAATACATACGTATTGTGAAGTGCAAATGAACAGTTACAGCGCATACAGATTCTGTATGCGCTCTAACTATTCATTTGCACTTCACAATACATATAGCGTAATGCCTCGTGCAGAGACATATAGATAGTCGTTTTTTCGTCGCTCTATTTGCGAGCGGAACAGGAAAGAATATGACTAATAATGGTACAAGGTACCCTCCGCCACGTGCCATAGGATGGCTGGCGCACTACGTGTAGATGTAGATGGAGAAAGTGTAAGAATACGTCATCTCAACATTCATCAAATTCAACTATCAACAAATCTTATGAAATAAAATAGGTGGGATATAGAGACAGTACTGGTGTTTCGTGTTTAATGTGTTGGTCCGAACTTGAATGTCTTCTAATATGATTCACATTAATGTTACAATAACTTTTAGGGCTGTGAGGTATTTTCTAATTGCGCTCTCTTCCACACCAAGCTTGAATATTGAGACAGAACTGTCAAAAACACAGGATGCGAAATCAACAGTTTACAAATAATTTCATGGTATGACATGACTGTGATAAATAAAAGCAGGCAATTCTTTACTGGAGTTCAGACTGTTTAATCAACATTCGAAGAGTATTAGATATTTTGGTGTCGTATGACCTAAATATTTGGCCGGCTGGAGTGGCCGTGCGGTTCTAGGCGCTATAGTCTGGAACCGAGCGACCGCTACAGTCGCAGGTTCGAATCCTGCCTCGGGCATGGATGTGTGTGACGTCCTTAGATTAGTTAGGTTTAATTAGTTCTAAGTTCTAGGCGACTGATGACCTCAGACGTTAAGTCGCATAGTGCTCAGAGCCATTTGAACCTAAATATTTCCAGTATTTATCCCCCTTCTAATTAAAAATGTAAACTTCTTCTTCACCTTCTCCTTTCTTAATTCCAGACTCTCCTCAGAAAAATTCGTCAATGTGAAGTATATTCTCTTATATACAGCGTAAAAGATGTTCGGTTCTATCTGTTAACTGTTGTCTGTAGATTTTTTTCGCGTAAGATAAAAAAGAAAGGAAGAAAGATTAGGCTTCAACGTCCCGTCGATGAAGAGGTCGGTAGAGACGGAATCCCAGTTCGGAAAAGGGAAAGGGAACCGGCAGGAAATCGTCCCTGTCCTTCCAAATCAATCAGCTAGACATTTGTTTTAAGCGATTAACAAAAGAAATCGCAGAAAACTGAATGGCTGGATGAGGATTTGAACCACCATCCTCCCAAATACAAGTCCACTGTCTCGCTACGTCGCTCGGCCATACGAGGCGGCGCAATATCGTTTCTCAGTGATTTGGATCAGAGTTCTGATAGCTTCTCAATTCTTTTTGGAGACCACCAGTACCAAGGACGTGTCAGAGGGTACAAAAATTATTCTGAAGGTGAAAAAACCGCCGTTAGAAGTTCAGTATGTGGAAAAGGTCTCCTGGGATACTGAGCAACTTTGTGAGTTGGTGCATGTGGAAGACAAAGTACAGGTGGACCCTAACCTACGTGAGGCCATGAACCATTCTTCCCAGTAGCATTGCACAGTAACTTCGTGCATGTAAGTGAATAAAACAGCATCCCGTTCGAGTTCTGTTGGTTTTCTTTGACAAACTGACCACTCCAGTTACTTTTGACTTGCGTGATAACGATTTTATGAACACTTGCACAGTCATAACGTTAATGGTGCGGTTGTCAAAATCATCTAACACTGATATCAATCACAGTATCTGGAACCTGATTTCTGACATTTTCCCTATGTAACTTACGAAATTTATAAATATTTGTATCCACCCGAACAGACTATTCCGTTACTCTGTGTAACATTCCAACGACTGACAGTATAAACGTTGCACGTGGCCTTTATCGGAACCAGATAGTAAGCACATGTATGAGTATCGGTTGTGAGATGACGATTAGATCAGTCATCGAAATTTCGCTTAGCAAAATCATACTGATTACAAGCAGGAGCAGAACAGTCAGTGAAGCTGCGAGAAACGCAAAACTTAGGTATGCCCTTACGTTAACCGACAACAGAAACAGACCAGCTGTCGTGCGGAAAAACCTACGTCGTCATGGTATAGGCAAAGTAAAAGCTGCAGTTGGTCCAATTGTCCCAGCCAAAGAACTGAACCGGTACTTCACATTACTTCATTCACAGTTGAGTCACTATCAGAACAGAGACTCATTGATTACTTCCTGGAGGTAAACGACAATAGCCACGAAAAATTCCATTTAAAGTAAGTTACGTGCAATACCGTGTATCAGATTATCACCTACTGGGCACGATGGCATCACAGTCCAAATGATTAAGCTTGTTATTGACCCACTACTGCCCATTATAACAGATATCTTCAACCGCTCATTAACCACATGTGTTTTCCCTGAGGCGTGGAAACAGGGACTGGTTAAGCCAATTCATAAAAACGACGTTGACTCAGAACCCTCTGGCTACCGACCTATTTGTATACTGTCCAAGACCTTAGAATATAATCCACAACCAGCTAACAAACTACCTAACCACAAATACCCTATTAGACGAATGCCAATCAGGTTACCTTAAACATCGAAACACAACTTCTGCTTTTAAAAAAGGTAACAGATGATCTGAAACATACCATGGACGCACAAGACGCGACTATCAAGTGCTTCTTAGACTTCAGCAAAGCCTTTTTCACTGCGACTTCGACAATTTACTTGCCAAACTTAGTAGCCTAAATTTCTCGCCAAGCACGGTGGAAGGGTTTCGCTCATATCTGACGTCTCGCCAACAACCTTTCGTATTCGGCAGCATAAAGTCACAATGGAGGCAGGCAGTATCGGGTGTCCCCAGGGTTCGGTATTAGGTACTATACTCTTTTCATTGTGCGTAAATGATGTACCATCAGTTTTGTTTTCCTGCAAATACCATATGTACGCTGATGACTTCCAGTCGCATCTAAATGCAAAACCAGTACACCTGAACATAGCTATGGAGAAGTACAATACCGACTTGTGTGCACTGTCAAAATGGGCGCAGGGTGTAGGGTTAAAGCTCAACCGACCCAAAACCTACGCCCTACTGGTTGCTCATTCTAGGCTCATTTAGCACGAAGGGAATCGCTACAATCTTTAATACTAAATGGGAAAAAATAACAACTTCTCTCCGTCAGCAAACAGTGTAGGAGTAATAATAAACAAAAAATCTAAATTGGACTGATAATGTAACTGCAGTGTGCAAGACGGCATCAACATCTCTCCATGTCCCCTTTACTTCCAATTATTGATTATAGTGATGTTTCTTGAAGGTCTTTCTCAGGAAAGCTCACGGCGCCTGGAACTGGCTTTGCGTCTTTGTCTTCGTTATCTCTGTGATGTTCGACCCTTTGATCATAATTCAAATGGTTCAAATGGCTCTGAACACTATGGGACCTAACATCGGAGGTCGTCAGTCCCCTAACCTAAGGACATCACACACATCCATACCCGAGGCAGGATTCGAACCTGCGAGCGTAGAGGTCACGCGGTTCCATACTGAAGCGCCTAGAACCGCTCGGCCAAACCGGCCGGCGATCATATTTCGCAATCATCTGCATGGCTATTCCTGGCTGCGTGCAGACAAGAGCAGAGATTTCCATACCCTCTGACTTCTCTACTGTCTTACCAACGTACACTGTTTCCATCTCTCCTCGACATTAAACACCGGTTCCCATCGGAGCAAAACCCTTTCTGCCCCACTCCATCGTTCAGCGACTTTCTCTAAGTTCTTCTCAGTAGCAGAAACCAGACTCAGGAATAACCTCCCGCAACATGTTAAAGAAATGAATAACGTCTCCAGCTTCAGAAGACAGCTAATGACATAGCTACTAAAGCAACAATAATGATTATCATTGTCCCTGTAAGCACTCGTTATCCTTGTACATCCTTCTTTTCAGCCAGATACTTCTCATTTGCCTGTATTCTCAGTTGGTGCAGTCTCCTTAAATTTCCTTTCCCAGAACTCGCTCTATCAGAAAGCATCTGTTTTGAAAACACAAAAATTCTTTTTATTTCTGCCAGTCATTATTGTTGTTATTGTCATTATTATAATTATATGTATTACAAGTATTATTATTGTTATTATTGTAACTAGTATCACTATCAGTGGCAGCCATAGCAGTACCACAACTACTGTCTGTATTAACATTATTAGTTCATAATCAGTATTACTTGCTCACATTGTCAAAATAGATCCTCAAATCATTTTAATACTATTTGTCATGTTAAAATTGTCATTTCTTAGGTAATTATTGTGTGAAAAAAGGTACTGTACGCGCGAAACGTTGATCCGATGTAAGGAGGTCCTGGTGGCTCTAATCAGGTCAAGTTAAATAAACAAATGAATAAAAAAAACGGATATGGCTATCCGGTAGAAGACCCAGATGAAATTTCCGAGAGCCAGGATTTAGTCAAGAGATATGCGAGCGCTGTAGAGTCTCTGTGAGTGTGTGTGCCTGTTGAGCGGCCATGGATGAGCATCAGGAGTCGCTTTTCATGTGAAGTCCGTATCGTGACGATCTGCTGTTAGCGTGGCTACACTAAACTGGTGCCTCTAAGTAGCCAGTTGGTCTGTTTCATAAATAGGCGTAATGTAGAACAACATTCCATTGTCTGCCCAACTACCGACTCTACATTTAATGTTATTAACTTGGAGTATTTTTGCTGAAGTATTTATTTATATTTTATTCTGAATTAAGTTAGTCATGACATGTTTTATTGCAGAGACAACAGGCGGTCCTTTCTAGAATTTTATACCAGTCGGTAAGAACACTGCAGTTATATGTATTCATAACAGTAGGTACGTCTGTCTGTTTCTCTCTCTCTCTTTGTTTCTCTTTCGATGCAGCGTGAGATAGATGAATATGGCTACACTGCTGGACATAACGCTCCTCCATACGCTTTTTGGATTTTGGATGTTCTTCCTGGCTCTTTATTTGAAACTCTTCTTTTTCTTTTTCTTCCAGTATTTGTTCTAGACTTTAATTTTTTCTTTGTGATTTCCGCTCTGAGACGATAACTGATCAAGAGATTGCGGAATTACAGAGAAAATGCAATGCAGTGTTGCATAAAATAGTGTTTGTTACATATCTCGTCAAATTGATTTCTTCTTGTGTAATGGTTTGGCTTTGGTGTTCTTATATCTAAAAGAAACCAAGAAAACATGAGCAAGGAGCTATACAGTTATTCATATTAACTGTCGCGAATCACTAGAACAGATTGCGATATCCTACACGAGCACTGGGAGACAATAGCCCACGATAATTTCCCACTTTGTTAAAGTCTCCATAGAGCGTATCCCGATCATTCTGATACGATGGTGTATGTGAGCAGACTTCCAGAAAAAGAAACTGATGAAACCTGAGAGTTTCTGGGTGTATCGTCATGAAACAGCTTGTTTTCTTGTGTGTCATCTTCGCTGGATATTTTCCGAGCAAAGGCATCATAACAGCTGTAGGCTGGAACTCATTCTGGAATGTATCGACAGTAGATTTGTTGAAGAATCGCTCGTAGCAATAGCTCGAAATTTTAACAAAATGATCGAAAACCAGAAACGAGATAATGTATCCAATTGTTGGGCAACTTAGCAGATGCTGATCTGTAGTCGGGAAACTCTGTACATTCTTGCCGTAAGACCTAAAGGAAACTCAGGATATATATTAAACCAGCAGCGACTGTGCAGTGGTACAGAAGTCAGTAACTCGCTAAAAACGGACGCGAAACCACAATGACTGAATTTGAAAAGGGCATCGCTTGCGAGAAAACCTCTTTAACAACAGATAGTCTTAGAGTGCATTATCTGACACACAATGTGCGTTAGTATGCTTCCTACACCCGTAGCTCTTTCTGCGTAACACAGTAGATGACAGAGGTCTTCAAAGAATGAATGCAAAGTTATTTTATCTTCTGTAGAACTTTTAATTGTTCTGATCCTTTGACTGCGTGGCGAAATTCTTGGGGATTAAGGCACTGCCAACAAAATTCCTCCGGTCTTCCAGTTACTCTTGTTTCGTTGTAGCGAAGTTTCAATCCGTTAGAAAAGAACTTCTGTGGGCAAGGAAAAACTCGTGAAGAATTTATTTTCGTGTATTTTATCGTAAGCTACTCAGATAATAACGAGGCCACCACAAAGAAATATCGAAACAGTCCATATACAAGCGGAACTCTTAACTTAACACTTAAACCAGAGGTCTATATTATTTACGGTCATCCTTAAGTTTTACTAGGTCGTTTCCGGTCTCTTTATATATATTTTAACTGTGTAGACGTTCTGTCATTGATGTACGAGGCCATGAGAAAAAGTAATCCCTCCTAATTTTTTATGTGAAAGCTCTTAAAGCTTTCCAAATAAAACAAACTTTATTAACATTCTACGTCCTTATTCTTTATGTCTACATATTTATTTCTCAACATCGTCATCCTGGCGACGAAGACATTTCTTGCAACGAGAGACCAGTTTATTGATACCACCACTGTAGAATGTTTGACTTTGTTGCCGGAACCACAAGTTTACCTCTGTTTGAACCAGTTCATCACTATCAAAGTGAAGTCATCGAACGTGTTTCTTAACTTTTGGAAACAGCTGAAAATTGTACGGGGGAATAGTGAAGACTGTATGTAGGATGATCGAGGACAGTGAACCCAAGGAGTCTGACTGTTGCAGATGTCGCAGCGCTCATGTATGGTCTGGCATTATCATACTGAAGGACAGGATGCTCTATGTGTGGAACATCTCTGCCAATTCGAAACTCGATTACAGCACGCTGTTTCTCAAGCACCGACATAGTTACGTTACATACCGCCCTGTAGCACGCTGCAATTCGGGGCCCTCTAGCGGCAGAGGATTGCAAATACGTAAACGGATAAATATGTAGAATGTTAATAACATTTGTTTTATAAAAAAAGGTTTAAGATTTTTCACGTAAACAATTCGGAGGCATTATTTTCCAGCATACCCTCGCGTAGTAACAAGGAGGTGTGTGAACTGATCTAGCCACTTTACACGTATTTGTAATTGTGTGATTTCCGCTGAAACAAACCGTGGCAAGTTCCTTTTTCATTATTATCAGATAGATGTTCGTGCATAACACCTAGTGAGCTAGCTATCAGATCGATATTAACGGTTGCGAAGAAGGACAAGAATAGAGAGAACAATGGGAATATAAGTCTTATATTGTGTCCAGCGTTCGTATTACAAACGGCTTAGCCGCTTAATGAGAGGACATTATTTAGTACGGTCTAGTATTTCGTGACCGCAGTGTGTCTCAGACAATGCAGTTCAACTGTACAGTTCTAATGTTGAGACCGATGTCTAGTGTTCTCTACAATGAATTATAGCCTTATGCTCTGTACGTGCAAGATCCAGGTATCGAAGATCTCCAGGACATCAATTACAGATATTTTTTTGTATTTTACATTTGCCTCAGTATCTGATCACTGACACTCGCTTTATTCTACCTCTTAGCATCTGTTTGTACTCTATTTTGATCAGTAGCATTAGCCACTAGAGGTGCTGTACAGACGGTAATCACAGAAACAGTGAGTTATTCGTATGCACAAACACAATTGTTCTACTTGCTACTATCCGCAAACTGAATAGGATAGGCATTTGGTGGGGAGGGGGGGGGGGGGGAGGAGCAAATCATACTAGTACGCTACATACCCGACGCCTCGGCCCAGAATTCAGGTTGAGGAGCAGATGAAATGAAATTAAAGTGAACCTTTTTTCTAATTTTTACGGAGCTTATTTCCAGAAAATCATTTAAAGCTTCCTCATTTTGTTTCCATCCATTGAAATCCATTTTAAATCTTGTTCCATTTTAATATAAGAAAACAATACTACCGTGGTTGCTTCAGTGGCCTTCTTTCATAATATACATGTAAGTACTACAATTACAAGCGAACTATTAGCTATAAAGAGAGATGAAAACCTTCCATCAGAGACGTCTGCTATGTCTGCCTAGATGAATCTTTTTATCGAGTGTCACATATCAAAGAACATCGAAACACTGTTTCCTAAGTACCAAACAACACTGTTTATCATCTCTAGGTTGCAGAAACGCTCACTACAAAAAATTCACCTCCGCACCAGTAATTCCTATGCGTAATGTGTTTATACTTTACTAAATAGACTATAGTTCTCGATGCGTGTGAAGTTTAGCTTCTTCTTGTTTCTTCACGTCATCATGCTTATTTCCTTACGTCTATTCTTAGAGCATCCGCTGAACCTTTCTACTGTAATGGATGACATTGATCATCCTAAGCGTTTCTTGTCCTGTTGGCTGGTAGTTTGTGGTCGGATTTCATCTGTCATTATGATGGCGAGAATAGATGTACTGATCATACATTCATTGAGGATATCTTCTGCATTAGGACACTAAGCGTTAGGCACCTAAGATGTAAATATAGATAGTGTCCATGTGTTTTGTTTTTGGGGTCATTGGGGAACTGGTTATATTAAATGAGGCATTCATATTTTTAGCATTGGAAATGTTGGGTCATAATGAGCACTCACAGTGTATAGACGATTAGCACAGAAAAGGTCAGAAAGTTGCTTTAATGCACCAGTCAGATAAAATAAAAGGTGAATAATTTTGCGCGCTTGTTTTCTTTCTCATTCTCACGGTATTGCTTCTGCCCAATAACTGCGTCAATGTATCAGAGGTTCTTAATCAGATGAAGTTCTGTTGGAAACCGTCTGAAATTAGGCTTAATTTTTGACTCATGGTTGCCCTCGTGGAAATCAAAAACTTCTCTTTTCGTTAGTTTTGAGGTGAAAGAGTTTAGTCTGTAGCTTTCAGTTAAGTCTCTGACTAGTTTATTGGGCTTATCTTCCACTAATTCAAAGCTCGAGCTGTGAGTAGCCACAGCTAGACAATCCATGTAAAGGACGACCTCCACTCATCATTAACATAGATGTTACATAAAATTATACTTCTTGTTGATAATTAGAATAATGGAACGCTGACTGGGAAGTAATTGTTCGACCAGCTCAAAAAAAGCTAAGATTCCTATCTACTGAATGACGTTTCGATAAATATCCTATGACATTCATCGTCGGCATTTAATTTTGAAATGCATGCAAGAGTAATGAGTTTGTTTTCGAATCCAAGGATAATTCGCTGTGACGCTCAAAATCTGATCAGCGTAGGATTGTGCGAGTTTGAGCCATACCTATGTATCAAGGTCCTTCCTTTTCATGAGAGGTGCGAGCCGGACTAATTGCAGTGTCTATTGCAAAACACAGCAAATGTTTGATGACACTAGCTGCTACAACATTTCTGTAAAGCCAAGATGTTTCAGCTGTTTGCTCATGCTGCCTTGCCTTGTACGAGTTTTACTTACGTGAACTTGTAGCTTTTTAAGGATAAATTGGTTGGACATCTGATTTGACACGGCACCAGTTATGTCACCGAGTCTACAGTTTTCGATGGTCATCAAACAGATCACTTTCTTAGTTCCAGTGTTCATAGTTCATTGTCGGATGCTACACCTATGCCACTCTGTGGACTACAGTCAATGTCTCAGTGGACCGTAAACCAGCAGTTTCCTTGTTCATCAAAATCTAATTTAAGGAGTCATTAGAACTCATTAATGACTTTGTAGTAATGGACATGTACAAGTACATACTAGAATCAACTTACTTCCTGTACAAGGGACGGTATATCTAATAATCTGACGGAGCAGTCAAGGCTGCTTTCCTTATGGAACGTTTTGTGGAAGCAGAGTTGCAATCATCCTCAGACAAACCTACTTATTGCTGCCACTACGTGTACGTCACATTTGTCACATGACCACAAGGCTTGGAACATCCTAACTCTTGCTGCCCATTGGGTAACTATGACCAACGTGGACCCAGAGCTGAATAGACGCAGTTACTTGACGTTATGGTGAAGTGGAGGTGCCGGCCGCGGTGGCCGAGCGGTTCTAGGCGCTTCAGTCCGGAGCCGCGCGACTGCTACGGTCGCAGGTTCGAATCCTGCCTTGGGCATGGATGTGTGTGATGTCCTTAGGTTAGTTAGGTTTAAATAGTTCTAAGTTCTAGGGGACTGATGACCTCCAACGTTAAGCCCATAGTGCTCAGAGCCATTTGAACCATTTTTGAAGTGGAGGTGAGATAGTTCACTCGGACATCGAGTATACCGCAAGGGTACACATAGTGATAAGAACTGTCAACATTCATCAGAAATGAAATGATCGTATGGCATTGTTGGCCACGGTGACCGATCGGTTCTAGGCGCTACAGTCTGGAGTCGCGCGACCGCTACGGTCGCAGATTCGTGGTCTGCCTCGGGCATGGATGTGTGTAATGTCCTTAGGTTAGTTAGGTTTAATTAGTTCTAAGTTCTAGGGGACTGATGACCTCCCACGTTAAGTCCCATAGTGCCCAGAGCCATTTGAACCATTTTTTTGTTGGCCGGGAGACCCCATTCGGGGGAGTTCGGCCGCCGTATCGCAAGTTCTTTCTAGTTGACGCCACATCGGCGACTTGAGGGCCAATGACGATGAAAGTGATGATGAAGGACACACAACACCCAGTCTCCTGCCGGGAATCGAACCCGGGCCTCCTGCGTGGTAGGCGGTAACGCTACCGCTACCCTACGGAGGCGGACAACATTCATCAGAAAAGAATGGCATTCTGAGTGGCCTGTCAGACGACGCGACTGTTCCCTCTGAATTACGTCATACGTGAGATGTCTTTCACAGGCATCTTTATTCCTGTCATCAGATCAGGCAGAAAGAGCGTTTCGGCATAAAGCTACCACGCAAACCTAGGAAGGACAGGAAAAGCGAAAGACGGTAGCGTATCTTCCGTACGCATCGGCAATTTCAGCGGAAGTCAGCAGAGAAGAAGTACAGAATGAAGTGCATAGAATACTTACAGGACGACAAAAGCAATCTACGCGAAAGCCCAAAAGATGTCTAAGCCTCACGTTAAGTTCCGAATTTGTAGCACTCTGCGTCAGTACGCTGTAGGGCGCTCCGTAGATTACAAGGCAACAAAAATCCTGCAACAGATGCCTGCATTCTAGGGCAATGTTATAAGGTTGGCAGAAAACCGCACGAACAGAAAAGCTACAGGTTCGGCATGTTCTCATTGCTCCCTCTAAAATCACCGAAAGAGCGAAAACAAGCTTGATCTCAGAAACATCAGTTCTTAGTCTTCCAGGTTGCCAGCCGCCGCCCGTGAAAATGCTCTTCACCCAAATAAAACAGGACAGTTCAGACTGAGAGGTCACTGTTGGTGCATCTCGATTGATAAAAGTCCAAACACAACCTCCGTCAAGTGCGACAACGCGCGATTAAGTATCTCTGGATTCAACATTGAGTTTTAGTGCCCCTTGTTTTCGTGCGCGTGCAAGCGCTGCAGCTGTGGAAGTGGGCCTACAAGGTGTGGTCAAAGGACGTATTTGAAAGGTAGCCAGGTAGTGTACTGAATTTTAAGTTCTTATGTCGGTAGAATATTCTACAGTAAATCACAAACAGGGAATATCATCCAAGGTTGAAACATTCACGAAAGTTGAAGGTTTATTCGAAGCTCGTAGCACGATTTTGCTCCTGTAATTCAATAACAGCATTCGAGAAAGGATATAACATACTAAAAGCGACATCTCAATCCATTGTGCTTAATGAACTGCACCCAAGCTATTATCAGATAATACTAATTATGAAACAATCCATCTTCGACAAGGAGAGGAGTAGTTATCAACGAAGTGAGCAAGCTTGTGGGAGCCTTATAACCTACACCTGTGAATGGACAGTGTACGAAAAACCGACTGCAGGTCCTTTGCAAGCCAAAATCACATGGCAATTATCGCATATGAGTAGGTTTTGGGGGATTTAGTACCTGGCGATAATGCCGTTGTCGAAATGCTGTGGCAAAAGAAACACGAGAAACATGTGGCACACACGAGAGGATTTCATCAGGTTTACTTTGTGCTTTGTGTGCGTCTCTCTATTACTGATTTGAGAAGTGCTGCTAAAAGGTGCAGTCCATACATCAGACCACTCGACCCGACCCATCTGCCACAATGTGTTGCAACTGTGACATCGTAGTTCCTCTTACACACTTGATGTGTAGGTCCGCCAGCCTCTCTGGACCACAACTCAAGCCTTTGAAAGAGCAGGACTGCCCGAAAACAAGCGGCCCCCTGAGGGCATCAGTGTCAGAACATTATCCTTTACTCACACTAGATTTTTTTAATACATTCATAGACAAAAAAGAGGCACCACGAAGGAATTATCCGAACGAAGCGGATATCGATAGTTGTGATGTACATGTATGGACAAACAAATCATTACAGTTTCAGAAAAATTGGATGATTTATTCAACAGAAAGGCCTTCGTAAACTGAGCAAATCAGCAACGTGTTGGTCTACCTCTGGCCCAAACGCAACCAGTTATTCTGCTTGGCATTAATTGACACAGTTGTTGGATGTCCTCCTGAGCAATACCGTGCCAAATTCTGCACAATCGACGAGTTAGATCGTCAAAATTCCAAGTGGTTTGGAGAGCCCCGCCAATAATATTCCAAACGTTCTCAATTGAGGAGAGATCCGGCAATCTTGCAGGCCAAGGTGGGGTTTGGCAAGCACAAAGACAAGCAGTAGAAACCCTCACCGTGTGCGGGAGGCCATTATTTTGCTAAAATGTAAGCACCGTCACGGATGACAACCAAAACACTCTCAAAAGAAATGGCACTCCGGACCCTCACTTTTGGTTGTCGGACCGTATTGCGGGCGACAGTCTTACTGGTATCCCATCGCTGTCCAGGACGTCTCCAGACATGGCTTCGCTGGTCATCGGGATTCAGTTCGAAGCGGTACTCATCAGTGATGATAGTTCTACTCCAGTCAATGAGATTCAGGGCTGAAAATGTGTTGGAGACAGAGATGGAATTCAACCTGACTGTCGGCCGCCTTGTGACCTTACAACGAGGAGTGATGGTAAGGGATGCCATTTCTTTTCATAGCAGGATCCCTTTGTTTGTCATCCGAGGCACTCTTACGACACAGCCATACGTCGAAGATATTCAAAGCCCCGTTTTTTTTGCCCTTCATGGCAAGCCATCCTGGGCTGACATTTCCGTAAAATAATGGCCGCACCCATACGGCGAGTGTTTCTACTATGTGCCTTTGTGGTTGCCAAACCCCATTCTGGCCAGGAAGGTCTCCGGAAATTTCCCCAACTGAGGGCGTTTGGAGCCTTATGGACAGGGACTTCCAGCCAGCTTGGGATGGTCACTATCCAACGCGCCAGTCTATTAATATTTGGAGCGATATCCCTCAGGAGGAAATTCGAAAACTCTGTCAATCAGTGCTAAGCCGAATAACTGTTTGCATAAGGTTAGATGGGTCAAATGGCTCTGAGTACTATGGGACTCAACTGCTGTGGTCATCAGTCCCCTAGAACTTAGAACTACTTAAACTTAACTAACCTAAGGACATCACACACATCCATGCCCGAGGCAGGATTCGAACCTGCGACCGTAGCAGCAGCGCGGCTCCGGACTGGAGCGCCTAGAACCGCACGGCCACCGCGGCCGGCATAAGGTTAGAGGTGGACCAACATGTTACTGACTTGTTCAGATTGCGAAGCTCTCTCTCTTGAATAAATCATCAATTTTTTTATGAAATTGTAATCATTTATTTGTCTGTGTATGTACATCACATCTGCCGATTTCCGTCTCATCCGGATAATTCCTTCGTGGTGCGTTGTTTCTTCAGGTCTTTGAGTGTACTTAGCCTGTCTGTCAATCAACACTGTATATGCATAGTGACTAACTTTTGAGTGACAGAAAAATGAATCTATAGTTTTACTCTGTCTACAACTAAATTTACACATGCCTACGGGGTGCTGATTCCTCCACAAGCGTCTACCACTACACCGCTAGCCATTAAAACAGCAACGCTAGGAGGGATAACAAATACCGAAAGTTTACTTATTTGCATGTGATTTGAGGGTTATGAAGGGCACGAAATTTGGTACGCAGAGCTGCACCTCTGGTAGCAACAGTGGTTCTAACCTGGCTGGGCATCGAGTCGAACTCAGTTTAGATGAGAGGTGAAAGTTCGTATTTCATACTGCTTCAAGTCTACGGCTGATTTCATCAATCACAGTGACTGGAGAGTGGTGGCAGGTCCATTTCTCGTCAACCAACAACCAGATGTGCTCAGTGGGTGACAGATATGGAGAATGTGCTGGCCCGGACAACAGCCTGTCAAGGTACGACAGTGAAGTTAGGTGCTGGGCCCATATTACGATGATTCATCAAAGGACGACGTGGTGCAACTCATGCCTCAGAGCGCAGCACTATCGGCACACCTCTCTCTCTACTGTCGGACCAAGGCAAGCTGCGACAGTGGTCACCACTGCTTCTAACAGCCCGTTTCCCAACTCAAGGTTAATGATGTGGCTGTACGATTCTGCGCGGCCGAGCAAATAATATCTCTGTCATCTCGACCGCTGATCGTGCTGATCAATTAAGGTACTGCAGGGCAATGAGTATGGCCCTCCTGAACCCATCGATTCCATTTCAAAATGACATTCGTGTGATTCCGGCCAATGTGAGTACCAATGTCATCGAATAATAATCCTGCGCCGTGAAATTGGAAATATTGGAAACATAATACAATCTTGTCATAAGCAAGCAACATTCAGATGTCATATCTGACTGAGAAATCAGCTGAGTAATCTTTCTTTATATACGCAACCCAAATGCCATTGCTCCAACCTACTTTATGCGGTTGCACATAAACGCTAATCATCTGCACATCAATTACGTAGTACCTATCGTACAAGTATGACATTTATTGCAAACCATCTACGTTAGTTTGCAATTTTGACATTCAGGAAAGTTTACAAAGACGTCATGGTAGATCCCTTGACAATTATGCCAACCCAGCATCTCTTGAGAAACAACACTAAGACAAATAAAAGACGCACTACGAAGGAGTTATGCAAATTGGTCACAAATTGATATTCGTACAAGTATCGATAGAAAATGCAAAATTGTAAAATTTGGCTGTCGATGGATGAATGTGTCATGCTGCAGCGCAATTTCACCGTTCTACTGGCATGGAAAGTAAACAGGGATATGTCGCTACCAGGGCATAAAGTCTTTGCGAACTTCGTTCTGATTGTTGGACAGTAACTATGCCTCGCAGACAGGTTGGCTCTGAGCACTATGGGACTTAACATCTGTGGTCATCAGTCCCCTAGAACTTAGAACTATTTAAACCTAACTAACCTAAGGACATCACACGCATCCATGCCCGAGGCAGGATTCGAACCTGCGACCGTAGCTGTCGCGCGGCTTCGGACTGAGCACCTAGAACCGCTCGGCCACCGCGGCCGGCTCGCAGACAGGGGCGTGAACAATACTCGTATACGCAGATATGCGATTGCAGACTTTCTCGGCGTATTTCAGCTATAAAATCTTCACGGGTTATCAGCCGAGTGGTGTTGACTCCTAGTCGCAACGTCTCAACGGACTGCGTATCCATCATCTTCAGGCGAAGTGTCGGGATGCTGTCAGTCGCGCGCCTTTGTACCCGCTGGACCGCTTTCATTAACCTCTGTTCACTGACAAGGTCGTCTGTAGTAATGTCGGGCAGATTCGTCATGGAATCTCTTTGACTGGAGTAGAATTGTCTTCACTGATGAGTCCCACTTCGAATTCAGCTCCGATGACTAGCGAAAACGTTTCTTGAAAAACCCCGAACGCCGGTGGGATACCAACCTTACAGTCGCCCACCTTACGACCCGACAACCACGGCTAATGGTCTGAAGTGCCATTCCATTTCATAGCAGGACCCTTTTGGTTCTCATCCGCGGTAATCTTACAGCACAGCGGTACGTCGATGATACTCTACGCCCCGTTTTGTTTCCCTTCATTACTAGTCTTCCTGGGTTACATTTCATCAAAATAATTCACGCTCGCGCAAGTCGAGAGTTTCTACCGCTTGTCTTCGTGCTTGCCAAACTCTACCTTGAGCAGCAAGGTGGCTCAATCTCTTCCCTCTCCACCCCCCCCCCCCCCTCCCTCCCAGTTGAGAACGTTTGGAGTATTATAGGCAGGGTCCTCAAAATAATCTCGGGATTTTGACGATTTAACTCGCCAGTTGTACAGAATTTGGATCAATATCGCTGAGGAGGGCATCCAACAACTCTGTCAATCAATGCCAAGCCGCATACCTCATCCATAAGGGCCAGAAGTGTACCAACGCGTTATTAATTTGCTCAATTTGGAAAGCTACTTCTCGTGAATAAATCATCCAATTTTCTGAAATTGTAATCATTTGTTTGCCTGTACATGTACATGACATCTATAGGTTTCCGTCACATCCCATTCGAATAAATTCATTCGTGGTGCGCTTTTTATTTATTTTTAAAATTTTTCTATGTGTACCAAGAGTCAGCTGGAGGAGGTACATGAACTGTTAGCGGTGTACATATTCCAGACTTGTGGCTGGATCTTGGAATCTCTCTGAAACTAATTGGATTGCTGCAGGGCTTTGATTCTTAACGTTAGGGTAGTGAGAAGTTTAACCCTGTCTCGCGGGTTAAAGTGAGGACACTGAAAATCTGTAGTGAATTAAGCTCAGCCTAGGAAAGTTCGCTCATCCGTTTTCTAAGAAAAAAGCATCAGTGTCTGTGAGAAGACCAGATAGATCCTGCAGAGACTGGCCTCCAAATACCTGCCCAAATCTGAGGTACGCGGTTGTTGTATTGGTATTACGCACTATGTATCATTTATATACATTTGTCTGTCGAATCATAATCTGGATTGTATAACGTAAGTGTGGTCCTGCAGTGTCCAGACGTATCTAATTATTTATTTATTTGTAGTTGTTTTGCATATAGGACTGCTTCGTAGAAACCAAAGCGGACCTCAACTTTTATATTGTACAACAACTATTCCTATATAATTTCATTTGTTAACCATTTGAAAGAGAGAACAATTTTCAGATAACTTGTTTATTACTAGGAAAACACTACTTACTGACTAAATTTACTAAACTAAGATCTCAGTCCCTACTTAATGTTGTGGCGTAACAAGCTAGTTACGCCACACTGAGAAGGGAGCCGAAAGGCACGCGTACACACACGCCGACTGGCGTCAAGTCTGGAACAGGATACGTTATGACTGCTATAAAGAAAATACGTAGCTTTGGAATATACTTAACTTTATTCTTTGTCGGTTTACAACGTTCTTCTGGAGACATTTATACGATAACTCTCAACTAGGTAAGGCTAATGGCGCCTTGCTAGGTCGTAGCCATGGACTTAGCAGAAGGCTATTCTAACTGTCTCTCGGCAAATGAGAGGAAGGCTTCGTCCGTATTGTCGCTAGCAATGTCGTCCGTACAACTGGGGCGAGTGCTCGTCCGTATCTCCAGACCTGCCTTGTGGTGGCGCTCGGTCTGCGATCACACAGTGGCGACACGCGGGTCCGACATGTACTAAATGGACCGCGGCCGATTTAAGCTGTCTGGCGGTGACACCATACTTAACAACACTTACTTCAAAAATAGACTGTCGGTTTCTGACACTAGCACACTGTTTCTAAAATCCACGAGATCATGAACAGGCCGAACAGTTGAAAAGCGTTAACTTGTGCAATTGTTTCAAAGATTTCACTGGTCTGCAATACTTTCTCATTGTACCACTTAGCGCCGCTTGCAGCACATACTTGTCTTCCAGTTGAGGTTAATTCTGTGATTCCAGTAGGGACTTGAAATGCAACAATGGCGAGTTTCCAGTCTTTTGGATACCTCTGGTCTCTGTGCAGCAACAAGTTGCAGAACACCACCCCAGAGTCCAAAGAAGGTAACTCCTAGCCCTCCCCGATGCTCATTACCCCGTGCATGCAGCTCTCCATCGCGAACTAATTTATGTTTTTTTTTTTCTTTATAGCAAATCAGTGTTATTCTTCTCCCATCTTTGAAGACAAACCTCCAGTTGTCCCCTGAATACTTACTCGACTATTTTGTTTAACTTGCATCACTTTGATTTGATCGCTATGAGGGTTTCCCTGCTTCATCTCCTGTGTCAGCTCTTTCGTGGTGGCGAGATCTCTAAAGTGAATGCAGTGCTTAACAATATGGCCCATCATTCCAATTTATACACAGTCACTATTACCGTCAAATGGACGTCGATGTCGTTTTCTGTTCAATTACAGAAGGTAAGGTCTTTGTCCTGTAAGAAAATGGGTCTTACCCCTCACTTCGTTTGAAGTCTTCCCCTCACACATCGCCGCGTCGTCCTATCGACCCTGCATGTTGGAGGACGGTTGCGCAGGTGGCGGACGGTGTCGCAGTGGCCGGAGCAGCAGCTGCTGGGCATGGTGTCGTGCGCGCTGGCGCTGCTCGGTTCGCGGCTCTTGGGCGCTCCTGAGCTGGCGCCACTGACGCAGGCGCCGTCGTCACAGCAGGTGCCGCCACTGACCATCCTGCTGGCGCTGCTGCCC
This sequence comes from Schistocerca piceifrons, assembly GCF_021461385.2. Classification (NCBI taxonomy): domain Eukaryota; kingdom Metazoa; phylum Arthropoda; class Insecta; order Orthoptera; family Acrididae; genus Schistocerca; species Schistocerca piceifrons. The sequence continues at coordinate 559,792,768 of NC_060139.1, forward strand.
ATACTGGCGCCAGCCGTCCTGCTCTACGTGCACACCGCTCGCCGGCTGCTGCGCACCTGCGCCCTCACCAGGCACCGAATCGACGAAATACGGAGCGACATGCACCTGATCCACAAGGTATACACCCCCCTCTCTTCACCTCACCCTCTCTGTCTGTCTGTCTGTCTCTCTCTATCTCTCTCTCTCTCTCTCCCTCTCCCTCTCCCTCTCCCTCTCCGTCTCTCTCTCGTAGTTGAAGGAGAGTGTAAGATGCCTGAGCGTTTGTTTTGCTGCTGTTTATTGGCTTTCGGATCGTGCACTTTCAGCCATCTCAGTAATGGAAAGATGATACGATATCGCATTGGAGACATTTACGACGATACGAACGCAAGTACAACACAACACCCAGTCCCTTGTGGAGAAAATCTCCGACCCTGGTTCCTTTAGCAGCCTACTGCACTGACAACACAACTACCGAAGCGTACCTGTACCTGACTTGAGATGCTACTTAACCAGTAACCACACAGATCGGGCTCCGGACGGCCACATCCCATTACCCTGTTCGGTTCAAAAATGGTTCAAATGGCTCTCAGTCCCCCATACATAGAACTACTTAAACCTAATTAACCTAAGGACATCACAAACATCCAAGCCAGAGGCAGGATTCGAACCTGCGACCTAGCAGCCGTGCGGCGCCGGACTGAAGCGCCTAGAACCGCTCGACCACAGCGGCCGGCTTCGTGTTTGGCGTATGGCTCTGACATGTCGTATTGCATCTGCAATAACTATCTGAGCAGCAACTGGCACCACAGTGATACAAAGAACCGTTACAGATTTATTATTTGAAGGACAGGAACGAGCCAGACGTCCTTTGGCGTGTACTCCACTGACCCCAAACCACTGTCTTTTGCGGCTTCAGTAGTGTGAAGCGAGAGCCCTTTGGAGGGCATGGTGGAGATATGTTGTGTTTTCCGATGAAAACTGGCACTACCTCGGTGCCAATGACGGCCACGTGTTGGTTAAAAGGAGGCCAGATGAGGGCCTGCAACCAATCTGTATGCATGCCGGACACACTGTACCTACGCCTGGAGTTATGGTCTGGGGTGAGATTTCGTATGGCAGCAGGAGCACTCTCTTGAATATCCCACGCATCCTGACTACAAATCTGTACGTCAGTCTCGTGATTCGACCTATTTTGCAGCCATTCATAACAGCATTTCATGGGGTATTTTCCAACAGAATAATGCACGCCCATACACCGCTGTTGTAACGCGGTATGCCCTGCAGAGTGTCGACGTTTTGCCTTGGCTTGCTCGATCGCCATATCTGTCTTCAAACGAGCACATATGGGACACCATCGGACCGCAACAATCCGTCCCAGATGCGCTGGCTGCGCCCCTCGGGTTGCAAGTAACAACAGGAATGTGCGATGGCAGCAGCACTGGCTGTTGCTGGTGACGAATGCTGCACAGGGACAGGGCGAGTACTCTACTGGGGAGACATCCAGCTTTTCATGGTTTTTAAATAAAGGTTTAATACCCCCCCCGCCCCCACTCTATCAAGTCCAGCATAATCTTATAGTGGCATATTTCTCTGAGGTGTGGTAATAGTGACATCACTGTCTTTCAACACACTAATAGTACAGTGATAAATTCCTTGCTGTGAAACATAGAAGTAGCCTGTAGCAAGAGCGTATTTGTTGTTCATATTGCATTGCAGAAATGGTTTAATACGAAGTATTGGTGCCATTTGTTTAAATATTGCACTGTGGTAATTTTTTAACATTTAAAATAACTTATTTACGTATGTGTCTTCGGAATACTGCAAAAAATCGACAAAATTGTAACGAGTTGTCCCAGAACTGTAGAAAGGAACAGAGGAGGTGGTCAAACGTTGGTGTGCTTGCAGAAGGTAAGTAGCAGGAGTGTATTTCTTGTTAAATAATAGAGTGCAGAATTTTTTTTAGGCAGGATATCGGTGTATTTTGTTCAACTGTCACACTTTACTAATTGTTGAACATTTTAAGTCTCGTATTTTGTGTGTGTCTTAGGACGGAAAATCAGGTATTTGAAATACTGTGAGAAAATCAGCCAAATTTCAACAAAATGTCCCAAAACTATAAATAGCAACGGACGGAGGTCGTCATAGATTGGTATGCTTGTCGAAATTCCATTAGATGCAATATTCTGCTGAAAATTACGAAAAAGAAGTTCCCTGTATCATCTGAATTAGCTACTGCTGCTGCTGTTGATCGATTGACATACAGATCGTGAATGCTAGGTCCACCTCATCATGCTGGTTCCTCTGCAGAGTGGTGATGGTGAGAGGGGCCAGGACATCAAAGGAACGCATTACACAACTGATGGTGGGGACGCCAGTTTTTGGACCATAAATTATGCGAATTAAAATTATAGTAAAATTTTTTTGTGATAAATCAAATTTCCATAAAGGTAAGAGTACAACTGGACTACTTGATGGCCATCTTGGATCATAAATTATGCTCATTAAGATAACAGTTGTGGATAATTAATTAGATCATAAATAAACAAAAGTAAGAGAGCAAGTGAGCAATTCGTTTAAATTAGCGTCAAAAATTACACCTGTTTGTTTAGATAAGGATACAAAGCCAAGTGGCTGGTTTGTTTACAGAAGGAGGACACGGAGCCCATCGTTTTCGTATACCCACGCCTCTCCTACCAGTATAAATCAATTTTTCTACTGAATACACTTGTCAAGATTTTTTGGCACTGACGGTCAGAGCACATGAAAAACTTTCTACTTTGATGGCTTGTAACCTGCTCCAGTGGCTCAAGGATTCCGTAGTGCATTACGTACTCTGAAACGAAATTGATTCGACAGTAGAGAAAATAAGATGTGAATGAGAAGTTAAAATTTGTTCGTGGATATCGTGTACGAAAGTTGTTGGGTTGACTACACGCAACAGCTGCTGCGACAAGTTTTAGGTAAGCCAATCTGAAAATGGCCTATACTGGGTGAAGCGGGTCATCAAAAATAAAAATATTGTCATATAGGTCGTGTTAACTCAGAAAAGGTTTCAGAGTACATAGCATTTGTCGTCATCCTCATGAAAGTTCCTCCTTGTTACGCAATCTCATGAAATCTTTCAGCCGTCTATAATTCACGAATAGCACCATGAAAAGAAACGTAAAAATCGTATGTAACTGTTGACTGGGATAACGCATAGAAGGTCAGCCACCTAAATGGGAAAGCCGTTCTATATTGGATATTACCCCTTCGCAAAGCGTAAATATTTTATTAAACGTCTCCATCCGAGGGGCGGATCAGTGTCAACACTGACGTGCTCTCACTGTGTGAGATACTGAGAATGGTGGCGGAATCTCAGAATCTTTCTTAGCTCAGTTATAACGCTACAGTGCATTTATCACTGATTTGGAGCAATGACTTTTTGACACACACAGATATTAGCTACACTGACGACGGCTGTTTTTTAAGTGTATGAGCGCAGTATACTGATATGTGTCTGCTGATACTTTTCTCCTAGCTAATCAGTGGAGTAATAGGACACGTACTTTGATTTACGCGCCCTTAATATCAGGATTGTGTTGATTCTGGCCATGTTCGCGAGTGGACTTCGCGTGACACCACACCACATCTCCGAAGACACTGATGCAGGCTTCGGGATCCGTATCATCTTCAGATGATTGAGCAAAATAGTCTGGAGGCTCCGCTGCTGTTATTTTGGGATTGGTGCTATTGGTCTTTAAATTTCGTTTCTTGGGGATGGTAGTAAAACTTATTTTGGGAGGCATTGTACCCTTTTTGTTTCCCTGACCAGCATATCAAGAATCTAAGGGATACATTAGTCTCTGGCTACCGGTCATTCAGCATTAGACCGTACGCTATGTTCGTTACAGCTGCGATGCAGGAAATAAGCTGCTCAAAAAAAGTTTTGCAGAACCCTCATGACTTGCACAATTTGTGTTTGTTTAATCTGAGAGCTATTCTTGAATACTCTGAACATAGGAAATCTCTACATTCAGTTATTTGTTTAGTTAAGCTAAAGCAAATTTGAATCTGAAATTGCAGTACAGTAGAGTACACTGTGTCTCCAACCTGTAATGGCACACCACTGTTTGTGCACATTCCTCAGGCCGTCAACAAGCACCGGAGGGTTATTTCAAGCTTAGATCGGGCACGCATCATTACTTTACGGTTAGAAAGGTTAACAGCATGGGAAGACGTCCACCGAATGATGTTACTCGACATTCAGCTGCCGGTATGAGACGCTAAAAATTTAACAGCGGTCCCTTAGCTGTCGCTCGAGGCGAACAACATTAGCTGACGACTTCTAGTTACAAATGATGGCTCTCAGGTACTCCAAGGGTACGCAACAGAACTACGCACTGCCTTTTCAGGCAACCGAAAAGGCTCTGATTATACAGATAGTACACAACCACATTAGCACTATCCATTTGGCTTCTAGCCGTCCGTTACCAGTACAGCCCTCCACCATCCCCCCCCCCCCCCCAGTGCAAAAGAGGTGGGCTGGGAACACTTGGAATGTAACGTGGCTCGATAAGAACGTGGGCCAATAAGAACTTGAAGGAACACGGTCACATTCCCTTCACCAATGAGTGGAGTATATGTCTGAAGACTGATGATGATTGTAGATGAGCGTGGAGGCAGCCAGGTGCCAAAACACGTCTTGGTCATGCAGTGTCAAGTATTCAGAAGAGATGTAGGCCAGCCATGTTTTTGGTTGATATTATCTACAGATGTCGGACTCCTGTCATCGGTATTGACGGTAATGTGAGAGCTATGCAGTATCGTGAAAGGACACTCTATCCTACTGTCAAACCCTAAAGTCAACATTTTGTCGATGACTTCGTCTTTCAAGGGAGTAATGCACGAGCAAATCATACCCACGTTGTGTTCACCTTTACCCAAATGACAGGAACGTTCAGTCCGGAACCGCGCTCCCGCTACGGTCGCAGGTTCGAATCCTGCCTCGGGCATGGATGTGTGGAATGTACTTAGTTTAGTTAGGTTTAAGTAGTTCTAAGTCTAGGGGACTGATGACCTGAGATGTTAAGTCCCATAGTGCTTAGAGCCAGTTGAACCACTTGACAGGAATTTATGCGGTAACTGTTGACATAAACCCGACTGGGTATGCTTGCGACGAGCTGATTCTTGCAGTGCTTTCTCGTAGGAACCCTCTTCACGTAGGAATGTCCTCAGGAGATCCATCATGGAATGGCCTGACAGGCTGAAGTAGCGCTGTCTCCACGTCCGAGTGGGCAGCACGCCAAGGGGGGTCCAAGCGTGTTACAATGCACGAGGTGCAGCAACACGGTACTGAATATTGCCCAGCAATGGATATTGATTTCACAGGCGTGCAAAGATGTGCAATCAAAGCCTTGCCTTTATTTTGGCAATCGTTTGTTTTTATTTCGCAGTAAAGTTATTTCCTTAGTGGCTTATTCTTTAATTCCTTGCTCTCCTTAAATCTAAACCCACATACCTTCGCCGATACGCTGTTGGTCCAAAACATTTTCTGGTCAGTATGTGTTTGCTTCCTATGTGTAACCTGCTTCAAGGAGTCCAAGCTCTGCGCGCTGCAAAATGGTCAAAATAACGTCAACTTTACCATCTGACTACACCGTTCACACAGGGAAAGTGCACACTCGTCTGGGTAAATCTCGTTGGTTATTTACTGTAAATGATCACCGTCCTCTTTGCATTTTATTATTTTCGTGAACACGCTTAACTTTAGAACACTCGTATCTTTATTAGTACCTGACCTTGTTATATCAATGAGTTGAGTTTCTTAATGCTCCTTTGTGGTTCTGTACGTTTACACTACTGGCCATTAAAACTGCTACACCACGAAGATGACGTGCTACAGACGCGAAATTTAACCGACAGGAAGAAGATGCTGTGATATGCAAATGATTAGCTTTTCAGAGGATTCACACAAGGCTGGCACCGGTGGCGACACCTACAACGTGCTGACATGAGGAAAGTTTCCAACCGATTTCTCATACACAAACAGCAGTTGGCCGGCGTTGCCTGCTGAAACGTTGTTGTGATGCCTCGTGTAAGAAGGAGAAATGCGTACCATCACGTTTCCGACTTTGATAAAGGTCGTATTGTAGCCTATCGCGATTGCGGTTTATCGTATCGCGACATTGCTGCTCGCGTTGGTCGAGATCCAATGACTGTTAGCAGAATATGGAATCGGTGGGTTCAGGAGGGTAATACGGAACGCCGTGCTCGATCCCAACGGCCTCGTATCACTAGCAGTCGAGAAGACAGGCATCTTATCCGCGTGGCTGTAACGGGTCGTGCAGCCACGTCTCGATCCCTGAGTCAACAGATGGGGACGTTTGCAAGACATCTGCACGAACAGTTCGACGACGTTTGCAACAGCATGGACTATCAGTTCAGAGACCATGGCTGCGGTTACCCTTGACGCTGCATCACAGACAGGACCGCCTGCGATAGTGTATTCAACGATGAACCTGGGAGCACGAATGGCAAAACGTCATTTTTTCGGATGAATCCAGGTTCTGTTTACAGCATCATGATGGTCGCATCCGTGTTTGGCGACATCGCAGTGTACGCACATTGGAAGCGTGTATTCGTCATTGCCATACTGGCGTATCACTCGGTGTGATGCTATGGAGTGCCATTGGTTACACATCTCGGTCACCTCTTGTTCTCATTGACGGCACTTTGAACAGTTCACGTTACATTTGAGATGTGTTACGACCCGTGGCTCTACCCTTCATTCGATCCCAGCGAAACCCTACATATCAGCAGGATAATGGGCGACCGCATGTTGCAGGTCCTATGCGGGCCTTTCTGGATACATAAAATGCTCGACTGCTGCCCTGGCCAGCACATTCTCCAGATCTGTCACCAATTGAAAACGTCTGGTCAACTGGCTCGTCACAATACGCCAGTCACTACTCTTGATGAACTGTGGTATCGTGTTGAAGCTGCATGGGCAGCTATACCTGTACACGCCATCCAAGCTCTGTTTGACTCAATGCCCAGGCGTATCAAGGCCGTTATTACGGCCAGAGGTGGTTGTTCTGGGTACTGATTTCTCAGGATCTATGCACCCAAATCGCATGAAAATGTAATCACATATCAGTTCTAGTATAATATATTTGTCCAATGAATACCCGTTTATCATCTGCATTTCTTCTTGGTGTAGCAATTTTAATGGCCAGTAGTGTATTTGCCACTTCCTTGTTGCAGATTTACAGGAGTCACGATTTCTTCTCTAAACTTGCCTTAGTAAAAATGCATCATTGACAAGCCCTTAATGAAAGTTCCTTACCTATCTTTCTATCTTCTAGTTCCCTCGCCCAAATCATCGTCATCTGAATATCATGAAAAAATAACTTAAATGCAAATTTCTATTTTCGACACTGTGAATAAATTTTGCAATTTAAATCGATCGTTATATCAGAAACGGCGTCAGGATATTAAAGGTTCTGCATAACTTTGAGGCGTTAGATGTGAACTGGTTGTACCGTGTGGTATTTCTTTCCCCAAATACTCGAACCTTTCACATTGAATTAGGGTTTAAAAACCTTTAGGCCGGAGCGCATACCGCATGAAGCCTCTCCGCGAGGAGGGAAAAATGTGCTGGAATTCCATGTTATTAGCAAATTTCTCACTGCATACAATGTACATGTCTCTTTCAATTATTGAAAAGAAATTTTCTGTAATATGTTCCTCTCATGTCTGGCACATCTTTCCATTACGCCCTTCGATGCAAATGGAAGTAGGCGACGCTTTCTAAAAGCTTTTCCAGAGCAAGATCAAGTATACTGCATATCTTATTGAATATATAATATCTCCAAATTGTGACGTGATCGACCTGATGTCCGGTGGTACGAATAACGGTAGTGGAGGACACATCCATACTCAAAAATAGCAAGCAAGGGCGCTGATGTTATGGTGTACCGATAATGATCGTCAGACTGCGCACTGCTGTCTTACATCAGCTGATAACCGCTCTGCAATTTATTATGGAGCGAGGGTATAAGAAAATGTTTCTGACCCTTTAGTCGAATGGAGACATTAAACATGGATATTTCCCTGGCATTTTTCAAACGAGAAGGAGCTTTCATAATTTCTTTGTTGATGCAGAACTCATAAAGACTGAAAAAAGAAGGTTGTTAGTGCAATGGATCAAATATTCATCTCTTCACTTGATGACAAACTCATTAAGACTGTTCGCAGATCGTGCGGTTGTCTATAAGAAAGTAGTAACGCCAGAAGACAGTATCGATTTTCAGTATACCCTATAGAGGACTGTGAAGGGTGGGGGTCCTGTCAGTTGATCCTGAACTTAGATAAATGTAACACATTGCGCGCACGCAGGAAAAGAAATCCACTATTGTATAGCTGCACTATTGATGAAAAGTTGCAGGAAATAGTATCTATCGTAAAATATCTTGGAGTAACTATAAACAGCGACCTTAAGTGGAATGAGCACATAAAACAAATAGTAGAAAAAGCAGATGCCATACTTCAATATTTTAAACATAGCTGCACAACAGCAACGGTTTCACGTAATAAAATTATAAACAGCCGACCAGTTGCAATGGATAAAAAAATTCTTTACCTAGGTTTCGACAAATATAAATTTGTCTTCGTCAGAAGGTAGCAATTTTGCATTAGTAAGGACTAATGTAAGGACTAATGTACCATCGCCGGCGATGGTAAATTAGTCCTTACTAATGTAAAATTGCTACCTTCTGAAGAAGACAAATTTATATCTGTCGAAACCTAGGTAAAGAATTTCTTTATCCATTGCAACTGGTCGGCTGTTTATAATTTTATTAGATGCCATACTGATATTCAAAGCAAAAACCTTAAGGAAATGTATCTAATCCACGAACCAAGTGGCTTATAAGACGCTTGTTCGATTGATTTTTGAGTACTGTTATTCAACCTGCGATCCTTACCAGGTAAGACTGATAGAGGAGATAGAGAAAATCCAACGAAGAATGGCGCGTTTCGTCACGGGATCGTTTAGTCGGTGCGAGAGCGTTACAGAGATGCTCAACAAACTCCACTGACGACGTCGCAAGAGCGGTATTGTGCGTCACACGGAGAGGATTACTATTGACATTTTGAGACAGCACTTTCCGGGAAGAGTGGGACAACATATTACTTCCTCCCATGTGCATCTCTCGAAAAGACTACGACGAGAAAATATGGAAAATTAGAGCCAATACAGAGGCTTACCGGCAATCATTCTTCCCACGTGCCACTTTGGAGCGGAACAGAGATAGGGGGATGAGTTAGGGGTAGCACATCCCCCTCCACACAGTGGGGTGGCTTTCAGAGTGACGTGTAGATGTAGTTACGACTTTTGGAAGCGGGAAGGCATTATCCGTGCTGTACTGTTATACACATTGCTTCCTAAGGCATGTTGTGTCTGTGTGTTGTACCAAGATTTAAATAACATGGGGCGTGAACTGCAAATAGCCAAATACTTGTGTTCGCCACACCAAAATCATAGGTATTTTAAGAACCGCCTTATAAGCGACATTGCTACTGAACTTCCACTAAACCGCCTCGGAATGTATATAAATAAACGACTAAAACCTTCACTCGGCCCCATTTGCGGACTGTCTGCCTAATGGTTTCATGGAGCCGGAAAATAAGATTTTCAGCATTCCAAATAATTAATGATTGAATTCAAAAATTTAAACTACTGTTGTAATCAAATGCTTAAGAGGTATAATATTACGTTATAACTTTAACACAATGAGTGAAGCGTTTTAAGTTAGAAACTGTGTATATATCTTACGGCAGCGTAACCCACGGCACGCAGAATACACATATTTCATGTTATATATATACATTGACATCATTATTCTGCAACTCGCAACCAAGTACCTGGAAGTGGGTTCCTCGAACTACTTTCAAGCTATTTCTCTACTTTTCCACTCTCGACAAGTGCTTGGGAAAAACAAACACTTAAATCTTTCCATGCGAACACTGATTCTTCTTATTTTATTACAATCATCATTTCTCCCTAGCGCACCAATAAAACATTTTCGCACTCTGATGATAAAGATTGTCATTGAAATTTCATGAGAAGATCTATCGCAACGAAAAACTGCTTTATTTTAATTATTGCCACCCAGGTATCAACACATTTGTAAAGCCATGAGACGTTTGAAGCTATTTCATTCATAGGTTCTTCAAAGAATTGGAGGCTGGAGAGGTTCCTGGTGTTATTACTGACCGAAATTTGTCAGTGTATGTTCTTTTACTAATATAGTATAGACTGATACGACGCAACCTCTGAACAGTCTCATATGGCAGGACAAGCTATCGCCGTCATTGCCTTACTTACGCGACAATCGAAGACAGTTCGCCTGCTTCTGTGCATCTGTGTGTGATTTTCGGAAACAAAAAATAATGTTAAGTGTACTTCTCATGTACCAAATGTTTAAATCGAAGACATCAAAATAAAACTAATACTTTTTACTATCAGCAGTCACGAGTTTTCGCGTGAAGGTCACCCACTTCACACGCCTGCGCTACGGTCAGGCGGGAGGGCAGCTTTGTACATGGGCCTCCTTATCAAGCAGCCGCCAAGGTCTCCTGGCTAGCCACTTATCTACACGGAAAGCGCAGCAGGAGCTTGGAAACTCGAGCTGCCTCCGGCCCTCGCTTTGCGCTCGAAGCACGACTGGAAGTCTCTGCTATTGGCGACTCCAGTAGAGATGATGTTTTCCTTTTTCACTCCTTAGCGACGTATGTGCTGGGATTGTGATTTTGTGATTATTGAAAACTGTTCTGGCCTGCGAATAGTATTCTGAACCCTAGCTTTCGTGGGTAGTGCGCTCCTGAGCTATCCGAGCACGCTTCACGAATCGATGAAAAGCTTTAACATGCCACTGGTTGCCTTCATTATCTGTCAAACTCCACAGAAATCTCTCACTATGTGCTGCATTAACATCCTTTGAGTAGGATTGTTAGGTGCGCTGAGGAAGCCCAGTTGCTAACGCATTGAAAGCAGAAGGTAGCGAACTGAAATCGAACACCTGTACGCCACGAAGTTTTTATCTGCAAACATCACTATTGCGTGTTGGCCTCTAGAGCTTAAAAACTTATCGCTGAAGTCCTTGAGGTTAGCCGAACCTCTGTTGCAACCATTTCCGTTGTCCTTGTTAGTAAAGATGTGCTTTAAATGTAAAATTTTCGATTAAGCCCCGTCTAATTTGACTCATGTCATCCATGACCTACCTTAGCTACAAGTACAGCACTTCTTGAGCGTATTACATGTTACAGTTTACGTTCGCACGCGCTGAAGGCCGTGTTCCACGCGCTGTCCTCGTATTTGGATGGAGCCATGCACTGGTTTCTTCAATGAGTTACAGTTCATTCCAATACTGCTGGATCATTTCGTAAATCTTGGCAAACTGTACATCTTGCTGCAGCAGTTCTTCAAACAATATAAACGTGAGTGCTGCATTCTTCTCGTCTGAGATTATCCGGACGGAAAAATCCAGTGGATTGAGGGCAGATGGAAACCAAGCTACACACATTGCTCGACCGACACACCTTCGATTATATCGAAGCGTGAGATTTCTTCTTACATCAACAGGAAAATGTATCGGTGCCGCATCATGCATGTACCATATTTGGCTCGTTGGTTGGATGCTTAAAGGGACCAAACTACTAGGCCATCAGACCCTTTGACCTCGAACAGACTATGTGACGGTAGACTGGAGATAGCCTACTGCGCAAAATCCTTGGGAAGAAAATCCCAAGGGCTACCAACGTCAGCGAAGCTGAGATAAGGAACAAAAAGCAGAAAGCCAGATAGAGGAAGAAAGGCAAGCAGTGCTCCCCATCTATGTACCAGCCGGAAGCCCCTGACACTTACCAGAGGTACTGTACTCCGAGATTGCCTTGAAAAGACTAGCAACACGTGCAGGGCAAGACAAGCACAGAGAGACAGAAGCCGACTAAGTCTAGGAGATCACACGAGAATGGGAGGAGGGAAGAGAAGAGTAAAAGGGCAGGTGGGGTGAAGACCGGGATGGACCACCAAGTCCAGACCACTGTAGCTCGGTCTGTACAAAGGGGACAACAGAGTAATCTGCCAACCTGTCAAAGGGCCGATAAGGTTAAATGGCCCTCCCTGAAAGAGAATGGTAAAATACCGCTTCACGAATAAAACATAAAACTAATTCAGCCGCTAGGGCATCGTCTCCTAACACTAGGGGCAGCGAGTCAGGAAGATTAAGATTCTGTCGCAGGGTGGCTATGTTGGGACAGTCCAGCTAAATGAAGACCACTGTCAAACGGGAGCCACAACGACAGTGGGGTAGGTCTTCGCTACGGAGGAGATGACCATGAGTCAGCCAAGTATGGGCGATGCGGAACCAGCAAACGATGGTAGAGTCCTTGTGAGAAGCCTGCATGGAGGACCTCCACAGAATCGTAGTCTCCTTTATCACCTGTAGTTTGTTTAGTGAAGTCACAGTAAGCCATTCCGTATCCCATGCACCTAAAACTTGACGGCGTAATTTCCAGAATACCGATCTCAAGAGTCGGTTCACTGGTAGGCAGTTAGGCGTGGCTATCGACGAGTTCATTCCCCGGCCTCCTGATGCGGCCCGGGGTCCAGACGAAGGTCCGCACTGTTCAAGGGCATACAGGGAATCCTGGATCGCAATGACTAATGGTTGGCGAGTTTAGCACTGGGCGAGAGCTTGGTAACTGCTCAAGGAGTCGCTGCAGATGAGAAAGGACCCCACCAGTGCAGTAATGGATATGCTCAAGGGCTCGAGAGAATCTGCAGTTCAAATATTCTTGTATTGACTACGACAATATTTCATGCTGAGGTCAGTGGCGTTTCGTAACAGCACATTCGCAATTATCTCACAAACGAAGCCTCTGTGGACCTACATTTACTGAAACGTTTTGCCGTCTTTCCTACGAGGGTTAAATGCCTCCAAGTTCGTTAATTGGGTTTTGACGGGAATATTTTAATAAATCAAACCCAGAAATAATGCTTAGAATGTGATCTTTAATTACCAATATTCACTTTTTCACAAATTACTAGCCAATTGGATACATTTCTGCCAACGATGAACAAGTTTCCTGAAGCCGTCACGGAAGAAGCCGACACTCTGTTTCCGCAACCACAGTCTCACAGTTCCCGCAACGTCTTCATCAGAAGTGTCTCCTGTCACAATTGAATAGAGAAAGGCGTCACCTTCATTTTCGTAACGGGAGAGGAGTTCCTGGCAAATTTCAAGTCTGTGCGCTTTCATTTCGGGAGTCAGCATCCGGGATACCCATCGTGCGTAGATCTTCTGATAACCAAGCAAAGCAATAATGTGACCCATACGCTCTTGTGAAATGCCGACTGTACTTGCTATTTCTCTCTGAAAGATACGACGATAGTCTTGAATCAACATGTCAACATTTTGCTTGTGAAACTCTGTGGTTGCTGTCACAGGACGTCCAACTCTCTGTTTGTCATGCAGGTCAGATGTTCCCGCTTCAACATCTTTAAACTTACTCGCCCAACGATGTACAGTATTCACATCAACACAATCACCACAAACTGATTTCATTCTCTGATGAATCTGCTTTGGGGTGGCACTTTCTGCCGTCAAGAATTCAGTGAGTGCACGTTGCTTAAATAGCATTGACCGACCGTATGTGCAGAGTTCCATACTTTACACTGTAACAACACAACCGTTCAATGCTAAGGCTTCCCGCCAACTCGAGCTATAGAGAAGAGGCTACAGAATACGCCAGTACCTGCCATATACCAATGCCGCCAACTGTTGAAGAGTTACGAAGATGGAGGCATTACTTTTCAGTCAACCCTCGTAGTATAGCTTCACGCCTGTGAATTTTCGCTATTAGTCATGTTTACATATACATATATACTCCTCAAGCCACAGTATGATGCGTGGTGCAGGGTACCTTGTACCACTACCTGCCATTGCTTTATTTTCCCCACTCGCAAATGGAACAAGGGAATAACGACTGTCCATATACCTCTGTACGGGACCTAGTTTCTCTTATCTTGTCTCCATGACCCTTTTGCGACATGTATGTCGGCGGCAGCCGCAAATGTCGACACTCTAAATTTCTCTCAATAGTGTTTCACAAAATCAATGGACTGAAAGAAGAACGTGTCCATTATTGAGGAACTCACTATCCTCAGGAGCCTTTCTTCCCGCGTCAACCAAGTATTCACTAGTTCTTGGCCCTATTCTGAGAAGAGATGGGGAAAATGTAGAGAAAACAATCATGGAAGGAAGGTTGAGGGTAAGATCAGCGAGCAGGTGAACACATCAGATCAAGAGATCTGGTCTACGCCTTCAGCAGGCTCTATGAGAAGCCTGCAACTGTCCAGGATGGAGACCCTTGGTTGATGGGGTCACGAAGCTCAGCAATGAATCCAGCGGCTTGTGACGAGTGTTTCGTGAAAAGAACGTGTTCTATCTAGGGATTCCCACTTGAGTTCTGGAAGCGTTACTGTAATACTCGCGTGTTGATCGAACCTACCGATGAAAGTTCTAGCAGTCCGCCTCTGAGCTGCATCGATTTCTTCTAGTCCGACCTGCGATTCCAAATACTCGAGCTGCACTCAGGCATTGGTCGTACTAGTGTTGTGTATGTGGTCTCCTTTGAGATAAACTACATATTCCTAAAATTATCGTCATCCTTTCGGCTTCCATACTACCAGCTTTAGGATGCTCGTCCCATTTCATACCGTTTTGTAACGTTGTTGTTGTTGTGGTCTTCAGTCCTGAGACTGGTTTGATGCAGCTCTCCATGCTAATCTATCCTGTCCAAGCTTCTTCATCTCCCAGTACCTCCTGCAGCCTACATCCTTCTGAATCTGCTTAGTGTACTCATCTCTTGGTCTCCCTCTATGATTTTTACCATCCACACGGGCCTCCAGTACTAAATTGGTGATCCCTTGATGCCTCAGAACATGTCCTACCAACCAATCCCTTCTTCTAGTCAAGTTGTGCCACAAACTCCTCTTCTCCCCAATTCTATCCAATACCTCCTCATTAGTTATGTGATCTACCCATCTAATCTTCAGCATTCTTCTGTAGCACCACATTTCGAAAGCTTCTATTCTCTTTTTGTCTAAACTATTTATCGTCCACGTTTCACTTCCATACATAGCTACACTCCATACTAATACTTTCAGAAACGACTTCCTAACACTTAAATCAATACTCGATGTTAACAAATTTCTCTTCTTCAGAAACCCCTTTCCTTGCCATTGCCAGTCTACATTTTATATCCTCTCTACTTCGACCATCATCAGTTATTTTGCTCCCCAAATAGCAAAACTCCATTACTACATTAAGTGTCTCATTTCCTAATTTAATTAATTCGACTACATTCCATTATCCTTGTTTTGCTTTTGTTGATGTTCATCTTATACCCTCCTTTCAAGACACTGTCCATTCCGTTCAACTGCTCTTCCAAGTCCTTTGCTGTTTCTGACAGAATTACAATGTCATCGGCGAACCCCAAAATTTTTTATTTCTTTTCCATGGATTTTAATTCCTACTCCGAACTTTTCTTTTGTTTCCTTTAGTGCTTGCTCAATATACAGACTGAATAACATTTGGAGAGGCTACAGCCCTATCTCACTCCCTTCCTAACCACTGCTTCCCTTTCATGTCCCTCGACTAACTGCCATCTGGTTTATGTACAAATTGTAAATAGCCTTTCGCTCCCTGTATTTTACCCCTGCTACCTTCTGCATTTGAAAGAGAGTATTCCAGTCAACATTGTAAAAAGCTTTCTCCAAGTCTACAAATGCTAGAAACGTAGGTTTGCCTTTCCTTAATCTTTCTTCTAAGGTAAGTCGTAGGGTTAGTATTGCCTCACGTGTTCCAACAATTCTACGGAATCCAAACTGATTTTCCCCAAGGTCGGCTTCTACCAGTTTTTCCATTCGTCTGTAAGGAATTCGCGTTAGTATTTTCCAGCTGTGACTTATTAAACTGATAGTTCGGTAATTTTCGCATCTGTCAACACCTGCTTTCTATGGGATTGGAATTATTATATTCTTCTTGAAGTCTGAGGGAATTTCGCCTGTCTCATACATCTTGCCCACCAGATGGTAGAGTTTTGTCAGGACTGGCTCTCCCAAGGCCGTCAGTAGTTCAAATGGAATGTTGTCTGCTCCTGGGGCCTTGTTTCGACTTAGGTCTTTCAGTGCTCTGTCAAACTCTTCACGCAGTATCATATCTCCCACTTCATCTTCATCTACCTCCTCTTCCACTTGCATAATATTGTCCTCAAGAACATCGCCCCTGTATGGACCCTCTATATACTCCTTCCACCTTTCTGCTTTCCCTTCTTTGCTTAGATCTGGGTTTCCATCTGAGCTCTTGATATTGTTGCAAGTGGTTCTCTTTTCTCCAAAGGTCTCTTTAATTTTCCTGTAGGCAGTATCTATTTTACCCCTCGTGAAATAAGTCTCTACATCCTTACATTTGTCCTCTAGCCATCCCTCTTTAGCCATTTTGCACTTCCTGTCGATCTCATTTTTGAGACGTTTGTATTCCTTTTTGCCTGCTTCACTTACTGCATTTTTGTATTTTCTCCTTTCATCAATTAAATTCAGTATCTCTTCTGTTACCCAAGGATTTCTACTAGCCCTCGTCTTTTTACCTACTTGATCCTCTGCTGCCTTCACTACTTCATTCCTCAGAGCTACCTATTCTTCTTCTACTGTGTTTCTTTCCCCCCTTCCTGTCAATTGTTCCTTTATGCTCTCCCTGAAACTCTGTACAACCTCTGGTTTAGTCAGTTTATCCAGGTCCCATCTCCTTAAGTTCCCACATTTTTGCAGTTTCTTCAGTTTTAATCTACAGGTCTTAACCAATAGATTGTGGTCAGAGTCCATATCTGCCCCTGGAAATGTCTTACAATTTAAAACCTGGTTCCTAAATCTCTGTCTTGCCATTATATAATCTATCTGATACCTTTTAGTATTTCCAGGATTCTTCCATGTATACAACCTTCTTTTATGATTCTTGAACCAAGTGTTAGCTATGATTAAGTTATGCTTTGTGCAAAATTCTACCAGACGGCTTCCTCTTTCATTTCTTAGCCCCAATCCATATTCACCTACTACGTTTCCTTCTCTCCCTTTTCCTACTATCGAATTCCAGTCACCCATGACTATTAAATTTTCGTCTCCCTTCACTACCTGAATAATTTCTTTTATTTCATCACACATTTCATCAATTTCTTCATCATCTGCAGAGCTAGTTGGCATATAAACTTGTACTACTGTGGTAGGCGTGAGCTTCGTGTCTATCTTGTAACGTTACATCTCCATATTTAATCGACGTTACTATGTCAAGCAGCGCACCACTAATACTGTATCCGAGTATTACGTGGCTGCTTTTCCTACTCAACTGCGTTAACTTACATTTTTCTACAATTAGAGCAAGCTATCACTCATCGCATCAAATAGAAATTGTGTTTAAGTCCTCCCGCATCGTCTAAGTCACTCAACCACGCTTCCCTGTATCCTACAGCGTCAGCAGCATACCAGATTAGTACACACACATACACACGCACACACACACACACACTCTCTCACACACACACACTTTTTTCGCGACAAAATAGCGGCTTCAGTCGAGCATTATTGGAAAATTATCTGATAATCGCCTTTGGCGTCAACACCTCATGGAATTCGAGAGCTACATGTTCTCCCTCACAGGTCGGATCTCACCCCACCTCACGCAGAGTCTCATTTTAGACGTGAGCCATGGCGAAAGTTGACGGCGTGCACCAGCGGCTGAGCGGACCCTTCAGAACACTGACTTGCGAGGCGGCGGCGGGCGCGCGGCAACGCTATCAGGTGTCGGCCAGCGACCTGCTGCTCCAGAGGAATCTCTCTCTTCTCTACGCGTGGTTGCCTCATTACCCGTTGTTTAAAGTACCGACTTAATGCGTCCGGTCAGGTCTGTGCTTTCAAGAAAAATGAAGCGTTAAAACTTACTGCTGGAGTTATGGCTTGAAGAAAGGAAACAAAGTTTAACGTCCCGTCGACAGCACAGTCACTAGTGTTGGAGGAGAAACTCGGATTACGAAAGGAGGGGGAAGGAAATCGGCCGTGCCCTCTTCAAAAGAACCATCCTGGCATTTTCCTGGAGCGGTTTAGAGAAATCGCGGAAAACCCAAATCTGGATGGCCGGATGAGGTTTCAACTGTAGTCCTCCCAAATGCGAGTGCTGTGTGCTAACCACTGCGCCACCTCGATCGGTAGGGCTTAAAGGGTTCGCAACGAGAAGTCAACCCCTTAGAAAGATGTATCTACCAAAATAACTGTCCTAGGGGTACTGCTACGAAAGTAACAGTCCTAGGGATGCTACCTTCTCTCCCCACTGAACGCAAGCATGTCAAAGAAAATCTTATTAAATTATTTCGGCACAGCAGATAAATCTCACGAAATTTATAGCGGAACGATGTGAAGTGAAAATCCTACTACCCCTCCGTCCATTTAATGCTGTGACTCGCTTTTAGAAATTGTCAGCGTTTATCGGGAACGGTTTATTTGGTTTTCAAACCACTCACCGAAATGTTCTGACTTGTCCCCTAAAGCACAGACAATACATCGTTTGAAGAAAACAAACATTGATCTTTCTCCAGCAGTACGTAGTCCATAATAGGAGGGAAATAAAGATACGAATAGCTGATAGGAGGTTCATCAAGAGCTGTCCGAGGTCGTTGTTTCGTTTTGCTTTAGGGCAAAAAAAACAACTGGGGTCACACGCGCCCAAGTCAGAACTATAGAACACGAGGGACAAAGAGGAGTTAAAAAACGACTATATGTCAGTCCCAAGTGACATTAGAGAAAACAGCTAAAAAAAAGGGACATGAAGAAATGGATAAAAAGACACCATACAGAAACCGAGGTCCAAAACTAAAAATTAAGTTGGAGGATAAAAAGTAAAGTGCGGTCGAAGCCCGCGCGTCATTTGCTAAAACGGCCGATAACACAGACAGAAAACCCAAGCGCGAACGCAAACGGTTAAAAAAAATGGGCATTCCATCAGGAAGAGGTGGACATTTATGACTTAGGCGAAATGTGTACAAAATGCTGGGGTAGCGACACTTATCAAACGACGATGCATAAAAAGGCAGTGTACAATACGCAGCCTAGTTAAGATGACCTCCTCTCGGCGGGAGTGCCGAGAGGTCCAAGCCGCTGGGAGAGGCTTAATAAGCCGGAGCTTATTCTCCTGAAGGAAGGATCATTGGTGATGCCAAAGGAACGTCACCTCTTGACAGACGGCAACACAGATATCATCAGAGGGAGTATAGGAATTAGAGGGCTGAGGTACGAAGACTGCAGCATGGCAGCAGCGTGAGCAGCCTCGTTTCCTGGCAGGCCAACATGACCAGGAACCCACAGAAACATCACACTGGCTCCACCAAGACTGAGCAATTGACAATTTTCCTGGATCCGCTGCACTAAGGGACGGGCGGTGTACAGCACACATAGACCTTGAAGGGCGCTGAGTGAGTCTGAGCAGAGGACGCAATTGAAAAGTCCGTGTCGTCCGATGTACTTCGTGGCCTGATACAGGGCGAAGAGTTCTGCTGTAAATACTGAATTTAAATTTATCCATGTTATATGGGTGTTGTTTGAGGTCTGCTACTGTATTATGAGATTATGTGGAATAATTTATACTGCTGCAGTTACTTTTTACTAAAATTTTACTACCACAATGCATTTCGGCAGCACGCTGCCATCATCAGGTGCATTATACAGTTACTTATACATCAGCTGTGTGTGCCAGTGGGGCTAAGAGTAGAAAAATAAACCTGTGTGGAAGGATAAATCTGTTACAGTGTGTACATTATGTGAATAGCATGATTAGGTAATATACACTCCTGGAAATGGAAAAAAGAACACATTGACACCTGTGTGTCAGACCCACCATACTTGCTCCGGACACTGCGAGAGGGCTGTACAAGCAATGATCACACGCACGGCACAGCGGACACACCAGGAACCGCGGTGTTGGCCGTCGAATGGCGCTAGCTGCGCAGCATTTGTGCACCGCCGCCGTCAGTGTCAGCCAGTTTGCCGTGGCATACGGAGCTCCATCGCTGTCTTTAACACTGGTAGCATGCCGCGACAGCGTGGACGTGAACCGTATGTGCAGTTGACGGACTTTGAGCGAGGGCGTATAGTGGGCATGCGGGAGGCCGGGTGGACGTACCGCCGAATTGCTCAACACGTGGGGCGTGAGGTCTCCACAGTACATCGACGTTGTCGCCAGTGGTCGGCGGAAGGTGCACGTGCCCGTCGACCTGGGACCGGACCGCAGCGACGCACGGATGCACGCCAAGACCGTAGGATCCTACGCAGTGCCGTAGGGGACCGCACCGCCACTTCCCAGCAAATTAGGGACACTGTTGCTCCTGGGGTATCGGCGAGGACCATTCGCAACCGTCTCCATGAAGCTGGGCTACGGTCCCGCACACCGTTAGGCCGTCTTCCGCTCACGCCCCAACATCGTGCAGCCCGCCTCCAGTGGTGTCGCGACAGGCGTGAATGGAGGGACGAATGGAGACGTGTCGTCTTCAGCGATGAGAGTCGCTTCTGCCTTGGTGCCAATGATGGTCGTATGCGTGTTTGGCGCCGTGCAGGTGAGCGCCACAATCAGGACTGCATACGACCGAGGCACACAGGGCCAACACCCGGCATCATGGTGTGGGGAGCGATCTCCTACACTGGCCGTACACCACTGGTGATCGTCGAGGGGACACTGAATAGTGCACGGTACATCCAAACCGTCATCGAACCCATCGTTCTACCATTCCTAGACCGGCAAGGGAACTTGCTGTTCCAACAGGACAATGCACGTCCGCATGTATCCCGTGCCACCCAACGTGCTCTAGAAGGTGTAAGTCAACTACCCTGGCCAGCAAGATCTCCGGATCTGTCCCCCATTGAGCATGTTTGGGACTGGATGAAGCGTCGTCTCACGCGGTCTGCACGTCCAGCACGAACGCTGGTCCAACTGAGGCGCCAGGTGGAAATGGCATGGCAAGCCGTTCCACAGGACTACATCCAGCATCTCTACGATCGTCTGCATGGGAGAATAGCAGCCTGCATTGCTGCGAAAGGTGGATATACACTGTACTAGTGCCGACATTGTGCATGCTCTGTTGCCTGTGTCTATGTGCCTGTGGTTCTGTCAGTGTGATCATTTGATGTATCTGACCCCAGGAATGTGTCAATAAAGTTTCCCCTTCCTGGGACAATGAATTCACGGTGTTCTCATTTCAATTTCCAGGAGTGTATTAATACGTTTACTTACATTTCTGTTCGCGATTTCATTTTTTGGCACACAGAGCACAGTAACAGGAGAATCACAACTTAGCATTGTCACAAACGTCTGTTTATATCTTTCCAAAGAGTTTTAAAATCTAAGATAAACTACTCAGAATTTCAAAGAGTGTTTACGTCTTTCCAGAGAGTTATAAAATCTAAACTAAACTACTTACAGTTTCAAACACAGTAATATATACCTGTAGTGAAGATGAGGAATTTTATCTAGATGTATTGGCAATATGGAGAATGTTACATGGATATTTAATGAAAACTATTCTGTCAATGAAATAAACATTTAATGTTGGAGAAGTTTTTTTAAGAAATTAACATTATTACTTCATGGACCTCCTTGAACTAGTACTAAACTACAACTATTTCCATTTAATAATAAAATCTACATGCAACATAGAGATCTTGCAGTAGGTTCAAGCATAGCTGGTACAATTGCCAACATATATATTAACCACCGTGAGCAAAAACCTCTTGCTAAAAAATCAAGCTCTATGGATAAAATCATTTACTATAAACGTTATGTTGATGATACATTACTCCTGGTAGATGGTGACGCAAATGATGTTAACAACATGCTTGACACACTCTATAAACAAGATATAAATATAAAATTCACAATGGAATATGAGAGCAATGGCAGCATCAATTTCCTTGATCTAAACATCAGTAAAGAAAACAATTCGCACATCTTCAAAGTTTACAGAAAGGCATCAGCAACAGATACCACCATACGCAGCACATCCTGTCACCCCACAACACACAAACTTGCTGCATACAGAGCACTAGTTAACAGAGCCAACAATATACCAATGGGTAAATATGCACATCTTGATGAGCTCAGCATGATAAATCAAATAGCTTCAGCAAAAGGCTATGATGAAGTATTAATTGATAACCTTACACAAAAAAGGAAAAACAATAATAAACAACCTTCCACATATGAAATGAAAAAAAAACGCGGTTTGCACACCTTTCACAGGCGAACTCTCCTACAAAATAGCAAACATTCTCAGAGCACAAAACATTAACATTGCTTTTACAACACACAACAAACTGCAACACACACTGAGACATAGTATATACACTCACAATCAGGCATCTACAAAATAGTATGTAATCCCTGCAGATCCCTCTATATAGGCCAAACTGGGAGAGACTTCCAAACAAGATATAATGAACAGATAAGTGCTTATGCACTAACAATTACAATAATCAGCAACAGCCACCCACATAAAAGACACAGGCCATCCATTCCATGATATTGCAAATGATCTTCCTATATTCCATAAAAAGAATAAGGGACACCAAATGGACTCATATGAAGAACTGGTAATCTTCATTCATGGCACAGCTCATGAAAATGTATTATTAAATGATAAGCTTGAAAGTAATAATGTTACCTTCTTCAAAAACTTCTCCAACATTAAATGTTTATTTCATTGACAGAATAGTTTTCATTAAGCATCCATGTAACATTCACCATCTTGTCAATACATCTACATAAAATTCCTCATCTTCACTACAGGTCTATATTACTGTGTTTAAAACTGTAAGTAGTTTAGTTTAGATTTTATAACTCTCGGGAAAGATGTTAACAGTCTTTGAAATTCTAAGTAGTTTATCTTAGATTTTAAAACTCTTTGGAAAGATATAAACAGACGTTTGTGAAAATTCTAAGTTGTGATTCTTCTGTTACTGTGTTCTGTGTGCCAAAAAATGAAATCGCCAACAGAAATGTAAGTAAACGTATTAATATATTACCTAATCATGCTGTTCACATAATGTACACACTGTAACAGATTTATCCTTCCACACAGTTTTTTTTTTCGATTCTTAACCCCACTGGCACACACAGCTAATGTACATAACCTATCAGCTGATGTATAAGTAACTTTATAATGCACCTGATGATGGCAGCATGCTGTCGAAATGCATTGTGCTAATAAAATATTAGTAAAAAGTGACTACAGCAGTATAAATTATTCCACATAATGTAAATACTGAGCAGTGTCCCGGAAGCCGATATTGAAAGACACGGGGGCCAATGACGAAAGCACATCCTACTGCACGGTTAGTCCGAGAGTCACCACAGTCAAGGTATTATCGCGAAGTTCCATGTGAAGGTCGTGAAACTGAAGGCGATAGAGCGAGGCTGGAGTAGTGTCCTTAGGAAGCGAATGATGGCCAAGGTTAATATGGATAGCTTCACGAAGCGAAGGTGATGAAGTGTTCACACTCACTGGGAAAGTTGCAGGTAGTGTGAAGTTAAGCTGCCGCAGCAAGTGCTAAAAGCAGACTCTAGGAGGTAACGGAGAAGGATGCGTCCCATACTGGCGATCAAGAGAATCATCGAAGAAGAAGGCATAGGATGGGTGGCCACGCATGGCAAACAAACGGCATGCATACCTGGCGGCGGTAGGACAGTGGTAGTTCAGCAGCTTTAGCTTACAGACTCTCAACTAGGCTGGTGTAAAAGGCGGCTGTGGCCAAACGGATGCCTCGATGGTGGATAGTGTTGAGACGGCGTGAGAGGGTTGAACGTGCAGAAGCATAAACAAAGCAGGCATAGTCGAGTTTCGAATGGACAAGGGACCGGTACAAACGGATGTGGGTGGTTCGATCGGCACCCCTGGGAGTACCATTGAAGATACGTAAGACACTGAGGAACCGGAACCGCGTACAATGGGCTGCCAGGTAAGAGACATGGGAGGACCACGAGAGTTTCCTGTCGAGCATCACCCCCAAGAATTTCGTAGTTTCAACGAACGGAAGGGCAACAGGACCGAGATGTAAAGATGAGAGAAACCATTTGCACCGCCAGAAATTCATACAGACGGTTTTTTCAGTGGAAAAACGAAAGCCATTGCCGATGCTCCAGGTATAAAGACGATCAAGACAGCGCTGAAGACGCCGCTCAGTGAGATATTTCCGTTGAGAACTGCAATAGACTGCAGAATCGTCAGCAAAAATGGAGCCGGAGATGCCCGCCGAGAGACAGGCCATTATAGGGTTAACGGCGATAGCAAAGAGGACGACACTCAGGACGGAAACCTGAGGCACGCCGTTTTCCTGGATAAAGGTTCCCAACAAGGCAGAACCCACACGCACCTTCAAAACTCGGTCTTTTAAAAATTCTTGAAGGAAACAGGGCAGGCGGCCAAGGAAGCCCCATGTGTAAAGAGTACGGAGGATACCATTTCTCCAGCAGGTGTTGTAGGCCTTCTCCAAATCGAAAAACATAGCCACAGTCTGGGATTTCCGCAGAAAATCATTCATGACATGGATGGACAAAGTAACGAGATGATCAACTGCACAACGCCGCGCTCGAAATCCACACTGTGCATTTGTTAGTAAATTGCGCTACTCGAGCCACCGTACCAGCGGCGCATGAATCATACGTTGCCTCACCTTGCAAACGCAGCTGGTGAAAGAGATGAGGCGGTAGATAGAAGTAAGGTTCATGTCCTTACCGGGCTTAGGTATGTGTATGATGGTGGCTTCACGCCACAGTCTGGGAAGTATGCCATCTGCCCAGATGCAGTTGTACGTGTTAAGCAGGAAGTGCGTGCCCGCAAGAGAAAGGTGCTGCAACAACATCTGACTGTGGACAGCATCTGGCTCCAGGCGGAGGACCGGGATGAACTGAGAGCATGATCTAGCTCTCTCTTAGTAAAGGTGGCATTGCAGCACTCACGATTCTGAGAAGAGAAGGGTATCACCCGAGCTCCTCCGCTCGTTTCCGATGAAGTAAGGTAGGGTGATAGTGGGAAGAGATCGAAACTTCCGCAAAACGGCGGCCCAAGGTGTTGGAGGTAGCAATAGGGTCCACGATAACGTGGACTGCTACTGTCAGGGCGGAAACTGACAAATGGATCTTGGTCCCAGGGTGCCGTCGGAAGTTGGCCCACACGAAAGAGGCGGGAGTGGAACTGTTAAAAGAGCTAGTGAATGAAATCCAGCAAGCATCTTTGCTATGTCGAAGAATATGACGACACTTTGCACGCATCTGTTTATAATGAATACAGCTTTCCATCGTAGGATGGCGGTTAAAAACGCGGAGAGCACGTCCCTGTGCTCGAATTGCGTCGCGACACACCTTAGTCCACCAGCGGACTGAGACACGGAGTGCTAAAGAGGAAGTGCGAGGACTGGAACGTTCCACAGCAGTAAGGATAACGTTTGTGACATATTCCACCTGGTCATCGCAACTGGGGAAATCTTGTTCTTCGGACATCGCCAGGGAGGAGTAAAGCTGCCAGTCAGCCTTAGTAAAGTGCCATTTGGGTGTGCAAGCACGTGGGGTAGGAGTCAGCAAACGGATAGCACATGGGAAATGGTTCGGAAAGAACGGACCACTCAAGACGATGGGCAAGCTGGGTAGTTCAGAAGGAGAGGTCCAAATGAGAATAGGTGTGCGAGGAGTCAGAAAGGAAAATGGGTGCTCCATTGTTAAGGCAGAAGAGGTTGAACTGATTAAGAAGATCAACCAAGAGGGCACCTCTCTGACAGGTTCTGGGAGAACCCCAAAGGGGATAGTGCGCATTAAAGTCACCAAGTAGCAGAAATGGTGGAGGTAACTACACAATAAGCTGACGTAAGTCCGCCCTGCTGACATCGAATGATGGAGGGACATAAATGGTACAGAGGGAAAAAGTCATGTGGGGAAGGAAAAGGCGAACTGCAACAGCTTGAAGATGGGTAGTCAGGCAGATGGGTTAACTATGAATGTCATTCTGTATGAGCAGCATAATGCCCCCATCGGATGGGATGGTGACCTCAGAGGGAACGTCAAAACGAACTGGGAAGAAATGTGAAAGCTCAAAGTGGTCGTGAGGGCGCAATTTCGTTTCCTGAAGGCAGAGTACAAGGGGACGCTGCGATACTAAAAGCAGCTGTAAATCCTCTTTGTGGGGCCTAAGGCTGCAAACGTTTCATTGGAGGAGAGTCATGATGAGGAAGAGATGTAGGAGTGTACCCTCAGCGGTTGCAGAGTGACAGCCCATGAAGAGTCGCTACTATAGGGCACAGAAGCAGGAGCATCCTGCTTCATGGGGTCCACAGAAGCATCGGCTTGCTTGTCCGGTCGGTCTGTGGAGTCCAACGCTGAAAAAGGTTTGGTGGTGCACACTGGCGACACAGAGGGCGGCTGAGCTAAGGTATCATGTGAGGGCACCATCGAAGAGGATCTTCGATTTGGCGAAGGAGAAGAACATTTGTCTTTGGTGGACTTCTTTGAGCCTTTCCGTTTAGAGGAAGACTAGGGTGTTAATTGGCTGGAGGGAAGTAGTAAGCCTTCACGGGAGTACTCCTTCTGTCCTTTCGCCCAACCGGTTGTGTAGCTCGTGGATTCGCCCCTTGAGGCGTGTTGCTGAGCCGGACGGGGATGACGATGCTACCTAGACACTGGGCGATTTCACAACCTCAGAGCTGAATTCGAGGTAGCATGTCTGCGTGGCCATGTCCTTCATGGAGCGAGAGGTAACAAGAACAAAACTGTAGGTGCCAGACGGGAGAACACAGGGTTTGTAATCAGCCAATAACTTGCGAGCGACTGGGTAAGGCACTTTTTCCTTTACCCGGATCTCTTGGACATCCCACTCATCAAGATACATGGCACAATCCCGAGAGGAGGCAGCATTGCTGCCATTGCAGTTGATACAGAGGGGAGAAGGAGGCGAACAATCGCCCTCGAGCGCATCCCTGCCACAGGTTACACATTTGGCTGGTTGTCGAGAAGACGTTCTAGTGTGGTTGAAACAATGACACTGGCAGCAGCGCATCGGATTCGGACTGTGACAATTTCATAGCCTGCTTTGATCTTGGACGGAAGCACCACTCTATCAAAGGTGAGAAAAAAGAGTGTGGGTGGGTACTAAGGAGGAATCTACCTTTTTCATTGCCCAGTGGACGGCAATGACACCCTGATCAGAGGTAGGGTTGATTTCGGCCTCGGTTTGACCATCATGCAGCCTAGTGTAAGTAACACCTTGGGAAGAATTCAGAGTTCTATGGGCCTCAACATAAACAGGGTAGCCACGGAGAAACGAGGCGGCAAGTTGTTGTTGTGCTTCAGAATCAGAAGTAGTCTCCAAAAGCAAAGTGCCATTCCGTAAATGAGAGCAAGACTTCACAGGGCCAGCAATTGAATCAACATCTTTCTGAATAACAACGGATTTACTGTGGCAAAGGAATGACCCTCTTCAGGACGTGAGATCACCAAGAACCATGGTGCAGCGGGAAGGGTCTTCGAATCGTTAGCCTCATTACGTTTACGTTTCGTAGACGTTGATTGTGAAGATGATTGACTGACTGTGAGAAAATCTCCCACGTCTGCCAGCGTCTCCGATGGTGCGCTCCTTCCAACTGGGGGCCGCCTTCACAAGGGGGTGCACCTGCCTTAGGTGATTGTTCACACCTTAGGTCACACATTCCGAACACGTGGCAGAGGGACCAATCGGCAGTTTGGGAAGGTTGCAGCTCAGGCAATCACCCTTCCCTGCGCCTGGCCTGTACCACGGGGTACGTGCGAATCCTACCTGTCGACCCGGGGCTGGTAATTACGTGCTACCCAGTCACCTGTTACGCTTCAGACACGTGTGCCCGGCCTTCAGGAGTGCACATGGAGGAGGAAGAAAAAGAGGAACCTCAAACGCCGAAGCGGAGGAACGAGAGGAGAAGGGAAACAAAGGAAAAGGGTGTGAAAAACAATGGTGAGACTATCCTAACGTCATCAACAGGCAATGCAGAACGTTCCCAATAACACCCCAGACATGTTCCCCAAGGAAAAAGAACGGAAAGAGGATAGACATGCAGCACGAAAGGGAAAAAAATGCTGCAAAGGCTGGGGCCCCGTGGTAGCCTAGCACGCACCCACCACAGTGTGGCGAGACCCCTGGTGGAGGGGTCGGCGGGGGGGAGGGGGGGGGGGGCGGCTGTCCGGGGTACCCATACCAAAGTAACATATTAGGATAATTATCAATTAAACAAACACAACACTGGTGTAATACTGTACAGTACTTATTATTTGTCACACGAATCAGTTTTCGGCTGTTACGCCATCATCAGGTAAAAAGATAAGCATGTGTTGCACTGAAATTTTGTTGGATCAAAGATTTCAAACGAGTGCGTCTGCAGAGTATCTCCGTTGCCAGAGATGAAAAATATTAATGTTAGGATTAGGAATACAACGAGAATGATTATTTCAGTGTAAATGCGATGTAAAATAAAATATGTGACACATTAACTAATGAACTATAGATAAATTAGAACAGTTGTAACGTATGTGACACTTTCCAAAGATATGGCTGAACAAAATAATTTTGCCTTTAATAGGTCCCAAGTTACACGGATGTTAGACGCTTACACACAGTTTTCCATTTTTCATTTACACTGATTTTAGTGTGCACAAGTTTTGTACAAAAAGTGGCAAACTTTTCCATTCTGAGACAATTTTCGAAGCTAAATGCTGGACTAATATGCCAGCTACATAGAGGTAGAGTACTCAAAGGAACAAGTATCACTATCTGCAAGTGCTCCCATAATCCTTCCTGTAAAGAACAGTGTTTAAGGATTAAAATTATGCGCAGACTCGAACCCATTCATTGGTGTACTGTACTGACCAGAGGCATCAAGCTTGGCTAGATTACTGTTGGCTAAAGGCAGTCCCGAATGCAGTGGTGTAGTGTTTAATACAGTAGCTTGTTATCCGGGAAAACGTCCACTCATCTACGTGTTCCGTGGTTTCTGTAAATCACGCAAGACCGATCTCTGAACGCTTCTTCAAACAAGGTCAAGTCCGATGCCCTGACGCACGTTGGTCCATCTGAGGCATTGACGCAACTGCAGTTACCTCAGTGTCGCTGAGCTGTTGAACTCTACCCTTCCGTCCTTTGAAAATGGCAGGGAACGCGAGCGAGGGCGCTTTAAGCCCACCCTCTGTCTCGTGTCTCTGTGTACGAGGCGCTCGCCCTTGGCTATTCTGGTTCCGAGATGTATTTGTATCTCCAGTTAATTATTTAAAGAGGCTCAGGAACAGTCATCATAGTGCCACAGCGATAAGTACGGTAATCACCTCTATAAGAATCAGCACGGATTCTGCAAACAGAGATATTGCGAAACTCAGCTCGCTACACGTGATCCATAGCGCTGTAAACAATGGCGTCAGGTTGATGCCGTCTTTCTTGACTTCAGGAAAGATTTGACATCGTCCCGTACTGCCGTTTAGTGAAAGAAATGCGAGCTTACCAAGTATCATGGTTAATTGCGGCTGGATATAAGACTTCGTGATAGGAATCAACACGTCACTCTTAACAGAAGAACATAGACAGATATAAAAGTAATTTCCGGAGTACCCAAGGAAGTGCGAATAGGACTGTTTACTGTGATTGTAAATGATCTCGTAGAATGCGTCGGAAGATCTTTAAGACTGTTCGCAGACGATCCGGGTTTCTATAAGAAAGTAGCAACGCAGAAGACAGTAACGAGTTCCAAAATGGTCTGCAAGGGATTGGTGAATGGTGTAGATTCTGGCTGTTGAGCCTGAACATACTCATAAATACATGTAACACATTGCGCATACATAGGAAAAGAAATGAACTACTGTATAACTACACTATTGATGAGAAATTGCTGGAAACAGTATCTACCATAAAATATCTAGCTGTCCAGAGCGACGTTAAATGGAATGAATCCGGAAAATATCTCACGCTAATGTTTAAGCAGGTCGAGAGTCTAAAATTAGCCAAACAAGTTCACAGGACAAAATATTACTCATCCTCTTAAAGTAGTACGCTGATCGGTTTGGAGCAATGAAGATGCTGTAGAACTAGTACCAGGCGCTCGTGTCACCCACGGCCTCTGACGCATTTCGTGAAAGTGAAGCGCTGTTTCTGTACCGGTAGCGTGTACTGAATTAGTGCAGTAAGAAAGGCGCAGGAAGGAGCTATGATATTCTCGGTATTCTGACACTGGCCTCGCACTATACAGGTGAACCGAGATCCGCGCACTCGGGCTTCGCAGCCCGACTCCTCACATGCCAGCAAAAAAAAAAAAAAAAATTTCGTCTCGCGAGTACATGAGGCAAAAAAGGACGTTAAAGAGTGGCGATCTGGCAACTCTGTAACCATATTTGTGGTAAATACCTCTATCAGGACATATTAGACTTGCTGTGCAGTTGGTGCAGTGGATACAGTTTTGGGTTAGCATGCAGGAAGTCGATGGTTCGATCCTCGATTGGGGCGCATTTTTTTATTTGCTAATTTCATTCTGACATTTCATACTGTAATATAGAACGTTTCTTAGGTCACATGTATCCTAAATTTACATCATTTTGTAACGCTCAACATAACAAATACGTGGTTAGACAAATAAGAAGTAGACAGTTCGTAACACCAAAAATGCAGGATGCATGGTACCTGCTACCGATATATAATTTTTTTTAATTGTATGTAAATATTTGTAATTTAAATGCTTTCTTTTAATAAGTAATGACATTGCTTCACTGTATGTGTACATTTAGGTAGAAGTCTGATGACGTTTTATTGTATTTATCTGTGTTTTACTGTGAAACTTATAAGCTCTGGGAAAAAGCCAAAGGAATTGTTATTTGCATCGACTAGCAACGATAATAGCAGTGCTTGTGCGTTGTAAAATCTTTGGCTAGGGGGTTGTTGCGCAGAGAGCGCGTAGAGTAGGAGGAGACGGGTTCCAGCGCTTGTAGTGTGCGGAAGTGTGGTGTTAATTCTCTCGCAGTAGAGTGTACCATCATGTCTGCGCGCCGGCTAGACTAGTAGCAGGAGGAAGGACTGGACGGGTGGAAGACGCTGTATTAATTACGATTACCCGTTCTTGTAATTAGCTGTTGCCCCACAAGATGCTACCGTCTTCAACAACAGCAGCAGTTCCAGCAACACAGATTTGTCGTCGGCTCTGAGTTTCGTCGCACGCACAGCACTGAAGTAAGACTGTTCGTTGGTAGAAAGTATTAACAGCTAACCCAGCAGCACAACTGAATGTTATTTGATTAATGAACTTTATTTAAATAATAATCAGTTAAATTCAGGGTGATTGTGTCCTTATTGCCCCCAGACATTGTTACCAAGCAGGGTCCTTGTTCCCTTTTTTCCTTGTATGCTAACCGAAGTTTGAGAATCTATCACTGAAAAAATCCAAATCTAAAGAAAATTCAGAAATTAAGAGTGCGGAAGCTTTATTTATTTTACATATAGCTTGGAGCGCATGGCTGTTTGGTTTGGTACGTATTCTAGTGTTTAATTCTATTCAAGTCAGTAAAAAAGGTTCCGTTGTTCAGACAATAAAATGAAATACAATTTGAAAATTAAGTAACTGCAAAGTAAAAAGTGCTTGCCTTTCTCTAAATTTCTTTGATGACGTTATGTTGAGGTCTCTGAAAGTCATTGTTCACGTAACGAAGTTCAATACTACCATACAGTTTAAGTGGATAATTTCAAATCATTACTCGATTGCCTTTTTCAAAATTTAATGACAAACTTAACGTAAAAGTGACTTCTCAGTTTTTTTATCATTACATACTCACTTAAAATTAGTGTCAAAAAATGTGGCAACCTTCAGTTGCCAAGTCAGTGTTTAATAATAAATATTTTTCTTTCCCATCATCTTGTACAGGATTTTGGATGTAAATCGCCCCAGTGGGCCGTAATTATTACCTTTTCGTTCATTAGTGTAACTTTTGGATTCGTGATTAGTGGTATCCCATTTCTGTCCAGTGTTGTTCGTGAGTGAATGCACAAAATAACTATCATTTCTCCAAATTGAAGCTCTCTTCGGTTTAATTAGTTTTTTATTTTTAGTAGACTTTTCTATCAGAAAGATCGGTTGTACACTTTCCCCCTACTTATCGGTATTACTTCTATGAGAATGATAGTCTTATCCAATTAGAAAAATTCCATTAGGTATACACGCGATTCACCGTCATATTTTATATTGCAAGCAGGATGGGCCGATTTAGTAAGGGGAGAGGTTACAAGTTGAAACACATGACCTGTCATAGGATAGAACACCTACAAAAACAATATCAATTTCGAGATGCCAAAGATGATAGCGCAAAAACACAACAGTTACTGGTAATTTATACTACATGTAATATGAGTGCTCAGATGTCGCACATCAGAAAGCAGTGACAATAATAATGTCCATATTAATGACCACATGACCTTCACAATGGAATATGTTGTCCTTAGAACAACAGATCTCAAAGCGACCTCGCTGTGTGTCCAAACATTGCGCAGCCCGCTGGATCAAACAGCTCTGGACCCTTCGCAGCAAAGCTACGTAAACAGTAACAGAACAGTATGAACACGTGCTACCAATTATTCCACATTCCTCGGTGGAATAGAGTACACATGCTTCTTCAGGTGTCCCCACTGGAAGAAATCCTGGGGATTTAGGTCAGGTGAATGCAGTGGCCATACAACTGGACCTCCACGTCCGGGCCATTTCCCTGGAAATGTTCTGGTCAAATACTGTCGCACATTAATTCCAGAGTGTGAAGGTGCACCATCATGCTGGAACAATATCCCCTGCCGAACATGTCGTTGAACATCTTCCAGCACATCAATCAGATAGTTTGAGAGGAATGCATCATACCTTCGTGCAGTCAACCGGTCAGACAACATGTAGGGACCCAAACACCTGTCGCTCAATATTCCAGCCCAAAGTGTACTTGATATTCACGGTCACCGGTGATGTACAGGTTAACCTCACACCAATGCTAGGCATTGTGCATATTGAAAACACCCTCACGAGTGAATGCTGCTTCATCCAACCATATTATGGTGTTCACAAAATCATTGTTGGCTTCCTGTCGTTGTTTGAACCATTCACAGAATTGCATCCGCTGATGGCGATCTGCAGGATGCAGGTGTTGCGTAAAGCAGCCCATGCTCAAGCAGTATGTTAACGACTATGCATTGCGAGACACGCAGCTGCCTTGCTATGCTACGTGTACTTTGGTGAGGCTGTTGGCCTATGAATTCCAGAATAGCTTCCTCATTAGCTGGAGTACGGCGAGTCCGTGGACGACCTCTATCACGCAATGGTGGAAGGAGAGAACCTGGCTTCTGGAGGCGCAGCTTCAGACGATGAAACACATTTTTATCTGGATGGAGTCGACGAGGATATCTAGTTGCATATTCACAAGTGGCAACACAAGCCCAGTTATCGGATGCACCAAGGACCAGAAGCATATCCACATATTCATTGTCTGTGTATGGCATAAGTCTGCCACAATGGTTTACAGGTTTACAATGAGAAAATTTGATACGTGTGCGCATGTACATTGTAGTCTGTCATGTGCGCGTCACTCCGCTCGCAACTAGTCCCTGTCCGGTGCACAGTGCACACAGTATAAACACGCCGTCAGTCCTGCGCGCTGTTCCACCTAACGTGCGTTACAACTCTGACAGATATTGTTCTGCATGATTCATCCCGACACTGCTAATTATGAAATGTTCGGTTTCGAATTATACTGTTTTCCTAATGGTAATAGACGTGATGTTTCCACAATATCATCGATATAATAATAATAATAATAATGCGCTGAGATACGTACTAAACAGCATGCGGTTAGCGGACTCATTGCTGAAAGGCATAACTAGTGAGATCATGGTGATAAAACACACACAAATAGTAAACGAGTTTGGACATTATTTGCAAAGCACGTTGCTAGTCCTACTGGTAACGTAAGGCCCTAACGAAATGTAATGGGCCTGAACAAGGCAAGAATAATAGTTGGTACTTATCTATGGGACCATTGGAGGAGGGTACAAAGAAAACAGGTTTCGCATCTACTAGATGATGTGCTGCGAATAAATTCAAGCCCACGACGTGGAAAGGGCTTGTTTCGTTTCTACGATTGTAGTATGTAAGTGCAAATGTTTTCTAGAGGACCCTCTGCAATCGCTGTTGACGATTATGATGACAGATACCATACCACCTGGACTACATTTACCAAATAAAAAACATATGCTCCAACCAAGGATCGAACCATCGATTTCCTGCATGCTAACCCAAAACGTACAGCACATATAAGATGTGCTTACAGAGGTAGTTAGCATACATGTGATTACAGTGTTGCCAGATTGCCACTCGTCCTTTTTCTGCCAGATGTACTCGCCGGAAGAAATTTTGTGAGAGCCATTTTTTTTTTCGCTTGCATGTGAAGAGTCGCGCTGCGAAGCCCGAGTGCGCAAATTCCGCATCACCCTGTATATAGTCTTTACTGTCGTTTCTTCTTTACAGTACCAGCTTATTTCCAAGAATTAATAGCTTTCACTCAGTTAATACTAGGCAGGAATCTAATCTGCATTTGGATCACACTTCCTGGACTGTTGTTCAGAAAGATGTGCAGTATAATGCTGCATCCATTTTCAACAAGTTGCCACAAGAATTCAAAGATCTTAGTAGTAATCCACGCGGGTTCAAATCGAAACTCGAGAGTTACTTCGTGGATCACTCCTTCTATTCTGTCGAGGAGTTCCTTGAAAAATTAAGCCGATTCCTATGTTACATTATTGATTTCGTTTTCATAAACTTACGGTTTGTCTTTTTTTGGGTTCATAAAAATTTTATTACATCAATTATTACTTTTATGTTGTAATTTCATGTACTGAAGCGTTCCACGACCTCGGAGATTTGCTCCTCAATTTGGTCCTACAGAGCTAGACGTGTAAAGTAAATAAAATAAAAATCACGATGTCAATAAAGTTGTCCGATTTGTTGATGTATCAAATCGGACTATCTTACTTGTGTACGAGGGATGGTGTACTGCTCGCAGCCCCGTAACACAGCGTAAGAACGGAGGCCGTAAAAATATTCAACTACAATCGGTTTAAAATCCGACAGGAATTGCTGATGTTAGTAAAAGTAGGTTCATCTCGTCCATTTTCTGAGTGAAAGGAACTGTGTCCATGAACATTTGGAAGTGCGAACCTCGCAAAATACTGTTGGTCACAGTGACCCAAAAACCTGCACGTCTTCAGTGAACCGAACAACACAAAAACTGGATAGTAACTGACTGGAGGAGTGTAGCCTGGAGAATTTGCTTCTTTTCAGATGATGAAACCCAATGAGGCGTTTAACATACAGCGTCTCGAGAATGTGGTTCAGTACAGAGGAAAAAGTGTAATGTTTTGGCGAGGTTTCCGTTCCATGACTTGGGCCCACTCATTCAAGTTCCCTTGAACATTAACCAAGATTTTTTGTAGTCCTGTCTTCCTCAGTTGCGTGTAATATTACGGTATACTGATAATTTTTACTTATGGACCGTCTGACAGCAACTGAATAAAACACAATTTTAGTGCGTAATGATTAACCAAGATGTTTGTTTAAAGTTTTTGGCCGCCAAATATTGTGTTTTCTTCTAAATCTTCATGATATGTTTGCTGTGGCAAGTCTTGTCTCCCGAGTTGACAACAGTCATGTTTAAAGTGCTGCACGCAGTTGTTCCTGGTTTGACGAACCGTCAAGGACACCATCGTACTGTGACTGACCCTCTAAATCACTCCACCTCAGTCTCAAAGAAAGATTTTAAATGAAAGTTCCGCCATTTGACTGTACAGTTCTTGTTCCCTTGCCTTTCCTCCTCCATTCCCCTCAGCTATTCTCCCATCTTATCATGTTCTCCTTTACCATCTCCCTCCACCCCTACCCTCGTATCCCTATATTCATTTACATTACTATATTTTGCTACATCTCCCTACTGCCCCCCTACTTTCCCCTTCCCTTTCCCCTCCTTGTCCCCTTCATACCCAGTATCCCATGCCCATTCTATTATACGCATATTCATTTATATTTTTTTATTCTGCTACATCTCCTCGCTGCACTCCCTCCACCCCGTCAGAACTGCACCTATATCTCATTACTCTTCCTTCTACCACCTATTCCGTACTCCCCCCTCCCGCCACGGCTTCCATCATCCTCCCTTCCGTCCTTCCTTTCTTTGCTTCCACATCTTACATTTTGACCGATACAATTATGTGCACAACTGCTGTGAAATATACTGTTGCATTTGTAGTATGGAACGTTTGTGTGGTGAACATCCGTAGACTCTTTCATGGAACGATTGTATACAATCCATTGGTCCACTTCACAATACACGACGACACGTAGCTCCATCATGTTGCTTTACAGCAGACCTGTGATGTACTAAGACAAGATTATATCGCATATTCCAAGTAGTACGAGATATATAACTGTCCCTTCCTACTATAGTTAAATTTCCTGGCATAAGTGTATTTGTTTACACTATGTATTTACAGTGACCATGAACCTTATTCAATTTATGTAGCTCCGGTTTAGTACCTTCATGACTTCCCTCGAGTAACCACAGAGTACGCCACATACACCTACAGCCTGAAGTTGTTTATCTTTGGCTTACATCAGATAGCAAATTCGACAGTGTGGCTTGAGATAATGGTGCCTGCACTTGTAGACAGTTCTTGGTGACCATTTTATGGGATAGTTATTCAACATATGTCAAATATGTTTGTTTTGTTTCTGCCAGACAAGACACTTTCTGAATATCTTAATTATTTTTTTTAAATTTTAAATTAAAAAATATCTGATTCTACATTGTACCTTTTTAATGATACACTTTTCTGATCCACTGCATTTTGCACTTTCATGCATTTTATATATATATATATATATATATATATATATGTACAAAAAAAGTTTTGTATCACCCCAGTTCCCAGATGCATGAGCAGCGCCTATTAGACGGTGCGGGTCCGACAGCCGATCAGTTCCAGTTACTCCACCGGGAAGGAGGTACACGGCTCGTGTTGTCTGTAGTTCAACCATGCCTAGACGGTGAATGCCGCCGTTCGATCATGTCCGCATTGTTACTTTGTGCCAGGAGGGGCTCTCAACAAGGGAAGTGTCCAGGCGTCTGGGAGTGAACCA
Organism: Schistocerca piceifrons; assembly: GCF_021461385.2. Lineage (NCBI taxonomy): Eukaryota > Metazoa > Arthropoda > Insecta > Orthoptera > Acrididae > Schistocerca > Schistocerca piceifrons. Next base: position 559,830,092 of record NC_060139.1, read on the forward strand.
AAGCGAAACTGTTCGGACATGGAGGAGATACAGAGAAACACGATCTGCCGATGACATGCCTCGCTCAGGCCGACCAACAGCTACTATTGCAGTGGGTGACCGCTACCTACGGATTATAGCTCGGAGGAACCCTGACAGCAACGCCACCATGTTGAATAATGCTTTTCGTGCAGCCACAGGACGTCATGTTACGACTCAAACTGTGCGCAATAGTCTACATGATGCACAACTTTACTCCCGAAGTCCATGGCGAGGTCCATCTTTGCAACCAAACCACCATGCAGCGCGGTACAGATGGGCCCAACAACATGCCGAATGGACTGCTCAGGAATGGCATCACGTTCTCCTCACCGATGAGTGTCGCATATGCCTTCAGCCAGACAATTGTCGGAGACGTGTTTGGAGGCAACCGGTTAGGCTGAACGCCTTAGACACACTGTCCAGTGAGTGCAGCGAGGTGGAGGTTCCCTTATGTCTTGGGGTGGCATTATGTGGGGCCGACGTACGCCGCTAGTGGTCATGGAAGGCGCCGTAACGGCTTTACGATACGTGAATGCCATCCTCCGACCGATGATGCAACCATATCGGCAGCATATTGGCGAGGCATTGGCGCCCCCATTGTGCACATCTTGAGAATGACTTCCTTCAGGATAATGACATCGCTCGACTAGAGTGGCCAGCATGTTCTCCCGTTACCCACCAACCACTCTGAGGGATCTACGCCGAATCGCCGTTGAGGAGGGGGACAATCTGGACCAACAGTACCTTGATGAACCTGTGGATAGTATGCCACGACGAATATAGGCATGCATAAATGCAAAAGGACGTGCTACTGGGTATTAGAGGTACCGAAGTGTACAGCAATTTGGACCACCAACTCTACCTATATCTTTTTTTCGACGTGGTACCTGAAAAGGGCCAAAGGCCGAAACATTATTGTGTAGTAGAATATACGAATTATACATTCAATGGAATATTGCCATAAAATTGTCACCTTTCATGGCCACTGTAAACACGTATTGTAAACAAATGCATTATTGTACAGTAGAATAAACGAACTATACAGTCAAATGGTGGAATTTCCACTGAAAAACTATTGCATGACTCTGTTCCCAAACCATGGTAAAATTACCCAAGGAAAGTGTTTAGGCCCGTTTCGAATAGCGTATGAAGCACTCTCGCAGGCTGGCACTTCTACGGGATCTTCTCATCAATCAGCGGCTTCAGCTGGACATGACATACCTGAAAAAACATGTGGACTCTCTTACCTGTCAAACTGAGTCCATTATGGAAATTGTAGGTTGGAAGACGTATTTGTGGTACAAAAATCAAATACTGCTCCCATAAGTAGTAATGATCTAGTCATGACACTTTCGAGATACGCAAAATGTATAATTCTAATGCCCCAGAAAAAATAATTTGGAGACGCTATCTGACTTGTTGAAGTTGAATAGATATACACACTCAAGCACTTTCACAAATTTAGCTCAACGAAAATAAATAGGGCCTGTACAACAGATACTTGTATATTGCACAGTGATTCTGGTTCGAAAAGGCAATGAACTGATCTGCTTGTAGCGCCCAGTTGTGCTGTAAATCATACATTTCGCTAAAGCATCATTAGCTCACTACAACTGTCTCGTTCGCACAGGCACCCCGGGAAAAAGATTTGTAACCACTACCTCTCTCTCAGTTATGTGCCTCAAACATAACAGCCGTTTCCTGTGAACTTTTTAGAAGAAGTGTACGTGCCAGAAAACTACCGTCACCTTTCCTCACCCCACGGCAGTCACAAAAACGCGCAACTCACGCAGGTGAACAATGTGTTCGTCCCTACAGCTTACAAAATAGTTCAAGTTTAGTTGTTTCAGCTAGTATACCTCGTGACTAAAGCGTAGTTGGCTTCTGTTTCGGACGTGGAAGTCCCTATGGGCGCTGTCCACTCTTCTACCCATTAGGCACCTCTGCGTTGTATTGCCTCCTGGCAGAAATTCAAACCACTACTGCTTTTAAGCTAACCCATAAATGTTTACCTGGTCTGACAAGATACCCTTCCACTATTTGCACAGCGTCACCAGGGCTTTTAGAGTGCTGGCAACATTCTGGAGAGCCGACTGGGGAAATCGCATCAAATTCGCTAATATTTGCCGAAAAAGAAAGGAGACATCGGCGATAAACTTGAGAGTAATCTTGCGGATAAAAAATCACGAGTACCTCATTATAACAGATGACCTACACATAAGGATTATCACATACTTCTCTGAATAAAAATCGCAATCGGGGAATGAGGTTCTAAAACATTGTTGTTGTTGTTGTGGTCTTCAGTCCTGAGACTGGTTTGATGCAGCTCTCCATGCTACTCTATCCTGTGCAAGCTTCTTCATCTCCCAGTACCTACTGCTACCTACATCCTTCTGAATCTGCTTAGTGTATTCATCTCTTGGTCTCCCCCTATGATTTTTACCCTCCACGCTGCCCTCCAATACTAAATTGGTGATCCCTTGATGCCTCAGAACATGTCCTACCAACCGATCCCTTCTTCTGGTCAAGTTGTGCCACAAACTTCTCTTCTCCCCAATCCTATTCAATACTTCCTCATTAGTTATGTGATCTACCCATCTAATCTTCAGCATTCTTCTGCAGCACCACATTTCAAAAGCTTCTATTCTCTTCTTGTCCAAACTATTTACCGTCCATGTTTCACTTCCATACGTGGCTACACTCCATACAAATACTTTCAGAAATAACTTCCTGACACTTAAATCTATACTCGATGTTAACAAATTTCTCTTCTTCAGAAACGCTTTCTAAAACAATATGTTGCGCTTTAAGCGAAATGAAAATTGGTTTCTCGCGTGAGCCGTATAAACGCCAGTAGTCAGCAGTAGTGTGCTACAAAACAGAGAGAGAACACAAAATTTCATTGAGAATATAATGAGATGATATCAAACCTATAGAAAAATTTTATGTTACTGATCACTCACGTGCAGCCAGAAAGCATTTTTTGAGTAGCGATAAAATGAGACAAGAAAATTGACAGTAAGAGAGAGTGGCTCAGTTGCTGCAGTCGACTGTTCGATAGGTTCATCACCTTTGTTCAATCATCTGTTGTAATGTAGTAACAAACTCTGCAATCTCGCCTAATAAACTGTACTCTGCTAACTTATTACAATCAGCCACAACAAGAGGATCTGGAAGGATAAATTACGATTGCACTTTCTTGGTGTCACTCTGGAAGTTCATAAAACTAGTAAGATTGCATTATATACTCAGTACTCTTGAGAGGTTTGTAGAACCTGTCTAAAAGTGATTCTTGATGATTCCCATTTATTGTAAATACGTTCTATGCCACAAACAGTAATTTTTATGTCACGTTGAGTCAAAAAATAATATGCACAAACCTGTGTATGTTTGTGTCTGTTATTCGGTATGATGACTCACGCTATGGGAACGCAGAGATTTCTGTGGTTGAAAGGAAAGGGCGAAAAATGCAGAGAACTCACAGCTTTTGCTATAATATTGAACAATCCAGCTATCGTAATGATTATTTCCGTTCCTTGAGCTCACTAAGTTATTTTTTGGCTACGCGATCTGTTATAATGTCCTGTCCGTGTATCTCAGACAACAGCCGGCATATGTCTGCCGACTTCCACGAAACGAGCACAATTCTGACTGCGACACGCTCTTCGGCGACTAGAAACTGTTGGGTCGCCACCTTCCTCTTAGCACTGCGATGCTAATGAGTCTGTTTTCACGGCGCTGCGACTTCAATACTTCACGGCCACGTAACCTCTCTATCCGCCACCTGCAAACAGATGTCAAGATTCAGCCACTGGCGAAGCTGACTGTTGTGGACTGGCAAGACAGCCAATCCACAGTGTCGGTTAGCCGAAAGGCACGCGTTTAAGCTCACGCTGACTGGCGTGAGGTCTGGAACAGTTAAGGGAATTAATAGTAGCAAATAAAGTACGTAGTTGATGTAATACTTAACTTTAATCCATAATTGGAGAACATCGCTCTTATTGATACATGAATGATAATCTCAATATAAACTGGTAATGGCGCCTTGCTAGGTCGTAGCAAATGACTTAGCTGAAGGCTATGCTAACTATCGTCTCGGCAAATGAGAGCGTATTTGCCAGTGTAGCATCGCTAGCAAAGTCTGCTGTACAACTGGGGCGAGTGCTAGTAAGTCTCTCTAGACCTGCCGTGTGGCGGCGCTCGGTCTGCAGTCACTGACAGTGGCGACACGCGGGTCCGACGTATACTAATGGACCGCGGCCAATTTAAAGGCTACCACCTAGCAAGTGTGGTGTCTGGCGGTGACACCACATTGACAACTGCTGTCGGAACGTGTTGCGCAAATTACTGTATACTATGTGGCTGATGCCATATTTGGTTGTGTCGCATACTGATTGTTCTTACCGTTTCATTTGGGGCTGAGCAATGGGATGTGGGACGGCCGGTGTGGCCGAGCGGTTCTAGGCGCTACAGTCTGGAACCGCCCGACCGCTACGGTCGCAGGTTCGAATCCTGCCTCGGGCATGGATGTGTGTGATGTTCTTAAGTTAGTTAGGTTTAAGTAGTTCTAAGTTTTAGGGGACTTATGACCTCAGAAGTTCAGTCCCATAGTGCTCAGAGCCATTTGAACCAGTGAGGTGTGGCCATTAGTATGCTTCTCTGTAATTGATGTAATATAGCAGTTGTCCCCCCGCGAACAACGGATCTTGCCGTGTGTGGTGCATCAACGGTACAGGTAGCGGTACCATACGTGCAATCATAACTGAGGGGTACCAGCGGAAAGGTCAGACAAACATGTGGTTCCTGAAGAGGGGCAACATTGTGGATGATTGACTGATCTGACCTTGTAACATCAACTGAAATGGCCTTGCTGTCATGGTACTGCGAACGACTGAAAGTAAGGGGAAACCAGAGCCGTTATTTTTCCCAAGACGTTGCAGCTCTTCTGTCTGGTTAAATGACGGTGGCAATATCTCGGGTAGAATATTGCAGAGGTCAAATAGTCCCTCGTTCGGAATTCTAGGTGGGTAGTTGGGCTATGCACGGATCTGTTCTAAAAAGAATAGCTTGATTTAGTCATAGGGTCGAGATGCGCACGTCTGATTTCATTCCCAGCAGCTAACTCGCAGCAAATAATAACCTGTAGCTGTGATCTTGCAGTCATATAGTCTATGTATTGGCTCGAATTTCGAATTAATGAAATACGAAGAAATAGTAAATAAAAGATAAATGAATAATTTAATAAAAGGGTTGCATCCTAACGTCTTTAATTGTTGTTGACGACAGACATCTCAAATAAACAAAAAGTGGTCCTACTATATCCACTTAAAATACAGACAGAAAATATCCTTATCACATGCAGTAAAGCTGTGTCGAGAGCATTACAAGAATGGTGGTAGAATCCCCAGATTAAATAGTCATCAAAGACATGCGAAAACTGACTCTGTTTCATGATCACAATACTCAAAATATTCACCAGTTCATGATAGTTCAGAGTTCCATATGATGATTTACAAATCGATACACACGAGATAAAGAGTAGAAACTCATACTCTGTCTATTCTCAGTTCCATAGTGCAACAGGAAAACTTAGAGTCCGACACCAGAGCACATTCAGACCTCTCGTAATATAAAGTCCCTTCAGAAATTAAAGTAACGTCACGGCCGTTCACTGCCAAGAGTCTATCACTGACACGACTGAATATCACACGTTACCACAGGCAGGTCTGCCTTAAACCAATTCTCAACGTAAAGTATAGAACCACTCCATCGAACTTTTCACTCGAAGAATCTCAGTCTCCAGTTGACTCCCATAGTTTTTCGCCACTGTCTGCTTTTCCATTGCCTGAAGGATGTCCCCACCAAAAATACATCGTACTTAAGTTCTACAGAAATGTTTTGACTCAAGTTGACCACTTCCCGGTCTAAACTAATGTAGTGCAACAGTATTTAAATAAACGAAATCTTGTAAGTATTCAGTGACACTCAGATCATTCACAATAAATTACAAATAAAGGTTTGTTCATAAATAAATAAGTCGGTATTCTTGCTCAAGTGCACTCACTTTAAATCACAGTTCGTTGTCGCTAAATACTGTGTAAACAATAATTTATATCTGCTTGATATAAGTGTCTTCTGGCACTCTTTACAATGGTGGCGTCTGCTAACACAGGCTATTGACCACTTCTTAAATTACCATGATTTTATATTAGCAATTTTAGTCAATAGTTAAATAAATATCTGGCAAAAATAGTTACATATACATTAATTAAATACACAAGTATGACAGAATGAGGTATTCATTCTGCATTCTGCGTTTTTGTGGAAAACATAATGTTCATACATACATTTGCATAATGAAAATAGAAGCAAAAAGTCCTTTTTTGTGGAGAATATGATGTTCAGACAAATATTTAAATAACGACAAGATATAAAAAAATGCTACAATCTGAAATACATTCTGTTGAAAGCGCATGAAGTGTTTAAAAGTTGTTAGTTCAGAGGTTCATGGTGAAAATGTCGTCACTGTACATTACTAACTTTTGTTGTTTTATAGGTATTGAAAATATCGCTGTGTCACTGAATGTACCTCATTTTTCTGAGATCTCAAACGTATTCAGATTTGCTTAAATATTTGTCTGTCAATTACTGTCGAATTTCAGACAGCTGTAAGAAGCCATATTTCATCTTGTCTCAGAGCCCACCATTGCTGTTGCATTCTGCATTCTGCTGAGTGAACTATCGTTGTCCAGCGGCGCATTCCGCGATTTTCTCCATTTCCAGTCATGTTGCCAATCCTCGTTCACGACTGGCCACTACCAGTCACCTAGCCAGATCAGCCATGGCACGCCATCTACCCTGGGCGTATTAGTGTTCAGCCGTACAACAAATTCACCTTACCTTGTACCAGTTTCATGCAGCCGAACAACTCATCTACATACGTGTAACGTTATAAAAGGGAACATCAGTGGCATGATATGTACATACTTATGTGCATATTATTTAGTTTTACGTATTAGAAACTGAACTTTTAGGTTACAAACAGTTCTGGCACTTTTTGACTTAGTACACCTGAAAGTTTGGTGTTCCTATTCTTCTCCTTCGTTGTGTGTGTACGTACGAATTAATCACGCCGGTTATTTCTTAGGCGAGCGTATTTCTGGTACCCGACAAGGAGAGCAGCAGAAGACTGGTACAGTATTCTATTATTTAGCTCTTTTAATGAGTTTCTTACAGTAGGATTCAGTTCGTAGCCTGCATGTATTCGCTATGAAGCACACATAAACAGTACTATGAAAATAGTTGTACCGAAATCAAAATTAGTTTTTAAAATATATTGTTAATATTTTTGCGTGTTTCAAGTTAAAATGCACTTCCGCAATTTTGAACACATTAATTTCCCACAAGTTAAAAGAGAACTCCGTAAAACTCAGTATTTACAAAGAAAATTGCCAACTACCTCTTAAATGGAACCAGAGATATTGATTGCTGCTCGCAGAAGCAGTTAACTTTGTTCATACAGCAAACTCGTTCTTCTGTAAATAACTTCCCAACACTTTTGTTTTTGATAAATCAGGATAGAAATTAACTTTTCCTTTAAAACAGTTAAATTCTTCTCTTTCTACCCCTTAATCTCTTTATGTTGTCACCACTACCCCAATAGGAGGTCGCTGCATTTAACCCCCACGGTATTTATTTCCAGACAGTAGTAGTATGTGTACCAAATTTGGTTGAAATATATCTGTAGGCTTAGGAGGTGCTTGTTACCCATGACTTTGCCCATGTGTGTAAATGTCTCACATATACAAAATATTTCACACACATGTAGCTCACCTGTATCTCCAGCGAATTTCGCCCTGTTGTTTCGTTTCCACACATCTCAATGATTAGAACGTTAGTCTCCTGAACTGTGTCGTACAATGATGTAGTTTTGTAGGTATATTCACCAGTGTTTGCTGATAATTTCCATGAAAGGTGTTGCAGATAGAGTTAGTATCAAACAGGTAACAGCTTAAAACGGCGTGTCTTATGTGGCACTTTTACTGCATGAAATGCAAGAATATAGTAAGTGATAATCTTTCTTTTCATCATTTTGTGGGGACTGTCAGCAACAAAAAGTTTCGTAAAGGTTTGAAATCATGTGTAAAGTTTATTTGAAGTCACTACGTGCTGTCTTCGTCAGATATTGGATGAATAAACTCTGGGTATTTGTGAGTCGTGTGTTACACTTATTTTTCACCCGAATCTCTACCCCTTTGACAGGCACGTGGTTCTTATATTAACAGTGATCCTTATTATACAGTAAGTGGTGTGTGCAGCAAATTTGGTTGAATTCAGTCCAGTGGTTTAGGGGGATATGTGGAACAAACGTTCATGCATATATACATGCATTATTTTTGATAATTTGTATGGATATGCACTATTTTCTTTTCATACTTCTTTTTAATATTATTCTCACTGATTTTCAACTTATTTCCTAAGTTTTTATATTAGATTCCTTCCATTTGCTGTTGAAGTTTATCTGCATTAGCGGCAAACAGTACAGTGTCATCAGCAAAACAAAGATACTTCAAGTAAGTTCCATTAAGACGATTTATTTATTCACTTACCAATTTAAAGATTGGAATACTTTCTCTAGTATTGCCTAAAATAATTTTGAAATAGAGTATAATCATTCGACTTTCCTTTCACCCTTGAATTTTTCAGTATGTAGATGATATCTGCTGGTTGCTGTGATATTGACATATATGTTCCTCATGTACTCACATTATAGTTAATTGCCTATATGAATGCAATGACGACTTTTGATAATATTTGCACTTTGGCCATTGGACTGCCAACATTGAAGGGAAGTACATGATGTGTTCACACCGCTCCCAAGACACATCCTCCTACCTAAGCCTTGCCCCTACATCACTCTTCCTCTCTCTTCCCTTCTTCATTTCTATACAGGAGTGTAAAAAAGCCCCTTAGCATTAATGCAAAAACTGCAAGGTACTTTCAACCCACCAACTACTAAACTAATTTCTTCTCTGTTATTTGAAAAATAATACATGTGTAGATTTGAGCACATCAACAACTCTTGACTTGTCAGAGATATTGCCAACTAAGCATATATATCGCCCCTCCACAGCCCTCCTCACTTCAGTAACGTTATGGGGACAGTGTTAAGTCAGCTTAGTCAGCAAGACCTTAGACAAGTCAGGACTTGTGGCCATGTTCAAACTAGCACACCTCTCTTTTCTCATATTGTAGATATACAGGCTGCACATGTGCATTGAAGGAATCATTGGTGCCATTTTGCACATGGGCTGCACCATCACCAAATGTGACATATACTTTTTTAGCATATTTTTATTTTTCCTTTATAGTCCTATATGTGAAATACTCTTCATGAATAGTGAGCACTTCCTTTCTTTCGTTATATTGCGTAAGATTGCTATATTCATTCTTATCTCTTTTTGTCGTGTGTTTCCTTTGTTAGATGTCCTGTATATGTGGAATGGGTGCATTATTGTCTTCAGTGTTCTTGTATGTAGGTGAAAGTGTTGCACCTTGCAAAACTTTCAGGCTTTCACCTCTAGCCAGCTCTGTAATAGAAGTTTAATATATTTTCTTGTTCTGTTTTCAAACTACAGTATTCACTTTATGTACACTGTTGTCTTTTCGTGAAATTACAATAATTGCTTTGGAAAAGTAAGGTTTTTCCAAACATGAAGAACTGCTCCAAGGTACAGCAATGCCATGTACCTAAGAACTACTATTCTATTCAACTTTAAAACTGTCGCAGTCGTAGTTTTAACCTCATTTTGTATTTTGCTATTTGTCTACTGTTTTTGAAGATTTACTGATTTTATGTGTGAGATGGCAGTGCTATGTTATGCTACGCCATTTTGTGTTTGTATTGTGGAATGAGTTTTCTGGGGTCAGTGTGCGTTTTGTGTTATAGCTATGTGTCAGTATATCTGGCTTATTTATATTTTTACTAGTCTTCTGTTTCTATCTTATTCTAATGGTGTTGTGTGTCTTGTGTACTATCCTGCTGGTGTATCCGTTCTTTAGTGCTATGTTGCAGATAATGTTCAGGTCTTCTTATTAATGACTTTTGCTTAGAGGTGGTCTACATTGTCTGTATACCAAATGTCTGATGAATGCTATGTTTATTTTTGAATGTGTTGAAGCTGTGTCTGTTAATGGGTTTTGTAATTCTGAAGTCTTGTTAGTGTGTTTCTTACATTCTCATTTCCATGGTGAATGTAATAATGGAATGTTATTGTGTGTGTTCCATTTCTGCATGTGTGATCTTTATACACATTCTTGTTCCTCTCTAAGGTATGCGAGATTGTCCAGATATATGTGGTAGTATAAGACTATTCTTTTTAATCCACTTGTTGTAAAAACCCTGTTTTCAGTGTGATTCATTAAGATGCCAATTAGTATGCAAGACTGGGCTTCCCTTTAGGATGCTTCCCTTCATAAATAGAATGAACTATTAAACTGAATTTAGTTATGCTTGGTGACAACTTTTGTTATTTGTATCAGTTCTTCTATAATGGTACTGGACATTTTCTGGTTTCCTTTCAGTTGTTCTTTGCTAATTGAGCCACAAAGGGGGATTAAACTGTAAACATGGTGGACATCAAAGCAAATCAGTTTTCCAGTTGTTGAGATGTATGTCTCTTGTAGTTTGTGGATTAATGTTAACGAGTTTCATATACTTCTATTGTCTTCTATTTTGTGATATTCAGTTAAGTGTTAGTGTCCCGACTTTGCAATATGACATGTGGAAGCATTCTTGAAACTAATCAGTCTCATGGGACTATTGTCTTCATGTATTTTGGACAAGCATCTGACAGTCGGTGCTGCTGATTTTTCTGTTATGTTTTGTTTGTTTTTGTGAATCCTTTTATTTTAATTTTGATATTGTTTCAGTTTCAGTTGTAATCTAATAGTAGGCTCTGACTTTAGTCCTTCAACATACTTTTTATGATATTTCATTGTTTTTTTTACATATTCCTATATCTTCATCAATACTACAGTATTACTTCAATCAACTTTTATAGTTATTCCTCCTCTTTCCTGAAGTTTTTTCTTTATTGACTTAATTGTTAGTACTTTTAACTAATAATAACATACTGAAAGAAAAGATTAATGCTAATGGTTTTATGTTTTATGGCAGGGTTATCAACCTATGAATACCAAATAGTACAATTTATTGCATAAAGGGATCGCTTATAACGTAGATCAGGAGCCTAAAACTAGTAACGTTATCACAACACACTTTATGCTGTGGGCAGTCACAGTTGTAAGTATAAATTATTGTTAAACAAAACCACAGCAGCTGTTGAATAATCCTTTATTAGTACAACCAGTTTACAACCTAAAGATGCATCATAAGGTACATGAAATCAATATTTAACTTCAATGCTATTTAGATACTAAACATACGAAAAAGGGCAGTAACCCTGAAGAGAATCGTGTGTGCAAAAAGCAGTACACTCACATTCAACTCATTTATGGCGAAGCATAGAGATTGTTGGATCCCCCATCACTCTCAGCCAAGTTGTATTAATGCATCCTTAAAAGGTACAGTAGTCCAAATAAGAGTGGTGGAAGGAGATTATCGTAGTAAATTCCTCAATTCTAAAGAAACATGGAGTATAATATAGTGAAATATATCAACTGGACAAAGGAATGGATAAAACTCCAAACTGTCTGTTGTATTATGCCCACCTGAAGGAAAATAGACATATTATCTTATATATCTACATCTACATCCATACTCCGCAAGCCACCTGACGGTTTGTGGCGGAGGGTACTTTGAGTATCTCTATCGATCCTCACATGGACATGAAATGGACAGTGTTATAAAAATACTAAAATCATGTCACCTGTAGTGAAATAAGGTGGGCAGAAGACAGAAAGAGTGGCACGGAAAACAATAAATTGAAGGATAAAAATCACAAAACTTATCATATGCATTCGACGTATCACGACTTGTTCTCGCATTACAAAAGAAGTGAAGCGCGCCAGGAGGGAAGGGGGAAACGAAATCAAACTTACGAGCCCACTTATCAGTATGATGTTGCACGCTGTCTGGCCTGGAAGCGAGCACTGAGTCAGTTGGGAAGGGTTTTGTAAAGCCGTTCTATCCTCTCCTGAGGCAAGCTGGCCCACAACTGTTGTAACAGGTCCTTGATATCTTGAATATGGTTCTGGGACAACATAGACGTCCGAGCTGGTCCCACATACGTTCTATCAGGACAAATCTGGATACCTCGCTGGCCATAGGAGTACCTCAACATCGCGCAGACAACTCACCGAGACATGCAGGTGTGACAATAACGTAATGAGACTGATGTGAAAAAAAGTGTTGCTTACCATTTTAGTCAAGTTTAGTGTTGTCTCCTTCAAAGTAGTTCCCTTCTGATTGCACACATATTTTCCAGCGGTTCTGACATTGATGGTAACATTTCTGGAACTCATCTTCTGTAATATCCTCCAAACCCCACGTCATAGCTTTTTGGACATCTTGTGTTGTTTGAAAATGGTGTCCCTTGACCGCTGTTTTGACTCTTGGAAAAAGAAAAAAGTCGCATGGAGCGATATCTGGTGAATAAGGTGCCTGAGGTAGTACTGAAATTTGTTTTGAGGTTAAAAGTTGCTGTACTGTCAGAGCAGTATGGGATGGCGCGTTATCGTGATGCAGAATCCAATTATCAGCAATGTTGGCATGGACGCGAAGAACTCTTTTACGAAGTCGTACTAAAATTTCTTTGTAGTTATATTGGTTAACTGTTTGTCCAGGAGGCACCCACTCTTTATGAACAATTCCCTTGGAATCAAAGAAACACACAAGCATGCATTTCACTTTTGACTTTGACATGCGAGCTTTATTTGGTCTGGATGTTCCCTTTGAGCTCTTGACATAACCTCCTCTCCAAAAGCCTTCTGAAGCTTACCATAAGTTGTCGTCGCGTTTTCACCCAATTTAACGCAAAAATAATGGCATACCGTTGCACAGTATTATGCAGTTCCATTTTCGTGATGAGAGACACAAACACATGTTAACTTATTATAGCACAACTCATGACTGAGCAGTTGAATCGATGTTCCGCTTTGCCTAGAAGCAGCTTATAAACCAAGGTCAAAGATATTGTGCCTACGCAAGCCTGCAGGGTTGCCACATCTTGGAAAGAAAATCAGTCTCATTCCTTTATTGTCGCATCCCGTATGCCTTGTGTGAACAAGAAATGTTCTGTAGAAAAATACTGTGAGAGCTAAGACACAAGGACGGAGTATGTCCATAACATACCGTTATTCCATCAGAGATCGCTCAATCACTATCAGTCGTGAATTTGAAGTCGTACCCAATGGTTCACCACAATATAATTTCAGGAGTAACAGTCCTGTGCACTGCCAAAACATCGAAAGAAAGAGGCCTCTCCCCACGTCACCACAGAAGTCACCAATGACTTTTATCCACCGTATGCATTTGACTTGCAGGTCTCTGGTCAAGCATTGGTACATTTAAGTTTTGAGTGTATAGTAAGAGAGGGCTCACTGTCTTCCCCTTATTTCCATTCCACAACGATAAGAAGAAAAACAGCTTGTTACATAAAAATACTTAATGCAGTATTAAGCAAGATGCTATTCCTTAGTGCGTCACAAATTACACATGTCTGCCTGCTGCAGTGCTTGGCTGGCCGAGACACACTTCCATTCACTATGGTGTCTCCTGTTCTGCACACCCAAAGTTACAATATTCCCATTATAGAGCAGGCCATACTAGAAAAGATAACCTGTCCAGTTTGCAAGAAGACAAAAGATGGCACTTGGAGTGGCAGAACGAGTTATGGAGCTCAACATCTGGGACTGTGCAGAAACACGATTCGCCACTGAACACAATGTGATGCCATTCATCAGCAATCCAAGCTTTCTGGGCACAGCACCACTCCAAACACAGCCGTTTGTGTTGTGTTAACGCATCCTATGCACGGGACGGTAATTCCCTAGTCTTGGTGCTGCTAGTCTATGATCTACAGTGTTGGATGACACACTACGTTACAGGGAGTCCATTATTTGTCATCAGATGCCGGGTGCAGACGTGAAGGAGTTACGATATGCCTGGTGCATAACACGGTGATCTTCCCTTCTGGTGGTCAAACGTGCTCGACCTGAACCTTGACCTCAAGTATACGTTGACATGCAATCCAACATCGGGTTACTGTCGCACACGAATGCCTCACACCTCTAGATGTTCCATTATTTGACCATCTGGTTGAATGGAGGCCCACAATGAAGCCGCTTTCAAACTTTGTCAGGTGCTGAGAATACTGTCTCATTCAAAGAAGGGGCTCTCTGTGTCCTTCACAATGGCCACTCGATATCTGACGGCGTACACTTCCCTTAGATATTATACCAGGCCTGATAACAACATTAAAGATAAACAACATGAATACACTCTGGTGGTCGTTCTGCCCATCACAGAGAACTGCATCTCTGATCATTTACATACCCGCCAATGGAGTTAATGTGGGCGAAGTTAAAGTGACATCCGACCATGTGTTCTGAGTGCCTGAGTCTATTTTTGTCAGGTAGTTCATATAGTGACTACATGTCACAGGTGTATCTAGATATCTCATAGATAAAAGAAGACCTGTAATAAAAAACTCTGTCGTGGCCACCAGCTCCACCTTCCCATCCTAAGACAGTAGCATCCCATATGACCTACAAGTATGGTCGTTAGAGTAGAACTGATATAACATATACACACGATAGCCTTTGTACCACAGACGTAAGACGAGTAATGGACCCTACGGTAATCACATAGGCACGGGTATGTTAGGTTTTAGACGTCCACAGGGTTCTATATTTTCTAGATCCACATCAGTTTTAACATTATAAAGACTTCATACTTGATAAGAATGTCATTTAATATAGAAAACACAATTTGGTAATTAACATTATATATTTTCTATTGTACTGTATACGAAATGATCCTATATTATAGTCATCGATCTATATATATATATATATATATATATATATATATATATATATATATATATTTCCTCTGTGTCAAATGTACAGATAATAGGCACTAAACTTGAATACTGGTGTGCAATTACATGTTTCTACATGCAGGTCATGGTGTACAACGAGATGAACTTTAAGAAATCTTCTTGTTTGTTTATATGAGTTTTCTTGCTTTTGATGAAGCCATTCATTTGTTTTACTATCTGTTCTCTGATTATAGTGTGGAGAGGAGGAAGGCAGGGAGGGTAGGGGAAGGGTGAGGATGAGAGGAGGGGAGCCGTTGGGGAGGGGGAACGTAGGTCAAGGTAAGGCTGCTGAATCCGAAACATTAAAGACACGCAAGTAAGTAAAGAACACTTTTTATGAATTATTTAAACACATTGTAAAGTTTATTATAAAGAATCTGTGTAGTCTGTGTGAGAAAATCATCCGTAAAATATGTAGGGAAGGAGCTCTCAGATGTGGCGTGCAGATGCGCGCTCTAGTATTGTAGGCTCGCAATTCACTAGGGGTAGCGAAAGCTGAGCGTATCCAGTCACGGGCGTCGGAGGTATCGACGAAGTGTCCAAGTGGAGCGATTATGGACCTAACATTCTTAGCTGCCCGTTGAACAAAGCAACAGCTTAAAAGTTTATTTAAGTACAATTACAGACTTACACTTTATTGCTTTTATTTTATTTATTGCTATTTCTTTGTTTGCAACTTGTTTCGGGGTCGCAACCCCTTTCTCAGTTCTAGACTAACTGTTGCCTGCTGTGATGCCTGGTTGTTAACTCGGCAACTTCGCAGATTGCAAGAGTCAGCGCTTGAGAATAGAGCTGCGACCCGGAGACTAGTGGCAAAGAATGAAGTATAAATAGTTGAAATAAAATCAACTAGAGAAACCGTCAGTTGCTTTTTAATCCATTTCAACAAACTGGCTGCCTCCGCAAAGGATGGAGTGTGGGCTTAGCACGTGTGTCAGACGAGGACTAGATTATAGAGAACTTTGTGTGCAGCCCAAGTAAGTTAAGCAACAGCCCTAGTAGAAATCTTGGAACAACTCAACTAAATTTTTGGCGAGTTTTGAGCTGGCATTTGCTGTGCGAACCTTACCGCTTACATCCTGTTTATCTTCTTGCTGAAAACAGCAAAGAAAAGGGTATTGAATTTTGAGATGAGATGTGAATAAAGATGAAATATGACACGTTTCTCCTGCGATTAATTTTTAGCGTCGAAACGACCTTCCACGTTAATGGGAAGGTGAATATCAGTGTCCTCATGTTGTGTCTGCAAAGTCCCTGTGAAGGGCTGCAGCATGAAAGTGATTATCGAAGCTAAAACGTAACTTATACTGTACCTTATCGCAAAACAATCTTTGTACGCCATTCTTTCTTGTGGAGGAAACTGTTAGCGGAATAAAGTACCTGAATATGTATGAACAACGGTTTTTCCTTAAATTTCGGAAGACTGACAAGACTTCATTTCCCAGCAGGTTGGAGGTGCCCCCACTGGGACTTGATGGCACTGACCACAAAGATCCCCTGGTCCCACGTCAACTTACTTTTTCTTGTGGGGCTTCGTAGAAGAGGCAGTTCTCTCAACAACTGTGGCGGAACCGTATGACTGCTGTGCTGATCTCAGTAACAGAAGAAATAATCCTTCGCACGTTGAACGAGTTCTGCTACCGTTTAGATGTTTGCTATGCAGCAGATAAGGGAAACACTAAACAGTTATAACCCGTGTTTGTAAATTTTAGAAGCTCCTGTCCCTCTCTGTATTTATATCATCCTATGAAAAGTATCCACACACTTACTAGTGGACATTAACGTGGGGTTTTCCATACTTTGCCTTTCTGATGGCTTCAACTCTGCCGGGTACACTTTCAGTGAGGTGTCTGAATGCCTGTGGAGAAATGGAGTCCATTGTCTCCCTAGAGTCGAAACCAGGGAATATAGTTATGTAGTACGCTGGAGCCTGAAGTGAAGCTGGCGTTCTAAATTAGTCCAATGGTCTTCCATTGTATTCAGATCGGGACTCTGGACAGCCCAGTCCATTCCAGGAATGTTGTCCACCAACCACTGCCTCACGTTTGTTGAAATGCGTGATGAACACAATGTGTCCTATAAATCATTTTATTCACGATCGATTTCCGTCAACACCATTTTCACAGTGCTGTACACATAAAACGAAATCAACAAAAAATAGCGAACTTCGAAATCGAAATACAGTTTACACAGGAAATCGCAATCGGAGATTTTAAGGACTTGACATTTCAGCCATTTTTGTTATTTAATCTTCATGATCTTTTCTGCATAGTCGAACTATTTTATGCGGGGACATAATAATATACATAGTTCATCATCTAGAATTTACACTACATGAGTATTTGGTTTTACTATTTGAGAAAATTTCAATACCATGTGGTATATGCTGGATCACATGACCTAGTATTTTTTCCTTTTAATAGACATGCATAGTTGTAGAATCAGAACCAAATTTTATATTATGGTTGATACTATTTCTACAGATTTACTTGAGTAAGACATGTTATCGGCACTTATTTCGACATGTATATAAAATGATATATAATAAACTGTATATAATTACAATCCACGTTCGATTAATAGCTCATTTTCCACTGATCGTATACTTCTTTGTGATGATATTATGTTGTACTTCGCTTTCTTCTTCGTATTTGGCCATATGATCTTCACCTCAGCGTTGTGACCTCCTAGATAGCACTTCTAACCTGGACTGTCTGTAGTCTATTTGTCTGAGTCAGTGCTGTAATGCTGAGTACTTGTGTTCTTCTGTTTTTCAGATCATTTAATAGTTTTCCTGTCATTTGCAAGTGATGTTGCCTTTGTAATAGATATTTTTCGCGAGTATTTAAAATCTCTTCCATTGCGATTTCCTGTGAAATTGTATTTCGATTTCGAAATTCATTATTTTTTGTTGCTTTTGTTTTATGCGCAGCACTATGAAAATGATCTTATAACTGAAACTGATCGGGAATAAATTGTTTCACAAGACGCCTGAAAAAAAAATTTTTTGATTGCCTCATAGCTGCTGCTTTATGACAGCGTGTATTTTTGTCATGCTTATGCGAACAGATATAGTCTTCGAACTGTTTCTCTACAGTATGCAGTTCTGTAAATGTCTTCATATCCTTCGCATTTAACGTTTTCTTGAGCATAATAAGGGGACCACGTCATAACGACGGTAGCACTGAACAGGATTGCTATTATTGTTGTCTACTACTTATCTACACGATTCCCGCAGCGTCGGCTGTTACGTACAGTGCATGGTGAGGAGGGATTTAGCGCTCAAAGCAATATTTCACTTGCTGTGGCTGAATAGTTCACTGCCTATTTAATGGTTGCACTGAGTCATGACTGATTAAAATGAGATATTTGGCCTAACACTTCTCTCTTAAACCTGTTTGACAAAAGAAATAAACTCATGTAGTTGAAATGCTAAGAGCCAGTATAACCACGCAGTGACGATTCTTATTCAGCATGTATTTTCTTTGATAGATCACCAATAACGGTTGGATACCCTATGATGGAGAGGAATATGGAATGAACTAACATGATAATTAATTCGTATACGATTGACTAATGATTTATTACAGAAATTCAACATTTTTCGTCACGCATGTTAAACATCAGTTACCTACTACAGTCCCTTACGTTCAACACGCGTTTAAAGTTTCGGATGTGAGACGCCAGCGCGGGATAGTCTCGTCATACGTGGGATTCGATCTGATTTGTGGTAGGAAAGCGGACAAGCACAAAACCTAAGGAACTGGCACAGACAGAAACTAAGAAAACAGACGATAACGTCGCGGACTCTATCAGACTTCAATAATGCCGTCAATAAACTATTTGGTACGGGGAAAGTTCTTTAAACGGGCAATCCATGGCTCACTTTAATTACCTGAATTGCCGCTGTAATGACAGCGACCCGTGACCACGAGGCAACTGATCCAGTGTTAGCACAAGTACAGGCTCGCTCGACCGTGTGAGTCCTCCACAATCCGAACCACGTTTGACTGTTTAAAGCAGCAGTGGCTCGCGGGTCGCATGCAGTCCAGTGCAAGTCCCAGTGCGACCCAAGAAGTGATAGTTTATCACACGACCGTAGAAAAAAATCCATAAGATTCCGTTTATGTAAAATTATGATAAACCGAATATTTTCAACCTGAAACTACTTTTAATAGTGTTAAGTGTATCATGTGCGCCCCAAAATACTCGGCTTCTTCCAGGGTGGCTCAGGAAAGCTAAAATATTGGGCACCCGTGGTCCAAAGAAGGCAGTACAAAACTCGCCGCTGACTTCCTGATATGGCCACAGGGGTGGTTCGTGGCTAACACAAGACTCATGTGCTCGATCTAAAACTTCACAGTAAATGATTAAATTACACCAACGATTGTCAAAGTGAATACAGTAAATCACTCCCTACTCCTGGTGGCGCTGATGCCAACAGATTTGAATGCGAGATAACTCATAAATATCAACCCAGATTAACACTTAGATCTACGCTATAGCAGAAACGTGTGTACTCAGACATGTCTGGAAGAAGAGCGTCCTCTCGCCAAGAGCTTAACCGCTACCGGCGGACGCTGAGACCAGAGAAAAAATCTTTTGGTGGGGCCAAATACGGCCAAGCTCCAAGCCCACTACATAACGCGATACACTAAGCCCATCAGAGGAACTGGCAGAACACAAGTGGCTTGTGGCCTCAGTTCCATGAGGACAAGGAGCTTCTGGTACATTCTGGAAGTTTCCTCACACGATCTCCCTTTCAGCAATGGAAAGACCTGATTTTGAAAATGGCGAAAAGTGCTTTCCCCCATTTGTGGTCGCTCCCGCCGGCCCAGTTTGAAGGAGGCCGACGAATTTCGCCAGCCCGTGTGGCCGAGCGGTTCTAGGCGCTTCAGTCCGGAATCGCACTGCTGCTACCGTCGCAGGTTCGAATCCTGCCTCGGGCACGGATGTGTGTGATGTCCTTAGGTTTGTTAGGTTTAAGTAGTTCTAAGTTCTAGGGGACTGATGATCTTAGCAGTTAAGTCCCATAGTGCTCAGAACCATTAGAACCATTTTTTTCTTCATATCCGTACACGTTCATCCGCTCGATACAATATGAAACGAGACTGTTCTGACCAGGCAACATGTTTCCAGACACCAGCAGTCCAATGTCGGTGTTGACGGGCCCAGGTGAGGCGTAGAGCTTTGTGTCGTGCAGATATCAAAGGTACACTAGTGGGCCTTCGGCTCCGAAAGCCCATATCGATGATGTTTCGTTGAATCGTTCGCACGGTGACACTTGTCAATGGCCCAGCTTTGAAATCTGCAGCAATTTGGGGAAGGGTTGCACTTCTGTCAAGTTGAACAATTCTCTTCGGAAGTAGTTGTTCCCGTTTTGCAGGATATTTTTCCAGCCGCAGCGATGCCGGAGATTTGATGTTTTACCAGATTCTTGATATTCACGATACACTCGTGAAATGGTCGTACGGGAAAATCCCCACTTCATCGCTACCTCGGAGAGGTCGCATCGCTCGTGCGCCGACTGTTACACCACGTTCAGATCCACTTTAATCTTGATAACCTGCCATTGTAGCAGCAGTAAGCGATGTAACAACAGCGCCAGACACTTGTTGTCTCATATAGATGCTGCCAACCACAGCGCCGTATTCCGCCTATTTACATATGTCTATATTTGAATACGCATGTCTACACCAGTTTCTTTGGCGCTCAGTGTATGATTCGTATCTCAAAATTACTCGTTTGCAGTCAGCTGTTGTCCAGGAGGAGGAGATTAGTTTTTAACGTCCTGTCGACAACGAGGTCATTAGAGACGGAGCGCAAGCTCGGATTAGGGAAGGATTGGGAAGGAAATCGGCCGTGCCCTGCCAAAGGAACCATCCCGGCATTTGCCTGAAACGATTTAGGGAAATCACGGGAAACCTAAATCAGGATGGCCGGAGATGGGTTGGAACCGTCGTCCTCCCGAAAGCGAGTCCAGTGTGCTAACCACTGCGCCGCCCCGCTCGGTCGCTACTGTACAATTCCGTCGCTCTTAACACCACCTCAAGCATCGCTTAGCAGTGACCAGAGAAATGTTTGGCTTATGAGGAGCTGTTCGACTACTGTCATCTATCATTTTCAACTCCATACCCAAAGTCATTGTACTAGCTTGACTGCTGATAGTACTTTTGCACACGAGTGATTCCTTACTCTAATTTCATGCGATTTGTTACAACCTCCGTAATTCCCGACCGTCCCTGACCTACTGCACATGGGGTCTTGACTGGTCTTTGTTTAGCTGTTGTTGTTCGCTCGAGTTCCCACTTCACAGCCACATCTCCAAAAGGCAACTCGGATAGCTTTAGAAGACTGAAAAGTCACTGAAGGACCTATTACTCTGGTGACACCCAATCCTTGTTCGAAATCACTGACCTATCCTGACCGACCAATCATGTTGCTGTTTCTCTACTGACAACACAGTACTTCCTGCCTCCCTTTATACAGGCGGGCCCGTTTCTCTGTCATCCAGTTGTCAGTTCTTCATCAACTAGGGGCCTTCACATAGTTTTGATCAGATAGTGTAGATTATGCATATGCAGTTTATTTTTCACGAAATAAAACTTGATTAAACTGGGTCCATAATTTTAATACGCCTGTATTTGATAACGTACACTACTAATAAATCTTAAATGCTGCTGACCATAGAAATGTGTAAATTACTTACAATTTACTGTAAATACCTTATGTATACTGATGACCTCCATCTATATTTAAGTGTAAAACCAATAAACTAGAAGAGAGTTATCGAGAATTTTAGGTTTGAGCCGTGTTCACTATCAAAACGGGCATAGAGTAAAGTGCAGCCCATCCGAAAACTAAGCAGTGCCGGTTGATTATCCTGAGCTTATTAGCCCGAAATATCGGGAGTCCCTACCATCTTTAATCCTAAATGGAACATATATCAATTTCTCTCCCTCAGCACAGAGCCGTGGGATAATTACAGATAAAAACGTAAACTAGGCTTACCACATAGCTAACGTTTGTATGAAAACATAAGCATTTTCCATGCCCTACGAAAACATCAAGAGCTCCAATTTTTTTGCCCCTAAAAAGAATATAGTACAAATACCAATTATTGATTATAGCGATGTTATTCTGCGAGGCCTGTCTCCGAGGTCTCACTGCGCTTGGAATTGGTGTTTAGCGCCTGTGTACTATATACCTGTGGTGTTTACTTTTTGACCAGATTCCACCATCTTGTGCACAGCTATCCTAGCTACGTGCAGACAAGCGCAGAGATTTGCATATACCCTGTCTTCTCTGCCGTATTATCAACGTACTCCGTCAGCCGAAAAGGTTTCGAGACTGGATGAGTAAAAAAAAGAGAAAATTTAAGATGTAAGCTTTGTACTCTACATTCCCTCCCGCCACTTGAGTACAACACACAGAAAGTTAATACGACTATGTAACTGTCAGCAAAGTCATTATTTGGGGTGATGTTCTACTCGAGTGTCACATGGCTGGAATGTCTGTGTCATCAAAACTTTGACCCTTCGTAAGAATTTCATCACTTTCTCGTTTTATAGTAGCTTTGTATTGATAACGGCACGTCTCGTCAACCGTCATGGCTTTTCTCAGAAAAGGATTGTCTTCGTTTTGCATTTCAGCGGCAGGCGTCCACGCATCGTTGTTTTTGTTCGAGAATCAAGGTGTTCTGTACGAACTTCCACTCGCTCTCCTACCAAACATTCTGAAGAAAGCTTTGATCACTGGATGTAGAGGTGCTCCCAACTGCGATTTGTGACAGATCAACGTTAATACGCTACGGCCGCACGTTCACTACTTAACACTGCCTGCGCAATACTTACTGGTCTGTTGCTTACTATTGTTACTTTAAGCTGTCACTGTAATTGCTGGGCGGCTGATATCGCTTATAGGCCAGGAATAAAAGCAGTCACGGGACTTTTTGGGCGGGCGGTGTATCTAGTCCGTCATATCTCTCCTCAACTTTAACGGTCTTGCCTGAGCAACACAGCAGAAACACTCGTTCCCATCACAGTTAAAATCCTTTCTGTCTCACTGCACCACTCGAACGCTTTCTCGAAGTCCTTTTTAGTAGCAATCTCTGGAATAATGTTCATCATTGTACTGAAGAACGGAATGATATCTCCACTTTCGAAAGACCACCAGTGATATATCTATTACAGCAACAACGATGTCTGCCTTTGTTCCTGTACGCATTAGTTATTCAATTATAAACAAATATTCATCTTTCCAAACAGATCTTACTCTTTCACCAAAGCTTTCAGCTGGTGCAGTCTGCCTAAATTTATCTTCCACAGGACTCTCTCTCTCAGAATATATCACTGTTGTACACTCGCAAATACGTTTTATACATGCTACTGTCGCTATTAATATTAATATTTATGACAACAGTAAACACAGCAAAAGAGATCACTAAGCTGGATTTCGTGTTTTATGACTTGTCAGACATTTCCCAGCTGTGTAGGACAGCGTGTTTTGTCCAAGAATAATTAGTGCGGACCCCAGTAAAGTGGCTTTTTGTATCTGGCAGATGTATATTTTATCAGTGTCAACGGTTTTCAAGTCCTCAAGATCTTTCAGCACTGCTCGCACTGCGCCTAGAACTACTTTCGCTTTCCCTCAGAGTCGGTGTTGTTCGAGTTTGAAGTCCTTGTAACCGGTAAATTTTTCAAGTTGTTTTTCCTGAATTCTGCTACCCCTAACGTCGATAAGCAGTATTTTTTCCTCCACAATTGCCATATCTGGTGTATTATGTTCCACTATTCGATTTGTCTGAAGCAGAAGTCCAAACTAATTTCGTATGTTCGTTTTAGTTGCAATGGATCATTCGTGCCACAACATAGTGCCTCTGCTTGTAATCGGTGCGAGCGATCTTTTTGCGGTACCTCAAGATATGTTCAGTTATATTGTCAACTTCTTTCCAGAGCCTGCACTTTAGGTTTTTCGCTCATTTCTCGATTCAGACTTTGATGACGTTATTTCTGATGACTTGTTCCTGTAGAGCAAAAATCATTTCTTCAGTTTCCTTCTTTAGCCCTCCGTTGATCAGCCAAGGCCAAGTCTTATAGTTATCTATTTTGCCTTCGATCTTCTTCGCAAACTGCGCATGCAGTGCTTTACTTAACAGGGAATCAGACCACTATTGGAGTGAAAATTTCCGGTATTTATTTTTAGTTTATTGTATTTTGGTATGCTTTCCGTTACTGATATAAATGAGAGCTGATTCTTGGATATCTTTCATACAGCCCGCCAGTATATGCTTCTCGTGTTCCACAGTCTGCCTCACTTGCAAGAGTCCTCTATTGTCAGTTTTTCTGGGTAAGTACAACCTGTCGACGTCATTGCAGCGATAAAGTGCATGGAGAATTGTCATGAATTTTCTTGTTTTCCTGGCAGTATTATCTAGCTGTAAAACTTCCAATTCAAGATGCGTGCATTGTGTTTGGTGATGGACATGGCACAGGTATCGATTTCCATGATGGTCTGCCGCCATACAGTTCACTTTTCAAAGTTTTTCTGATTTTTCAAGTGTACTATTTGTTGACCACACTTATAGAAGGGATCATCAAAAAATAAGTTATACAGTGTTGTGGTAGGACAAGTAACATTTATTGGGTGCTGCACTACACTTCGAAGTGACACAGGTACATGAGACTATTTTTCAACATAATTACCAAGTCTCTGTAAACGACGGTCGGAAAGCTCTACGAGTCATTCAGTTCCTCGAAGATAGAGATCCGCTCCTCGGTCACGGAGACATTTTAGAACCGCCGTGTGAACTTCGTCGTCCTTGGAAAATCTCTCTCCCTTCAGATGTTCTTTACGCTCGTGGAAAAGAAGGATATCGCATGGTCGAAGATCCGGACTCCCCGATCAGCATCACTCATGTCTGTGCGGACTTGGTCAAATTGTTGGCATAGTTTCACTATACCTAGGTGCGACATTGCATTTGGTCCATACACCACAAGAATATCACAGTTAATCTCTTAGACGTTTTTCCCATAAGAAGTGTACTGACGTGCGTGCATCAACTTTGGAGCACGATACCATTTCACACCAGCAATGTAATGCACTTTTTATTCGTACCGAAGCAGAACTATGTCTACTGGAAACCCGGATCATGTACTTTATACTGACAATGCGCTAGTCTTGTGGCACAATGGTCTTGGCTTGGGGCGGAATGTTTAACATACTATCTGATGTTCCTACGTACGAGGGGCGTCCTATAATTAAAGCAACACATTTTTTTTCTGAAAACAGGTTGGTTTTATTGAGAATTCCAACATACAATACTATTCCCTAGTGTTTTTGCTTGAAAACCCACTTTTTCAACACGTCCGGTAGCCTGTATGCCTGCACTGTTACACTCTACTGGTCGACGTCGGAGCCAACGTTCTGGTGTATCAATAACCTCCCAATCATCCATGTACTGCTTCCCGCGGAGTGCGTTCTTCAATGGGCCGAACAGATGGAAGTCGGAAGGCGCGGAATACGGACTCTAGAGTGGATGAGGAAGAACAATCCCGTGATGTTATGTGAGCTACCATCAAGTGCGCCGACTCGTGTGAGGCCTTACTTTGTCACGGAGGAGAAATTTGAAAGTTCCTGGAAGATTAAAACAGTGTGCCGGACCGAGACTCGAACTCGGAACCTTTGCCTTTCGCGGGCAACTGCTCTACCATCTGAGCTACCCAAGCCCATCCTCACATGTTTAATTCTGTCAGTACCTCGTCTCCTGCCTTCCAAACTTCACAGAAGCTCTTCTGCGAAGCTTGCAGAACTAGCACTCCTGGAAGAAAGGATATTGCGGTGACATTGGTTTTGCCACAGCCTGGGGGATGTTTACAGAACTGGCGGAATTAAAGCTGTGAGGACGGGTCGTGACTCGTGCTTGGGTAGCTCAGATGGTAGAGCACTTGCCCGCGAAAGGCAAAGGTCCCGCGTTCGAGTCTCGGTCCGCCTCACAGATTTAATCTGCCAGGAAGTTTTATATCAGCGCTGCAGAGTGAAAATTTCATTCTGGAAGGAGAAATTTGTTTGCATTCTTGCAGTGACGAAGATTTTTTTTTTTTTTTTTTAGTTTAATCGTATGGCTAGGGCCTCCCGTCGGGTAGACCGTTCACCGGGTGCCGGTCTTTCAATCGGACGCTACTTCGGCGACCTGCAGTCGATGAGTATGATAGGATGATGATAGCACAGCACCCAGTCCCTGGGCGGAGAAAATTCTCCGACCCAGCCGGGAATCGAACCCGAGCCCAGAGCATTGACAATCGATCACGTTGACCATTCAGCTACTGGGGTGGGGGGAGGGGGGGGGACGCGAAGGTGTTGAAGTTATTCTTCAGTCTCCTGAGGGTATCACAGTACACTTCAGAGTTGATCGTTGCACCATTAGGGAGGACATAACCCTTTCAGAGTTCCAGGACACCGCCGCCAAGACTTTAGCTGCTGAGGGTGATGTTTTAAAATTTTCTTCGGAGAAGAGATGGTTGTGGCACCACTCCATGGATTGCCGTTTTGTTTCCGGTTCAAAACTACGAACACCTGTTTCTTCGTCTGTCACGATGTTCGACCAAAATTGTCACGATCAGCCTCTTTTAACGCACAAGAAATACCCCACAGGTGGTTGTTCTTTGCTCTTTATAGTCTTCTGTTAGGTAGCTGTAGTCCGATCGACGAACACTGGCGTTTCGCGCATGTTGAGGCACGGAAAGGGGTTGCATTGTTGACGATTTCAAGCGGCAGTTACGATACGCGCATGCGCGTGCTTTCCTCTTGAAGAGAGCGTATATCCTGCAGATTATATCTCTCGCTTGCTTATGCAGAATTTATCATTTACCATCACAATCAGCGATGTCAACCCGCAGCTGATTGAATCGAAATTCACTAAACAACTTACTACGATCACATTTAATGCTCGAATTAGCTACGGCATTCACAGCGGAGCGCTGAGAACACTACCGAACGCTCATAGGCTCTTGGAGAACGCGTGAATAGGTGCGGAGAACAAGCCTAAACCCGACCGTCATCGTTCGTGACTCCAACAATAGGAAGCCAGTACGCACGGCCCTTTGAGTACCCCAACTAATGGACGACTGTGTCAGCACTACCAACAGAGACGTCCAGATGCGCAGCGAGGTGTCTGATTGTGATTCGTCGATCACCTCGAATGAGAGTGTCCGCAGGAGTCACGGCAGTGTGAGGCCGGCCGGCACACGGGAGATTGGACAGAATTGCGCGACCTCGATGCGATGATGACAGACGCCTCGCCCAACGACTTACCGTGCTCTTGTTCACTGCTATGTCTCCGTAGAGAATCTGCAAGCACCTATGAATATCTGCATTGCTCTGGTAATCAGTAAGAGCAATCTGAATGCTACGCGCCACCATTACAGACGCTGTTTTGAAAGCTACATATGCCGCCGCCAGCGGGCTGAAGTAGGACTCCACGTTATCCCTTAACAAATTCCGAATGTTTTCAATCGAAACTGGCTGAGAAGAAAAAGTGTTACTCACTTATTGAACGACCTCATAGCATGATGTAAAGAATGCTGTACACATAAAAAATAATTAAAAAAAACCTGGTCCAACGTAAGATAGGCCCGAAGCCCCTAATCTGATCGGGTTAAGTAAATAACATTTGAAAAGTATTAAGTAATTATCACTTGTAAGGACCTGCATTTCCGAACTGTGTTGTTAATTTGTGAGAGCGCGCTTTGCGTACGGCAGGAGCGCGGCCTGTCGGCGAGGGACAGCGCGTGGCTGTACTCTGTGTCGGTGCGGCGGCTGGTCTACACGGAGAGCTCGGCGCGCACGGCGGCTGGTGGGGACGCCGGCAGCAGCCGCAGCGTGGGCGTGCCGCAGCGGCTCAGGCCCTGCTCCGCGAGGCGCTGAACTCTGTCTGCTCTGTCTCATTAAACACCTGTCTCTCCTGACAACTCGCGCCTTCTGACTGCGACACGCTACCCGCCTTACACCGTAGACGATACCAGCGGAAAAATACGCTGTCGGAGCACAAAAAATCCAATATGTACCTGTTTATAAGACTCACCGAAAAGTGAGATACCAGTTACCTCGTTCTACCTTCCTCGGCACCTTTAAAAGTTATCCAAAAAATTTTGGTAATCGAACACACTCACGCTCATTTTAACATGCAACTCAACGCTAACTCCCACGCCGCGCGGAATGGCCGAGCGGTATGAGGCGCCATGTCACGGATTGCGGCGCCCCTCCCACCGGAGGTTCGAGTCCTTCTTTGGGCATGGGTGTACGTGTGTTGTCCTTAGCATAATTTAAGTTAGTTTAAGTAGTGTGTAAGTCTAGGGACAGATGACCTCAGCAGTTCGATCCCTTAGGAATTCACACACATTTTAACATTTTTTTCTCACTCCCTCAAACTCCCCTAACTATAACTCGCTCGTATCCACTAGTCCACCGTCGTAAGTCATTACTACCCACCCACTCTTATCTGCCCATTCTCACTCACTCATTCAGCCCAACTCATTGTCATTATCTCTTTGTGTCTCTCTCTCCTGTCACAGCTACAGTCACCTTCGTTCTGTCCTGCTACTAATGCTCCTCTCACAGTCAGTCTCCCTCTTGCTCTCTCTTACTGCTACTATCTTATTCGTTCCTTCCTACTGCTGCTGCCTCTTCTCAGTGTCACTGTCTCTGTCTTCCCTGTTGTCATGCTCATACATTCTGTTCTCATTATCGCTAGCTCTCACCCAGTTCCACTTTCTCCCTCTCTTTATTGATCTCTCACTCGCACAATCTCCTTCACTCTTTGCCTAGCAGTATTCTGTCACTGTCAACTACACTTCTGGCCATTAAAATTGCTACACCACGAAGATGACATGCTACTGACGCGAAATTTAACCTACAGGAAGAAGTTACTGTGATATGCAAATGATTAGCTTTTAAGAGCATTCACACAAGGTTGTCGCCGGTGGCGACACCTACAACGTGCTGACATGAGGAAAGTTTCCAGCCGATTTCTCATACACAAACAGCAGTTGACCGGCGTTGTCTGGTGAAACGTTGTTGTGATGCCTCGTGTAACGAAGAAAAATGCGTACCATCACGTTTCCGACTTTGATAAAGGTCGGATTGTAGCCTATCGCGATTGCGGTTTATCGTATCGCGACATTGCTGCTCGCTTTGGTCGAGACACAATGACTGTTGGTAGAATTTGGAATCGGTGGGTTCAGGAGGGTAATACGGAACGCCGTGCTGGATCTCAACGGCTTCGTATCACTAGCAGTCGAGATGACAGGCATCTTAATCCGCATGGCTGTAACGGATCGTGCAGCCACGTCTCGATCCCTGAGTCAACAGATGGTGACGTTTGCAAGACAACAACAATCTGCACGAACAGTTCGACGACATTTGCAGCAGCATGGACTATCAGCTCGGAGACCGTGGCTGCTGTTACCCTTGACGCTGCATCACAGACAGGAGCGCCTGCGATGGTGTACTAAACGACGAACCTCGTTGCACGAATAGCAAAACGTCATTTTTTCGGATGAAACTAGGTCCTGTTTACAGCATCATGATGGTCGCATCCGTGTTTGGCGACATCGCAGTGTACGCACATTGGAAGCGTGTATTCGTCATCGCCATACTGGCGTATCACCCGGCGTGATGGTATGGGGTGCCATTGGTTACACGTCTCGGTCACCTCTTTGAACAGTGAACAGTGAACGTAACATTTCAGATGTGTTATAACCCTTGGCTCTACCCTTCATTCGATCCCAGAGAAACCCTACATTTCAGCAGGATAATGCACGACAGCACGTTGCAGGCCCTGTACGGGCCTTTCTGGATACAGAAAATGTTCGACTGCTGCCCTGGCCAGCACATTCTCCAGATCTTTCACCAATTGAAAACGTCTGGTCAATGGTGGCCGAGCAACTGGCTCGTCACAATACGCCAGTCACTACTCTTGATGAACTGTGGTATCGTGTTGAAGCTGCATGGGCAGCTGTACCTGTACACGCGATCCAAGCTCTGTTTGACTCAATGCCCAGGCATATCAAGGCCGTTATGACAGCCTGAGGTGGTTCTTCTGGCTACTGATTTCTCAGGATCTATGCACCCAAACTGCGTGAAAATGTAATCACATATCAATTCTAGTATAATATAGTTGTCCAATGAATACCCGTTTATCATCTGCATTTCTTCTTGGTCTAGCGATTTTAATGGCCGGTAGTGTAACTTCCACTGCCCTGTCTTTCTCTCATATTGCCATTGGCTCCTTCAGTCCTTCTACAACACGGCCGTTGTCTACTATCTTACGGTATTTATAAGTTATCCGTCCCTTTTCCACTGCCGCTGTCTCCTACTCTACCAGCATAAAAGCGCGAATATGTTCGCATACCAAAATACTCTGGAAAAATTTTATAGGTGATAGGGACAGTAGAATGAGGCAGCTGCCTTCTCAGTCAAAGTCTTTTATAGAAGAGAAGCATATTCGTCTCTTTTGTGCTGTGATAGCAGCTTCTTCCCTCTGGTTCCATTCTTTTACCTGCTACAGCAGGGCTTGTTACTCATATGAAAAGAAATGTATTGGTCAGTAAAATTTTGATAGTTTACTTATGTGAAATTGAAATAACGTGAGCTATATAATTTCACATCTCAGACGGGATTTTATGTGCAGAAACATTTTGTATGTGCTTCAGTACTATATCATGGGGTTTTCAGATGATAACGGAGACACTTTATAGCACATTTCCCGTGCTACGTCACTTCATAAACTACGTTTTTGTCTGACACCGGATTTTACCTGTACAAGCAGAATAACGTTGAATATCTGTATCTCGAAAACGGATATAAAATATCAAGAAAATTTTCATGGTTGTTCGAGATCGGGATCCTAGGAATATATTGTAAAAATTACAGCTATCTGCTGCACAATAGCCACCTTCAAATCCATGACTAGATTTGATACCCAAAAACCATGTTTTTTGTTTGTTTCTCGATATCGGATAAATATTTTTGCAAACGGAAGATGGCACGTCGAGATAAATCCATGGATAATAATACCGTTAAAACAGAGCAGTTTGCGGCGGATAGTTATTTAGATATCTGCTGCTGACGGCGAAAAAATTGTGAAAAACGCTTGTTTCGGGTTTTCTCAGGAACCGACCAGGAACTAAGCGGTGCTTCCATAAGCCCTTTAAGACGCGCCGTAAACTGCATCTAAGG
Organism: Schistocerca piceifrons; assembly: GCF_021461385.2. Classification (NCBI taxonomy): domain Eukaryota; kingdom Metazoa; phylum Arthropoda; class Insecta; order Orthoptera; family Acrididae; genus Schistocerca; species Schistocerca piceifrons. The sequence goes on from NC_060139.1 coordinate 559,861,414, forward strand.
CAAAGATAACCAACCTGTTTTTTCCATTTTTTTAAGCTGGAGGAAGTGTGTAATATTCGAAAATCGACCCTATACTGCAGGTCAATTACAGTAAGACGATCCTTCTGTTGTGTATACAAATGGTCCCTAGCCCCAGGGCTATTCAAAACACTTCACCCCACGTTTCTATCACCGATAGGATAAGAGGTATGACCCCTGAAAAATCCCGTTTTTGTGCGCGTCGTTTTGGAACATATTGTAACATAATATATAAATAAATACAGACCGCGGGTGAATTGAATTGAAACCAACATTTCGATCAGCTGACTGGTGGTATCTTCTGTTCATTTCATTTAAACTGTACTGCTTCCAGTAAAATTTTCTTTATGTCAGTGCTGGAATCTTCTGTGGCGCTTGCTTGCATCGAACCATAGGTAAAGTTGTTTCACAAACTCAACATTTCCTGACACACCTTTCGAAACGAAGTTACGGAATTTACTGGCTAAGGGGTTACCAAGCAGATGCGAATGGTCTTCTGTTTGATAGTATTTATTTTTGTCTATATATTACGAATTGAATGATAAGGGTCATCATATGGAGAGTGGAAATATCGAACACTGTAAATAGTGCTGTTGTGTTCTCATCACTGTGTTCCAAATCCCTAGAGTTGTTATAAGTAACCCACACGGATAGCACTGCGTATTAACGCGCTGTTCGCCGACCCCAGATCAAACCCGCTGTGTGGATTAACGACAAGGGCCGGTGTCCCGGCGAGTTTGGATATGATTTCTAGGCGGTTTCCCACTCCCACTAGGTGAATACTGCGCTGGTACCGAAGTCCTGCCTCAAATATACGATTCGCAAACACGTAGAAAGGGTGTCAATTATCGTGATCAAGTACATAAAGACTCATTTTATAAATTTAAACGCCTTTATCTTGTTGAAGTGATACAGTTTTATTCAATATGCGATATTTCTGGATTGTTTTTGCAAAGTTAGGACGTGAACTGTTTGAAACCAACAAATATCGCACATAAAAACACTGAAGATGCCTTAATGTAAAAGACAAAACACGTCGGGAGCAAATAAAATACATTACAGCAAGGTAAAGGTGTTTATAAAACGAAAACTTAGAAAAAAATTTCGCACACTTTCTCATGAATAACACTACACTCAGAAGGTTGTGGTGTATATAAACCTTGCAGGAAGCAATGAGGGAGGTGGGAATGGGCTCGTGACATGAAGGGCATTATGCCATTCTCTTAAAATAATCACGCCAAATTCGTTAATAACCATGCCGACTCTGCACCGATGAGGGTGAAAGGCACAAGAAAAAGATGAAGAAGAACAATAGCAAGACTTGTCACAAGTGGCAAATCACCAAGAAAATGTTTCAAACATTCATTACTCTATGGTGCATGCTCTTTGTGGCAAGCAGTGTTTCCCTCTGGAGTTCCAACTGCCTTGAGTCCAAGTCTTTATTCCACAAGATTTTTCAGCCAGCTAAACCCACATTCACATTCCATGTAATTCCAATGCACAAAACTGCCTTCTTCCATTTTAAAAATGATGTTGAAACATTGTTATAAATGTACTGTGGTTAAAATGATTCATAATCGTCAATCTCAAAGAACTATTAAATTTTTTGCTCTAAAACTGAAGAATGGGAAACTGGAAACGTATTGAAAGGAGGAAAGAACGTGTTTGATTTATGCTGTGGCAGATTTCATCTGAAAGACCAACCATGTTTATCAGTTGCAAATCAGAGGAACCGTTCGCTAATTTCTTTCTTACCACCACTGACAGTTTTACAGTAAACTTTCAGCGTCTGATCCTAAGAATGGAGTTGTATAAGAAACAGAAGTCAGTACTCAAAGATTTTAAAGGGAGAGAGAGAGGGAGAGAGAGAGAGAGAGAGAGAGAGAGATGAGAAATACTTGCTTCTTGTTGACTAACTACAGTTCCACTAGTTAAAACATTACCGCTGTATTTCTGTAATTGTATTATCACAAATAAAACGTAATGCTTGATTATTAGCGGCACCTGAAATAAAATCTTTCTTAGCTCAACTCTGAACCAGTCAGTTTTCTCGTACGGCACTTAAAACGTTCCTGATAAATTATTTGTTTTCTAATTTGTTTCATTATTTTTTGCAGTAATGCAGCATAATTCTGTGGCACTAGTATATCTTTTTTGGATACATATAGGTTACGTGCAAAAAAACAATGATAAATGCGAGTTTTCAAATTTCCACTCATAAAAAACATTGCTCTTCGGATCTAAATCTCGATCAATGACGGAGATTTTAAGGCGAAGGTATGTTAATGCCAAAAGTTTTCTCTATTATCAGTGGTTTTTAATATGTTATCCTTCCTATCTTGATATTTTTCGGTATCTGTATTCAATAAAGCTAAAGTCGTGAGACATAAACGCTTATTTTATGTATAAACTGACGTAATGGATAGAAATGGATGTCATTTCATATAAACACAGAACAAAACATTTGTCACTGTTGAGGAGCCGTGAGAAAACTTCCTGTCGGACCGATATTTTGTCAGAATGAACTTTTCACTCTGCAGCCCAATGTGCGCTAGTTTGAAACTTCCTGGCACATTAAAACTGTGTGCCGGACGACTACTTGAACCCGGGACGTTTGCCTCTCGCTGGCAAAGCCCTAGAAGATAGGAGACGGGGGTGCTGCCAGAAGTATAGTTGTGAGGCCTGGTCGTGAGTCGTGATTTTGGTGTTTAGCCAGCAGAGCACTAGCCCGCGAAAAGCTAAGGCCACGGGTTCGAGTCCCGCTCCGGCAGACAAGTTAATCTGCAAGAAGTTTGACATTCTGTCTTCTGCTTCTAGGGAAACTGTTAACTAAATGCATTGCATTGTAGCAAATACAGGAATTCACGGAGGAACAGTAATCCTGTCGCCTGTAAAATGAAAGAACTGGCAGTCTCTCAAAGTGTTCAGTACTGGTTCGCCTGGTCAAATGTAAAATCGATAACCAAAACATTAATATTGCAAATTTCAGAGTAATTAGGTCAGCTGCACCACTTCATGTGTAATACTGACACAATAAGTTTTCCAGTTGTTAAAATCAGCGCTTGATTTCAGCTATAAATGAAAAAAACTGTAAATGTCACCTCTACTTCGCATAATACGCCCTCAGTTACGTGACTTAGCACGACAGAGATTGGGATGTGCGCCGTCTACAATGTATCTGCCAGCACTACCGGACAAACGGGCCCCGTCGACGTCTTGCCGACAGGAGGCGTCAGGAAAACGCCTTGGTGTGCGACTCTATGCATCACGACTAAATTATAATGGCCTTACCTTCATCTGAGTTAAATTACACTTGTGCCTGCCAGTATTTTTTCCACTGTAAATGAAAAAGCTCCGCGACTAGAATGATAGCAGCAAGTCACAAATGTTGGAGGAACTTTATTTACGTAAACCATGAGAAATTCACAGCATCACCTGCTTACCTTCCGTTTTTTATTTACTCTGGTTATTTCATAGCGATTTTACGCACTTTTCAGAACAAGCTGGAATATCAAATATTGTTTCAAAAATATTCACCTAATTTTACAAGACTCTCTGCATCTACATACGTACTCTGCAAATGATTGTGAAGTGCATGGCAGATGGTACTTAGAATGTACCAAAAGTTCTGGTTCTTCCTATTCCAATAGTGTATTGAGTGCCGGAAGAATGACTGGTCGACTGCCTCTGTAATTAATCTGAATTTGCCTTTGTGTCCCTACGGGAGGCAGGAGCTGAAGTATATTTTGAGATTCATTACTTAATACTGGTTCTGGAAACTCTGTAGACTTCCGCGGCCAAACGTTTGACAGTCCAGGGTTTTGAACATATCCGTGACACTCTCCCATTAGTGAAACAAACTTTTGATCATTCGTACTTCCATTTTTTATTAACGTTCAGTATCCCATGGGCAACGGCCTTGCCGCAGTGGATGCACCGGTTCCTATCAGATCACCGACGTTAAGCGCTGTTGGGCGTGGCCGTCACTTGGATTGGTGACCGTCCGGGCCGCGATGCGCTGTTGCCGTTTTTCGGGGTGCCCTCAGCCTCGTGATGCCAATTGAGGAGCTACTCGACCGAATAGTAGCGGCTCCGGTCACAGAAAATCATCGTAACGACCGGGAGAGCGGTGTGCTGACCACACGCCCCTCCTAACCACATCCTCAGCTGATGAAGTCACCGCGATCGGATGGTCCCGATGGGCCACTTGTGACCTGAAGACTGGGTGCTTCAGTATCCCCTACCCTGTTAGTCCTAAATGATGTAGATACAACACAGTTGAGCAGTACAGAAAGGTGTGAAAAGCTGTTTTGTAAACGATCTCCTGTGTAAACTGACTACATTTTCCGGGTATCCTACTACTATCCCAACTCTTTTACCTATGACTGAGCCACTGTGATCATTCGGTTTCGTATTTCCACAAATTGCTACGCCCACGTATTTGTATGAGTTGACTGATTTCAACTGTGAAATAATTACACTATAGTCACAACAATTTACGACCGTCCCCTCGACACTAGAAAGGGAGAGACGTGGTTCTTAAATAGCATACGTGATCACCACAAACGGCAGTGCGTCTCTGCAACGTCTTTCCATGCTAGCCTCAAGGTTGGTAAGGAGTTACTGTGGTGAGGCGTTTCATTCCTCTATCAGCGCCTTTGATAACTTCTGGATGGTCGTTGGTGCATGTGGACTCTCCCCAACCCATCACATCTGATCGTTCTGGTGGTCCAAGTGTTGGGGTATTATGTTGCACGGGCGTACTGACCTGCAAATCTTTGAACACGAAGCAACACTCACCGGTAAACGTTATTGTGACACCACGTTCTTTCCCCTTCCGCTTCTTCGCAGAGGTGCGTTCACCCCTGACATCATTTTTATGGAGTACAGTGGTTCCAGTTATATGAATTGTAATGTCACTCATTTTTCAGGAAAGATAGATTGCTCTAAAGAAGCATGATTTTATACGCAGACCAGTAATAAAGCAAAAGCAAGTTATTTTGACCATCTATTGGTCAAAATCAGTGCTTATATCATAGTTGTAGTTCTCTTACGCCCATTTTCCCACTTTTTCTTGCTCTGTCGTAATATTCCCTACTGCCCTTGCAGAAAGAATCGTAGGGGGTAGAGCACCACCAACTTCACGCAACACAATAAATAACTTTCCAGCCAATTTACCATCTCGTTATCTTACATCTTCCACTTTTGTAGTACTGTTTGAAATTATGCAACCATCCACTGCTCCCCTTTAAATCGCTATAATCCACGTCGTGCGCAATTTGTTGCGCATAACGTAGTAGCTCACTATCATGCACATGCGGTAAATTGTATCGAGCGTCCTTGAACCGTGCACCGACTTCTGTAACAAGTGCGCCTTGTTCTCCCTTGAGTACCGGTAGTTTTTCTTTTGCACTACACGGTCATATTGCTGCGGACCTTATTCGAAATCTGTCCATAACTTTTTTTTACTACGCTGTGGATGATCTCCCATATACGTAATTATGTTTAGTGCCAGCTCCTTGAACGATTGTTCCTTACCACATTTCACTGGAGACAGGAACTGTGGCTCCCTGTCCGACAAGGATGTTAAACTTTATGTCTCGCCACCTGTTTCACTATCATTTTCACTTGTTAAGCTCGTGTCTCCTATGTCCGCGAGTAGCCATGTACCGTTGGACATGTCAGAAAAACCAGAGAAACGATAACGACGCAAAACGGGAGGACCGCCTGCGGATGGGACTCAAACCCCACGCCGGAGTCGAGCAACAGGACTGATCAAACGGCGGACCCAGCACAACAAGAACAAGTCAATAGCAACTATTGAACAACGAAGTGCAACGAACCCACGGCACAACTCTGTCAACATGTCAAGTACGAGCCACAGTCCAAATCGAGACCAAAGTGGAAAACTAACATCAAAGCAAAGCCGTAGACGAGCAGTCAGTAGTACGGTGGAAATTGTAACGAGAAACATCAGACGGAGTACACGACAGACTGAGCGGTCGAGGTGCGGCGGTATTTATGCCGGCCGAGAGGGACACTATTGGCTGGTGTATTCATGTGGGAGACGGAGACGCACTCACTAGGCGGGCGCAGCGCTGCAGCGACACTGCTGTCTATCGTCCATCGAGGTCCATTTGCTCCGACAGGCATTCAACTTCCAAGCAGCCCGACACCAGATCCCCCCCTTTGAAACTGGTGTATACTGGCAGAAACTCCTCGGATGGTGCAGTGGAAAGTGGAACGATGGTGCAGGACATGAGCGTGCAGAGGGAACCACTGATCCACAGGGTGCCAGAGGGAAGGGCCGGAGCAACAGCGGGACGTCCGTAGTATGTGCCCCGGGATCTGGCTGTTGTCAAGTGGACACCAGAAGACAGTGGAAGAGGGGCTGTGGAGGGGATGCTTGTGTCCGATGCTTAGACCGGTTGTGGAGACGGCGCTCGAGCCCCTTCTGCGTTTGGACGACGTTGTCCATAGATGGATACTACCGCAGCTGGCGTCCAAGCCTCAGCACTTCGAAATGAGCGAGTCTACAAGGCCACGTCAGAAGTGTAATGCCTGGAGGGACGCGAGCCAGGTTCTGGCGGCGACGGTGTTAGCAGATCAAGCAAGGTCCGAGGTTGGCGACCATGGAGGAGCTCCACATGGCTATGATCGTTAATTGATGTGGTGCAGTAACTGCTCAAAAATAAAATAAGGGCAGTCATAGTGGCGGAGAGTGTGATAGCCTTCTTCATCTGCTGCTTAAAAATCTGTACCCGACTTTCAGCTTCACCATTGGAGGAAGGATGGAACGGAGGGCTACAGAAGTGTTTGATGCCACTGGTGGCACGGAAGTCCTTGAAGGCAGAGACCACGAACTGTGGTCCATTGACAGAGACCAATATGCGAGGCAAACCTGCAACGGCCAAAACTTGAGGTAAGGCAGTAAAGGTGGCCTTGGCCACTGTCGATGTCATGTGCACGACATAGGGGTACTTTGAATAAGCATCCACAATGAGAAATCACATATAACTCAAGAATGGGCCTAGGAAATCGAGATGGATGCGGTCACAAGGAGGCGAGGAGCAGGTCAGGGGGCAAAGGACTGAGATGGCACTGCCTGGTGCCAGGCACAAGATGTGCGACTTCAGACCAGACTTTTCGATGTCGTTGTTGTTTCTGGGCTACTACACATGGTGGAGTGCGAGTGTCTTCATGGGAGACATCCCCCAGTGACCCCAGTGGAGCAACCTTAATACCTGACTATGTAATTCCGCTGGAATAACCACACAATGTGCAGCCACGTCAATGTTCAAAAGAATGGCATCATTCACAACCGAGTGTTGGTGAAAAAACTGTTTCCAACGGCAGCGCTCTATCGTCAACCAATAAGTAAGATAACGGGGCCGACCTTTGATACATAGTGAAGGACCTGTCGCAAGGTGGGGACCCAGCACGTTACACTGGTGACATAAGTGGCTATAAGGGGAAAACCGTCCAATGTATGTTGTCGTTCGGAATTGATATGGAGGCAGAGCACCTCCTGTTGGTCGAAATCAGGATCCAGCCCAGCAGGTAAGCGGTATAAAGCGTCAGGATTAGAATGCTGTACTGTTGGCTCATACCGGATAGTAGAAATGTAGGCGCTGAGGGACAACGCCCAGTGCTGAAGGTGTTGGATTGTTCCTTCTGGGAGGTTGGAACGTGGCCGAATAACGCTACCGAAGGCTTGTGATCCGTTATTAGAGAGAATGTGTCCCAAAAACGTAGACATGAAATTTCTTGACTGCAAAAACTATTGCCAAGACTTCTTTTCCGATCTGGGAATAGTTGCGCTGTGCTGGGATCAGAGTCTTGGATATGTATGTAATAGGCTGTTTGGAACCGTCCCCATTCCTGTATACCAAGACTGCTCTGATACCTTAGGTGGAAGCATTGGCTGCCACAATGAGTGGGAGATTGTGGGAAAAGGGCGTGAGGTAGGGAGCATATCTCAGCATGGTTTTCAATTTGAGAAAAGCGTGATCGCAAGTGGGGGGCTGCCTCGGGTGAGAATTTAGCATAATAGTTCAGCTTGTCCAAAAAACGCATGTAATTCAGATAAGTTCACCGTATGAGGTAAAGAAGTGATAGCAGCAACGTTCTGAGTAGTAGGCTAGATTCCCTCTTTAGATAGTCAGTGACCCAAATACTCCACTGCTGACGGAAAAAATTTCCACGTCTCCTAACAACAACACAGGCCCGTGTCCCACAAGGTCTTGAACAGGTGCGGAGGTTTTCTAAATGCTCCTGGCGGGATTATCCTGTGATCATAAAGTCATCCAAGTAACGGACACAAACTAGAATTGCAGTATCAACTGTTCCTCACTGGAATATTGCAGAGGCTGAGGAAATGACAAAGGGGAGGCGCATGTACTGTTGCACTTATACAGCGCGAACGGCGTTTGAAGGATGAGAATGTTCAATGATGCCTCATCTAATGGTAGCTGGAGATGTGCATTGGCGAGGCTCGTCTTATAATAATATTCCCCTGACTCAGCCAGTTTGGTGAGGAGATCTTCTTGCTGGGGTAAAGGATAGCTCTCTACTTGCGACTGTATATTGATGGTCGCCTGGAAATCCCCACACAAGTGATGAGAGCCATTCGGCCTCTGGATGATGACTAGGGGCGTGGCCCATGTACTATATTTGTGAGGTTCGACAACCCAAGCTGCCTGGAGATAATCGAGTTCTTGCTTCACAGCAGCCCACGAGGACACTGGAATCGGTCTGTGGCGGTAAAAACGAGGCGTAGCATCTGGCTGAAATGTGATGTGTGCCCGGAAGTCTGAAGCACACCCCAAATCCGGTCGAAAGGGAGACGAAAATGCCATGCAGAGGTTGTCCAATTCCTGAAAAGTGTCCGCAGTGGAAACCACCTTGACTTCATCTGAGATAGGAAATCCAAACGCCGTGAAGGCTTCGAGGCCAAAAATGTATGTAGCCGAAGGATGGTCGACGACCGAGAACGTCAAAAGCCGAGTAGTGTGTTTCTAAGTTGCCACAATCGAGAAATGCCCACAAAGAGGAATTTTACCTTCTCTATAGGCCATCAAACTGCGCGAGGATGGGGTCAAGTCAGGTGAACCCAACTGGACATAACTCGCCCAATTGATCAAAGAGAAGTGGCCCCAGTCCACCAGAGAACTGACGACCGGTGAGACATGCGGAGCGTGAGAAACAATTTCAGCGTGAAGGGGTCGCCCTGAGGGACTACCGTCTGTAGCACTTGAACCGTATCCTGGCATGATCGCTGCACCAGGTCGGGGCGGGTAGTGCAACTGCGACACTGAGTGCAGGTGCGCTTTATTGGCGCAGCATATACAGGGCACTCAGCGATCTGCAGAGTCTGCTCGAGAGTGAGAGGAAGGCCACTGCGGGCACGAAGGGAGTGTGGCCCCCGTAGTCGTCGACGAGGACGACAGGAGGCTCGGGAGTCCTCGGACAAAGCTGAATCACGACATTGCTGCAACCTGGAGGATGTCCTACGTTTACGACGCTGGGGTGGCGCACCTTGTGGCGTGTGAATGGTCGCTGTTTGCGGTCTTGCCGTGAGTCGTTCGTTAGCTGCCTGTGCGATTTCGAACGAATCAGCGATGCGCAAGATGTCCTCTGACGACGGGTTACACAGTTTCAACACCGCCTTGCGAACCCCCGGGTCAGGCGCCACTTGAATCACCACATCTTGAATCAAGGAGTCTGCGAAGGAAGCCTTACGGCCTTGACTGGCTCAAATAAAATCACATTTTCGGCTGAGTCCTTGCAAATCAGTGACCCACGAGCAGTCTGACTGTCCTGACTGTTTATGGTATTGATGAACTCGTTGCTTGGTGGCAAACATATGGGACAGCTGGGAATAATAATGAGTCAACAGAACGCATCTCTCCTGAAAGGAGAGGGCAACGGGGTCAGACAGGGGCTCCAATTTTCGGGGAAGAAAAAAAGTGTCTGGAGACGCCCAGGACAGAAAGAGCGATCGCTGCACTGAATCGTCCGCGGCTTGAAAGCCGTGTAATATTGCTTCAGTCGATGCAAGTACATGTCCCAGTCCTCCGTAGCGTCACTGAAGGAGGGAAACGACGGAGTGTGGTATCGAGTGCAGGGGGCGCCGGTCCCTGGCGCACAGAGGCCTCCTGCACACGTAGTTTGTCCACCAAGAGCTGTAGCTACTTCGTAACACGTCCGTCTGTACCTGATGTTGCTGTTGCTCGAGCAGGCTAATCGACTTAGCTTCCATGGGTTCATTTCTGACGAAATGTCAACTTCGGCAACTGCTGTTGTAAATATAATACAATGTTTTCTTTGTTTATCGTTACCATTGTTCTGCTTTGTATCAACACTACTAGCACTGTTGTGAGTTACTCGTCGACTAAGCATTTCAACTACACTCCGTAGCCTCATTTTGTACTCATCATTGAATACTTCCAGTCCCACCCCTTGTTGCCATTAGCAGTCACAATTGTGGTTGCTTGGTAGACATGTGAGGCATCGAACGCAGTAAACATCATTGGCCTTTTGCACCTTCGCACTAAGACGTTCCTTGTGAGTAAGGAAGAGGCAAACCTCCACAGTCACAAAGTGGCGGTGCTGTCGCGTGGCAGCTATCTATGAAAAATGTTGGATACTAGATCTGGAAGAACATATCAACAGTTCTATCTATGAACCGACAGTTCAGAATTTTACAGTACGATACAGTTCTATTGGAAGAGCATAAAGTCTTTTTCTGAATATAAAAGTTTATTTCTAAGGAATTGTGGTAGACAGCTAGGCGATTAGTTGCAAATGTTGGCTTCACTCAAAATCTTTATACATACACTTCTACAATTTTCTATGGGATTGTGCAAATGGTGATCAAACTCAAGAAGTTTTTGTGGATATACTACATGTGTTCACACAGCATCAGCTATAGAAATTGCAACCATGGGTTATCTTTGAACATGATGGTGCAATGCCACACTGGGGGTTATTTGTTCGCAATTCTTGGATGAAACCTTTCCGGACAGATGGATTTGTAGGGACAGTCCAACATCGTGGCTACTACGTTCACCAGCCCTCCTGACCGATTTGTGGGGTTACGTTACGGATAGCGCGTTCAGTTCACCAGCTCCTGACATGCAAAACCTCTTACGGCACCTGTAGAGGTTGTAAGGAAAGAGATGTTGACAAAGAGGTGGAGAGACTTTGATTATCCCCTAGACATTCTACACGCAACAAGTGGAGCACATATGCAAGTGTATCCATAAAAATCCACAAATCTATGTAGCTCCAGTGTTAAGCGAGTGATGAAAACCCTCAGGGAAACAGCAGGTGGGTCGTTATAGAAGGTCAGTGTTCACTCTGTTTGCTTTCCAGGTGGTTTTGTCCCAGATGTGGAGGAAGCTCTGCCGGCAGCGATAGAGCGCACTTTTGTCCACCCAGCTGCAAATCGTGGCTCATTTCAGCACGAATGACTCCTGCCGCCTGGGTTCAGAGGCCATCCTCGGTTTCTACAGGCGGCTGGCTGTTTTGATAAAGACAGTTTTCCTTGCAGAGTGTGAGCAGAGCTAATGTTCTGTAGTATCGTTCCTTGGACCAATCGTGCTCCTCTGGTTTGCAGCCCCCCCTCGTAATTGGTCAGGCGTGTATTGTACGCGTGAAGCGGCTGCTAGGGTAACGGCATTCATGTGCCGCGCTCCACAGGTCCGAAAATATGCGTTGTGATTCCAGAAACAGTAGTATTCGTCAAAGCAGATCGGAGCAAGAGACTATTAACTGCAAGAGAGTCTAAGATAATGTCCTGGATTGACTCTCGCTTGTAAACAGTTACAACATCCATACAGGGCTGGTGTTTGGTATGGTTATAGTGTGCTTAGTCTTGTGCCAGTTGGGCACAGTGACAGGTAAACAATGTATAGCGGTTTTATTGAAACGCAAATACTCCTCCCATGGAGAAAAGTTAATCACTACATTTTGTATCCCGCCCAGAAGGCGGCGCGTGGGTCTGCTCCTGTAAACTGAAGGGTAGGCCGAATGTAGGAAGTGAGTAGGAGCAGGAAAAGGTGAAATGCTTCGTACTGCAATTAGGTTATAACTCTTTTACTTAACTTTACGTACAGATGAGCACGTAGGTGTGAAACTGGAAGGCATCAACGTTAATAGCCACTAGTAGCAGGACAAACTATCATTGAAGTAACGAAGCCAGTAATGGCCCCCTACGAAGTAGAAACAATGTTGCTAGGTCGTCTCCTCGGAATCAAATGGGTAGAATCTGGAGCGGCGCTCGTAGAGCTGAACAGCGCCAGCTAGAGGGCGCTGTCGTCGGTGTCGGTGTCGTAGTGCTAACCTAAGAAGTTCCACCCACGCCGTGGCATCGTAGCTATCGATACCACACCACAACTTTGTGATAGTTTATGATTAAAACTCACTCAACAAAAGTCCAACTTAGACTGAAGGCCATAATGATGAAACAGATGAAGTTAACGCTCTAAATACACAGTCCGTGTAGAGACACTAGAGGAGCTACACTATGTGATCAAAAGTATACGGACACTTGGCTGAAAATGACTTACAAAATCGTGGCGCCCTCCATCGGTAATGCTGGAATTCAGTATGGTGTTAGCCCACCCTTAGCCTTGATGACAGCTTCCACTCTCGCAGGCATACGTTCAATCAGGTGCTGAAAGGTTTCTTGAGGAATGGCAACCCACTCTTCACGGAGTGCTGCACTGAGGAGAGGTATCGATGTTGGTCGGTGAGGCATGTCGCGAAGTCGGCGTTCCAAAACATCCCAAAGGTGTTCTATAGGATTCAAGTCAGGTATCTGTGCAAGACAGTCCATTACAGGGACGTTATTACGTGTAACCACTCCGCCAGAGGCCGTGCTATATGAACAGGCGATCGAACGTGTTAAAAGATGCAATCGACATGTCCGAATTCCTCTTCAACAGTGGGAAGCAAGAAGGTGCTTAAAACATCATTGTAGGCCTGTGCTGTGATAGTGCCACCGAAACAACAAGGGTTGCAAGCCCCCTCCATGAAAAACTCGACCGCATCATAACACCGAATTTTACTGTTGGCACTACAGTTGCTGGCAGATGACGTTCACCGGGCATTCGCCATACACACACCCTGCCACCGGATCGCCACATTGTGTACCGTGATTCGTAACCCCACACAACGTTTTTCCACTGTTCAGTCGTCCAATGTTCACGCTCCTTACACCAAGTGAGGCGTCGTTTGCCATTTACTGGCGTGATGTGTGGCTTATGAGCAGACACTCGACCATGAAATCCAAGTTTTCTCACTTCCTGCACAACTGTCATAGTACTTGCAGTGGATCCTGATGTAGTTTGGGATTCATGTGTGATTGTCTGGACAGATGTCTGCCTGTTACACATTACTACCCTCTTCAACTGTCGGCGGTCTCTGTCATTCAACAGACGAGGTACGCTTTTGTGCTGTACGTGTCCCTTCACGTTTCCACCTCACTATCACGTCGGAAACAGTGGACCTAGGGATGTTAAAGAGTGTGGAAATCTCGCGTACAGACGCATGACACAAGTGACATCCAGTCACCTGACCACCACGTTCGAAGTCCGTGAGTTCCGCGGACGGCCCCATTCTGCTCTCTCACGGTGTCTAATGACTACTGAGGTCGCTGATATGGAGTACCTGGCAGTAGGTGGCAGCACAATGCACCTAATATAAAAAGTATGTTTTTGAGGGTGTCCGGATACTTTTGATCACATGCGTATTTGCTCTCACATGGCCCATGGAAGCACTGAGGTCTGTGGGACCAGTGACCTCTGGTGGCACTCGCACTGCCGCCTGCTGGCCTAAGCATGTGCACGGTTGAGCTCTGTTGTCAGTTGATGCAACCCCTTCGAGGTTAGGCCACTTGGTATACCAAGAAGACTTTCTAGTCTGTAGGGCGTATAGCCAGTACACAGCATAATGTGTAAAATGCTCCCTCTCGATTTGAGAGGAAAATAAAATGATCGTGCAGCATTGATGGTCGGAAGGCCCCAACTAGGGAAGTTCGGCCACCGAGTTGCAAGTCTTATTTTAGGTAACGCCACATTGGGTGACTTACGTGTCGGTGATGATGAGATGATGATGCTGACAGCACAACACCCAGTCCACGAGCGGAGAAAATCTTCGACCCAGCCAGGATTCCATCCCGGACCGGCCCGCTGCATGGTATACAAACACTTTACCACTCAGTTGAGCTGGTGGACATTTGAGGGAATATACAGGGTTACTATAATTAAAGTTCCCATTTCAAAACGATGTAAAAAAGGAACCACTACCCAGAATGACGTTAAATTTGAACGGAATATTATCCAAGAAAGGGGAAAGGTCATGGGAACAAAAAAGAAATTAATAAATATTTTACTACTAGATGACGCTGCAACCAGAAGAATATGCAAAATGAAAGATGCTAGTATTATTAACCGTCATTTTCCTACAGCCTGGACGTTCAGATCACCTAATCTTAATCCGCGTGACTTCTGGCTGTGGAGACCTGTATGAGGGGAGAAACTGTCTGATGGTGTGATAGAAGACAGAAACTGTAATCATTGAGGATGATATAGGGAATCCAGTATTAGAGTCGGAATTTGAAAGGGCTTAGGAAGACTTGAAATCAAATAATGCGGATGGATAGGTAACATTTCATTGAAGTTTCTAAAATTATTGGGGGAAATGGCAACCAAGCTACTAATCAAATTACTGTTTAGAATGTATGAAACTGGCGACATACCATCAGACTTTATAGGAGCATCATCCACATGTTTCCGAAGATACCAGAGGCAAATATGCGGGAGAACTACCGCACAACCAGCTTAATAGCTCATGCATCCAATTTGCTAACAGGAATAATATACAGAAGAATGGAAAATAAAATTGAGGACCCGTTAGATGACGATCACCTTGGCTTTAGGAAAGGTAAAGGCGCCGGAGAGGTAGTTCTACATTGCGGTTGCTAGTGGAAACAAGATTGAAGAGTAATAAAGACACCCTCATAGGATTTCTTGACGGTAGAAAAAGCGTTCTACTATGTAAAATTGTACAAGATGTTCGAAATTTTGAGAAAAATAGGAGTGAGCCATAGGGAAAGACAAGTAATATTCAATATATACAAGAACCAAGAGGGAATAATAAGACTGGAAGACAAAGAACGAAGAGCTCGGCACAAAAAGGAAGTGAGGCGAGGATGCAGTCTTTCGCACCTACTGTTCAATCTATACATCGAAGAAGCAATGAAGAAGTAAAAGAAAGGTTCAAGAATGGGATTAAAATTCAAGGTAAAAGGAAATCAATGAAAAGATTCGCTGATGACATTGCTATCCTCAGTGAAAATGCAGAATAATTACAGGAACTGTTGACTAGAATGAACAGTCTACTGAGTAGAATATGGTATGAGAATAAACCAGAAAAAGACAAAGGTAATGGGAAATAGCAGAAATGAGAATAGCGAGAAACTTAACATCAAAATTGGTGATCACGCAATAGACGCAATTCAGGAATTCTGCTATCCAGGAAGCAAAATAACCTATGACAGACGAAGCAAGAAGGACGTAAAAAGCAGACTAGCACACGCAAACGGGGTTTTCCTGGCTAAGAGAAGTCTACTGATATCAAACATATGCCTTACTGTGGGCAAGAAATTTCTGAGAATGTACGTTTGGAGCACAGCATTATATTGTGATGTATCATGGACAGTGGGAAATTCGGAACAGGAAAGAACCGAAGCGTTAGATGTGATGTTACAGAAAAGTGTTGAAAATTTTGTGTACTGTAAAAATAAGAAACGTGGAGGTTCTCATAGAATAGGCGAAGGAATGTCCATATGGAAAACGCTAAGAAGAAGAAGAAGAAGGGACAGGGTGACAGGGCATGTCTGAAGATATCAAGGGTACTTGAGGGGGCAGTAGAGGGGGAAGACAGAGACTGGAATACATCCAACAAATAATTGTGGATGTAGGCTGCGTATGCTGCTCTGAGATGAAGAGGTTAGCGCCATAGAGGAATTCATGGCGGACCGCATAAACTAGTCAGACTACTGATGAAGCAAAAAAAAAAAAAAAAAAAGGGAAAGACTTCATGCTCCCCTGTATGTATTGTGCTACTATATAAGCGTGTTCCATAGTATGAATCCGTGTTTGTTTGTCGTAATTTTACAGTCGAGTACAGCCTGCGACAGGCAGCGACAGGGGAACCTGCACATGTCGATCTTTATGTGCATACTATTATGAACTTCCCCTCCGTAGCTTCTAAAATACCAATTGTTCTTCATGGGTACTTTCTTAGATATAATAACACTAAGTCTGTGAAGCAAGAAGAAAGTTCGAAATAATACTTAACACTAAAATGTACTCATCTGATTCTCGTATATCTTCGTCAATAATGTGGATCATTGAAAACACGGCTCGCTGGAAACGTTAACTGGCTAGGTGGTACGATCAGGTTTGCTCTTAAAATTCGAGTACTGCTGGCTTCCGTTTCTTCGCTATTCTCTTTCTTTCCTTCGTCTCATATATCAATATAATGTGACAAACCGGTCTCCATTGTGGTACGATGAACTCATTTGAACAGAACAACTTCATAATCACTCCCCCGTAACTAATTCTCTCGCCAACTGCATGACAACTAGTACTACTCCATGACAGTTGCTTAACAACTGCTGATTTGGAGAAGTGCAAAGACAGAAGAAGTCGCAGTACAGTGATGTTAAACAATGTCGCCTTACATCCATAAACATTAATATGCAATTAGTTGTTTTACAGATATTATCAAATTGTTGTTCAGAGTAACTTATAGGATGACATTCACAATGTCAAGTGTGACTTAAGTTTTGAATCAAATTGGAAATGTAAAAAAATTAAGTTTTTTGAAAAATATATCCATGCCAACTCCATATTTCATTTCTGTTTATAAAAACAGATGTCTATAAACTATTTGATTTAGTTTAAGCACAAAGTAACGTTTTTGATTCTGTTGGATTGTGTCATTAATTTTATGTGAATATCGTTTTCTTCAATACGTGACAGAAAAAAGCGCACGGAAACAAAAGAGATGTTCTAGGCTTACATATTTGTGTCCAGGATACATTGGCCCACACGCAAGAGAAAATAGTTACCCTCTCCCTGTTCGGAAAGTTTTCTTTCGTTGTAAGGGAAACGCAGAACAGGAAACCCTCTCCTCCCCCATTCTTATATTTTCAATTGGGACACCTACGACCCACTACAGCTCACTTGATATTTGGCTGAAAAGTCTCTGACTCCACAATGGGTCATTACTGACCAATCTGCTTTCCGTAAAGCACGAACAAAAGGAGTATTTGGTTAAATGAGCTGTCAAAATCCGCACCAGAATTTCGTCCTCTAACCAACGTCAGGGGTACCTGTTGCCAAGGAGACCTCATAGGGTGTGCACTAAGCCGGGTTAATAGGGCCTGCAATGGCCTTAAAGGATAAAGCGATTTATCAGATGGGGACAACAATACTATGAGATTACTGACGTTTGGGGGACTGGGTATTTGTGTTGTCCTCATCATTTCATCACCATCATCATTCGTGACAATGGTTAGACTGAACTATGAACAAAAATTGGGCTGTGTAACAATGGGGACTTTGAATGGGCGCTGCTGACCCCGCAGTTGAGCGCCCCACAAACCAAACATCATCATCATCAGCATTAACTGTTGATACATTATCATGGTGGTTGGTCGGCTGTGATAAGACTAAATGTCCATAAGTCCTTGTAAATTAATTGAATTATTCTATAAATGGCTCTAATGAAACATGAGACTCTGGTTGACCATCTAGTAACACATTTAATTAGTGACAGGAAGACATCTAATTACCAAATTAAACACGACTCCAAATCAAAATAATTTATTACATATTATTAGAAAACAGTGACATGAATTTAATCGTACAGTCTGACTGATGACTGAAAACCACAAGTACACAAGCTAAATGATTGTTGATACTAAAGTCTTGACAAGAACCGGAATAAAAGAGAGAGGCGTCTCGTAAAACATCTATACAAATTCGCGGTACCTGCTCAGTGATTACACCAGAAAGTTGGTTGTCCAACTTCATGAACAAATAAGCTGAATGTGCCCTCTAACTCTCTACGAACTAACAAGGTCCGAAACAACTGCTCAGTCCTAACGTCGCGTATATCAATAACGTCTGAGTTTCCTCACTCGTTTGTCTAAGCCGTCATCTTACTAAACTCTACACACCGTGGAGCAGAAGTCACGATTTGCCGCTAATTGTTGCTGGCAGAGAGCATCGGCTCTCGGTGACTAAGTGCTCTGCTCGGCTCTCGGCGGTGGTGTTCCGTTCGGCGCCCAGAAGAGAAGTGTTCTCGTTGCCTAGTGTAGAGGAAGTCCGCCCAGTGAAGAAGTCTCCTCCTCGGTCTCCAGACCAGCTCTCCTGTGGTATCCACCACTGTTACAGCTCCGCACCGAGCAGCGGCGCGCTCCATTAAAAAGGCCAGGCCAGACAGAATCCGGCCTGCCACTGCGACGGACGGCGCAGCGGTGGGCCGGACCCGTCAGCGGCCAGGGACGCCACACAGGCAACGGCCGGCCCCAGCGACTCTTGATGCGTCAGCTGTTAACACTGTGGAAGGGGCCGAAACCCATTATTGAGCTTGCATGCGTAGCGCGATAGTCTTGCGTTAGACGATTTGAAATCTTCACGCGGGACACGCTATCTCTGTGCGAGGTTTTTTTTTTTTTTTGTAGAAATGAGTAGCTTGCACTAGCGATAAGAAATGGCAGCAAGAAGAGGAGATGTCGGGTGCACGACATTGATAGCAAGAGAGAAAGCTTAGGAGAATACCATCGTCTGTGTATTGATCTAGAGTCTGACAAAGATAGGTTCTTCAAATATTGTCGTATGTAGCGAGAATGTTTCAAGGAAATGCATCGTCTGATAAAGAGGTAGCGCCGAGAAGTGCACAACGAACTGGAGAAAGCCAATTGATACAAGGAACAGACAAGCCGTTTGTTTGAGGTAAGTTTTACCGTTTGTGGCCTCTTTGTGCTTGAAATAGAAGTCATATAAATTATTCCATTTCAGTTTTGTTGTATCATATGAAAGGTTCGGCGGAAGAAAGTGCTATCCCACAACGTAGTTACGAGTGGAGTGATAAATTTATCTGCAGTGTTTACGAATGCAGCAAACGATAGTAACATCTAGTTCCGTATGTCCCGCTAGAAAGCACTTTCTACTTAATAGACTGTTTTGTTTCATTGTATTCATAACACTGTCATTGAATTTAAACAAACATATCTTTGGTCGTTAACTTATCTATTCGTTCTATCGGCATAATTGATTTTAATCTTTTCCAGATACTTGACTACAGGCGACAGTCACCAGACCACAGCTTTTTCTTTTCGGTTAGGACGTTCAACAGTCTCAGATATTGTGAACAAGTGTGCCAGGCAATATGGACTGTTCTACAGCCCAAGTATTTAGCTACTCCTACAACAGAGATGTGGAAGAAATCTGACGGAGGATTTGTAGAACTTTGGGGGTTTCCGAACTGCCTTGGATGCATAGGCGGAAAAGATGGTTAAAATGGCCGAAGGATAGTGGATCCCAGTTCTTCTGTTACAAACAGTTCTTTTCGCTGCTTCTCCTGGCGATCGTTGATCCATACTACGAGTTTACAATAGTTGATATTGGAAATTATGGACGTTGGAAATTACGGACGTCACAGTGACAACACTATTTCTGAGAATTCAGCTTTCTATCAAGAGTATATCGAGGGCAAATGTATTCTACCTCCAAATCAGGATCGCGTGTATCGTACAAAAAGTTGTATTGTCTCACCTCCTCTATAAGTCTTTCTGTGTCCATGATGCATGCACTATGAGCTGCAAGACAAAAACCGCCACACGCCGCTGCTTCCAGTGTGACCACAGAGCAGTTGAGTGCGCCAGCAGAGGCAAGCAGCCGCTCCGGCTTGCGGCGAATCTGTAATTTGTGACAACCCGGCGGAGGCCGGTGCGGCAGGCCGCATGCCGGTGCGTCAAAGCCGCACTCAGTGTGACCGCCGCCATACAGTAACGAGCGATTCAACAGGGCGGCCTGCCGGCTGCGGTTCAAGGCCACAGGCCGGACGGCCAGGCCGCATTCTGTCTGGCCAGGCCTTCGCGCGGCCGAGAAACACATCGTTAGACGCACTTCCCCATGCGCAGGCCGCCTTCGCAATTCAAACCAAAGCGACTGGCCGCCCAGAATATACAGCGACCCCAGCCGCCGGCTCGGTTAATTATGGAGCCATATTTCACGCTGTTCCTGACGTTTACGAGCCAATTCTCAGCGTGCTATGTTCTATTCCGTGTTATGTTCTACGCTGCGGTGGACCTACTGTTCGATGTTGATTTGGCTGCTCTCTGGATTTAGAATCCGAATGCTATACTGGAATTTGGACTTCAATGTTCACCAGGTTTAGTATGTCAACGGACTTGTGATTCCGCCGGAATACCGCATTTCACTTGCACTTGCACCTCGATCGGTTTATACAATTTCCGATCGAGTGTTCATCTACAACTTGGCGCTCGGTACCAGAATTATTTGTGTCAGTGGTGTGTCAATAAGCCGTAGAGCGGAGATATGTTTATTGAGTTGTTCCTGGTTATTACATCTCCCTTCTGTGTCTGTGCGCCTTTCGGTGCGCCAGTCAAACGCTTTTATAAAACTCTGCTCTATGGCATGGCTATAAGTAAATCAACACTTTCCGGGTTTCCAATGTTATCTTGTGGAAGGACTAATTTCTGAGCAAGCTCCGACGTCACCACTCTGTTATCGAGTTCTGTGTCTAGTCAATCTACTGGCTCCTTTTTTTTTGCGCTCAGCTCTATATCTCTGCTAAATTATTGCTGTTAACCAGTCAGGAGACCCTTTATAAATTTTCAACAAACTGCCCGGATTATTCCGAACGAAGACTTCGCTCTCGTTGTTTCTCACTGTTACACAGAGTGCTCGCCATCTCACAACCCTCGCTTCCGGGGAGGACTTTCCAACATGAAAATAAACATCTTTTTTAAAACAATCTGCGTATTGCTACACCAGCCCGCTAAGCCCATGGAGTCGTATGAACCTAAGTGTTCTACCGTAGCGTTATCTGATTTACTGGGAAGCCACTGGACCACACGTAATACCAAGTATGGCACAGTGACCGCTCTGGGATCCACCGCAGACGGTACGCAAGACTCAGCCAATGCAGTGGTGAGCGGCTTACACGCTCGGCCGCACGCGATCTTCCAGTACCGGTCGCTCTGAGGTGCTGCATAGGACTTCGCTTCGCGGTGCAAAACAAACTTCTCAGGCAGTGCCTTGGTCTGGGATTCTCCATTCATGAAATCTACAGAAAGATTTGCATGCAACATCCAGTACGTAGATAGAGAAAGTAAGATGTCAATTGACGTCCTAAACTCTGAAACCACGGAACATTGCTGTCTATGAACATGAGCATACACCAGCTAGCGTCAATGGAACTCAAACCAAATCAGTTAAAGTAAATTATGACGATAAAACAAAAGATGTGTCAGTTAAGCAGAGGCCTGTCATATTTCAAAATTCTATATAGATGGTCATAATGAAATGAAGAACAACTTGGACTGTAATTTCACATGGTATAATGAGTAGTAACACTCATTATGTGTGGATACAACAAAGCTAGTACTCCAAACGAGGACAAAGAACCAGATAAGGCTCAATTACAAGAATTCTGGCAATCGTTTCGAGTTCATCACGTGGTTCAAATATTTGGTGGCAGCATTAAGAACCGATATGAAATGGGAGAAACACCCGAAATCAGTGGTAGGGAAGGCGAATGGAAGACTTGGATTTGTCGGAAAGATTCTGGGAATATATGTGTGACATCTGTAACGACAACAGCATACAAGACGCTAGTCTGAAACACTTGGAGTCGTAGGTATGACATCAGACAACGAACATTTTCAGAGTCATGTTACGAGTATCATGATAGGTCCGTATAGAATAAACGACAGCATCATAGAGATGTTCAGGAAACTTGAATGGATTTTTTTTTTAAGGAAAGCGACCT
The DNA here is from genome assembly GCF_021461385.2 of Schistocerca piceifrons. Taxonomy (NCBI): domain Eukaryota; kingdom Metazoa; phylum Arthropoda; class Insecta; order Orthoptera; family Acrididae; genus Schistocerca; species Schistocerca piceifrons. The sequence continues at coordinate 559,883,530 of NC_060139.1, forward strand.
GTTCTGACGAAGAAGAAAATAGCTAAAACTGTTACGAAGTACAATAAGCCTAGACTTCTAGTAGCCCGCGTGGTAATAATTGACCTGGTCGATCAGTGCCACGTGTGCGTGGTTAGGTGGCTGCCTATACTGAATCCAGTTGCGCATGCATAGGACTCTCTAGGCCGACAGACAGCAGATCTGACACCGCCACCACAGACCACAGCTGACCAGGGAGCGGACGGCGCTTGCCCAGCTATGGGAGTCACCTCACGCTGTGGTACACACACACACTCACACACAAACCAACTAATCGCTTATTGCAGCAATGTTAGGCTAAGAGGACGTCAACACGCCAAGTTGTGAAGTATTTCTTATGCCGTAATGGGTACTACCATTTTCTTTACACTTCGTCCTCGACCATAAGCATCAGCAGATTGGATGAGAGGGGTGGGGAAAGAATCAAGACACTTCCCGCCACTCATCCCCTCTTCAAACCCCGCACTGTAAGCTGACTGCAGACATGTTAATTCATTCAAGAATTCCCACGCCTTTCTAGAAATTACTCCCTGTGCCACTGTTAAACCACACTTATAGAACTGGAGAACACGCAGGTAAATACTGTCAATCCACAAAAAAAATTCAATTTGTTTCGATGTCATGCTGTTCATGGGGAACTGAACTGTTTCCTTTGCTGGGTGACTGTTCCGCGGCTTTCTTGCAGCCAAGGAGGATACTAAGCTTTACACAGGAGTGCCAAACTTTACAAACCTTATCGAAATGCAGAAAAGGCCCAGTCCATTTTGTTGAGGCGGAGTCTGCCGTCAGTTCCCAGAAACCTTCTCCGCCTCAACAGCACAATAAAAATATGACTGTAGTACACCTGACCATCGTTTGCTAACGGGGTTCTACGAGGAAACCCCTCCCGCAATCTTGGCTCACTTTAATCCCAACTGTAGTTTATCTCTCATAAACGAGGCCTGAGTTGGTCACAGAAGAGGGATAAGCTACCATGTTGTCCCGTAGCGTGCTCCTCTTTGCTTCAATTATAGTCTCAAATCCATGAGTCAGAACGAGGATTGCCATTTTGAGAATTACAAGGGAGAAAAAGAGGAGCGAAATTTCAACATCGAAAAGAGCTACTCTCCATGAGTTGTCACCCTCTCGAAGCATATAGGACGCAATATTCAGTCAGAGACTTACGAACTGTGCAACCCAGCTCGCATAGCTGCGCAATAACGTGTTCACCTGGGGAGTTGGGGAGCGCCATTCGATCCTACGATATACATCCATTAACCTTACAACTAGCGGAAGTAAAACGCAGTAGGTGCATTCAAAATTGAATCGCCGTGTTGGTAAGCGTATTTATTGCTTCTGATTTCTGGAGAAGCGTTAGCAAATGACACTCTGTTACGCTTATTTATGTTGATATCCAACAAGATTTTCTCAGTTCCGATTAGCTTCTTGAACATTTAGTGGGTAAATGCTGGAATTAATCATAATAAACATGATTCCAGATCATTAACTCACAAAGATGGCATCTATTATCATTTTAATAGAATGAAAATGGGTAGAGTTTACTACGGGTAGCCACGTTTTGTGACTCTAAACACAAAATCAAGTTACGTAATTAAACTTTTGTTTGTTTGGAGGTACATTTCAGTAGTCCTGGCACACACTGAAAAGTCTGCCGTACCAAAGCAAGTCAAAACGAAACAGCACAGCCCAATGATAAAGTGGGGTATCGTGCGGAATTTTGTTTTCTGCAATTGGGGGGAACAACGCTACAGCAAAATACGCTGAGTTGGTTTTAAGTGTGCGGCAATGAATCACCATTATTTCATGCACGGCTTAGCTGGTGCAGACGCTTTGAGGGTAGCCAAAAACCTAGAAGTGTGACTGTGTCCTGTGCAGAAAGAGCTGTCGCACGTATGCATTTTCCCCCCGCCCCCCCCCCCCCCCCCCCCCCCGCCCCACCCCCCACTACCCGTATTCTCCTGAATGGCACACAGTGGCCTATTCCTCTTTCCTCGGATAATAAACCATTGCATGGCAGGCATTTCAAAATGGCTCTGAGCACTATGGGACTTAGCATCTTAGGTCATGAGTCCCCTAGAACTTAGAACTACTTAAACCTAACTAACCTAAGGACATCACACACATCCATGCCCGAGGCAGGATTCGAACCTGCGACCATAGCAGTCCCGTGGTTCCGGACTGAAGCGCCTAGAACCGCACGGCCACCACGACCGGCGCAGGCATTTCAAGACTGAATTTCATAGTGAAAAGTTTCCCGAATAGCGAAAATGCAGACTTCTACAATCACGCTCTGCTACATCATGAGAAAGAATGAGACGCATTGAACAGTGAATATGTAGAAGGGTGATCGCAGGTTCATTTTTTTGAAGTGATAATTAAAACTCTGTAACCACCCCTCATATGAAGATGAAAGGTAAAGCAGTCATCCACCCAACGGTTGGTTACAACATCACATTGCCCTACTAGGTATTGTGGTAATGGTGGCGTTATGCCATTGTCTTCCTCCGGTCTTTGAACTGGATTACCCAGCCAGTGATAGGAAGACCTAAAGTTTAACGTGGATTCCCAACGTCGATGCAGGTGACCACTTTGCACATTAGCAAACATTTTTAAGAGACATATGAAGCGATAAGTGACAAATAAAGCTCCAGGAACTGACTGGTAATCGAACAACACACGCTTTGATCCGTGATCTTATACTTTCCCCTGAACCAATGAGCCACACACCCCTCTGACAGGATAATAATATCATGTTTACCTTCTACGTTATAAAATAAATTATCTACCGAAAATACTCTTCCAGTTACAATAAGATTCCTGTATCTTTTCAAAAACGAAGTTTCTTAGGTCTGTTTGTCTTCAAACTGACTATTGACTAGTTACCTTTTTTTTTGCTTTTTTGCTATAATGACCTGCTTGGAAGCATGCGTAGCGATCTCACGCTTGTTTTTCTCGGTGGCACATCAGTGCATTGTCCAAAATTTATAGGATGCATCGTTGCTGTTTCTAATGCAAAATGGAGAGGAGCTATAATCATCAGCCGGCCGAAGTGGTCGAGCGGTTCTAGGCGCTACAATCTGGAACCGCGAGACCTCTACGGTCGTAGGTTCGAATCCTGCCTCGGGCATGGATGTGTGTGATGTCCTTAGGTGAGTTAGGTTTAAGTAGTTCTAAGTTCTAGGGGACTGATGACCTCAGAAGTTAAGTCCCATAGTGCTCAGAGCCATTTGAACCATTTTTATAATCATCAACGGGCAACTGCATCGCAGTGTGGTGCACGGTCTCCTGCTACTGATCGCTTGAAGAACAACTGAACAGCCTTCTTTGTCCACAACATTGTGTAATCTAATAGTGCAAATAGAGTAAGGTATCTTCGGTCACAAAACGTGAGTTACATATGTGTTTGGAAGAGTGAAAAAAGGCGGAAGCATCTTGTTTGAAGTCATTGGGGCCGGATCTCTAATAATGACAAGTGGCCAGACATGAATTTCACGTCTACTTTTTCCGAATGCCGTACCGTCCATTGAGAGTTCGACCTTGCAGAGACAGAAACTTGAGATCATCGATTAATCCCCGAAATTGTGTGCAGTTTTAACTGATCAGTATTGTTCATCCCTCAATTATATCATCCGACAGTACGAACTTTCATTCAGTGCAGTCTTAGACAGAGAGCAGTACGCTGCAAAATCTGCGAGGCCGCTGCCATTCACAACCAACTGCAAGTTCCTTCAGCAGCGGTCGAGGAATAATGAGCGAATTACGCAGAACAGTGTGTGAGAGGTACTCAAGAAAAATGGTATGACTTCCCCTGTGCAGTGCTTTATCTCCACAAATTACAGCCCTGCTCACCGCCCACCCATCTGAACGTGGGCACTGGGAACGTTGGGCGGGAAAGGCAGTGTCGCCGGAAAACCATTATTCATAATAGTAGTGCGTTAAACTGAACACAGGCCTGACTCATTGCGACGCACGTTTCCTGTCGCGAAGACAGTAATTACGCGGTACAGCCAACTGAAGGCACACCCGGAATGTAGCGCCGTCGTGTTTACGCGCGAGAAATAGGCATGGGGAGCAGCAGTGGCGAGTTATCCACTATTCTTACAACTGAAGCACTATCCTGCGCTTAACGTCTTTATGAATTAGATGCCCATTTATTAAAAGAACAGAAAGAGGACGGACAGTTCATTTATGATGCTCATAACGCTTTGCTGGAATTATACGTAGAAGTGTCTTCCTCTCAGACCTCCGCCGGTTGTATGTTGATTCTGCAGCAGCCGTTTAAGTTGCGGATATAAGCACGACTCTCAGCTGCGGGCATTATATTTTCAATTCCTGATCCATCAAAACATCACTCCTTCAGTAACTATAACACATGTTTTTAACGTACCGCTACACTTTCCTCCCGCCTGAAAATGACACAGCAGCAAAAACAAGAGCCATATTTTCTTTTTCAGTCCAGATTGTGTGATATGTGACACATTACGAGTACGGATCTTATTCTTTGCAAGATTTCAGATCACTTCTGTGCGATTTACCTCTAGAAGAGGTGGCCCTAGTCGGACAGGAAGAACTGAGTTCTGTTGAAAAAAAATTTGTGATTTGTTCTTTATATCTGACTCATAACGTATTTGATTGTTGGGAAGCACCGCCTACATTTTACTAATAGAAGGTGATTTAAAACTCCTGTGTGTTGTGATAGGAACTTAATAAATATTTTTCTTCTAAAAAGTACTTCGCTGTCTTCTTCCGAACGATATTCCGAAATGTTCGCTTTTAAGTCGCATAAGAGAAGTGAATCCGGAACGAAACTCATATCACCGCCAGTAAGTACAACAATTAAACGTTGACCACTCTTTTGTTTGACAACACTACTTGCACATGGTATATATTCACAGCATAACGTGTATTAACCACATTTCGTCTGCTATCTTTTCACCTAAAAAATTATTGTAGTATACCTCCTAGTCCCATTGCCTTCCCCATTGACACTGTCACATCCACACTACTTTTCATCGTCACTGAATTACGTATGTTAACAGCAAACTGTCGCGCCTGGCTATGAAGAAATTTTTCGTGATCACTTTAATTCTTGTCATAACAAAGGCGGAAAACTTTGAACTAGAATGTGACTTAACCTAGTCACATGACCAGGTTAGTTCCCTCTACTGTTGGGTCTACGAAAGCAAAATAAAGTAAGGCAGGATGTGTGGGTCTGACATGATTTGTGGATCACGGCGAACTGCAACGCACGATGAATGATGGAGTGTCTCAAGGCGGGTGAACACTTTCCGGTAGGACTGTACGTATCATTTCCTCCTGAAGAGTCAGCTGAAAGACCGGCATCCACAATGTGACGTCGGCCAGCAAGTGCGACCAGAGAACAGGCTGTCTTCCGAACTCCACTATGAACTCAGGATTTCAGTTGATGTGATGATAAGATGCGGGCATTCCGTTTTTTCTATGACAATGTCAGGAGGATAAAGACTCAATGTTCGGTGGGCTTTACAAATATTAGCATTCTAGCTGAGAGCTGTTAGTCCATCTCCTCGTCATCCCTCTCTCTTTCCATCTCCTCCCCACCCTCTCCCTGTTCATCTCCTCCTCTTTCCGTTCCTTATCCATCTCCACTTCTTCCATCTCTCTATTCATTTCCCTCTCCTCTCACTCTGTCCTTCTCCTCTCCTCCCCTGTCTGTGTGCATCTCCTCCTACTCCCTCGCTGACTGTCCATCTCCTCTTTTCCCCTTCGGTCTCCACGTTATCACGCACATGCCAACTGTAAGGGGGTGGTTCTTACCCTCACACTATTTCTTTCTAGAACGTGCGTATCAAACTTGGTTGAAATTGTTCTAAGAATTCATGATGGGCTTTTACGCGTGGGTTTGTCCACATAGGCAGATGTCAAAAACGTTTCGCATAGATTTAACGTATTTCACGAGTACTTCACCTGTATCTCTGGCGAACTTCGCTCTCCAGTTTCATTTTCACGCAGCTTATCAAATCGTATCTCCCGACCTATGAGCTGTGTGATGATATAACGTTGCAGGTACATCCAGTGGTATAAGTGCCTACCGCCTACGAAATGTATTGTGAATAGAGTCATGCATGATGCGCAATTTTTCACGCATCTCAGCGTTTATGACGTCATATCTCCTGATCTATGGGTTGTACGATGACAAACACATCAAAAAAAGTTTTGCATCACCTCGGTTCCGAGAGTTCCGGAACATGTACAGAAAATTGGAATAGAGATCAACATAAACATCATTTCCGCCCTTTTTATTGCTCATTAAAACCACACATTGCATATTGTACCATCATACAGCCAAATCTTCTGAGGTGGTGGTCCAGATTTCGGTACACACCTGTACCTCTAATACCCAGTAGCACATCCTCTTGCACTGATACATGCCTGCATTCCTCGTAGCACACTATCCACAAGTTCATCAAGGCACTGTTGGTCCAGATTGTCCCACTCCTCAACAGCGATTCGGCGTAGATCCCTCAGAGTGGTTGGTGGGTCATATCGTCCATAAACAGCCTTCTCAATCTATCCCAGGCAAGTTCGATAGGGTTCATGTCTGGAGCGATGTCGTTATCGTAAAGGAACTCATTCACAAGATGTGCACGATGGGGGCGCAAATTTTCGTCGTTGGAGACGAATGCCTTGCCAATATGACGCCGATATGGTTGCACTATCGGTCGGAGGATGGCATTCACACATAGTACAGGCGTTACAGCACCTTCCACGATTACGAGCGGCGTACGCCGGCACCACATAATGCCACCCCAAAACAGCAGGGAAACTCCACCTTGCTGCACTCGCTGGACAGTGCGTCTTAGGCGTTCAGCCTGACCGGGTTGCCTCCAAACACGTCTCCGACGATTGTCTGCTTGAAGGAATATGCGACACTCATCCGCGAAGAGAATGTAATGCCAATCCTGAGCGGTCCATTCGGCATGTTGTTGGTCCCATCTGTATCGCGCTGCATGGTGCGTGGTTGCAAAGATGGACCTCGCCATGCACGTCGGGAGTGAAGTTGCGCATCATGCTGCCTATTGTGCACAGTTTGAGTCGTAACACGACGTCCTGTGGCTGCACGAAAAGCATTATTCAACATGGTAGCGGAGCTGTCAGGATTCCTCTGAGCCATAATCCGTAGGTAGCGGTCATCCGTTGCATTAGTAGCCCTTGGGCGGCCTGAGCGAGGCATGTCAGCGACAGTCCCTGTCTCTCTGTATCTCCTGCACGTCCGAACAACACCGCTTTGGTTCACTCCGAGACGCCTGGACACTTCCCTTGTTGAGAGCCCTTCCTGGCACAAAGTAACAATGCGGACGCGATCGAACCGCAGTATTGACCGTCTAGGCATGGTTGAACTACAGAAAACACGAGCCGTGTTAACTCCTTCCTGGTGGAATTACTGCAACTGATCGGCTGTCGAACCCCTCAATCTGATAGGCGCTGCTCATGCATGGTTGTTTACATCTTTGGGCGGGTGTAGTGACATCTCTGAACAGTCAGAGGGACTGTGTCTGTGATACAATATCCAGTCAACGTCTATCTTCAAGAGTTCTGGGAACCGGGGTGATGCAAAACTTTTATTTGATGTGTGTATAATGTTACTGGAATATTCAGTGGTATATGCCAATACCGTATGAAAAGTATGTCCCTAACACAGTTCGACGTGAAGAAGTAATAAATTTAAACGTCATGCTTCATGTGGCAATTTTACAGCATGGACAGTGAAAATATAGCAAGCAATAAACGATTTTCCTTTCACCTTTTTGTGGATGTTGTCAGCGAGTAAAAGTTTTGTGAAGGTTTTAAATTATGCGTAAATTTTGTTCCAAGTAATTAAGCGCTCTTATTCTCAAGTACTGAGTGACTAAATTACGGCTATTCGCGCGTCGTGGGCTACACTGTTTTTTCACCCGCACCCCTTTGATAGGTAGCTGGTTCTTACCCCCACAACGATGGTTTCCAGACAGTAAGTGATACGTGTACAAAGTTTGGTTGAAATCAGTCCGGTGGCTTAGGAGATGTGGAATATGCATACATTATAAGTACATCCATTTTTTAAATATGTATGGATACATAAACGAAGGTTTTTTGTGGAAAGTGAAAACTGAGTGCCACGATTGAGTGAGGACGGATGTCACGTAGGCTGAACCAGTGGAAAACTGGAAGGAAATAGTGTCACTTTGTACTAAATCTACAGCTCTACAGAAAATTAATAAATGTAGAAGCAGGTACCAGGAGTTAGAAAAGATTAAGATCACCAAAGCAGGGACGAGTGCAGATGTTTACACATCGTAACTTAGGCAGTTCAGGTTGCTTGACGCGGCGAAAGTATCAAAGCAACACGCCTTAACGATGTAGAAGTTTCGGTTCCACGTAGAAAACTCAGGCTGTGACCTCGAAACTCGTTGCTGATGTCAGTCCTTTTCTGCATACTCATCATTCAATGCTTTATATTTCTTCCACCGACGGATGATTTGGTGAAGACGTTGCCTGTGCAAGTCTACATTTCTGTTGTTCAGGAAACATTTCACGTCGAAAACCACCTTTTCTGGAAATATCATGCAATGGTTTCCTCATCTAAGGAAAGAGGAAGAAGTCACTGGGTGCCCTGTCAGAAGAACATGACGGATGATACAAAATGTGGTAGCCCAAATACTCATAGTTGACACAATGTCCTGTGCAGAACTAACTGGATTTTCCCTCCAGACAGTTTCTCGCGACTCTGGGTCCAGACAGCCACTCGTAATTTCTGTTAGCACCAAACAACAACAATCCCAAAAAAAATATTCAGCATCACGTTTCCCGATATTGTTTGGGTCTTTGCCGCTTGCGGCGGTGGTGAATCCACACGTTTCCACTACTCGCTTTGTCCCTTTGTTTCGTGGCTATAGTGATGCACCAATGGCAGTGATATATTCATAGCAAAAAGGCGGTTAAGAAGAATCATCTGGATTAGCCTCACAGAGCTGCAACATTTCTACTGTTGCCTCGATTCGGCGGGCTTCTTGAACGCTTGTGAGCAGTTGTGGGACAGAGCAAACGACTAACTGCCTTTGTCATGCTTGAAATGTGCAAAATGTTAAAAGCTGATCTATGAGTGATTTTCACTTTTTCCACTATTGCCTCGATTGTGATAGACTGGTCTTCGAGAGCAAAAGGCCTCCACTTCTCTTACACTTGTTAGCTCTCCACAGAGACATGTTCTGCCTTTTCGTCATCTATTCTACACTAATGATAACACACTAAAACTGTCATTTCTGTCTGTCTGTCTGTTTGAACAGGCTAATTTCCAAAACTTCTTGACGAATTTTCATGAGCTTTCCACAGGTAACGTGAGCGTACCTTGGGGCACCGTATAGGCTTAAGTTCGTTAAAATCGGATCACGAAAATAATAACAATAAAAAGATATCGTGATTTAAAGTTTTCGTGTCTGTCTATCTGAACACACTAATCTCTTTCACGAGGTTTTCACAAGTAACGTGAGCATAGCTTGGGGTACCGTGTACGCTTTATTTAATCAAAATTGGATAGCGAAAAAAAAGGAAAAAAGATATCGTAATTGAAAGTTATATCTATACTAATACAAGTATTATAAATGTGAAAGTATCTCTGTGTCTTACGTTTTCACGACTAACCCGCTGAACCGATATCGGTGAAATTGACATGGAAATAGCTTGAGCCCTGAAGGAGAACATAGACTACTTTAGAAAGTGTGTAATACAAGATAGTTATTGATTTGAAGAATATTTCGCCAATTAGGGACAAATACTTACTGTTTGTAAAAGTTATTTTCGACTTCCACAACACTTCCTGCAAACGTGACGTCATTTTGAATCCACGGCCAATATCTACGACCGCATGATCTGCTATCGACTTTGTGGTGGGGAAGAATATGAATGTTATTGCTCCTCGTTTCACTCGCAACAGTTTAAGCTGTCCTCTTAGGTTCTTGCGTAACTACAACCTCAGAAGTCACTGAATATTTATGTCATACATACCCTGTTGGGGGAAAAATTATTTGTTTCACCACGTCCCCTCCTGGCACCAGTGGACGACTCCGTATGGAATGCTTGGCTAGGAGCCAACATTTATGGAATTTATAAACTTTAAATCAAATATTAAAACAAAAGCTACTCATACTCTGTCTAGGCAAGTAACTCAGGAATACAAACGAAAAGCTAGTTTTACTTCTTGTGAAAACTTTTCTGGAATTGCAAAATGAGAATTGTTTATGAATAATGTGCAAGAATCTATTAATAACAGTAGAACTAGTGCAGATACGTATTTATAGATGCTCAAACTGAAATAAAATTAATGAAAGTATAATAAACTGAGCTTTAAAATGACCAGATAAATGAAATAAGAACGTTACAAAATTTATGTGAGCCTGTAAATGAGGCAGCCTGACACTTGCGCTCAACATTTCATGTCATATTTATCCTAACGACCATATATTGGTACGTTTCAGAAGATACTTCACTTTGTTTTCTCGCACTATGTCAGTATTATAATGTGTGAATTCCTATGGGACCAAACTGCTGAGTTCAGTGGTCTCTAGACTTAACGCACTACTTAAACTAACTTATGCTGAGAACAAAACACACACCCATGCCCGAGGCAGGACTCGAACCTACGGCGGGAGGGGCCTCGCAATCCGTTACATGGCGCCCTAAACCACGCGGCCACTCCGCGCAGTTATATGTCAGTATTGTGATGTATATTTTGGTGTTTTCCTTTACTACGAAAGCTCCTGTTTACTGCAAGTGGTACGCGTCCTTCGCCGACGTTCTCTTTGTTTTTTGTTATTTTTATCTTTTAGTCGAAAGTAAGGCGTTTATTCGGAAGGCAACAAATTTCCGTTCTCGGTTTTTTGTCACGCATATTTTCAACTAAGCTGTGCAACCCATAGTATCGTAATTAAACGCTAGACCATATTTCCTCCGGCCAATTAGTTTTACTGTGTATTCCTCTGAGACGCCACGTCGACTATATTTTCGTTTCATTTATGTTTATCTCTGTACGCAGACGCTTAAGTTTTCTTACCCCTTTTAATTTTTACATTGTTGCAGTGCCCACTCTGCCGCATTTTTCCGTCCCACATTCTTTACCTTCCTTTGTTTCTCTTTTTCGGCTTCAGAAAGTTCCGCAGTTCGCCATCAAATGAACGTAAAGTCGTAAACACTGTCAACCGTGCGGCTATTACGGCAGCAGCTGCCATAAAAGCCACTGTTGTTTACCGGTGCCTATACAATTTTCTCCCGTTAAGTACAAGTGTTAATTATTCAAAATATCATCAGCGGACATATTTGTCAGAATTTTTATCTATAGTATGTGGTTAAGAGCACTTATCGTATATGTTGCAGTTGGCTTGTTCCTAAAGCGTGGAAGTTTTTTTAACAGGCACTGTTCCTCAAGCGCAACATTTCGTGTGTCGTCTCATTCCTGCACCTCTGTGGTCAGCTAACAATAGTCAAGTCAGTTTGAGCAAGCGATCCCAGTGCAACAGTCACGAGGAAAGTAAATAAAGTAAATGTTCATGTTTTAAGACATTACACAAAAACAAACTGTTTGGCTTTACTATCATCATAATCTATGACTCCGTCAGTTTTAGGGTGTCCAGTGATTATTCACTATTTTTGGCTTACCTATTTAATCAGCTTGTATGTAAACTAACAACAATCCGCTAAGACAATCGACTAATATGAGTGGAGAAACAGAAGGTGATGATAAGCTCAGAGCGGGTAGGGGACGAAGAGTCGGGAAAACTTTCCTGATAGAAGTCGAGAATGTGTTGTTGCGGAGCTACGGCCATAAAATGACAGCCAGTCAGCGGCTAGCGCGACATAGCGTTTACATTTAAACTGACATGCCAGAGATAATACGTGTTATGCTAAATGCGCAGTTGCCCATTAAATTAGCTGAAGATGAAGAAACAATATTTGCGGACATTCTTCCTGAGAGGCTACATCAATTGCGTTTATCGTGTACATAACGACAAATATGCGTCGTTTCCGACCGAATGTTTATTTTCTTTTTAACCAAACGAATTTCACTTATTGATGTTAGGCCTTAGCGGTGGTTTATTAAACAGCCCTCTGTATGAAATTCTCTTCCTGGGGAGTGAGCATGCCCTTTATTTTGATCTTATGGAACAAGGCGGCATTCTTTGTTTTTGTCCCTTTGTTGAAATGAGTTTTCTTCAGTTAGATGTTCTGCATATGTAGTGTGGGTACATTCTCTCTTCATTGTCCGTATATGCTTTTTCACTCTAATCCTGAAATTTTCTGCATCATCATTATATGTTATGTGGTAGCCATTAATTTGAATTCACATTTTCCTGAACTGTTGTATTTATCTCTCTCCTTAGAAGTGTGGTAGGCAGTGCCCAGCGCATAAAACTACAAACAGAAATGGAGAACGGTTAATTGAATTTCGTTGGATTGGTTTTGGTGACAACGATGTTTGAGAGAAGACCACATAAGTTAATGACTTGGAAATATCCCAATGTAAAGCTAGGACAGTTTCAAATAGATCGTATGGCTATGGATTGAAAATTTCATAAAGAAATCTGTAATGTCAAAGTCCTTCGTGGCGTCGATATTGATTCAGACCACTTCCTGTCAAAAATTAAAGTCAGACTGTCACCTAAAAGGAAAAACAAATCTCAAATGTGAGATAGAAAGAGAACTTATGACCCTAGTTATACTATTAAGAATTCGATATATTACGAGAGATCTAGAACACTTTAAGTGAAGCCTAAGGGCAATTGTCAATGGATTAAAACCCTTGGCTGAAGAAGTTGCTCCCTTACAGAAACTGAAGAAACATGTTTGGTAGAATGAGGAATGCGATATGGCAAGTCGACGCAGGCATAAAGCTTGGGTAAGACCAACAAATGAAAACTGTAAGTTCCAGCAGGAATTAACCAACGTTAGACGATCACCGGTTAAGGAAATTAGAAGGGTCAGACTGAAATTCCATAAGGACTCACTAAAATCTATCGAGGCGGCTTTCAGTCGCCATGAGATGAGACGTTACTGTCAGACAATTAAACAGTACCATTCGAAATATACTCCACTTACTTTTATGATGAAGGATATGAACGGGAAGCTAGCACATAACAACTGTAACAATTAAGTGATTGTGGCCAAATACTTCAAACAGCTACTAAATAGTTAATGCGGAACCTGAACATTATTTGGAATTTGATACTTATCCGAGAAATAAAACGTATCTAGAAAAAGTTATACCCCACCTTCCAGACGAAGTACAAGTAGCGATTAACTCATTTCGGAATTATAAGGTGGCGGATGAGGAACGACTAGTGGCAGAAGTTTGGAAATATGCAAATGTGTAAACTATCAACGTAATCATCTTATTGGTAGTTGGAATACTCAGAAACTGCCAGAGGAATGGAACGCTGCGAAATTCATCCACTACACAAGAAAGGAGATGGAACGGTTGCAAATAATTGTAGATGTATATCCTTGCTGGATACGACTTGCAAAATTTTCTCTAAGGTGCTGTATTTCAGAATTTATTAACAAGTTTATGGTGAGTTAGGTGAATATCAAGGGTTTTCGTCCAGGACGAATCCGTCCTGACGAAATTATCTGTTAAATGGATCATGAAACACCAAATGGTCAGGAACAAGAAGTTAGTGATCACTTTCGTCATTTTAAACAAGTCTATGGTAGTATCCATCGTGAATTTCTACTGTCTATCTCTACAGAATTTGGTTTACATCAGACACTTGTCAACCTCCTTGCGACCACCCGTTGAAATACTAAGTTCAGAAATGAATTCTCTGAACCTTTTGAGATACGAATTGGCCTTCGATAAGGTGACAGATTGCCCCGTTACTGTTTAATTGCCTACTGGAGAAAATCATGTGTGAATGTAACAAGATATGTCTGCCATCTGTTAAGATTAGAAGAAAGAATCTACTTAATTGTCCTGCATTTGCAGATGAATTGGCATTGTTAGCAAACAGTATCGATGGAGGAAAGTTTCAGATAGAAGAACTAGAACAATTAGCGTTGAAGGTGGAGCTGCAAATTTCTTTTGAGAAACCGGATACATCCCATATTATACTCCACAGTGCTCAAAAAATAAGGTGATAAAAAGTTTAAATATCTTGGTGAGATTATTACTTGGAATGCCAACGAAAGAGCATCAAGAGATAGTAGAAGACTGAAACTACAACGAGCACAGAGAACCACGTGACCAACTTACAAAAAATTATCTCTTTCAATAAATACTAAACTTCGGCATTATTGCTCGGTCGTTAAACCGAAGGCACCGATTGCCAGTGAAACACTTTTTAAGATAAACACTCAAGCAACAACTGATAAATTGCAGAAAGGTGATAGAAGAATATTTCGAAAGATTATAAAAAAATAAGAAAATAAAAAAAAACATCAAGTTGATGGTCAGTGGAGAGTCTTGCCCAATTCGGTAGTTTACCAAAAAGAGAAGCCATTGTTAATATGAAGTGAAAAAGACGGGTTGCATTTGTGGCCACATTTCACGCTTATCGAATACTAGACTCCTGAAACAACTTTTTGACTACTTTTGGAACAATAAGGCAAAAAACAAGTGGCTTAAAGAAGTACGAATGGATCTGAATGAATTGAACGTTACCAAGCATAGAGAAGCTGCTTCTTAAGAAGTAACAAATACGACTGACATTCAGAACATCACATCGGAAGAAGTACGTCATACCTGCAGAAGAACGAGCCGCCAGATCACTCCGAATGCAGAAGTTTCGGGAAAGAAAGCACTTGTCGACTGCTGAGATCTAAACTTATCCTTTATAGACTCTGTCGTATAATGTTTGATTTTAGTGTTCCAATGTGGGCGTGAATTATGTAAATAAATAAATAAAAACAAATATGAAACTTCCTGCCAGATTAAAACTGTGTGCCGAACCGAGACTCGAACTCGGTCCGGCACACAGTTTTAATCTGCCAGGAAGTTTCATATCAGCGCACACTCCGCGGCAGAGTGAAAATTTCATTTTGGGAACATCCCCCAGGCTGTGGCTAAGCCATGTCTCCGCAATATCCTTTCTTCCAGGAGTGCTAGTTCTGCAAGACATGCAGGGGAGCTTCTGCGAAGTTTGGAAGGTAGGAGACGAGGTACTGGCGGAATTAAATCTGTGAGGACGGGTCGTGAGTCGCGCTTGGGTAGCTCAGTTGGTGGAGCACTTGCCCGCGAAAGGCAAAGGTCCCGAGTTCGAGTATTGGTCCGGCACACAATTTTAATCTGCCAGGAAGTTTCATATCAGCGCACACTCCGCTGCAGAGTGAAAATGTCATTCTAAAAATAAATATCTTTCTCTTGTGTCACGGCTAGTAATGTCTTTTGCACTGCGCTACTTGTCTTGAAGGAGACATTTATTCCACGTTTTTTGAACACGTTACTAATATTTTGTTTTTGTATTATGGAATGAGTGTCCTTGTGTGAGTGTGTGTTGCTCTTAGGTGCCAGAATATCTACAGTGTTCTTATTATTGGTGCTTTCCATCAGGCTTCACCAGAATAGTGAGGTATTCAAAACCGAAAAATAAGTCAGGCAAGGAGACTATCAGTACGCAGAGTTACTCCTTAAACTGGGAAACCGAAGGAGGATTTGTAGTTAATTGAAAAGTTCAATCATTATGACCACTGCCCACAGCGTGATTGATTGCCGCCTGAGTGGCGTTGCAGGCGGAGCCCGGGAGAAATACGGGCACCGAAACAAACTTCTGACGTCACACGAGCCGGCTTGTACGCCACACTTCGCGAAAGTTCGGCCCGCTGCGGGGCGCACGGGAATTCAGTGTGTAATTGAAAAGGTGTCCGCTGAAGGTCTTAAATTTATCGTGTGCTGTCGAGAGTTTGTATGCATTTAAAAGCGCAGTCAAGTATTATTAAACTCGTCTGATATAGGCGCTCGCTCCCCACCGTAGATTGCAGCTGGTCCTCGTAGGATTTGCACTGTCACGTGCTGTGATGTACGTGAAACGTCCTGTATTCTTCGTGGATCTCGGTTGCAGTCACGTGACGTGTTAAGGAACGTACATAAGCGGCGCAGCGACGAATGAGGACTCATTCTAGCGACAATACGGATCGCAGATGTGAAAATCCACTTTCTTGAGAAGGACTTTGGCAAAGGGAATATAGTTATACACCGATTCCTGAGAACAATCATCTCAGAAACAGAGAACCTGGTGGACTGTAACGTTCTATTGTTGTGAGCATCTACGAGAAGTGGTTGAAGGACGGTGAAACCTTGAGTGAGTGACAAGGTGTTGGATGACACAGAACATGGAGGTCGGAGGCTTGCCCGCTCTGTAGTCTCAAAGCAGGATAGGCGGCGATCTGTGGCAGAGATTACGACAGACGACAATGTTGAAGCAGGAACAAGTATTTCGGAGCGCACCGTACGCATACATTGTTGAAAATGGGAATCCGCAGCAGACAACTCCCATCTGTTCCCAAGTTGACCCAACATTTATTACCGCAATGGGCACTGGAACCTCGTGACTGGACCGTGGAGAAATAGAAAGTGTCGTCTCGTTCTTGTTACATCAAGTCGATGATAGCGTCCGGCTACCCATCATCCAGCTAAATGGCTGCTCCAGGCCGGCACCGTGACAAGGACCAGGCAACTGGGCGGCAGTATTACTCAGTGGTGCACATTCTATTGGGATTTCATGGGAACTGCGGTAGCAATCGTAGCACCACAACAGTTGTGGGCTGCGTGAACATTATTGCTGACCACCCGCATCCGTTCATGTCTGAAGTCTTCCCCGACTGGGATGTTGTCTTCCAGCAGGATGACAGTCCTTGTAACAAGGCCAGAATCGTTCTGCAGTGAGTTAAGGAACTTGACAGCGTATTCAAATCGACGTCTTGGCCAGCAAATTCCCCTGATCTGAATCGTTTGTAACTCGTCTGTGACGCTACAGGGCGCCAACGCCGCGGACAAAGATCACTGGGCCGTAATTTACGGGAATTGCGTGAGCTGTGCGCAGGCCTCTGGTGTCACATACCTCGTGGAATCCACCACTGACTTGTCGGTTCCACGCCACGTAGGATCGCTGCTTTATGCGTTCCAACAACGGACGAACGTGCTATTAAGCTGGTGAATGTTCTGGCTTGTCTCGTATGAGAACCACATCCCGTTGTCTGATGACACTGTTTTCTTTGCCTCCAGCGTAGATGAACTTCGATAACCAACAGAGGAAACGTAACGAAGCAAAATAATCAAATAAGTAACAGTAGACTCTCCGGGAACTGCTGGACTCACTCAGCCACGATTCTGATATGACTAGGAATAAAGGATTCTCATCACTCTCCTTGGAAAGGAAGGTAAAGAAAGAATTGCGAATATATATAGATCAGCACTTTTATGTCCTGTCCCCTGCAGTATTTTAAAAGAATGCTCTGAACGAAAATACGATATGAACTGAAAAAGAAATATTTTGTCCAAACGTCGGCAGTGGTTCAGGAGACACCTCGAGTGCGAAACATAAGTCATTCCATTCTTGAGTGATGTATTGCAAATCGTTGATGCAAACAAACCGGTAGTGATGATTTCATATTTTCGTAGAGCTAAATAGCAAAGATTAGGCTACTAACAAACATACGAATCAAGGGCTCATGTTTCCAAACGCTTGATTTTCTTTGATAGTAATTTATGGATAGAGACCGTTACGATACCTATGGTCACTGACGCACATCGGGAACAGAAGTAGGTTTTCATATATCCCAAGAAGGATTACAATAGCTTTAATTTATTAGCAATGTATCAAACATAGCAAGTAGTATACTCAAGTGTGGTGCCTACACGGAAGTGACACTTTGATAAATTAGGGTACCGCGTAATGACTGAGACAAAATTTATGCATGGCGTGACAAAAAAAAATTCGCCTTATATACAAGGAAAAATAATATATATGAAGTGGTAGAAGATGCTCAAAATTCTTAGAAAAACAGGTTCACCTATTTCCAATGACGGTTAATACACAGTATGTACGGGAATCGAATAGAAAAAAAAAAAGAAATGAATACCAAGAACGAAGCTCTAAGATTAGCGACGGTATAAGACAGCGATGTATGGTAGTCTTCCGCTCCTACTGCTTAATCTATACAGCAAAGAAGCAATGACCGAAATAAAATAAAAGTTCAGTAGTGGGATTAAAATTCGGAGTGAAAAGATATCAATGATAAGATTCACCCATGAGATTGATATTCTCAGTGAAAATGAAGAAGAATAGTAGGACCAGTTGAATAGAATGAACAGTCTAATGAGTACAGCATATGGATTGAGACTGAACCGAAGAAAAATGGAAGTAGTCAGAAGTAGCAGAAATGAGAACAGCGAGAAACTTAGCATCAAAATTGGGGATCACGAAGTAGATTAAGTTAAGGAATTCTGCTACCTATGCAGCAAAATAATCTATGATGGACCGAACATGGAGGATATATAAAGGAGACTAGCACTGGCAAGAAGGGCATTCCTCGTCAAGAGAAGTCTACCAGTATCAAACATAGGCATTAATTTGAGAAAGAAATTTCTGAGAATGTACGTTTTGAACACAACGTTGTATGGTAGTGAAACATGGACTGTGGGAAAACTGGAACGGAAGAGAATCCCAGCATTTGAAATGTGGTGTTACAGAAAATCCTTGAAAGATAGGTGGACCGATAAGACAAGAAATGAGAAGATTCTCCGCAGAATCGACGAGGGAAGGAATATATGAAAAAAATTGAAAAGAAGAAGGAACAGAATGATAGGACATATATTAAGACATCAGGGAAAAACTTCCATGGCACTAGAGGGACCTGTAGAGGGTAAAGACTATAGAAAAAGACAGAGACTAGAATACATCCAGCAAGTAACTGAAGGAGATGGGTGCAAGTGCTACACTGAGATGAGAAGATTGGCAGTGAAGAGGAATTCCTGCTCGGCTGCATATCAAACCAGCTAGAAGCTTGGTCTGTCCCCCCCCCCCCCCCCCCCCCCGCCGCCACTCCGCCCCCCCCTCCCCCCGTCCCCCAGAGAATGCGTAGTACTTTTCTGCAAAAGTACTACGCATTCAGTTAATCATTTGTTGTAAATCCGTGTATGCATTCTCGAATAAATTTCACGAACAACGTGTTGTGATATGAGGAGAAGCACACAAAGTCAGCTGTCGTGACAGAGAAGGAAGTATTTCTCATTGTGCGAAAGTGCAGCACACTTGCCCGGGGGACCGTGCACGTGGCCTGTCCTTGAGTCCTGCTAGAATGTTTAGGATTCTCATCGGGTCTACCTGAAGGAGGAGCCCGACGGAATTCAGAAGCGCGCCCGCCAGGGCTGCAGACGGCCGATTTAGTGCATGCGATGACTCACAGGTGCGACCAGGGCGTTTAAATGAGGCTCAGTGGAAGGAAATGACGTATTTCTCGCGTGGCACTTTTTGGGTGATTTACAGCAAGATTATTTCAAAGTCTTACTGTCATCATGTGGTGAAGAAAAACATGATCGCGAATCGGTTATACAGACAGGACTTTTTCAGTCACTCAGTATGGAGTATACTCAGGACTAGAAAATATTAGCTGAACACATCTCATGTAGAAGTCCGAGTGTCGTATATTATAGGTCCGAAAGCCTCATGATTTTAGTTTCGATTCACCCCGCCTCGGGATGATTAAGATGGCAATATGTTGGAAGTGGTCGGTGGCAGATGGGCGAGTAGCGACCAATACGCCGTTATTGTGTTTTTGAGTATTAATTCATCCACATCTTAAACAGAAACACAACTTTTGGGTTCACATCTCAACTTGCGGACTACGCTATTAAATACACTTATATCCGTCTCATAGCAGAGTTATGCTACCATCGAGGACATTCCTCGGGGGAAAAACTTGTTTTTCTTCTTCTTTTGGCGAATATGCTATCACGTGGTCCTGTGTTGTCCTAGCCATGTAGCTCTTCTAAGGAATAAATAGTCTGTCACTTTCAGGTAAATGTTCTCCCAGCTCTAATAAACTGGGACATATGGAAAGAAATTTCTTCTGAAGCCAAGAGCGCCAAATTTTATTTATTTCATAGTGATCGTTTTCGACAGAAGCTTCCTGTCTAAACCGGTCATCGTCGAATAAATAAGTAACGGTCTTGTCTTCAGAAGAAATTTCTTTCCATTAAATCGACAGATCGCTCACCTCACCTACGCATCAGCAACCTATATAAATTGGAAGAACTTCTTAGTTATAAACTTTAAGGCCGGCCAACACATTAACAAATAAACTTCAATACACTCAAATTACCTATTACAAGTCAAGAAATGCTATAACTTACACGTAATATATTGTTCTGTTTCTCATACAGATATTAAGTCATTAAGTCTCTGGCTGTCGTAAACAACTATTAATTCCGTGTAAATTCATGTCAAGCAGTTTGGCTTGGCGCATACATACGAGGGTGAGTCGAACGAAAGCCTTAAATTTGTAATAACAAATCGAAATTTCGCGCCGTTATCCTGTAAGTTGGTAACCGCGCTACAGACAGCGTGCAGAATATCCTGTAGGTGGCAGCATAGTGCAGATACACACATACCCTCACAGTATCAGTATAAAGATGGCCGCCCCACTTGCGTTTTGCACCAGGGAAGAACAGCGTTCTGTTATTCGATTTTTACGTAGTGAAGGTGTGAAACCTATTGAAATTCATCGACGAATGAAGGTTCAGTACTGTGATGCATGTTTGTCACCGCAGCAAGTCTACGAATGGAGTAGGAAGTTCGCAAATAGTGTGACTTCAGTGGAAGATTCTCCTCGTCCAGATCAGGCACAAAGAGTTGTGATTCCACAGAACATTGCAGCAGTTGAAGCCACAGTGAAGGAAAACCGCTGAGTGACACTGAATCAGAATGCAGCATGTTTACAGATTAGTCATGGGTCAGAACACCACACTGTGCATGATGTGCTCCAGTTTCACAAAGTGTCTGCAAGATGGGTGCCACGGCAGCTGACTCCTGAAATGAGAGAACGACGTGTTAATGCTTGTGAAAAACTTCTTCGGAGCTTTGAACGAGTAGGTGATGGCTCCCTTGCAAGAATCGTTACTGGGGACGAAACCTGGGTTCACTTCCACCAACCAGAAACGAAGAGAGCGAGCATAGAATGGCGCCATTCCTCATCACCAAAACGAAAGAAGTTTCAAACAGAACCATCAGCAGGGAATGTTATGCTGACTCTCTTTTGGGACGAAAAAGGAGTCATTTTGGAGCATTATGTGCCTAGAGGGACCACTGTCGCCAGTGCATCATACACTGATCTAAAAAATCATCTGCGGTCTGCAATCAAATCAAAGCGACGTGGATTGCTGCCAGCAGGTGTCCTTTTGCAACGTGACACTGCAAGGCCCCAAACTGCCCGTACAACAACAAAAAAATGGTTCAAATGGCTCTCAGCACTATGGGACTCAACTGCTGAGGTCATAAGTCCCCTAGAACTTAGAACTACTTAAACCTAACTAACTTAAGGACATGACACACATCCATGCCCGAAACAGGATTCGAACCTGCGACCGTAGCGGTCGTGCGGTTCCAGACTGTAGCGCCTAGAACCGCTCGGCCACTCCGGCCGGCTGCCCGTACAACAGTTGCAACAATCACAGACCTGCATTTTGAGTGTCTTCCTCATCCATCATACTCACCAGACTTTGCCCCAAGTGATTTCCATATGTTTGGACCAGTCAGAGACGCAATGGGAGGAAAGAAGTTCCGTTCTCATGAAGAGACACGGCACGCGGTGCATGAGTGGTTACGGGGACAACCAAAAGAATTTTTTTCTAAAGGAATTTATGCACTTTGTAAGCGCTGGAGGAGTTGCATTGAGCGTGGGGGAGATTATGTTGAAAAGTGGTACAGCTTTGTACCACTTCTGCACAATAAATAATATTTTAAAAATATTTAAGGTTTTCATTTGACTCACCCTTGTACAATACAATACGGGTTCCATCACTGACAGCGCAGTCGAAAAAGTGACAGTTCTGAAATATTTTTATACACGTGAGCACCTGAGAAATTCCCCCATACCTGTAGCCCGTTAAATCTCACAGCATTATCTCATACCAAAGTCCTGGTAATTTAGAAGGTTACCCATGAATAAGAAATCAAACCTGACGGGCGCTATAGGCTCTAAGAGATATCATGGTGAATGGCGTCTACTACTGATATTTTTATCTTCGCGCTTTTCGGTTTGGGTATACGACTTTGTAATGAGGTGTACAAGTCTGACGTTAGTGGGGCTGAAACTCATATTAATGTTAAACCTTTCTGGTGATGGATAAAGTTTATAGTACTTAGAAAGGAACAAGAAGTACTTTTTCCGCTACAGGAATTTATTCTCCGGAGGTTCTACAATTTCATCATTAAATACGGGGGATAAAACAAGAAGATTTGAGTATCCAGGGTTCTTATTCAGCAGTTTACTGGAAACCAAACCACTCACTTCGCCAGGACACTGGCCTCTCGAACTGCACCATTCATTATCGCCACAGCCTCTTGGAGAGGCGTACGAGAAGCCTCCAGTTTCTTGATACTTTCAAGAGGCCAGCTGAAGTGACTTGCGATGTATGAAACTGCACTGAGCACTTTAGAACTTTGAATGCTCACGAGGATTCACTAACAGATACTGCAGGATAAAAAAAAAAAATGTTCTTCGTCTCAGTCTTCGCAACTTCAAAGTGCTTACTGTAGAAAATAACAGCTTCAATCCAAGTTGCCGACTTTGTTATCGCTGACTCCGGAGGCGGAGGTGCATCGGGTAGCTGCTGCTTTTTACACGATAGTGATTACTCTGCTATTCACAATAACGTGCCGAGCAGGTGGTTCAATGAACCACCTTCATGCTGTCTCTCTACCGTTCCACTCTCGAACGGCACGCGGGAAAAACGAGCACTTAATTTTTTCTGTGCGAGCCCTGATTTCTCTTATTTTATCGTGATGATCATTTCTCCCTATGTACGTGGGTACCACCAGAATGTTTTCGCAATCGGAGGAGAAAACTGGTGATTGAAATTTCATGAAAAGATCCTGTCGCAACGAAAAACGCCTTTCTTTTAATGATTGCCACTCCAATTCACGTATTATGTCTGTGACACTATCTCCCCTATCTCGCCATAATGCAAAAAGAGCTGACCTTCTTTGTACTTTGTACTATTTGCTGTTGTGAGAGTATTTACTTCTGGAAATAGATATCTAACTGTCTCTGTCAGTCATTACAATGCAAGAGCCGTACATGTAACATGCACTAAGCTAAAATACTAGTACGCCGTGCGGTTAAAGGCGCTGCAGTCTGCAACCGCCAGACCGCTACGGTCGCAGGTTCGAATCCTGCCTCGGGCATGGATGTTTGTGATGTCCTTAGGTTAGTTAGGTTTAACTAGTTCTAAGTTCTAGGGGACTAATGACCTCAGCAGTTGAGTCCCATAGTGCTCAGAGCCATTTTTTTAAAATACTCGTACATTAAACTATTGCCCCGCTTTCAACACCTATGGAGCTGCGTCTGCGTACATCAGCAGGACACCATCGGGCCAATGAATCTAGCGACTTTTGAACTACCTGTTGCCTCCAAAGGTTTGCAATACATTAAATAGGGTTTAGATGTTGCCTCAGAGAGCGGCTTGTCCAGCTAGATTAGCGATGAAACGGCCTACAGTATCTTTCGTCTCATCATATAGGCGTCAGCCCCCGGTAGCTGAGTTGTCAGCGCGACAGAATGTCAATCCTAAGGGCCCGGGTTCGATTCCCGGCTGGGTCGGAGATTTTCTCCGCTTAGGAACTGGGTGTCGTGTTATAGTCATCATTTCATCCCCATCGACGCGCAAGTCGCCGAAGAGGCATCACATCGAAAGACTTGCACCCGGCGAACGGTCCACCCGACGGGAGATCCTAGTCACACGACATTTTTTTATCATATAGGCGATTTATCAATGTCAGCCCTGAATTTTTCTAAGATGTCAACGTGGCAAGAATCCAGGTGAATTCTTCCTGAGAGTAGACTCGTCGGGAATGTTACGGTTGCAGTTCTCCCGCAAGAAATGTTTAAATTCAGGTACCAGAAGTTTGTGTTGGGATATGTTATGTGCAAACAATTCAAAACAGAGTTTTCTTTTTTAATCACTATTAGGTGATGTAGGCTTCCCTGCAACTGTATAAATAGAACGTGTTTCCTTGAAGAAATAAGTTGTTTATTCCTCATAAGTTTCGTAAATGTTATTCACTTTAGGATTACATCGCAGATCCTAAATGTTTATCACAAGTTTGGCAGAGGACTATTTTACTATCAGTGGTTAAAGCACTGCCAATAGAAATCCATGTTCTATGACAACAAAGACGCAAACGGTGTCATGGTTAACTCAACTGCAACTGACTGTTACATACTGTGAAGCGTTTTAGAACAAGAAAGGAACGTGTCATCGTTGTCCACAGCGAACCTGTGCAAATTAGCTTTGAGTCTAACGGTTTTGACCACAGTATGAGAAACACAGTAACAAATGTTACATATATGCGAATTTTTTCTTAAAGGAATAGAATATGAATTACATAAAATCCAGGCTCTGTTCATCACAGTTCAGTATCCTATTCTGAGCAGTTGACAGAACGAACTAGATAGTTGCCACAAATTTTTTTAAACTTTGGATGACGTGCTACGAGGCTCCCATGATAAATCCTGTTATGCGTAGCTGCAGATCTTTTTCTTCTCATTCCATTCCATTTTTTTTTTCTACTCGTATTGCTTTTTTGTGGTCTTGCAGGTATCTAGGTTAGTTTACCCTGTACCAAGTGTGATGTCGCTGCGTCACTACTGCATCTTACTGAAACGATCCTTTAGTCCGTACCTCGGAGTCTCCGTGACGTCACGCAAAGTCACGACCGAGCCTGTGGTCAGGATCCACTGATGTATGGTGATGTACGGTGCGTGAGTCACATTTCGCGACCTACTCCCCCACAAAGCTAATCGAAAACGTTTATTAGAGGACCTGGATTAATTCTCTGCACTACTAAAGATGTAAAATCTGTTTAAACAATGCTCGTCGCCCTCACTTTAACCCGCGTGACAGGGTTAAACTTCTCATTACTCCAGTGTCAAGAACCAAAGCCCTGAAGCAATCGAATTACTTTCAGAAAGATTCCAACATCGGACTATTAGAGTGAAATACATACACCGCTAACAGTTCACTCACTTCCTGCAACAAGTCTTTGTAACTTCCGCCCATAGTCTCCACACACAATAACTACTATTCATTGTCAGCAGGGAAAGAGTCACACAAAAATACCAAATACCACACTCCAGTTTTCATGGAAACGAATGTAATTTATTGGTTTCAATAGAAACCTCGTCAAGTCCGTCTCGCTCAGTGAACACCACCGTCCAGCTAACTATTTGGCTCCACAGCGAATTTTAGGTCTTTGCCTATTGCGCGCCTGCACATTAGCTCGGCGGCATCACTCGCCTAAAAAACTAGAATGACTCAATTAGAAAGCCACAAGCACACGTGAGGACGCATTTTTCACACAATTACTCGTATTTAACATTTAGGCCATTCAGCCAGTAAGATTCGGAACAGAATGAAGGTTTTCTCATTTACAATTTCCTGCTCCGTTATAGCGTTTCTGTAAGGTTGTGCTCCTCGCGAGGGCCATTAGAAGCATTGGAAACCATTAGAACACATGAGGAGACTCCTACTCGGCTCCTACCACCACCCATTTGGGAGGATTAGGGAAATGCCGGCCTATCGTCTTCAGGCTGAACAAAGAAAACCCTTCCCCCTGCAAGCGGAAACTGGCCTTGGGTACCACAACAGCGAGTAGGAATAGCACATCGCACGTCCTGGAAATGATGTGTTACACTGCATTCATTAGACCTGATTACTGCAGTGAAAACATTGGTCTACCTATACAGTTTTCACCCCCACCCCCTTTAGGTACGCACATTTCCCTCAGTTACCAATCACAGTAACAATTCCTTGATGCCTCAGGATGTGTAGTATCAACAGATCCCTCATTTTAGCCAAGTTGTGATATATAGATCTTTTGGTCTCGACGCGATTCAGTACCACTTCATTGGATATCCGATCTATTCATTTAATCAGCAGCATTATCCTTTAACATCACATTTAACCCTCGCAATACCAAGGGTAGGAGGACGGGAGGTGTACTTCACTATCGCCTTTTAAAAATATTGTAATCTACTCAAATTTTAAAATTTTCAAAAAACTATTTATTGTGTTTAATCCATTCTGTTACCAGATTCCATATATGTTTCAAATATTTCACTTAAAACTAACCCAAAAATTTAAGTCTCAGTAGTAGATGTCACTTTCCTCAACGAAGATCGTGTCATTATTTCCAGGTTCAGGACTTTTGTTACACATTAACATATCTTTTTTTTGTGGTGATCATAAAGTCGGCAATACATGTTATTGAAAGTGCGTTATTATTGCAAAGAGTGTGCTAAAAGGTATTTTCGGGTTCTGGACCCTGATTACAAATCAGTATTTCTTTAAAAAGTATGTTGTTAATATAATTAAACAACAATTAACGATTTTTTTTAACTTTTTTTCAGGGTGGGTCCAGACTACAACCCCCTTCCCCCTTCGTTATGCCTGTTATGGAAAATGCCTTGCTGTTTGTAGGGTTAAAAGGCTTTTATTCACTTCTTGTATGTACCGTTCGTCGTCCATAATTCACTTCTATGTGGAGCTGCACTGTGAGTAAATACTTTCAGAAAGGACTTCCCAATATTTAAATTTATGTTGCGTGTTTTTCAAAAAAGCGCTTCCAGCTGTTGGCAGGCAGTCTGAATTTTATATCGTCGTTACTTTTGATATCGTCAGTTATTATGCTACCAAAAGGCAAACTACGTCTACTGATTTCAATGTCCCATTTCCTAATGTAATTCCTTAGAAAGATTATTTAATTTGGCTACAGCCTATTACCCTCTTTTTACTTGTGCCGATATTCGTCTTATACTCTCTTTTGAAAACAGCTTTCATTAAAATCAATTGATTTTGTAAGTCACTCCCCGTCTCTGGCAGAATTACATTGTCATGCACAAATTTTACAGTTTTTATTTCTTCTTCCTTTTCCAAACTTCCAAGGGTTTCCTTTATTCATTACGCCATGAAGAGACTGAATGACACAGGGGACAATCTCCTCAACTACTGTCTCTCTTTCATGTCCTTACTCTCAGAGCTAGAGTTTGGTTTCTGTACAAGTTGTTCGTAACATTTCACTCCTGTATTTTATCCCTGATAACTTCAGAGCTCTAAATAGTGTTTTTCGGCCTATTTATATGCTTTGGAGGAATCTGTAAATATGGTAACAGCCGCTTGCGCCGCTAGCTTGAAACTTTGTGCCGGAGCCAAATGCATTCGCGACAGTTGTCAATCACTTTCTAACCGTTCACAATATGAAACTACCTGGCAGGTTAAATCTGTGTGCCGGACCGAGACTCGAACTCGGTTCCTTTGCCTTTCGCGGCCAATTGTTCTACCATCTCTTTTATTTTCAAGTTTTTCGTTGTCTTTGTTCGGGGCGGACGTCCCATGACACCCGTTAAGTTCGTTGTTGATCCATGCACTCAGTTTTTTTTATGAGAGAGGGCTGCTTACCCTGCGACCGAACATGCTGAGCTACCGTGGCGGCAACAAACTACACAGAAGTTTGGAAGGTAGGAGATGAGGTACTGGTGGAAGTAAGGCTGTGAGAAGGTGCCTTGGGTAGTTCAGATGGTAAAAAACTTACCCGCGAAAAGCAAAGGTCCTGAGTTCTAGTGTCGGGTCGGCACACAGTTTTAATGTGCCAGGAAATTTCATACACCGCAGCGGAGTGAAATTCTCATTCCCGTTCGCAACATATTTTTATCATTTCAAAATCAGTAGTTTTTACCTTCATGTCAGATGTTTTATCCAAATTGGCAGCTACTTTCCACGCTTAACGACAACAACGGCCTCAAACTTAGAGGGACAACGTCAAAGCAACGCACAACATATAACAGTGGGAAGCTTTGCTATGAAAACGTGAATATTTTGTATTCATACATTTGTTTCTTCCTGCAGTAACAATGCTGTGTGACGAATACGCTACATACGTGTGCTCTTGTTGATCGAGGTACCACAACACAGTTTTATGCACATTTCACTTGGGGCTCTCGATGTATAAATACATATCTTGTGGTAGAAATTTCGCAAGTTCCTCAGATCAGATATCTGCAGATAAACACAGTACAGAGTCACCGGTATTCGAAGCTGTCTTTAGAATACACGTATCAATGACAGATAATGCGTCATTAAAAATATCTATGGTATTTATATCACAGATACGATATACTTCAACATTATCCTGTCGAAAGCAGACATTATGAGAAATTTGGCTGCAATAGGATTAAAAGGTTTATGTCTTAAATACAGCAATCATACAAAAATATAATCCAAAAAGTTTATCTTTATTAACATGTTGGATTGTTAAAAATCCGTCGTCAGAAGGCCTTTATAAACTTCCATGCTGGGAACTCGCTTTGTATTTGTTAATTGTTTGATACCCTAACATAAACACTTCTGTGTTTAAAATGCAGTAGACATATGCGGAAGATTTGAAACTTGATAAATCGTACAGGAAACGAATTAAAAATTGATTAATATATTATTTGGTGAAATCTTAGCGGTGTATGTTCCTGAGTGACGCATTCGTGGAATATTTGTAGTTCATTATTTTAAAATTTCTTTTGTTGCTGATACACTATGTAGGACAATCCACTAATATTTTTTTTAAAATAAGCACCGCTATGTTTTTTGGGGCACCATCATCATCATCATCATCAGTTATCTGCTATATTGGCAGGACCTTTGCCTCTCCATTTTCTGCGATCCATTGCTTCCTTCTTAAGGCTGCTGTATGTTGTACCGTCCATCATGTCATCCAGTATCTGGAAACTCTTCCTTCCTCGCTTCCTTTTCCCTTCTACATAACCTTCTAAAACTGTTTTTATTATCCCGTCATTCTTTCTTAATATATGCCCAATCCAATTTCTTTTTCTTCTCTTTATTACATTAGTAACTGTCTTTTCTCTCCCATTCTTCTCAGTACCTCTTCATTTTTTACTCTGTCCATCCAACTTATTCTTTCCATCTTCCGCCATGTCCAGATCTCAAAAGCCTCCAGCCTTTCTCTGCCTTTTTTCCTCATAGTCCATGTTTCAGCGCCATATAGAAGAACACTCCATAAAAGACATTTTATGAGTCTCCTTCTGAGTTCTCTGTCCAGACCGCTGCAGAAGATTCTCCTTTTCTTATAAAACGCCTCTTTTGCCATTGCTATCCTTGTCCCCCCCCGCCATGAACCATAGACCCTGCCGTTGGTGGGGAGGCTTGTGTGCCTCAGCGATACAGATGGCCGTACCGTAGGTGCAACCACAACGGAGGGGTATCTGTTGAGAGGCCAGACAAACGTGTGGTTCCTGAAGAGGGGCAGCAGCCTTTTCAGTAGTTGCAGGGGCAACAGTCTGGATGATTGACTGATCTGGCCTTGTAACATTAACCAAAACGGCCTTGCTGTGCTGGTACTGCGAACGGCTGAAAGCAAGGGGAAACTATGGCCGTAATTTTTCCTGAGGGCATGCAGCGTTACTGGATGATTAAATGATGATGGCGTCCTCTTGGGTAAAATATTCCGGAGGTAAAATAGTCCCCCATTCGGATCTCCGGACGGGGACTACTCAAGAGGACGTCGTTATCAAGAGAAAGAAAACTGGAGTTCTACGGATCGGAGCGTGGAATGTCAGATCTCTTAATCAGGCAGGTAGGTTAGAAAATTTAAAAAGGGAAATGGATAGGTTAAAGTTAGATATAGTGGGAATTAGTGAAGTTCGGTGGCAGCAGGAACAAGACTTTTGGTCAGGCGAATACAAGGTTATAAATACAAAATCAAATAGGGGTAATGCAGGAGTAGGTTTAATAATGAATAAAAAAATAGGAGTGCGGGTAAGCTACTACAAACAGCATAGTGAACGCATTATTGTGGCCAAGATAGACACAAAGTCCATGCCTACTACAGTAGTACAAGTTTATATGCCAACTAGCTCTGCAGATGATGAAGAAATTGATGAAATGTATGATGAGATAAAAGAAATTATTCAGGTAGTGAAGGGAGACGAAAATTTAATAGTCATAAAAGAAGGTTGTATACATGAAAGAATCCAGGAGATACTAAAAGGTATCAGATAGATTACATAATGGTAAGACAGAGATTTAGGAACCACGTTTTAAATTGTAAGACATTTCCAGGGGCAGATGTGGACTCTGACCACAATCTATTGGTTATGAACTGTAGTTTAAACTGAAGAAACTACAAAAAGGTGCTAATTTAAGGAGATGGGACCTGGATAAACTGACTAAACCAGAGGTGGTAGAGAGTTTCAGGGAGAGCATAAGGGAACAACTGACAGGAATGGGGGAAAGAAATACAGTAGAAGAAGAATTGGTAGCTCTGAGGGATGAAGTAGTGAAGGCAGCAGACGATCAAGTAGGTAAAAAGACGAGGGCTAGTAGAAATCCTTGGGTAACAGAAGAAATATTGAATTTTATTGATGAAAGGTGAAAATATAAAAATGCAGTAAATGAAGCAGGCAAAAAGGAATACAAACGTCTCAAAAATGAGATCGACAGGAAGTGCAAAATGGCTAAGCAGGGATGGCTAGAGGACAAATGTAAGGATGTAGAGGCTTGTCTCACTAGGGGTAAGATAGATACTGCCTACAGGAAAGTTAAAGAGACCTTTGGAGAGAAGAGAACCACTTGTATGAATATCAAGAGCTCAGATGGAAACCCAGTTCTAAGCAAAGAAGGGAAAGCAGAAAGGTGGAAGGAGTATAAAGAGGGTTTATACAAGGGCGATGTACTTGAGGACAATATTATGGAAATGGAAGAGGATGTAGATGAAGGCGAAATGGGAGATAAGATACTGCGTGAAGAGTTTGACAGAGCACCGAAAGACCTGAGTCGAAACAAGGCCCCGGGAGTAGACAACATTCCAGTAGAACTACTGATGGCCTTGGGAGATTCTGGTGCGGTTCTAGGCGCTTCAGTCCGGAACCGCGCAACTGCTATGGTCACAGGTTCGAATCCTGCCTCGGGCATGGATGTGTGTGATGTCCTTAGGATAGTTAGGTTTAAGTAGTTCTAGGTTCTAGGGGACTGATGACCTCAGCTGTTAAGTTCCATAGTGCTCAGAGCCATTTGAACCATTTTTTTGAACTTGCAATGTGCGGAGGCCATTGTGGAGGTGTCTTTCGCGGTAAGATACAATAGCACAACTTCCAGGCTTGGTTAGCATCTGCATTTACACTGATCAGCCAAAACATTATGACCATCCATCTAATAGCCGGTATGTCCACCTTTGGCAGTGATAACAGCGGCGACCGTCGTGACATGGAAGCAATGAGGCCTTGGTAGGTCGCTAGAGGGATTTGGTGCCACCTCTGCACACGCAGGAATTTATCTCACATGCTAAAGTCTACGGCTTCTTGGTGGTTAGAAAAAGGTAAGCTTCTAAGTCGATGCAATGAAAAGATACGGATATTTATGTCAAATGCTTTGATACTCGCTAACTCACTCCCATTTCACATAAAATCATGAAAACTGGCAAGCAGCAAGGTTTCATAGTAAGGGAAAAAATCCGAAAATTGTTGATTTGTAATTATATCATACGAAAAAACTTTTTTTGTCATTTGTTATTCCCTGTCAGTCTGTCCGTCTGTTAAGGCATCTTCTCCTCAGGAAATACAATAGCAAATGAAAAATGACACAAAAATTTAAACATGAAATTAAAAATTTTCTAAAGTCTCGGGATTCCCAGGATAGATATCTCGCCAGTATCGATACCGATAACGGGTAGCAACCGTCGAGTTTCTCTATCCTCACTATGGTGAACTATCTGCATACGTAACTCCACCGGTCAGCCAGAAAATAATGACGACCTACCTAATAGCCAGCATGTCCACCTTTGGCACGAATAACAGCGGCGATGCGTCGTGGCATGGAAGCAGTGAGGCCCTTGTGGGTCACTAGAGGGAGTTGGTGCCACATCGGTACACACAAGTAGCCTAATTCCCGTAAGTTTCAGGAAGGGGACGATGAGCTATGACGCCACGTTCAATCATATCCAAGATGTGTTTGATCGGGTTCAGATATGGTGAGTGGGAGGGAGGGGGGCAGTGCATCGTTCGAAACTCGCCACTGTCTTCCTCAAACTAGTCCATCACTATCCTGGTCTCGTGACTTGGCTCATTATCTTCTTGGAGTCCGCCCCCTTCCGCCCCCTGTAGGTGAGTGGTCAGCGCGACGGACTGTCAATCCTAAGGGCCCGGCTGGGTCGGAGATTTTCTCCGCTCAGGTACTGGGCGTTGTGTTGTCCTAATCATCATCATTTCATCCCCATCGACGCGCAAGTGGTCTTCTTGGAAACGCCACTGCTGTCGGGAAACTTGATCGTCATGAAGAGGTGTACATTATCTGCAACCAGTGTACGATACTCCTTTGCTGTCATGATGCCTTGCCCGAGCTCCACTGGACTCGTGGATGCCCACGTGAATGTTACCCAGAGCATAATGGAGCCTGCACCAGTTTGTCTGCGTCCCACTTTACAGCTGTCAAGCAGCTGTTCCCTGGAAGACGACGGATTCACGCCCTTCCATCAGCATTACGAAGAAGGCACCGTGATTCGTCAGACCTTGCAACGCTCTAGCACCACGCCATCGTCCAGTGCCAATGGTCAGGTGCCCATTTCAGATGTAGTTGCCGATGTCGTGGTGTTAACATCGGACATGCAGGGGTCGTCGGCTGCGGAGGCCCACCGTCAGGAGTGTTCGGTACACTGTTTGTTCAGAGACAAGCCACAGTTCGCCGTCTGTCCTGTTTTCCCAGTCTGCCCAGCCTACGACGTCCAACAGTTTCACTTGGTTTCGCCACGTGTTGAAGACACTCACCACATCGCTCCTCAGACACTCGACCAGCTGTGCAGTTTTCAAAATGCTCGTGCCGAGCCACCGGACCATCATAGTCTGCGTTCCGTCAAACTCAGACAGATGGCGCACCTTCCCCACTCTACAGACGGACAGCACCCTTACTAATACTACAAGCACCGTGCGAGTGCCTAACTAGCAGTCTGGACGGGTTTATATCGATAGTAGGTCGGTGGTCATAATGTTCTGGCTGATCAGTGTATATAAGCAAGCATTTCTAGAGGTGTTTCCAGATTTTTGTGCAAGTTCTGTACTATAGTTGTGACTAGCTGTGTCACAATGAATAAAATTAAACAAGGAAATGTTAACTAAAATAGAAATAGACCACTCGCAATAACTGCGCTAACTCGTGATAGTGTCTCTCGATTCTCGACAGGCTCAGAACGACACCGCCTCCTAACAGTACGCTACGCACGGCACGATGCCCTCAAAGAAACAATGGAGCAGTTGAGGCAGTCGACGCGATTGCTTACCGACAATCTGTAGTCCGTCCTTGATCCCGAAGCCTAAAAGCCACCAGTTTATCGTGCCGTAAAAAAGGGAAAGGAGCGCTCCATGTGAACTAACGGCACGGCGCGCCGCGCTGCTAACGACCCGGCGGTGGGCGTGTGCCGGCAGACCATCAGTAGGGGAGGCAGCTGCGCGGCCTGCAGCGGGGACCTTGAAAATTTTGAGACCGAGAGGCACGTTAACTCTCGCTGAGCGTAGCTTCTCAGTAGCCAGCTAACAACATAGGCCGCATACCGAAAGATCCTCCGGATACCCCTCGTCGCGCATCCCCAGAGCAGCTGGCCATGAGGCAAATGGGCCTCACAGTTGAATGATCCCATAAGCACCATGGTTTTTCCACGACTAGCGACTCACCGCGAGAGCCTCTCCGTGCAAGTGCTCCTGTGCCTCCCGGACGATCACCGTGCCGTTCTCGCGCACTGCAGCCACCCGGCCTCAAGAGCCGTAAGAGCTAACGGGACGCTATGCTCGCCTGAGGCTACCCCGGTCCAGTGGCTGAGATTCACATTCAGGAGGGTCGTGTCACATATTATTGAACGATCGTACTCATTTACGTTCCCCACTCTTCACTAAATTGATTACAATGAATTGCAGAATGGATCCTCTGAGAAAAAGACACCAAATTTTTGCCCTATTCATGTTCAATACGGGCTTGTACTCTGACTATAAATGTACTCGTCGTCGGGGGACAATAAATGTCAACGTTCCTTCATTCTTCTGTTGGTGTGAACACACATGTTCGCATTTTCGAGTTTACAGTTTGTACAGGAAGGGCAACAAGTGGTTCACTGTCCGTATGGCTCAATGCTCTGTCCAAGTAGGTGGAGAGCATATGCATTCGTTTCTGTGCCTATACTGCTCCAAGTAAATTCACTGCTAATGGTCGCGTCCTGAGGCAGATAATAATATTAAAAGTAAATGAGTAATTCGTTCGTTACCTTCTGGCGACGATAGCATCATACACACTAGAACTGAACAAAGCTTGCAAAACAACGTTTTGCAAAACAGTCTACTCTGAGGTACGGGATAGCGACATGTGCATATACAGATGGTGGTAGCAAAGCGTACACAAGGTATAAAAGGGTAGTTCATTGGTGGAGCTGTCGTTTGCTCTCAGGTGATTCATGTGAAAATCTTTCCGACGTGATCATGGCCCTACAGCGGGAATTAACAAACTCTGAACGCGGAGATAGACATATAGGACATTCCATTTCCGAAGTCGTTAGGGAATTCAATGTCCTACGATTTACAGTGTCAAGACTGTGCCGAGAATATCACGTTTCACGAATCATCTCTCTCCACAAACAACGCTGTGGCCGACGGCTTTCACTTATCGACCCAGAGCAGCGACGTTTGCACAGAGGTGTCAGTGCTAACAGACAAGCAACACTTCGTGAAATAACCGCAGAAATCAATGTGGGACGTACGAAGAACGTATCTGTTAGGACAGTGCCCGATTTCAGTTGGTAAGAGCTGACGGAAGGTTTCTTTGTGGCGCAGACACCTCGAAGCCACAGACCCAACTTGTCAACAAGGCGCTAAGCAACCTATTCTCCATAATAGTGCGGGGCTGTGTTTACATGGAATGGACTGGTGCCTTTGGATGTTCGGCTACTTCGAGCTTATTTGCAGTCACTAATGGACGTTATGTTCCAAACAACGATAGAATTCTTATGGATGACACTGCGACCTGTCACCGCCCCACAATTGTTCGGCTACTTGGAGACCATTTGCAGCCAATCATGGACCTCATGCTCTCAAGCAACGATGGGATTTTTATGGATGACAATGCGGCATGTCACCGGGCCACAATAGTTAGCGATTGGTTTGAAGAACGTTCTGGACGCTTCGAGCAAATGGTTTGGCCACCCAGATCGACCGACATGTATCCTGTTGAATATTTATGGTACGTAATCGAGAGGTCAGTTCGTGCACAGAATGCTGCACCGGCAACATTATCGCAATTATGGAAGATTATAGAGGCAGCATGGCTCTATATTTCTGCAGGGGACTTCCAACTTGTTGAGTCCATGCCACGTCGGGGTGCTGCGCTGTGCCAAGCAAAACGAGGTCCGACAAGATATTAGGAGGTAATCCATGACTTTTGTCACGTCAGTGCACTTTTGTTAGTGCTCGTCTACTGATCTGCAACGGTTCTGTTATTCTACACAACTGTCTCTTTATAGCTGCTGTGCAAAAATCGACTGCAGTAATCATGCTAAACCTTACGGAAACAGTTCACCTCCGTCTGCTATTTTCAGGATATCATCTGATGCTAGTCTGTTCTAAGACAATGGAACAACTTTCAGGCACCTGTGCTATGTCATTTTTCGGGACACCGAAAATCTCCTCAGCACGAATTAACATCATCCTCCTTCGTAATAAATGTACAAACAAAGAGGAAATTTTCTTCAGCTAGCACCAATAGCTCTTGGGATCTAGAAGGCAGCAGATACCGGCGCCCAGGTTGACGTCGTCTAGCTTGACTTCTGGAAGGAATTCGAAACAGCTCAACGCAACACTTGGCATGGACTCGATTAGTTCTGAAGTAGTGTTGGAGGGAACTGACACCATGAATCCTGCAGGGATATCCATAAATCAGCAAGAGTAGAGGAGGTGGAAATCTCTTCTGAACAGCATGTTGCAAGGCATCCCAGATATGCTCACTAATGTTCATGACTGGGAAGTCTGGCGGCCAGCGGATGTGTTTAAACTTAGAAGAGTTTTCATGGAGTCACCCTGTGGCAATTCTGGACGTGTAGGGGGTCGAATTGTACTGCTGGAATTGCCCAACTCCGTCAGAATGCACACTAGACATGCATGGATGCAGGTGATCAGACAGGACGCTTCCGTATCTGTCACCTGTCATAGTTGCAACTAGACGTATCAGGGGTCCCATTTCACTCTTATTGCACACGCTCCACACCATTACAGAGACTCCACCAGCTTGAACAGTCCCCTGCTGACATGCAGGGTCCATGGATTCATGAGATTGTCTCAGTACACGTACACGACCATCTGCTCGATAAAATTGAAACGAGACTCGTCCGACCAGGGACCGACCAGAGACCATGTTTCCAGTCATCAACAGTCCAACGCCGGTATAGACGGGCTCAGAGAAGCGTAAAGCTTTGTGTTGTGCAGTCATCAAGGGTACGCGATAGGGCCTTCAGTTTCGAAAACCCATATCGATGATGT
Source organism: Schistocerca piceifrons (assembly GCF_021461385.2). NCBI lineage: Eukaryota > Metazoa > Arthropoda > Insecta > Orthoptera > Acrididae > Schistocerca > Schistocerca piceifrons. Next base: position 559,920,340 of record NC_060139.1, read on the forward strand.
TTCATTGAATGGTTCGCACGCTGACACTTATTGATGGTTCAGAATGACTAAGCACTATGGGACTTAAGATCTGAGGTCATCAGTCCCACAGACTTAGAACTACGTAAACCTAACTAACCTAAGTACATCACACACATCCATGCCCGAAGCAGAATTCGAACCTGCGACCGTAGCAGCAGCGCAGTTCCGGACTGAAGTGCCTAGAACCGGTCGGCCACATCGGCCGGCCCACTTATTGATGGCCCGGCGCTGAAATCTGGAGCAATTCGTGGAAGGATTGTACTTCTGCCAAGTTGAACTATTCTCTTCAGTCGTTGTTGGTCCCATTCTTGCAGGATCTTTTTCGGCCCCAGCGATGTCGGATATTTGATGTTTTACCGGATTCCTGATATTCAAGGTTCACTCGTGAAATGGTCGTACGGGAAAATCCCCAATTCATCGCTACCTCGGAGATGCTGTGCCCCATCGCTCGTGCGCCGACTATAACACCACGTTCAAACTCACTTAAATCTTGATAACCTGTCATTGTAGCGGAAGTAACAGATCTAACAACTGCGCCAGACACTAGTTGTCTTATATAGGCGTTGCCGACCGCAGCGTCGTATTCTACCTGTTTACATATCTCTGTATTTGAATAGGCATGCCTATACCAGTTTCTTTGGCGCTTTTGTCTGCCTTTTTGTCTATTTTTAAAGTTACGGAGATTCCAGAAAATTCCAGTGCCGAGGGAGTAAAAGCTCTGCGCCCGTGTCAGAAGACAGCGCCCGCGTCCCCACTGTGTGGAGACGGCGAAGCTTATTCGCAATTCAGCGCGGCGGGGCGGGGTGAGGCTGGCGAGAGGTGCGGAAGTCTCGTTTGTATTCAAATCAAAGCCGGCGGCACTCTGGAGTCGCCCGATAAATGAACGTAAGAGACTTAAAAGTTTCCGGCCTCCGAGCTAAAGGGATTCGGCCGGGCGTCAAGCATAAATGAGCGACGGCACGGGTCACCGGCGCGGGCCGCCGTGCGCCGCATCGCTGATAGCGAGGCGACAGGAGAGCGGGGCAGCCGGCCGCCGTATTATTCGGGACTCGTCGGCCGCCACAAGGAACCTGGCGTGGCTCCCACCTCACGACACCGCTTTCTGAGCGCATTACGACGAGACCACTTACAGTTAGTAAGCGCACCGCGTACGCTCGCATCAGCACAGGCCGGTGTTCACCTCTGACGAGAGGACCCTCCATACTCTAAATCACGGATTTTGATGCACATCAAACACGTTGTAAAGGCACTTACCCTGAGTGTCTAGCCGATTTTTTTAGCGATGGGCCTTGGTTTTTGAGAAAATCGATATTGAATGTCATTGCGTGTTTTGTATATCTGTAACATAATAAACATGCCATCAACTCAGTGTAGCGCAGTGGTAAGGGTTAACGGCTACCGCGGTGGAGGTACCGTGTTCAAATTCTGCTGGTGTAATTTTTTTTTCCAAAATCGACCGCTGTTTTCAATTTTATTTGAAAGAATATAAATAAACAGTGTAAGGTGTGCGACATTATAAAGATACATTCAGTTATTAATTTCTTCTGTCATACAATCTTTTTTTATTTTTGTAACATCCACATTGCTTGATGTGCCAAAACAATATTGTGGGTGATACTTATCATAGAAACAACCGAAGCACAAATTTTCGCAGCAGCACGCGCATTTTATGAAAGCAACCGTCTTACAGGCGTACGGTTTCATCATGAGCGATACCGGGCACACAATTCTTTCGCATTCAAAAAGATTTCTCTTTCAACCGCCGGCCGGTGTGACCGAGCGGTTCTAGGCGCTACAGTCTGGAATTGTTGGTAAGGCGGGTACCAGGTTGAGATTCATTGGGAGAGTCCTTAGAAAATGTAGTCCATCAACAAAGGAGGTGGCTTACAAAACACTCGTTCGACCTATACTTGAGTATTGCTCATCAGTGTGGGATCCGTACCAGGTCGGATTGACAGAGGAGATAGTCTAGATCCAAAGAAGAGCGGCGCGTTTCGTCACAGGGTTATTTGGTAACCGTGCTAGCGTTACGGAGATGTTTAGCAAACTCAAGCGGCAGACTCTGCAAGAGAGGCGCTCTGCATCGCAGTGTAGCTTGCTCGCCAGGTTTCGAGAGGGTGCGTTTCTGGATGAGGTATCGAATATATTACTTCCTCCTACTTATACTTCCCGAGGAGATCACGAATGTAAAATTAGAGAGATTCGAGCGCGCACGGAGTCTTTCAGACAGTCGTTCTTCCCGCGAACCATACGCGACTGAAACAGAAAAGGGAGGTAATGACAGTGGCACGTAAAGTTGCGAGGTGCCGGGGGTAGCAGTGTATTTAACACTCAATTCTTCTAGAATCTACATATGTACATGATGCTCTAAACCCCCCCCCCCCCCCCTATTCTAACTCCAACTTTTGCTGTTGCACAAGGATAAAAAAAATACGCAAACTGACTCTAATCAACCCTGTCAGTGGAGTAGAAGAGAGTTTGGCACCTGCAATAATTTAATTTGATAAATAAGTTAATTAAGCGAAGGTTTCATTAACATAGTGAGGAATGATGTGGTTGCTCTACCTATTAACAGAATGAAAGTTCTGTCCAAAATAACAATATGATTTATTAAGACTAAACGCAAAATAATAAACAACAACACATGAAACATTAACAATACATCAAATTGGCTCTAATTGGATACTTAAACAAACGCTGTGAATGTGAAGTTGTCCCTAAACTAGATTGTGAGGATTATGACGAAGTGATATGTGCAGCCAATTCCTAGCAACTCAATTCTTAGAGAAAACACATAGCCAACCCAACATTAATTGCTGCTACCCAAGACAGAACAAAGTTAGAAAAAGACGAACAGGCGCGCTCTGCTGAGCTCTGATTGTCACCTAGGAGAATCCCCATCTGCCGGTGCTGCGGACATACATTACCAAACCGACTTCTTGACTCCCAGGACACGATCTGCCGTACCGGAGCCGTTGGCTGGTTGCTTCGACGTCCTCGACCGAAAGGCGAGAGCCAACTACTCACCAGAGCACCCGTACAAAACCGAACACAGAACATTCCCGCCCCCACGACAGTGGCCGTGGTTAAACGTTCCAATCAGCAACTCGAAAACCGGCGGAAAATTCCACTCCATTGCCGGAACGCTACCATTCCACCAATGGAGATTCTTGGCGCCAATTTCTGCGCCGATCTTGCTACGTCACCGAGCTATGCCCTGAGCAAGCCAATCACAGTTACTATTTTGCAGAAAGCGCGGGAATTTTCCCGCCACAGCTGCCTGGGTACACAAGTCATTCCCACGCCTCGCTGGTAGCCCGCCAGAAAGTGTTTTCGCTAAGTTTCTGCGAAGTAACGGAACCTCTAGCCCAGCCGCTACTTCTGGCCCTGTGGGTGTGCCTCTTGACAATGTCGGCGTCTGGAAAGCATTCACTCGACCCCCTCACACCTGTCGGCTTATCTTTTCAAAGTCAGACCGAGCCCGCCTGTCACTGGACCACCCGGGTGACGAGAGACGCTGCGTGGGAAGTCCGCGTGTGAAGGAATAGCAACTTTCCACCGCATGCAATTAGAGAGGAGAATCGTAAGATAGAAATATGAGAAGGGGCTCATGCCACCTCTCATAGCCCCTACGCCATTTTAGATTGTAATTGGTGAGCGGTTGGCTCACTTAGGAGCAAGGTAGTGAGTCAATCGCCCAAGAACAATCTCGCAAACTGGCTGCACATACCGCACTCTATAAAGAAAATCACTGCAACTGAAAAATGCAGCTCAAAGAGGGAGGATTGTTTATGATGGAGCCAACATCACCTTCTTAATATGGAACACTAACACTCACATCACACATCCATACCCAGGGAGCCCCTTCCTAACACCGATTCACACAGACATTCACTCTCTAAATATGGCCCGGACATGTGAGCCAAATATGGAGCAATTTATTCTTTACAATCAGAGTTGGAGTGCTCCGCAATTAAATGCCCAAGATGTTACAACAATTTTAATCATTAAACTAACCTGAACTCACTCACACATGATATTATTTAAGTTAACAATCTCTTTGTGAGCTTTCAGAATCTAATTACAACCTCCGATTCATTCTGTCTCCCTGCAGCAAGAATAACCTTTACAAAATGTTCCCTGAACTGATGGTCCATTCACAATGACAGTGGTGGTATCTGCTTCAGTTTATGGGGACTTCAGGCACACTGTTTGTATACACACAACCATGAATACAAGATACAAAAAAAACATGGTGTGGAGAACAATACAGTAATTTGTAATAAGAATCACAGTGTGAAACAAACACATACAAGGTATCACATACACTACAAAAAACAACACTTGAGAAAGAAATTTAAGAAAAAAAAACAAGATTCATGGGACATTAAGTTGTGCGTGCACATTGCACACTGTTCACGACTGTGCTGAGAATGAGGCACTAAATCACATTGTTAGAAATGTTCGAAGCACTTCACAAATTCGTTAGTTTCTCTGAGGTATGTTGAGTCATATGCATTGATGCACGTGGTTCCATGTCTTGAGCATTGGAGGGGGACTTTTGGGATGGGGCCACAGTACTGACATCACATAGGGCTAAACGTCGGGTGTTGTTGCTACGTTGTTGCAACAGCAATAGGGAGTGCTGGAGCGTCTGCAGTACGCTGTTGAGATTGAAGTTAGACCCACGCATATGATCACGGCAGTACGGTAGGAAGACACAGTGATAGGCCCTCCTCACGTCGATTAATTGTCTCTGAGGTCTACTTGTTGAGATACATCACTAGTCTAGGTCTCTTCTCTCGCTGAACAGTACTTTACGTTTCCCAATATTGCAGTTCGACGAGGGATGATGGCACGTGGAGTGACTCCAAAAGTGTGTGAGGTCATCCATACAGGATCGAACTAGAAGCGACGATTGCCAAAACTGCTCTCTAATAGAGAGGAGAAGTTAGAAATGAGACCATACATTTGCTAGTGTGGCACGATACTGCTTTGTGTATGCAGATCGGCCAATGCTAGTGAGTAGTAAAAACCCAAACAGGTGAGTATATAGCGTCCCTTTCTGTCCTGAGGCACATGAGACGCCGGTTATGACACCATATGTGATCTTCTTCGTGTACTCACGACAACGTGGTCTGCCGCAGGGAATCCCTCCAAACGGCTGCCGCGTCCGGAGAGCTAGTTGGCTGTCGCGTGTGGGTCGCGTGTCAGTGTCAACGACCAGCCTCACTTTCACTTGTGGCCCGGCGAGGGCTGTCTGCCGCCAAATCCCTCAGGTATAGAGCCCGGTGACTGTCAGCTTGTAGGACCGGATGCTCTCGCGCCCTTCACGTCAGGTGGCGCGCTGAAGCTCTCTTCTGCAGGTAGCCGATGACCTCTTGTTTTTGCTCCGGCTGGCCTCTGCATTGCCACGATCCCCGTCATCTGCACAATTCTTACAAAAATCTTATGCCTCACTTTTCCCCATGACCTTCTATGTTATAATAAATTTACATAACGATACATTGATGGTCTGTCATTTCAGACACTCTAATTTTAATTTTATAGTTATTTATCTGTAGCTATCTTGGTGTATCTAATCTAGACATGGAAATAATTTATCTTGATATTTGTGTAGAGACCGATCTCACTATTGTACAAGGTGTGTGATAACTGATGCTATGTAATGGATGAACAACTAAATGTGCGGGCCCGCACTAATATTACTATTAATTATATAGACCGACAGTAGACATGCTCAAGAATTAACTACCATTTGCCAACGATCTACATTCTATGTCTTTTAATTAAATTATGTTGTTATGCAGGTCTAAGTTTTACTGTGCTATAAAGAACATGCAACTATGCTACTTTCGCTCGCCCGTCGTCCCTCCATCTCGGGTCTGTGGTTTGGTGACCTGAAAAATAGCATCTTAACAAGCGCGCCAAACACTTGTGGTAGAAAACCGCCACAATATTAAGGATCTAGTTATTGTAAAATCCTAAAGTTTAATTTATCCTAGTATATGGTACTCTCTTATTATTATTATTATTATTATTATTATTATTATTATTATTATTTTTGTTTTTTTTACCTTATACAACACTCTTACATAATTACTGTTACGCTGAGATGTCTCGCTGCTCGCCGCTATTGACGACAGTGATGTGCGCGCCGTACGACACGGCCTCCGAGTTCTCACTACGCCTCACTGAAACTCCAGAGACTGGGTTAGCCATGGCTATACAAGACAATAAATTTATAGTTGCAACTTCTTTTTCTATGTTATGCGGTTTTCGCGATCAAAGCACACCTTTCCAGAGGCAATGTAATATGACCAAGCCAGGACTGGTTCCTGTTGAGGATTCCGTCGCCCACCACACATCAGCTACACAGTATGTCACGAATATCCAAGTATAATTCCTTGGTTAATCATCTGTGACAGTCACAAGCAGCACGCTAAATCCCCAACCAGCACATTGGCATGGTAGGCTTTATGCCCGCATTTCTACCGTCTGGGCCCTAGGGCACCATTGGAGTCAAACGCTCACAGGTTAACCCCGACTTGTAAGACAACGATGCTGGCGCAGCTCTGCAAAAAAAAAAACTATGCTGCCCATATTCATCCTCGAAATCACGCAATATACCACAATCTTGCAGTGCAATGATGCGTGCCTGCAAGCATTGGTATGAACGTTTCACGAACTGGTTGTGGCCGCTATGGAGCGTAACACGACTTCTCAGAACGCTTCTAAGAGCACGTTCTTGTATGCGCCCGTTTGTGCGACATCTCGTCACTCATCACTATCCCTTAACATGGACACCAGATTGGAAAGGACAAAAACATTGCTCATGGAAAGGTAGTGCCTCTTATCGCATTGACAGTGGAGCTTGCGAACATAAACAGAAAAAATTAGCAGCAGTAAATTCTTATGCGAGAAAACGCAGCTTATTAATACTTTAACAATCTTAATCTATTAATGCAACGATTATTGTTCCCCGAAGAAGGGTTCATATCTTTGCCTATTCTACTATGTACACCACTTAAACTACTATTATTTCACGAACTTCTTTGTGTGAGAGATGTGGTGGAGTCCTATGGACTAGCGCCAATCCCTTGTCAGACTCCCCCTCCTCTGAGTGCATTAGGATTTGCAGGTCTAATTTCAATTTCCTGGTTCTCCTGTGGGCCTTGATTTCGCTCTCTCCAGTTACGGTCGCTTTGCCGTTTGTTATTCCTCCCGTCCCAGATTCCTTGTCTAGAGTGACCCTGTTCCCTGACGTTCTGGTTTCCGTGTCTCTGGTTTCCATAATCTTGAATTGCGTAACCTTGATTTCTGTAGCCCTGGTTTCCTAACTGACGAGCGCGATTATGCAATCTGTTGTCGTCTGCCCTTGCTGGCCCGTGGTATTTGTTATTTTGCGCCTTCTTCCTGTCCTTTGCGTCTTGTTTATCGAAGACTACTTCGAGTTCGCGCAGTAGACTCTTGAATGCTTCTAGGTCAGATCCACACTTCCCGACAAGTGTCTGTTGATACTTAACTGGCAATTTGGAAAAACAAAATTTAATGATTTCTCCGTTGCTATATGGACTATCTAAAAACTGATTCTTCTTGAGTAAATCATCAAAAAATTTGGTTGCGCTCCTATGCCCGGACACTTCCAGTTCAGGACAAAATATTATTTCCTCTTTAATCCTGTCTTGCGTTTCCTTTGACCAGTAGGTCCGCAGGAATGCACCAACAAATTCCTGATAAGTCCGACACGTCGCTGCCACGCCCCGCATCTTTTCCGCGGCTTGACCTTCGATGTGTCCACACATGAATTCTAATTTGGCCTGGGTTGGCCATGACGACGGTAATGAATTTGTAAATTGCATCACCCAGCTCTTCGGATGCATCGACCCTCCATTATCTTTGAATTTCTGGAGTTTTAGTATCGACAGGAAGTGATTGTGATCAAAATTCTGTCCGATCCTCGCACTGGTGTTGTCACTCGTTTCCGCTACTTGCATGTCTGCTGAGTGTCCTGATCTATCTTGCTGATAACTGTGATGTGCTACGTCTGTATCACAGTGGAAGTGGCATTCAGCATTCACTCTTCTAAGTGAGCTGCAATTATTGGAGCTATTACTCGCTGTTTCTGCGTGTGCATTGTTCGTTCCGCACGCTGTCACTGGGCTAGAGCACGGCGGGCTTTTCCTCGGAGACACAATCCTGTGTACTCCATCATTGGTATCCGACCGCGCAGTGCTCGTGTGCCCGTTTCGCTCTAGTTTTGCCATCCGACTCTCTACTTCTTTCATTCGTTTCGTGATGTTCGTAACCGCAATATTACCTTGAGTCTTTAAGGCCGCTAGGAATTTTGAGTGGACTTGTGTCGCACGTCGCAAGCGCCCTGCGAGTTGAGAAGTTACTCTTGCGATTTTCATTGCCCCTGTTGCTGCAGTTTTGGCTAGGCCTGCTACTTTTTGTGCTACCAATGACATTTGTTTTGCTTCTCCACATTCTTTCTTTATTGTTAGTAATTCCCCACGAATTTTCCCTATATGCGAAATTATTGCCTCAGTGTCCTTCTTACGCTGTTCGTCAGCTTCTTCCTTCTCCCTCTTACGTTGTTTCTCCTCTTCTTCCTTCTCCCTCTTACGCTGTTCGTCAGCTTCTTCCTTCTCCTTCTTACGCTGTTCGTCAGCTTCTTCCTTCTCCCTCTTACGTTGTTTCTCCTCTTCTTCCTTCTCCCTCTTACGCTGTTCGTCAGCTTCTTCCTTCTCCTTCTTACGTTGTTCGTCAGCTTCTTCTTTCATTGATCGTAGGAAGCTCAGTATTGGGTTAATGTCATCATTTTGATCCTCGTCACACATTGGTGATGTAACTCTGGACACCTGGGCGCTAGAGCTCTGACGTGGCCGAGCTGGCCCCTGTCTGCTCTCGTTCGTTTGATTATAAACTTCTGCTACCGTCTCGACCTGTGTGACTGTCTCTGTTTCATCCTCTACCTCACTATCATAATCACGGCCGCAACGCTGCTCTAAGATCGCGTCCAAATCACCTTCCTCATCAATGACCCTGGCGTCCTGTCCTGCTAAAAATGTGCCCATCTCATCTCCGAACCTATTCCCGTCGGTAAACTGCCCCTTATCCATTATGCTATCCTCTTTTGTTTTAGCGTCGCTCGATAATAGTCGTCCCTTACTTCTCGTTATCATTCATGCAAAACAAATTTATCAAAAATGCACAATAAAATTAATCTACTTCATATATTTTTTACACATAGACCTAAAGTTTCAACAACGCCGCTCCAACGCTGTAATTATACGCACGATTTGTTGTGGTACAGAAACCGCACACAAACCCAACAAAGTGTGATGTGATACGGACACACCATCAAAGGAACACAAAAACAATGAACAAAAAATATATATATATACTGAAAACAAAAACTGTAATCATGCGCCGCTACTTAAAACTAAACGCGGAACTACCAGAAAAAACTTGGGTATTAATCAATAAAAAAAATTAGAGAAAAAAAACTTGAATGTTCGTACTAAGAATACTGTTTGTTAATCAGTGATTGTCAGGAAAGATCCGAGGCTAAGGGTCACCATATTATGCGAGGTGCCGGGGGTAGCAGTGTATTTAACACTCAATTCTTCTAGAATCTACATATGTACATGATGCTCTAAACCCCCCCCCCCCCCCTATTCTAACTCCAACTTTTGCTGTTGCACAAGGATAAAAAAAATACGCAAACTGACTCTAATCAACCCTGCCAGTGGAGTAGAAGAGAGTTTGGCACCTGCAATAATTTAATTTGATAAATAAGTTAATTAAGCGAAGGTTTCATTAACATAGTGAGGAATGATGTGGTTGCTCTACCTATTAACAGAATGAAAGTTCTGTCCAAAATAACAATATGATTTATTAAGACTAAACGCAAAATAATAAACAACAACACATGAAACATTAACAATACATCAAATTGGCTCTAATTGGATACTTAAACAAACGCTGTGAATGTGAAGTTGTCCCTAAACTAGATTGTGAGGATTATGACGAAGTGATATGTGCAGCCAATTCCTAGCAACTCAATTCTTAGAGAAAACACATAGCCAACCCAACATTAATTGCTGCTACCCAAGACAGAACAAAGTTAGAAAAAGACGAACAGGCGCGCTCTGCTGAGCTCTGATTGTCACCTAGGAGAATCCCTATCTGCCGGTGCTGCGGACATACATTACCAAACCGACTTCTTGACTCCCAGGACACGATCTGCCGTACCGGAGCCGTTGGCTGGTTGCTTCGACGTCCTCGACCGAAAGGCGAGAGCCAACTACTCACCAGAGCACCCGTACAAAACCGAACACAGAACATTCCCGCCCCCACGACAGTGGCCGTGGTTAAACGTTCCAATCAGCAACTCGAAAACCGGCGGAAAATTCCACTCCATTGCCGGAACGCTACCATTCCACCAATGGAGATTCCTGGCGCCAATTTCTGCGCCGATCTTGCTACGTCACCGAGCTATGCCCTGAGCAAGCCAATCACAGTTACTATTTTGCAGAAAGCGCGGGAATTTTCCCGCCACAGCTGCCTGGGTACACAAGTCATTCCCACGCCTCGCTGGTAGCCCGCCAGAAAGTGTTTTCGCTAAGTTTCTGCGAAGTAACGGAACCTCTAGCCCAGCCGCTACTTCTGGCCCTGTGGGTGTGCCTCTTGACAATGTCGGCGTCTGGAAAGCATTCACTCGACCCCCTCACACCTGTCGGCTTATCCTTTCAAAGTCAGACCGAGCCCGCCTGTCACTGGACCACCCGGGTGACGAGAGACGCTGCGTGGGAAGTCCGCGTGTGAAGGAATAGCAACTTTCCACCGCATGCAATTAGAGAGGAGAATCGTAAGATAGAAATATGAGACGGGGCTCATGCCACCTCTCAAAGTGCCCTCCGCCACACACCGTTGGGTGGCTTGCGGAGTATAAATGTAGATGTAGATGTAGATGTAGACCGCTACGGTCGCAGGTTCGAATCCTGCCTCGGGCATGTATGTGTGTCATGTCCTTAGGTTAGTTACGTTTAAGTAGTTCTAAGTTATAAGGGACTGATGACCTCAGCATTTTTTCTCTTTCAACCGCTAATTTCGAAGCGAATCATGCATATCTAATCATGCTTTCAAAATTAGGTGCCCTGAATTGATGTAGGACTAGCGAAAGTAATTTTATCGAATCTTCCATAGAAGCGATCTCCCTATTGTCTTCCATCAAGTCGGGACCATTCCGAACAATTTTCGTGAAAATTTTCACCTGTCGGTAAAAATAAACATCGTAAGGCTGCCAATAAGGAGTGCACTTTGATGGGACCAATTTTGGGGTGCAGATGCTCGCCTGCCTTTCATCAGTAAATATCGTATAAAGTTGAATCGGTTTGCCCTCCCCACGAATCGCTAATGAACAAAAAATTTTTCTGTCCCACGTACAAAAAAATTACAGAACGCTAAATTCTTCTTATACCAGTTTCGTGAACTTCCCGCATTTCGTGCATGACACAACTAATTTCTGTATTTCCCAGTTAATTCGTCTACTCGTTTTTGAACGTTAGGATCAAATATTCCGGATGGTCTTGCATACACAAAAAAAAATCTGAGAGCAGGATTCGAGCACCGTACTTCCAGCGCGCTAGCCATACATCTTAACCACTGTGCTACGCTGACTTGCTCGTGTTATATCTAACGTTACGGTATACAAAGCACAGAAAGAACTTCAAAATCAATTTTCTCGAAAACCAAGGCCCATCGCTAAAAAACCGGATAGCCTGTTACTCAGGGTAAGTGCCTCTACAACATATTTGAAGTGCATCAAAATCCGTGATTTACAGTATGGAGGGTCCCCTTGTGAGCTGCGATACAGGGGTACCACGAGTTTAGTCGTAGTCGTCGCAGAACGACTGTGGTCTTGAGTACGGGACATGCGGCTGAGTAGCGCGTCCGTCAAGTGACTTCACGGAGTACTGTCGATGCGTATGAAAGGTGCGGAAGTGGTCTCAAGTATTTCCATAATAATTTAAGCTTCGGTGAAAGGTAATGACTTCATTTTGTATCCACGGAGTTTATAAACTAAAACGTAAAGACATATTCGGTCAAACAGGGAGAAATTTAAAAACGGGATTCCGTGAACTCATGAGTAATAGTGAAAATAAGTCATCAGCTTTCACTACACATCTCAGACAACAAAATCAGGATACGACAGACGTACCACACAGCCTGTCAGTTTTACACACAGCTTCTTCCTCCTCGAAGAAATAGAAATCTTCGTTCACATGAAAAAAGGTCCGAGTAATATTCTAAATGGACTAACCGATATAAGAAACAAGAATTTTATTGAAAATTTTACAAATATTCTCGTCCAGAGGTGAAATAACCTCCTAAATGAAACACAACAAAATGTATGCTGATTCTAATTTTCAACATATTTTATGGTAATGATCCCATGTATATATAATAAATGTGAAAGTTTGTGCGTATGTTTCTTACTCCTAGAAGCTGAAACGGCTGGATGAATTTGGAAGAAATTTGGAATGAAATTAGGCTACTTTTAAAAGTGGTTAATACAAGATATTTATTGATTTGGAGAATATAATGCCAAATGTGGAACAATAATTACCCTTAGAAAAAAGCATTTACTCTTTGACCTTGAACAGTATTGTACACAGTCTAATACGTACAGTCACGACGCTCTCTGACGCAAAGTTGCTACCGTTTCACAGCTGAAGCGACACCAGCGTTCCAAGCGGTGAGCAAGCAGACATTCACATAGTCGTGAGGATAATGTTTGTTTTTCTTTATTTTCTACTTAACTAAGGAAATAATTGTTATATTTTTGCGTTCCATCTGTTAGTAAGTTATCAAGACACATGAAGTATTAAATACATGTGGAAACAGCGGACCCATACTTATTGGCTACAACTTACTCATGAGGTAATTCTTCCGAATATATGTATTTGCAGCTTATCCTCACTGAAAACAAGAGAATGTAAACACATGCGTGATAAACATATATTTCTGTTGTTATTGTCATAGGAACTTTCCTTGACGCTTCAAAACATTTTTTGAAGTCTAATGATTAGCCCTTTTCTAGACTTTGCTCCATTTTCTAATATATGAATATTTTGTGAATGTAATTACTTTTGCTTCAAAGGTGCATGTGTTGAAGATTCTTGCCGTTCGTGGCTCAGATTTAACAATTGTTGAATTGGTTTCTTCTGTGTTGGGAAACAGTTTTATTGATTTTGACGATTTATTATAACGTCTGTGTGGTTTTCCATTGTAAGTTAAATAATGTAGATATTTACATTTAGTATATGTTTCCCATGTCTACATTCACTGATCTGACTGAAAGTGTAGCGAATAAAACTCCACATTGTTAGGTAGATATATGACGTATTTCTGCAAAAGGCTAGATCTTCTGGAGTTTTCTAACAATTTCTTGTCATTAAACGAAACCGCCGTTATTCAGTAAATATCCGTACATTACAAGAGAATCGTAAATAAACTGCCCTGTAATGTACCGTTTTATACCTCCCAGTACGCTTAGGAAACTAAACGAAGACAATGTGGTGTCAGTTTTTAGTTGCTGTCGCTTTTTATGGCACTACATACATTCCATATCGCAAAAACTAAGTTAAAATCAATATAAACATAAGTATTGGCACTTATCTGATGTATTCAGAACTCTCTCTTGCTGAACGCTTGGAGCGCTGCTGTCGCCATGGGTAACAAAAATGAGACGGTGTGTCGTGATTGTCGTCCAACATAATACGATTGAAAGTAATGAATACAATGCTTACATGATCCATACTGCCATACAAGCCTGTTGCATTTTAGCTGCTGAGTGTCAGCCGTGTATTATAGCTTCCGAGACACTTGAAGAGAAGACCCACAACGACGGTGTCATTTAAAGTCTGTACAACAGAGATAGGTCGTCCCTCTATATACGAAACGTGGCAGGCTTTTAATGAGACTGGATCTGATGATATGCGAACGTATCCGGTGGTCACAGGCACACACGTGACAGCAGACGACGTCCTTTCAGTCACAAATGTTATAAAAATTGCGCTGCGCCGAACTAGAAATTGCTTGGTTTCTTTCTTCGTCGAGTCAGTACATTTGTTGCTCCTTCAAGCTGAAGCGGTTGAAAGAATTTGGATGAACTTTGGAAGGGAGGCAGCTCATATTCTGAATTAACACCCAGGATACCTTTCATTCCGAAGAAAATCACTGTTCCCGTAAGATGATCAGCGTGACTTGCGTTCCCATGGAATGAATAGCGTCACTAAAACGTAATCCATGAACGTTAACTATCAAATGAATGCGTTAACTTAAGTATAGCGTAGAGATTAGTTTTTTCTTGTGCAAACGAGTGAGTTGTGAGGAACATGTATTCTGTGCGCTTCTCCCAACGTCTCAAAACTTTGCAGCTTCGCTCGCATGTCAGTAGTTTTGTTATGATGAGTGATGGTGAGTAAATAGCCTGGTAGTTTCACGAGACGCTTGTGTGTATAGAGACGTATGTATAAAAAATATGTGCAGTGCTGGTATGTAGGTATATAATGAACGTGTTTCTATTATTTTGCTGTAAGTCTAATCTGAAATCATGGATTATATTTTCCAATTCTATTTAGAAATGCCTCGATTCATTACATTAATGCAGAAGCAGAGTTTGTAGGTATTCTTTTGCCTCACCTACTACTGAATGTGAGATTTTGCCACCAGAGCAAGATATACCAACTGTTTCTTCCTTCCACTTCAGTGAATTATAGTTCCTATTTTTTTAACCATCCCCTATCTTGACTATTTATGATTAATTCGATCAGTTAATAGATCGTAATCAAATATAGCCTCAGCAAAAGTCTACCACATTCCACATGTAAAGGTACGACTCTCTGTTTGTCGTGGAGCCTTTAAATGATACCATCGTTGAGAATCTTCAAGCGTCTTGCAAGCTATAATAGACGCGAAACGTGCAGCGAATAAATGTGACGGGCTGGTGATTGTTCTACTGTCTCTGTAGCTCTTAAGGCCGCCTAACGTTCTGCATCCAAATTCCGGAGGGCATGAGATTTCTCTGAGGTTTGTTGGATTTCAGTAACTTGCACAGCTTGAGCTCTCATAGAACTGTGCGCTAAATCAGACTTACGTTTGCGGAGCTTATAGTAATAATTTTAAATACGGTTATCGGGCTTACCGTCCTATTTCAGTGTTGTATCTCCACCAATTCAGTGTCATAAACCACGCGTCCAGTAACATTGGGTTTTCACTTTCACGGAATTATCTATATCAGAAAGAATCGCCGACCATCGCGCCAGCGTCATCTGTGTGGAACTCACTTACACCGTATTTAATAATGTTGATAATACTCAAAAAGATAAAACTTTCTAAAGTAGCCTTTGGTATTCGTCAGGATTCAAGCCGTCTCTTAATCAAATGTCATCGAAATAGGTTCAGCGGTAGAGTCGAGAAAGCGTAACAGACAGAGTTACTTTCGCAGTCACTATGGATTAAACTTATTGAGAACTGAATGAGCATTTTATTGATTACGTCGTATCATATTACGTAGAATATATCAACTAATAAGAGTATTTTCACAAATATGATGAAGTTCAGAAGTGAAAGAGTAAATAGCTTTTTCAAAGAGTATATATATTGAAACGTCCCCTTTGAAAAATTATACAAGGACTTTGCTTAAACTGACACACAATATTTTTAGGGCAACGCAATCTGACTTTCAATAATCCCTACAAAAGAATGCCCCTGACTAAAATTAACCTATACCTCTCACAAATCACTTACCTCACCAAAAATCTTCGTTACTCGAACTACTGCAATACAGCGAGCGCCACTACCGCCAGCTAAATAAAAGATTCAAACTACGGAAGGCACTAACTACTGATAGGCATAGTTAGCAAATGAAAGATTTTGATAGAGAACAACCAATGTATTTACCTCAATAGTCATAATATATATAGCAGTTCATGACAAATTTCAAAACTCCGCCATCTCTCTCCCCACATCCACCACTGCTGGTGGCTCACCTCCAACTGCGCAACGCTACACGCTGTTCACATCCAGCTGCCGCTGCCCAACACTACAATGGCAGACAACAATGCAAACTAGCCACAGACTGCACACAGCACAGCCAGTGATTTTTATACAAAGGTGGCGTTACCAATAAAAAAACCTAAACAGCCTACTTACATAGCCCCCATGCTCCCCACAAAAAATTTTACAAATTGTTTTGGGCAATGGCCAAAAATGATTTGATAAAATTTTTCATAATTACAATAACAAAGATATCAAATGCACACACTTATTGAGACAATGTTGGTCAAAAGCTAAAATTTTCTCACAGTCTATAAAGACAGTCCTGATTCATCACAGTAAAATTATAGTGTTTTTCTTTTTTTTTCAAAGTCTGAACAGTAAAAGAGAATGCACACAGAAGTAGTGGATTTCCATGCAGTCTTGAAGAAGTAGTGTTGTCCTTCCAACGGAAAGACAGTGCTGACTCTCGACATGCAGACAAGTAATGGGTCACAACAGAGCAAACCCACAGCAGAGTCATTCGACGTTTTGAAGAATAATGGTATTGGTGGGTCATCACAGAGCAGACCACTGTAGTCCTGGTAGAGATTACGGTATTGGTGGGCCATCAAAGATGCAGACCCACTGTAGTCCTTGTAGAAATAATGGTATTGGTGAGTCAGCAAGGGTGTAGACCCACTGTAGTCCTTGTAGAAATAATGGTATTGGTGGGTCATCAAAGATGCAGACCCACTGTAGTCCTTGTAGAGACGGCCAGCAGCCATCTGTTGTGACTGTGCAGGTGCACAATCACCACTGAAGAGTCTTGCGGATAATATAGCAAGTCCATAACCACCACTTGTGCACTCACAAAGTTTTTGGAATTGTCCTTAGAACCAGCAATGCTGTTATCCAGTCCCTTGCTGAATTATTAACACACGTGCAAACACTAACAGTCCCTACTTCTCACATATTGTCCATATACTATGACCAACAGAAACGTGTGCAGTTAAATGTAACTTAATTTGATGAACTGGTGTCAAGTACAATTTTATAACATAAGAACACAATAACAAAGGTACAAAACACATCATTAAAAACATAATAATACAGATAACATTTGTAGTAATAGGGGTTTTACAAAAGAATAGAAGTAAACATATACATCAGTGTTACAGGAATTATGACATAAGTAAATACATAAAAGATCAGAATAATTTTTGAAACATCAACTTCACACATGAGCATTAAAACAAAACAGAATAAATAATGTCTAAACATTTTTACAAAGAAAATGATATATTATTAATGCAAATTATATTTGAGGGTACAGTATTCCTCATCATAGTTCATGTAGCTGAGTATGAGAAAAATTCTACAACATAAGTCTTATGAGGTAAACATATAAAGACAGGAAGAACATAAATATACAAGAGTACACAAACACAGCGGAATAACAGAAAGGGAAAGGACAGGGTTTGTTTTACTGCAGTATCTTGCAAACAAAACTTTCTTCACTTCTTGGAGATCTCCCTCCGTTCTTCATTATTTCAAAAAGTGCTATCTATACCTGCTTTCTGTATTCTATTCATATTTCTTTCAAAATAATTATTTCTCAGTGTACAATACTCATTTTGGCCCAAATCTTTTTCATATAACCTCTCAATGCATTTTTTCCCTATTGTCCATAATCAGTTTCTTATACAGTCTACCCCCTCATAAGCTAACTTCAATCTACTGAGCTCAGATGCTAAACCAAGGGACGAGGCAATGCAGCAGCACAAAACAAGTAACACAAACATCAATGACAAAAAGTTCAAACTGGCAAAGCAATTGCAATATTACAACTAATATAGGGGCAATGCGCAGCAAACAACAAAAATAAATGCGTAGTAAAACTGGCTTAACAGCGTAATACAAAGTCAAATTCAGTAACATTATGCCTGGCAAACAGCAGCATAAAATGAAATAACTTATACCTAAACATGACAAAGCTCAACCAGAAAAAATAGTACACTAAAGTAAACAATGCAGATAAAGGAAATGTATAATTGCGTCTTAATGTCTATGTTATTAAAGTGGTGCACCACAACAACTTATTGTAAAAAAAATATTACCATGTACTTGAAAAGAAAATTATGTGTGCAGTTACTGTTACTAGTCCCTTCTTATTGTTCTTTCCTTTCCAAGTGCTCCTTTTTTTAAGAATATGGATTACAAAATTATTATTTAATAGATCTGTTGACAGAAAGTGTACACATTAGCAAATGCATTTTATTTTATAAAAGCAATGCTGCAACACAGCTGGAAACTAGATATCAAATGAAATAAGCAACTATGAAAAGCAAAGCATAAAAATATCGTTCAATAGTCATGTGACAATTCATTAGTTAGTAGAAATTCTCTCAACTCTCGTAGAAAGACGCTTCTCATAACCAGGTGTGCAGATGTAAGAATGTTTCCAAGTTATGAGCGTGTCGTATTTGCGATGCTTTCTACAAAGAAATGTCAATAGCGAGGATAATGGCCTCCCCTTTTTTTTCTACCACCTAATGGCTTTTTCTCAAGGTGGCTGGCACACCTGGCCGCTCGCAACGAATTACGTCACGGTCACTTACCTTTCTTACCGAAATATTTACGACAGCAGTTTTCGCTACAGTGACAGTCTCATATAAAAATTTCACAGGTCGAAAATTTGCATTACAAATGTGTAGAAACAAAATCCTGTAAATATAACAGCGTCCAAAAAATATTCGTCGGCATTGTGATACATTCACGCATTTAGACATATTTCATAACTCTTAAAGTACGATTCTTGGTTTCCAACAACCTTTTCCACAAATCAGAGTCCCTAACCACTACTCATTATTCCTTAACTTATTACACATATACATATCGTCGACATTTCTTCAGTACTTCATCATAATAAATTCCTCATATAGCATCAGCTTATTGATCATAAACATACCGCAACAGCATAATACACATCGTCATCGTAAAAATAACATCATAACACCTCAGTCAAATCTCAAAATCGTCGTAGCTTTCTAATTTCAAAACCAAAAAAATTCTCTGCTCATGTCTAAAGTGTCATCTGCCTCAAACGTACTTTAAAAATCGTGATCCCATACCAAATATATCATTCAAAGCTCTCATAATATCACAATGGATCCGAAAAAATATGAACAGTTCACAAAGTACAGATAAAATACAATTTCGTAAGTGTGAAGTTATCCAACTGTGTAATTATGTAAACATCTGTCACTGATGTAGTAAAATAAAGTTTCTTTCTCTGTTAAATGATCAGATAGCTGTGTAATTTATGCGTTAGAGAAATATGGTACCGATGTGTAAAGTTGTATAAGCAAATACTGTATTAGCTAGGGCTCCTTGTGCTTGCCAAACACATGGTACACAAAGTAAATGTGTACCCCCCTGAGGATCAATGACTGGAAAATTCAGACTGTTCGAAACATTTCATCATTATAATGCTATGTTTTACTCGGTCTTGTGTAGTTTGAGACCAGTATGCTGAGAGGAAGGCGTGGTAAAATTCTCCTTCACTGTGACAATCGTGAATGACCGATCGCATTCTTACAGCTGGTTCATTCTCTAAATAGCCACACATAAATTCTAATCTGTGCTGCAATGACCAGTTGGGAGGAAGACAATGAGAGCATTGATGGAGCCACGCTTGTGGATGAATGTCGTTGCCAGAATTCTGAAATGTTTTGAATTTACGTGTAGTGATGAACAGCTTATAGTCAAAATCATCATGTCGGCGAGTCGCATATCGGTCATTGTTAGCTCGTTTCGCGGTTCCATCTCAAAATTCGGTGCACCTTGCCAATTTCTTTCATAATTTCCGAAATGCCCTGTGTTATTATTTTGTGGCTTTTCCGTATTTCTAAGTTCCTCTTCCCGTGTTGGAGCGCGAGTGTCCTCTGAAATATGAAATTTTTGTATTGGTTGTGCCAACTGATCTTGTACTTCCCGGATTTCTCTTTTGTACTGCGTATTAATTTGATTCTGATTTTCTTTGAATTTCTTAATTTGTTCATACTCTTCTGTGTCAGTGATGGCTACAGGTATTGTGTCATTCAGATCATCATCTACCTTTGCAGATAAGTTAGTGAACTGATACGAAAGTTCTGCTACTTTCTACGATAGTGAACACATTTCCTCAGTGTGTTTTTCTGAACCAAGTTTCAGAGTGTCCCTTTGTGTTGAAATCGAATCTACTGTGTCCTTTAAGTTTTCCTGAGTTTTTGCAAGTTGCGTAACCGAATCGGTAGATGCAACTGAGTTAGTTTTAGCTTGCAAGGTGTCGTGATTTTCATGAACAATAGTTCGCAGTTCTTTTATGGCTGCTTCGTGATTCTGTAATGCATTTTCATGACGCGAAAAAATAGGTTGGAAATGCTCACAAATTTGTGTTTTTACGTCATTACAGACTTTTTGACATTTCGATTCGATTTTATGTAACTCAGTAATTAAATCTTCACGTGTTTGTTCAAGAGTTTGTTCCAAGGAGTCTAACTTTTGAAGCTGTTGCTGTGTTTGTCTCTGATTTTGTTCCATCGTGTCTAACTGTTGCTGTGTTTGTCTCTGATTTTGTTCCATTGTGTCTAACTTTTGAAGATTTTGTTCCATTGTGTCTAACTTTTGAAGCTTTTGCTGTGTTTGTCTCTGATTTTGTTCCATTGTGTCTAACTTTTGAAGCTTTTGTCTTATTTGTTGCATTAATTGTAATAACAACGCACTGGTGTCTGAAACATGTTCCTCAGTGCTATTCGGCAATGCATTTGAACCGGCAATATTCGCAGTTTGAAAAGCAGAAAATGTGTCTTGACTTATTTGAGAAAAGGGTGAGGACGCAAAACCTGAATCCACAGTATTTGCAAGATTGTGTCCTGTCATTTCGGATTCCTGAGGCAAGCTGTTGCTGACCGATCGATCGATAATGCTTCCCTGTTCATTAATTGTTTCACTGTCTACACCATTGTTTGCATCCCGCTCCATTTCCCTATGTACAATTACCAAATTACTACTTTGAACATTAGTTAATTCATTACTCGGTGGCGCTAACACATTGCTTTCGTCTTCACTGTCATTTCTCATTTTACTTTGGAGCCTAGTATTACATTTTTCACACGCCATTATTGTCACAATATTTCACACGATAACACAGAAAAACACAATTTGAAGAGCAACAATAAGAGAACACATTAACATAGCACTGAAAATAATATCTAGTTAATTGCAGCTGCGAAATACTTGGTGCAAATCTACATGCATGCCACAACTGTTTTACTGTACAACAATGAAAGACTGCAACTACAAAGGAGATTCTCTCTACAATTACGCACTAGCAATAAACAATAGCTACACTAATTACACAAACTACAAGAAAAAATCAGAAGATTCCAGTGAGGTATCCTCGGCTAAGGGTCGACATATGAAACGTCCCCTTAGAAAAATTTATACAATGACTGTGCTTAAACTGACACACAATATTTTTAGCGCAACGCAATCTGACTTTCAAAAATCCCTACAAAAGAATGGCCCTGACTAACATTAACCTATACCTCTCACAAATCACTTACCTCACCAAAAATCGTCGTTACTCGAACTACTGCAATACAGCGAGCGCCACTACCGCCAGCTAAATAAAAGATTCAAACTACGGAAGGCACTAACTACTGATAGGCATAGTTAGCAAATGAAAGATTTTGATAGAGAACAACCAATGTATTTACCTCAATAGTCATAATATATATAGCAGTTCATGACAAATTTCAAAACTCCGCCATCTCTCTCCCCACATCCACCACTGCTGGCGGCTCACCTCCAACTGCGCAACGCTACACGCTGTTCACATCCAGCTGCCGCTGCCCAACACTACAATGGCAGACAACAATGCAAACTAGCCACAGACTGCACACAGCACAGCCAGTGATTTTTATACAAAGGTGGCGTTACCAATAAAAAAACTTAAACAGCATACTTAAAATATTATCCATAATTTGTATAATATTCTTCAGATCAGTAGATATGGTGTACTGCACGCTTTTTGAAGTAGCTAATCTTCTTCATCAGGGTTCTAACTATCTCACTTCAAATTTCATGGACACCGGTTTAGCGGTTTATTCGAGAAAACATATCAGACGGAGTTACTTTCACGTTATAACATTAGTATGGAAGTATGCATTGACATGCATTAATTACGTTGAGGACTGTGTAAGGATTGTATTCTAGTTGTTGCCTACGGCTAAGCTCGCGTATCAGTAAAATGAAATGAAATGAGCGTATGGTTTTATTGGGCAGCAGGCCCCGCTTGGGATATTCTGGTGCTTGCTGCAAATCTTTTTATTCGACACCGCTTCGGTGACTTCCACGTCGATGATGATAAAATGATGAGGAATACAATGCACACGTCCCGACGCAAACAGAAAAAAAGAAGCCGAACCTTTTTTTAAAAAACAAACATAAATCTTTATTCGACTTATTATATCTACACAAATAGCACATATTATTAAGAAATATTACATTATATTTTGTTTTAGTTTTTCCTTTTAAAACTTCCCTCTTTTATTACATTTACATTGAATATCTTTTCGGTATAGCCCGGGAACCTATGTTCGAGAAACAGCAACGCTAACCATCTGACCACGGACTACGCGCGCAGATTTAAACGTAACATAGAAGTTATGAGCGACGCATGACGCTCAGCGGTTGAAGTGCGACCGGCTTTTGACTGATATTAGTATGGATTAAACATTAGAGGACTGTATAAGCATTGTATTCATTACGTTGAATCGTGCTCGTAGAACGTATCAAACAATAAAAGCATTCTCGCAAATACACATTTTTCAGAGAGTAATTATTGTTCCATATTTCCCATTATATTGTTCAACTCAATAAGTATGTTGTACTACACACTTTCTAAAGTAGCCCATATTATTCCTCAGAATTCAGGCTATCTCCATACCAAATTTTTTCAAAATCGACTTCGTGGTTTAGTCGTGAAAGCGCAACAGTGTTACTTTCGCATTTATCATATTAGTACAATATAGATGTGGATATATCAGAAACAAGAGATGGATGGATATGCAGGCTGTTTCACAATTCATCTTACTCGCTTCTAGAGGCTGTAGAGGGGAGTGAGTAAATCAAGTTTTACGTAGGAACCCATGTTCGGGAACGTCATCCAACGACGCTATACCTACAGGCGCCAGGGCGCTCTGTAGCATCGTTGGATGCCTTAATATTTACCCACTTCAGGGTGTTAGTTGCATTTCCTGTGTGTCTAACGGTCTTCCCGCAAACACGTCACATAACTTACTGTCTAAATTTGCTATCTGCCATTTTCTGCACGGTGTAAGGGTACAAAGTCTCCCCTATATATGTTGATTTTATATGCATGATGTGTAGCTTCAAATAAGCGAACAAGCAGAACGAGTTGAGACTTAGAGTGTCTTTAGTTAAGGGGATAATTATCTTTATTTCGTTTTTAGAATTATTCCGTTTGTATTCTTATCTGAGATGTTCCTTTCGAGCTACATGCGGCGTCGAGAGCAGTCGAGCTGCCCGTGACCTCATCGCAAATAGCAGCAAAGAGACGCCAGGCTGTGCCCAGCTCCCAAGCAATACCGAAGACCGGAACATAAAGCTAACAAGAACGTCAACAGGAAATTCAATTGTCTCGGCCCCACTTGTCTGTATTCGTCTAGGTTTATGAAGAAGCAATAAATTGTTATTGTATGTTTGAGGAATGGTGCTACTCCTTTAGTGGAATAGTGTGATCAAAAAACAAAAAGGATTTTGTCAAGAGTTAGTCGACGTTTGTTCCACTGAAGACGCAAGACAGTCGAAGACCCTCGCAACGGTCGTAACTCCCTCCACTAAGTGGACTGCAGCTGTCGGTATAGACTGACCGTTTTGGGTCAACGATCCGTACTTCAACACCTGACCTGCTGCCCATGGAAAAATAAGCATTAATAGCTTGTTCTTGCCTCATTTACTCGCAGGTGGTAACTAGCCTGAAGACATACTACTCCTAATAGTTACAATTATTAGTGTATAAATGAAGTAAATACTTATGCAATATTTCAGCATAGAATCCTCAGTCACCAATAGAAATATCTGCACTTACATCCATAACACCCTGTATAAGACTGGACGTTGAGAGAGAGGTAGTGAAGAAGATCAAGAGCTTCGAGGTGGATGGAGATATTAAAGTCAACGGCAAAGATGGGAATGAGTCATTTTCTGCTGACAGTGATAGCTCAGGACGCCATCTATGTGCATTCCCCTCCCACACATATGGGTGAAGTGTGACGCCGCACACCAACAGCAGCGGATGCAGTGACGCCAGACGTGCTCACCAGAGTATGGGCTGGACATGAGCATCCCCTGGATGTTAGTCGCGCGCCAGGTGCCAGACACGTTGAACGAATGCGAAAGGTAAATTAAATCTTTGATCCTAAGCGGAATTCTAAAAAGGATCTGTACGCTGTATGCGCATGCGTGTAAGATACATACTTCTGTAAAATCGGATGGTTCTTTTGAAAATAAAAACTTTATAGTCCCTTGCGTAAGTTAAAATTTACCGCCAGTTCTTATCGTCATTCATCTACAAGATGTAGTGTTTGGATAGCGGATGAACGTTTTTTAAAACAGGCAGCAGAGGATCAAGTAGGTAAAAAGACGAGGGCAAGTAGAAATCCTTGAGTAACACAAGAGATATTGAATTTAGTCAATGAAAGGAGAAAATATAAAAATGCAATAAATGAAGCACGAGAAAGGAATACAAACGTCTAAAAAATGAGAGCGACAGGAAGTGCAAAATGGCTGAGCAGAAATGGCTGGAGAACAAATGTAAGGATGTAGAAGCATATGTCACTACGAGTAAGACAGATATTGCCTACAGAAAAATTAATGAGACTTCTTTAGAATAGAGAATCACCTGTATGAATATCAGGAGCTCAGATGGAAAACCACTCCTAAGCAAAGAAGGAAAAGCAGAAAGATGTAAGGAGTATATAGAGAGTCTATACAAGGGAGATGTGCTTGAGGGGAATATTATGAAAATGGAAGAGGACGTAGGGGAAGATGAAAAGGTATGATACTGAGTGAAGAATTCGACAAAGCACTAAAAGGCTTAAGTCGAAACAAGGCTCCGGGAGTAGACAACATTCCGTTAGAGCTACTGATAGCCTTGGGAGAGCCAGTCCTGACAAAACCGTTCCATCTGGTGAGCAATGTGTATGAGACAGGCGAAATACCGTCTGTGTTCAAAAAGAATGTAATAATCCCAATCCCAAAGAGAGCAGGTGCTAACATGTGTGAAAATTACCAAACTATCAGTTTAATAAGTCACGGCTGCAAATCCTTTACAAAAGAATGGAAAAATTGATAGAAGCCGACCTCGGGGAATATCAGTTTGGATTCTGGAGAAATGTAGGAATACGCGAGGCAAAACAGACCCTACGACTTCTCATAGAAGATAGGTTAAGGAAAGACAAATCTACGTTTATAGCATTTGTAGACTTATTGAAAGCTTTTAACAATGTTGACTGGAATATTCCCCTCCAAATTCTAAAAACGGTAGGGGTAAAACATAGGGAGTGAAAGGCTATTTACAGTTTGTACAGAATCAAGATGGCAGTTATAAAAAATTGAGGGGCACGAAAAGGAAGCAGTGGTTGAAAAGGGAGTGAGATAGGTTGTAACCTGTCCCCGATGTTATTCCATCTGTATACTGAGCAAGGAGCAAAGGAAACAAAAGAAAAGCTTGGAATAGGAATTAAAGTCCAGGGAGATTAAATAAACACTCTGACGTTTGCCGATGAAATTGTAATTCCGATAGAGACAGCAAAGGACCTGGAAGAGCAGTTGAACGAAATGGACAGTGTTTTGATAGGAGGATATAAGACGAACATCAACAAAAGCAAAACGAGTATTATGCACTGTAGTCGAATAAAGCAGGTGATCTAGATTAGGAAATGGGACACTTAAAGTAGTAAATGAGTTTTGCAAAACAACTGATGATGGCCGAAGTAGGAAGGATATGAAATGTAGACTGACAATGGCAAGGGAAGCGTTTCTGAAGAAGAGAAATTTGTTAGCATCGAGTATAGATCTAAGTGTCGCGAAGTCCTTTCTGAAAGTATTTGTATGGAGTGTAGCCATGTATGGAAATGAAATATTGACGATAAATAGTTTAGACAAGAAGAGAATAGAACTTTTTGAAATATGGTGCTATAGAAGAATGCTGAAGATTACTTGGGTCGGAGGTACTGAATAGAACTGGGAAGAAGAGAATTTTGTGGTACTGCCTGACTAAACGAAGGGATCGGTCGTTAAGACACATTCTGAGGCATCAAGGCACCACCAATTTAGTACTGGAGGGAAGTGTGGGGAGTTAAAATAGTAGAGGGGGACCAAGAGATGAATACGGTAAGCAGATGCAGAGGGATTTACGTTGCATAGTTACTCGGAGATAAAGAGGCTTGCACAAGAAAGAGTAGCATGGAGAGCTACATCAAACCAGTCTCAGGACTGAAGACCACAACAACAAACGACATTAATATATTCAGGTGCGTTTCATCTCAGAGGCAAATGAAAAAAAAGATGTTTTATTGAAAGTGCTTGATGCATCCTGCAGAAATCTAGCTCAACATACGCTACATATAACGTACTTTCATTACGTTTCTGTCACTGCGTTTTCGAAGAAATCGATGATTTAAGCTCTTCGTAGTCCTATGAGGTATACTGCTAGAAACGACGTAAACAATTATTCTCATATACGCCAAAAAAAGTAAACAAGTGTTTGCAGCATCGTACTTAATGATTAAAGGATACTGACGTGAGGTAGGGTGGATTTCTTACTAGATATAGTCCATCGTCACTCCCTAGCCGAGACAGGAAGCAGTTTTGCAGTCTATCCAGAAACACGTGTCTCGTAATGGTTTGTGAAGAAAAATACGCTCTAAACTACAAATTGTTGTATCGCGGGTAGTACGTGTCCTTTTGGCGTGTGGTAGAGCTGTAGGGTAGAGTGGGCTTTTCTTGTGCCGCAGACGTGCGCCTTGCGTCTTATTACTTCCGCATTGCTGTAAGTAGAGGAAATCAGCTGTCACATATTCTACAATGGAGAATGTAGTCTATTCTCGTACTATTTTTCTCAACCCAGCTATGTTTGCTGTTTTAATTTATTTGCTATCGATTTCGAAGCAGCTTCATCTTCAGGTAACCAAAAGACTGGTAATCTTGCAAGTGACACAGCAGCACCTTTTTTTAGGGCAAGGAGGACGGAAAGAAATCAGGTTTTGAGAGAAATTGGGATTGAAACAAATCTTAATTTGAGAAAGAATTCGAACAACGTAATTATGGCATACTGCATCAGCACAAACAGCTGTTTAAAATCTTTCAGCAATCGGCAGAAATTTTACTTCAACCCAATTTTTCCTCAGTCAGTGTGAAATTCTAGCCGTTTTATTGCAACAAAATATTAGAGGACTAAGAAGTAAAATTAATGAACTACTTATTTGCTTTAATAAATTAGAGCCATCAAACTCAGTTTACATTGTCGGTCTCTCTTTATATTATCTGACCCCCGCTGATGTAGATGTGGTAAGTTTTGTGGCGGCGTTCGTAGCGACAAGCAATTCGCTGTAGAAACGGCTTACGAAGTCACCGCCACACTTTTAATAGCGGGCCGACCGGTCCGCTGGAACAGTGAACAGAAAGATGAAAACCCAAACACTCTGATTAAATAAAAGTCGGTACTTATCTTTATTAACGAAGATACAGAAACACAGTAGTGAACTCCGTGTCTACAGAAATCTGTCTAGTTCGAGTCGGAGCGGCTAGGTCAGCGTCGGCTGACGACAAACAACTACTCTGCTGCGATGAACACACAACTGACTAGCAAGTACACAATTCGGTGGCGAGTATACAACTGAGCGGCGAATACAGAACTGTCCTAGCGCTCGCGACTCCAGCGCTTAAGAAACCAGAAGCCAGCGGTGGCGCGCGCAGACTTGCGGCGATTTCCTGTCTCGCTGGCGCTGCTTATGCGGACGGCGTCCGGACTTTGATGCTGCCAACCTTTTGGCAGCGGGCTCGGGTGGCATTACTGGCTAGGATATAACAGTAAGAGTTACAACATTTAGGTTAGCATCTCACTTTTGTAGAGCAGGAATGAAGAAAGGAGAAGCTGCTACATTCATCAGGAACTGTAGTAAATTTATGAACATAGGCATTCATAAATTTTGCATAGAGTAACATATGGAAGCATGTGGAACAGAAGTAGAATTCCATGATAAATCTTTCATAATAGTAAGTGTATACTGGGCACTTTCAGATAACTTCAGTCTATTCCTAAATCACCTTAAAGCTCCACTGGCCTATTAAACACCAAAAAGCAAAGAAATATTTGTTACTGGTGACTGTAATGTAAGTTTCCTTAAAAACTCCATCAGTAAGAATTTAGCATAGTCAGTAACATTACCATTCAACTTAATTCCTACAGTAAACTTTCCAATAAGAGTAACTAATTTCTCACAAACAGATATTGATAATACCTTAATAGGAAGGTCTAACGGACAAAATCATATTACAAAACCAATAGACAATTGCCTCCCAGATCATAACATGCAGATTTTTGGTAAATGTTAATACTGAACAGGATACAAATCAATTAAATCTGAATTCAAGAAGGTAGATAGCAAGCCAAAAAAGATTATTTTATGATACTCCCTAAAACCATAGAGTGGTGCATATAGTCGTCAGCAAACGACTGAAAAATACAACACTTTTATTAATAAATCATTATGTAAACTGAATACTGTTTTCTCCCTAAACTGACCTAGGTTAGACCAAACCGAGCGACGTTGCGCAGTGGTTAGCACATCGGACTCGCATTTGGGAGGAAGCCGGGATGATTCCTGTGAAAGGGCAAGACCGATTTCCTTCCTCATCCTTCACACAATCCGAGCTTGTTCTCCGTCTATAATGACCTCGATGTCGACGGGACGTTAAACCTAGTGTTCTTTCTTTCTCTTTGATTACACCAAAGTCTACAAAGAAGGCATGGATTACTCAAAGAGTAAAGGCATTGTGTAAAACAGAAAGGAAAAAGTATCTGTCAGCCAGAAACAGCTCTGTTGCTGGCTCTCTAGCTCGTTACAAGACATAACGCAAAATATTAAGGATGGTAATACAGACATCAAAGCAAATACATTATGAGAAAAAGATAACTACGTCACATAATAAAATGAAGACTTTACGGTATTCAGCGAAGCAGATTGCATTAAGAGTAAATGATACTTTAGAAACAGAGGTGTGCAGTGTTGCAAAACGTTTTAATAAGCGTTCCATAACTGTTACTGAAAAGATAGGGTTGTCAGGTTCAGTATGTGCTACTATGGAATATCTCACTGCCAGACCAGTCATGACAAACAACTTCAGTAATATGAATATGACCCTTACCACAGCAGTAGAAGTAATGTCCATCACAAAATCTTTAAAATCCGAAAACTCTAAAGGTTTTAATAAAATATAAACAAAGTTAATTAAAGAGTGTGCATTTTAGTTTAGTAACATACTAAGTTGTCTGTGTAACCAGTAATTTGTCTGTGGAATGGTTCCTGAATGATTTAAACATGCTGAAGTTAAGACTGTTTGGAAAGGAGGGAGCAAAGAAATACCGTCAAATTTCCATCCAACTTCACTTTTGCCAACATTCTCGAAAATTTTAGAACAGATAATGTACACTCATCTTCTTAACTATCTGATAACAAATAATATATTGGAAAAGGCACAATTTGGATTTCTAAAGGATTCTAATCATAATGGAACTGTACCACAGGGAATTCTGTTCATAATGGTTCATCTTCTGTTTAACGAACTCTCCGACTACATTCATTTTCCAATTTTTTTTCTTTGTTTCTTCGAACACTACTTATCTTCTGTTCTTGGAGGGAGCTTTCGGAATCAAAAATGGTTCAAATGGCTCTGAGCACTATGGGACTTAACTTCTGAGGTCATCAGTCCCCTAGAACTTAGAACTACTTAAACCTGACTAATCTAAGGACATCACACACATCCATGCCCGAGGCAGGATTCGAACCTGCGACCGTAGCTGTCGCGCGGTTCCACACTGTAGCAATAGAACCGCTCGGTCACCCCGGCCGGCCTTTCGGAATCAATATGTTGTTTGAAGACATTTGTTTTAAATTTCATTCCTCTCTTTATTATTTTTTCGATCATATTTTGGAAAACCAGTTCTTTGATTTTTTAACTTTTAAGAATGTTAATTATCCTGTAACGTCGCAAATGTTTCTTTCGTCAGTAACCGGCAAATAGTTATGTATTTAGCATTATTGAATCACCAAAACTTCATTACAAAATTATTTATCTGAGTATACATTTGTTTACGTCCTAAATGTAATTTTCTTAGTAAATGTTAACTCAGACTTACTGCGAAAACACATCACTGACTCTTTGCATCAATGAGTTGTGATATCTTGTGTAGTTTAGTAGAAGGAGTCTTTGCACACAGGTAATCGTGAATGAATGTGTGAAGGAAGGGCTGGGACATGCCTGTGTGCAAGACGAAGTGAAATTAATCTTGTGCATTGAGGGCGGTCAAAACCGTATGTGAAACACGTTTTCAGTAACTTGCCGGAAGCCATAAAATGTCAGACTACGAGTGAAGTTCAATTTAAGAGGGGCGTAGAGGTTTTATTGGTGGCCAGATCCTTCTAGTCCGATGTATTTGTTAGCATGACCAACTGATTTCAGATCAGTAAGGCAATCACTGTAAAGAGGTCTGGTAACATGATTTTTGTATTTGATTATGCATGGCTACAATAGCCTAACAGATATGAAGTGGACTGCAGTGTACTGAACATTTACAAGTTATGTGACAAGTTATCTACTAACATTTAAATGAAAATATATTTAAGGTTGTAAAATCCCAGAAAAAATTTGTAAAATGTCAATATTTAAATGTTAACGAGAATAGAACCTAGTGTAACCTCCCCACAAATAAAATAATTTATTGACAATGACAAATAAATGAGAACTAGCAATCTGAGCCATGTGTAAGCTCCCCACAAAAATGAAAGTCAATTCAATAAAAAATGAAATCTCAGTGACAATGAAAATGCAAATAGACCGAAATGTCGATCTTAGGCCCTGTTCTTACCTCAGTAAAATTGCATCTGCTCTTATTTTTCGCCATAGCTTAGAGGAAATGCATCGCAAAAATTCTTTGAATTTAAGTAAATTTTTTCTTTAAGGAAATGCATGGAAAATTTTCTTTCAATAAAATGTTTGTTTTGTTAAAATGCTTGGTTTGAAAACAAAATTATTATTGGGGCGATTCTTGAACAAATTAATTACACTTAAGATGCATTACATTATCTGATGAGCGCAATGCTGCTTCATTACCTTATTTAAAAAATATACCTCGTCCTGAATCTTGACCAGAGGCCCATGTTGACGCCCGCCGACTCCTCACACACAACTCCGACTGTCTCTCGCGCGCTACTACATGCTCTCGCGACTCGTTGCGTACAACTGAACTCTCTCGCAACCGCAACTGCCGACTCCCTAAATGCAACTGAACTCTCGCGCGGTCAAGCGCAGACTAGCAACGATAAATAACTCTCTGGTCAGAGATTCTGTCATACCTCGCCATCGCTGTACTAAATACATACGCGTTTCATAACCCTCCACTGGAGGGGCAAAAATTTGGCAGCGATGGTGAGTCATTTGGACTTGCCATCAGCAACAAATTTTTTCTTAACTAATTACCCTTTACAATTCACAGAATATTCAGATGTAGAACATGAATTAAATGTAGTGCTCATGCACCGAATACAAAGCATTTCAGACAATGACAAAAAAATATATACAATGAGTACAGAACGTATCAGCAAATCAGAAAAATGTGTATACAGATCATATTGATAAATGAAAAAGTGCACACTGACGTTCAGCACAAAACATATTAACACATGACATAAATGCACATGCACTGAAAAGTTCTTCAACGTTTTCACAACAACTAAATGTAATGGCAAAAATTCATCAAATCACAAAACGTATATACAATATAAATAACAAGAGTGCACATATACTGTACTTCAGAATATATCAACAAATCGAAAAAAATGTCTTTAGCAGTTTCACAACAAATAAACATAATGACAAAAAATCATGTTGACAAGTGACATAAGTGTACTTGCACTGGAGTTCAGCAAATCGAAAAAATTTATAGGCCATGAATATAAATGATGTTAGCAAAAAATGATTTTCACTATGTTACAAGACTTAGGATAGGAAAGGGAAGGATTGCATCATGGTTGTAGCACTTTAGGTTACACACAGCTGCACTGAAAGTCCATATCTTTCCACAGATGTACAACACCAAGTGAGACAATTTGAAGTTCTTTTCCCATTAGTATTCATCAGCGTAGCCAAGACACTGAAATGTCGTAGTAATTTTCCATATTATCATTTCGGCAGTACATCAAGTACACCAAACAGTGGGACCATAATAACGTCTCCATCACTCACGGTGGTGGACAGCATGTCGTGTCAACACCACACTCTTACAAGGCACACCAACGTAGAATTAGTGCAAAAACCAAATATAGTGCTCCATGATCAGGATGTACAGGACAAATGGATATTGCAGTAATTCAGGGTAGTGAGGTCAGAAGGTGAAGGGCATTAAGTCACATACTAGTCTTCATTGAGAATTACATTAGTCTAACAGCTGATTTAAGTAATTGGTGGCACTCATCACCCAGTTACGGAACATTTCTGTACCATGTATGAAGTATTACAGAATAATGTTCATAAATCATCTGATTACAGTCAATATTGGCACTTATCAGCCAGTTATAAACCATCAGAAGTCATCATTGAAAAGGAGAGTCAGTTAATGGCATAGCATTAACATAATTCATTTAGTTATACTAATTATTGGCACTCATTGGCCAGCAAGTATTGAATAGTACAAAACATTTTTAATTATTGGCAGTCATTGGCCAGTTACAAAACATGAGAAGTCATCATTGAAAACAGGAGCTAATGAATGGCATAGTATTAATATAATTCATTTAGTTGTACTAATTATTGGCACTCATTGGCGAGCTACAAAACATCAAAAGTCATCATTGAAAACAGGAGCTAATGAATGGTATAGTATTAACATAATTCATTTAGTTACACTAATTATTGGCACTCAGTGGCCAGTTACAAAACATCAAAAGTCATCATTGAAAGCAGGAGCTAATGAATGGTATAGTATTAACATAACTCATTTGGTTACACTAATTATTGGCACTCAGTGGCCAGCAAGTATTGAATAGTACAAAACATTGTTCATCCTTCAGTATTATTCAGAACTCTCTTAAATGGATAGAATTATTTGGAACTGGTGATATACACCTTTTTTTTGTTGTTGTTAGCAACGCATTGCTTTGGGTAATTATAAGGGAAAGCAAGAAGAGAAAAAGAAAAAAAAATGCTTCTGGGTTGTTTCTGTAAATGAAAAATGTGTAACGTCATTCGTCATGCATCAGCTGTAGCAAGGTTGTGACACAACTGGGTAAAAAAAATGCAAGTACTAGTATAGGTTTAATAAGTAACAAGTTTAGTAAGTATCATGAAAGGCTTCTCCTGGAAAAAATACAAAATGGATTATTGGGCTGAAAGAAGAAACGCATACTATGCTGAAAAGTAGTGAACTTCGAATTAACAGGTAGTGAAATGTGTATAAAAAATGTGTTCCATAGCTGTCCTTTCCAAAACCTTC
The DNA here is from genome assembly GCF_021461385.2 of Schistocerca piceifrons. Taxonomy (NCBI): domain Eukaryota; kingdom Metazoa; phylum Arthropoda; class Insecta; order Orthoptera; family Acrididae; genus Schistocerca; species Schistocerca piceifrons. Next base: position 559,954,253 of record NC_060139.1, read on the forward strand.
AGTCATCATACCATACGATATAAAACATACTGTCAAAACAAACTGCAACAAATACTTAAATAACTACATAGCATAAATACATAAACTTCAACATCATCCTCATCTGTAAAGAAAAAAACTTCATTATCCATATTATCATAACTTCATTATTATCATCACCTGTAAAGAAAAACTTCATTATTCATAGTAGCATATTCTTCATCATAACTCTTCATCAGCATTCATTATCATCTGCAAAAAATCACTTCATTACTCATTACACAACTATTCCTTATCTCTAGCATATTTCATCACTAAAACTAAGATGTGTAGTGCTGTCTGACAGCCTGCATCAATCGCCTTGTATTCTGAAAGAAAAAATTAGTTAAGACTGCTATTCTACGATGTGTATTGTATATTCTTGTTAATGCTTGTTAATTCTGATCCATTTACTCTTCCTCATAAGGTTTTTGTATCTTCTTTCGTCTACTCCGTAGTTGAAATTCCCGTTTCTGTTTAATTTATTTCCTTCACGCATCATTTCTTTCTGAAATTGATGAACAAAGATTAATGTCTTGCATTTAAATCATATACCCACTAAATAATGACTGGTTTATGGTGACATAATTAAGCATACAGCATAACATGACAGAAAACGTAATATGTCAAAAGAATAGACAGTGTTCAAAGGCAAAAATGTACAGAGAATATCACAATGCAGCAGCAAAAAAAGAAAAATGTAAAACAGTCACGATGTTGAGATATCATAGGGCAAAAAATGTCAAAGTCAACTGGTGTGTGTTATACCTTAACTATTTCACAGTGCATACAAACAAAACATGAAAACAGCCGGCCGAAGTGGCCGTGCGGTTAAAGGCGCTGCAGTCTGGAACCGCAAGACCGCTACGGTCGCAGGTTCGAATCCTGCCTCGGGCATGGATGTTTGTGATGTCCTTAGGTTAGTTAGGTTTAACTAGTTCTAAGTTCTAGGGGACTAATGACCTCAGCAGTTGAGTCCCATAGTGCTCAGAGCCATTTGAAAACATGAAAACAATTGTACATACATAAGAAAGTCAAAATGTGACGTTCATTATGTTCAGCTTGTATGTAGTGTAGTTAATAGAGGCGAGAATTAAAGACTTTAATGGAGACAGAATTTGATAAAATTAATACGTGACTACATAGAATTGCATAATTATTCATAAAATACGTAAGTTTGTCTGGAAAAATATGCACGGTCTGATGTGTAACGACAAGAAGAGCGACCTGCTAACCTTACCTTGCTGGGCACTTGCCAAGAAAAAATACGATAGTCATCAATAATTAATCACGTGAATATAGTTGTATCAGTGGTCATAAGTGGCATCATAGCACGTTAAATTATAAAGTGGTTTCATTCAATAAAGGGTTTAATGTTCGACACATGGTGGTTGCCCTTACTTTTCCTGGTTCTCAAAGTTTCGACGTGTACAACATTGGGGTGAGGAATGCTGCGAATCCGATATGGACCTGCGTATAAAAGTTCAAATTTACTGCACTTACCTTTTATTCTGCTGGATAAATAGTGTGTACGTACTAATATCTTCTGTCTTATGTGAAAGTCACGGCGTGTACAAACCTGTTTTTGCTGTCTTCTTCGGCGCTCTGCGGCACGTTTGATGTTGTTTAGCGCAATGTTAATTATTTCATGATGTCTAATCGACGAGATGTAGGAAAGTGTACTAATTCTTTAATTTTGTTAGGTGGTTCAGCATTTTCAGTATAACAGACGGAGATAGCATAGTGGATTCATTTGGAATGGAATTAATTACATCTTGGAATGAGAATATGTGTGTGTCCCAATCAATATGTCTTTTGTGGCAGTACATTCTACGCAGTTTACCAATTTCTTTCATTAATCGTTCACAGGGGTTCGAAGAAGCATGGTACTTGGATATACAGATCGGAGAAATGTTTCTAGCTGGTAACATGCGTGTCCATATAGCAGAACGAAATTGTGATCCATTGTCAGAAATTATTTTCATCACATGCCCTACATGAAATAGAAAATGTTTTACAAATGCTTTCGAAACAGTTTTAGCAGTAGCTTTGCGTAACGGAGTGAAAGTAACAAATTTTGAAGTGAGTTCAACAGCGACAAAGATGTAGCAAAAGCCTCTATTAGTTCTGGGAATCGGACCAAAAATGTCTACTGCGGCCATATGTCTTAATTTAACAGGTATAATGGGATATAATGGGGGAATATGTGAAGTGGTGTCTGACTTAGCTTTCTGGCAAATTTTACATGACGCTAAAACTCGTCGTATACGTTTCTCCATGTTGACAAAATAACAGTTCTGTCTCAGTATAAGAAAACATTTTCTGGCTCCGTAATGTGCATAACTTAAATGAGTGTACCAGATTAATTTGTTAACCAGTTCGTCAGGAATGCATAACAACCAATTGTTGCTGTCAGAATGAGAACGGCGAAATAGAATGTCATTGCTTACAGGGTAATGGTTTCTAATGGTAACATTATTCCTATCTTGCCACAGGTGTTTAATTTCTTTCCATACGTTGTCTTTACTCTGCTTTTGTGCTATGTCTTGTAATGACGACGAAATAAAATTTTCAAATGCAACTTGCTTTGCAGAAGTTGGTTGCTACGTCTTGCTGATTGTTGCTGAGAGAACGAGATAGTGCGTCTGCTGTAACATTTTGTGTGCCGGGAATATGAACAACTGTAAAATTAAATTCCTGTAAATAAAGCTTCCATCTGCTTAATCTGTCATGAGTGAATTTAGCCGAAAGTAAGAATTGTATAGCTCTATGGTCTGTGTAGACGGTGGTACGTCTGCCATAAAGAAAGTGCCGAAATCTCGTAAAAGCCCATACAACACTATAATGTTTCCAATTCTGTAACGGAATAATTTCGTTCAGCAGGTGACAGAATGCGACTTGCAAAGGCGATGTTTTTAATTACTGTAGTGCCATCTTCTTCAATTTCCTGGAAAATATGTACGCCTAAAGCGGTGTTAGAACTGTCGGTGGCAATAGAAAAATTTCTGGTAAGATCTGGGTGCGATAAAAGCGGAGCATTCAACAAGGCTTCTTTCAGGTTCATGAATTCAGAATGTGCTTGCTTATCCCGTGACCAAATAGTGTTTTTATCTGTTAATTGGCATAATCTAGGTGTGTCTAAAGCAGAGTGATGAATAAATTTAGGAAAAAAGTTAATTAAGCCCAAAAAACTGCGTAATTGCTTCTTCGTTGTAGGAACAGTAATGTCACGTAGAGCTTGAAGTTTTTCCGGATCAGGCGCAATGCCTTCTGCTGAAATTACGTGTCCAAGAAATTTTATGGAAGTTTTGCCAAAATGCGATTTACTGAGATTAACTGTGAGTCCTTGTGCATGAAAAGTTTGTAACAGTCGTTCTAGAATCAGATTGTGTTCAGTCCAGTTAGCTTCTTCAATAAGAATGTCGTCTACGTACGTCGTGATTCTGTCTTTAAGTTTTGTCGGAAGAATTGTGTTCAAACCGCGAATAAAAGCTGCAGAAGAAATAGTCAAACCGAATGGTAATTTGCAAAATTGATAACAGTCGCCAAAACAGAGAAAAGCTGTGTACTTTCTGCAATTCGGATGAAGCTGAATTTGCCAAAATCCCGATTTCAAATCTAGTGTAGAATAAATAGCAATACCATGAAATTTTTGTAGAAGTTCTTCTAGTGTCTGTGGTCGATCGGTTTCATTAATAATAATGTCATTAATGTGACGTGAATCAAGTACGAGGCTAAGTGAGCCATCTTTTTTCTTAACAATATGTAGCGGGTTTATGTACGACTAACTGCTGGTTCTATACTTCCTTGGTCAAGCATATCCCGCAATTCTTTCTTAACTTGTTCTCTATGGATATACGGAATGGGATAATGCTTTGCTTTAAATGTATCGTGCTGTTTGACTTGAAATTCATACATAAATCCGGACATAGTACCAGGAATGTTGTCAAAAACTGGAGCTTGCTGTAAAAGAATTTTGCGTAGTTGCGTGCATTCGTCGCCTGTATTTGCACTGCTTTGTTTAACTTTATAAGAAATCATTTGCATTACGTCGTACTCAGCTTCGTCTGGAGTGTTATAGTTATGTACGTACGTATCAGTAAACAATGTGGAATTACAGTATGTTACGTGTTGCGGAAATGACCTCTGTACGATTAATTGTTTGTTCTTCCGCAGATAAAGTTTGCTGAAATTCTAAAGTCAAATGCTCATTTTCATCCTTCAACATTAAATAGGAATTTTGAAAATCAGTAACTGTGTCGTGTTGTACAAGAAAATTAGTACCTAAAATAACGTCTGTTGTCAATAAAGGAACAATCCAAAAATTTGAGTGAAAAGTATGACCTGCAATAAAAAATGATAAATGCGTCTGTAATTTAACGTCTACACCTTTACTCGATACTGCTCCTTTCACTTTCGTTTTGCCTAAAGGTAATGTAGGATATGTATTCTCTTTGTTACACTCGTTAAAAGTTTCTTCATTTATAACTGACATAGGTGATCCAGAATCGATTACTGCTGAAAATTTCGAAGATTCAATTTTAATTTCGATAACAGGATGTGAAATGGTTTTTTGAACAACTGGTCTTTCTTGCAAAAGAGTGTCTCTGATATCGTCAAAAGTAATTACATTTTCGTGAACAACATTTTGCGTGTCAAAAGTAGTGCTTGTGTTACTGGGAGATACGACCTGTACAGTATCTTGGCAAATTCTATCTGACGTGTTACTATTTTCAGGAGGATGCTGTGGCATTTCTACTATTTGAACAGTTCTATTACTTCTTCCAGACGTGTTACGCTCTGGATGATACCTACTGTCGGGTTCATTCATGAGAATATGTTCTTGTGGATAATTTTGCTGTTGGTATGACCGATTGTTGTTAGATGTATGCTGAAAATTGTCCTCATTATTTTTACGTCTGTCGTAATAGTCATTCCTATACGGTGCATTGCGATAGGAATTGAAATATTGTGTTTTCTGTACGTAGTTGTTCCTTTGCTGCCGTGCGTTACTATTTGTTGTACCAGGGACTATACGTCCACGCGGCGAAACATTAAAGTTAGGTTGACCTTGTGCATTACATTGTTGGTTAGGTATGCTAACCGGCTGCCTTTGATGCTGTTGCGGAGAAAAACGTCTATCGTTACTAAAATGTGGTTATTCTTGCTGGTAATTGTCTCGATACTGATAATCAAAATTTTGTCTGCTACCAAAGTTCTGTTGGTTGTCGTTCCTAAAGCGTCTGTTACCTTTGCTATTGAAATTAGGTGATTGACTGTAATTACTGTAAGTCCGTTGGCCTTGGTTGTTATGTGAAAATTTCTGTTTACGAAGGAATAATCTGATTGCTGCACTTCTAAAAGCTGCAGCAGATCCCTGAATGCCGAAATGTTTTCTTTTTGCTGACCCGTTAAAAGTGACACTCTTAATGATCGTGGCAATTTAGAAATGCATAATTGAATTAGTGCAGATTCACTATATGGTTCACTTAAGTACTGGTTTTGTTGGACCATATGCTCAAAAAATTGCGTCACACTGGGAAAATTGGAGTTCTCATAATTTGGCAAACTAATTAGTTGATCTTTAATTCCGCGCTGTGTCGTCTTCGACCAGTACGCTGACAGAAAAGCATTCTGAAATTCTTCTACCGAGTAACATTGCCTCGCGATCGGTCTCATACGAGTTGCCGGCTCGCCTTCCAAAAAACTGCAAATAAATTCAAGTTTGTGCGTTACGAGCCAAGTCGGTGGAAAAGCAAAGCTAAATTGTTGTATCCAATCCAGGGGGTGAATCTGTGTTCTATCGTTTTTAAAATACACTAAGCAGATTCAGAAGGATGTAGGTTGCAGTAGGTACTGGGAGATGAAAAAGCTTGCACAGGATAGAGTAGCATGGAGAGCTGCATCAAACCAGTCTCAGGACTGAAGACCACAACAACAACAACATCGTTTTTAAATACTTTAAATTTTCTCACTGACAGAAAATGTTTGTAATCAAAATTATCGTCTCTGTATGACGGAACAGGTTCATGATTGTATGAGAATCTATTGAACTGTGGTTGTTCGGAATCTAAGTCCCGTACTCTCTGTTGATTACCTAAATTATACGCGCTGCGTGAGTCTGACAAATGTTCGCAAAGTGGCGTCTGCTGTGATGTGTTATTAAATGAAATATTTTTCATCTCTGTTACTTCTTGCTGTAAACATGACAATTTTCTACGCAACGTGTTATTAGACGAATCGATCTCATTAATTGTCTGCTGTAGATTTTGAAATTCAGGTGTTTGATTAAATGAAACCGGTGAGGTATCGTCTGATTTGCTGTCATTATTACTTTTAATAACATCAATACGACTGGCCAATTCATCACATTTTTCAGTCAGTATTTTACCTGATCATCGGTTTTAGTATCAGAGGCATTAATCTGTTTTTGCAATTTACGTGTAGTTTCGTTCAGTTTTTTAACGTCAGCTTTGACGACATCGGAATCCTGTGTTAGTTCTAATTGTTCGAGTCTGTCGGTCACTGTTAGAAAATCTGTTGTGTATGTGTCTGTTTTCGATTTAAGATCGGAAATTTCGTCACGTAATTCTGTGTTCGACTGTTTGATGGTATTAATTTCGTCGGACACTGTAGCAATATTGTTGTCTACGTATGTCTTTGCTTTCGCGAACAATTTACGTTTGTCTTGCTGTCTCTGTGCAGTGATTGTTTCCATGACTTGACGTTTTACTTTATTTTGATCCTGAATAAATTTGCGGAAACGCATATCACTGTTTTGTATGTGGTGATTAAAACGTTCGTCAATCTGAGTGTTTTGTTGGTCGAATTTCGCGTCAATCTTTTCATCCATTGTGCGCGAAAGTTCTGCTGTCATTGCTTTAAACTCGTCGCGTAATTGTGTAGCTTTTTCAGAGCATTGTTTAGCGACTCCGCTAATTTTGTCTCTAAGTGTTTCTGTTGCAGCTGTTTGCATTTCCCTTAATTCCTGAGCAACAGACCTAATTTCTTCGCTACTTTTTCTTGAACAAGCCTCAATTTTCTCGCGTAACTGTTCCTTAGTATCATGACACTACGCGGCAACGACTGTAATCTGCTCGCTAAGCTGTCTAGAATTGTTGTCTAATTTTTCATTAAGGCTATCATGTTTTTCATTAAGCTGTTTGATCTGTTCACTAAGCTCTCTGGAATTGTTGTCTAATTTTTCATTAAGCTTGTCTTGTTTTTCACTCTGTTGTCTGAAATTTTCTTTAAATTGTTTGTTATCTTCATTAAGGTTGTCTAATTTTTTATTAAAGTGTTGTTTGAGATTTTCACTCTGTTGTTGTAGCAATTTTGCCATAATTTGTTCCAAGTCAAAATTAGCATTTCTATTCTCTGTGCTGTTTAGTGCCGTACCTGCGATTGTCGCGTTCTGTGTGACCATTTGGTGATTCTGTAATTTACAAAATTGTTTGCCAGTCAAATGTACACTGTCGGTCACTATTTCGGAATTAAATAAATCCGTCCTACTTTGTGTATCCTGTTCATTTTCATTAGACAAATTTGTCTGTTCATCACGTGAATTTAGTAAACCGGTTGTGTTAAGCTGGGCAGCGCTCATTACAATAGAGCGTCCCGCGTCATCAATTGTCGTCAGATTAATAGAGGACATAACTGAGTTCATTTGTTCATCATTAAGACAAAAGTCATCATTAGTGGTTGGAACGCACTGATTGTCGGTGAACGCAGGATTGTCATCATTACACTGCGTGTCACAAGTACTATCGGTGAAGTTGTTTAACTCGGTTATTTCGTTCAAAATACCTCGCGATACACTATTCACAGTCTTTCGCGGCATTTTTACAATAGTCACAATTATTCACAAATGAAATAAGCACAATGCAAAAAGCAACAAACAAAAATACAACAGAGCAACGAATTACCGATGATCTGAGGAAAGAAAGTCACAAAATTAGTAAAAGCGTTGCGCCAAATGCTAATTATATTAAGTAAATAAGAGCAGATATCTGGCTACGTTTCAGAAGATTCTCAACGAAATACGATCCTGGACCGGATGTCGCCAAGTGTAACCTCCCCGGAGAATTTTGAAAAGACAATAATTAAATGTAAATAGGAATAAAGCCAAGTGTAACCTACCCAGAGAAATTTGAAAGACAATATTTAAATGTTAACGAGAATAGAACCTAGTGTAACTGTGGTGTCACCGCCAGACACCACACTTGCTAGGTGGTAGCTTAAATCGGCCGCGGTCCATGTAGTACATGTCGGACCCGCGTGTCGCCACTGTGATCGCAGACCTAGCGCCACCACCTAGGCAGGTCTCGTGATACGAGAGTGGACTCGCCCCAGTTGTACGAGAACCTAGCTACCGCCCAGTTGTACGAGAACCTAGCTACCGCCCAGTTGTACGAGATCCTAGCTACCGCCCAGTTGTACGAGATCCTAGATACCGACCAGATGTACGAAGCCTTTCTCTCTCATTAGCCGAGAGACAGAATAGCCATCAGCTAAGTTAATGGCTACAACTGGCAAGGCGCCATTTGTATCAGTGCCTATAGCTTACGAGTATTCAAGAGAGATGTATTCCAAGGACTAATAAAAAGATAAGTAATAAGCATCTACATACTTTCTTCTTATTCATTTACAAGTTCTCATGTTCCAGACTTCACGCCCGTCTGCTTTAGCCGTGCGTGCCCTATCGGCTACAGCGTTAGTCTAGAGTTCATTTTCAGCCATCTCAACTTCGCGGTGTCGGCCCAGCTACCGACACAACATTTATTGGCGACGAGCAAAAGAGTTTGTATTAATTCGTTTGCAACATTGGCGACGATTTAAAGTGTTTTCTGATTGCTTACATTTACTTGTGTCATGGCTTCGCCACATTCTCCAGATGTACTGTCCGAGTTTTATCGCTTGCAGAATCAGCAGACGCAGGCGTTACTGGATGCCCTTGGACAGCTCGTCCAGGGTCAACGTACCATTCAAACCGATGCGGCCGCCGCCGCTTCTTCGCTACCGCTGCCACTAAACGCTGTTGCACCTCCCTTTCGACCATACGTGGCAGCCGATGAGACGTGGCAAGAGTGGTCTCGCCAGTTCAACTTCCACCTTGCTGCCTACAGAATTCAAGGTAATGAGCGGCAGCCGTTTTTGCTTTCTTGTGTCGGTGTGTCCACATACCGTGTGATAGTGAAATTGTTTCCCCGACGAGACGTAGCAACTCTGTCCTACGAGGAAATTGTGTCTGCATTAGATGCCTATTTCAAAGAAACAGTTAATGTGGTTGCAAAACGGTATACGTTCTTTCGTACAAAACGTACGGCCGGTCAAACTAATAGGGAGTGGGTAGCAACATTGCAAGGACTTACTAGGGACTGTGCCTTTGAATGTGACTGTGGTCTTTCTTATTCAGATACAATGGTGCGTGATGCAATTGCACAGAACGTTTCTGATGTTCGCATACGGGAGCAAATTTTGAAACTAGTTAATCCCTCCCTTCAACAAGTGATAGACATATTGGATAGACAGGACACACTTGACTGTGCTCAGGAATCTTTTGAAACTTCGCCAGCCGTGTGTAACATTAACCGGCCCGCTGGACGCGCTGCGCGGCCCGGTAACCGGGCCTCGCGCACGGACGCACAGCTGCCGCCGCGTGCTAAGCCACGTGTGCCGCGCCAGCCCACAAATGTAGTGAAATCGTGCCCGCGGTGTGCTACTAGACATTCGCGTGAACATTGCCCGTCACGCCAAGCTATTTGCTTTTTCTGCAATAAGAAAGGACATGTTCAAAGTGTTTGCCAGAAAAAGCTCAGATCAGACAATCACAATCATTCCAGGCCCTTTGCTTCGCGCCGGAATCGAACCAAGGACACTCAGGCTCGTGGACCTTCGCCTATGGACATTCATGTCGTTAATTCCGCTTCGTCCAGTGACACTTTCTCTAACAGTAACTGTGATCGTCCCACAAAAACTGTGCGTCGACATCGCCGGAAATCACGTCAATTAGCAAGTGATTCTGTACCAGTGTCTGTTCCAATTGCACAAAACAGTCGCTCTTGTCGTCAGCAGGACAATAAACTTTTTGTGGACTTAGACTTTGAAGGCAAAGTGATACCATTCCAGCTCGATACCGGAGCTGCAGTTTCATTGCTCAATCACGACACGTACAAACAACTGGGCAAACCTCCGTTGCGTTCCGCAAATGTTAAGCTAACTACATATTCCGGACAGAAAATTCCTGTGTTAGGACAGTGCAGCCTTCTTGCAACATACAAGGGACAAACAAAACTTGTGTCATTTTACGTTCTTCGTTCTTCTTCTGCAGTGAACTTGTTTGGTCTAGATTTATTTCAGTTGTTTAACATGTCTATTGTAAATCAGGTCCTATCCGTGAATCAGACTGTGCCTTCAGACAGTGTTTCTCGGCTGTGTGACGAATTTGCAGACATTTTTGCACCGGGCTTAGGTTGCGCTACAAACTATGAAGCACATTTAGAACTGAAGGTAAACGCGCAACCGAAATTTTTCAGGGCGCGCAATGTTCCCCACGCATTGCGTGATGAGGTCGCAAGAACGTTACACGATCTCGAATCACAGGGTGTAATTGAACGTGTGCAAGCTTCTCTCTGGGCCTCACCCTTAGTAATTTTGCCAAAACCTTCCGGAAAATTGAGACTTTGCGTGGACTTCAAGGCCACAGTGAATCCACAGCTAGTGACTGCTACTTTTCCTTTGCCCCGCCCGGATGATCTTTTTGCTAAACTGTGCCCGGGAAAATATTTTTCAAAGTTGGACCTCGCCGATGCGTACTTGCAAATACCGGTGGACGACGAATCCCAGCGCGTATTGGTGGTTAACACGCATCTTGGATTGTACCGCTTCAAAAGACTGCCATTCGGGTGTGCATCCGCCCCTGCCTTGTTTCAGCAATATTTACAAACTATTTGTGCGTCGGTCCCTACTGCAGCAAACTATCTGGACGATATAGTGATCTCCGGACAGACAGAAGAAGATCATCTTGCGAACTTACGAACATTATTTCAGGTCTTGCGGCAAAATGGTCTTCGCTTGCGGAAGGACAAATGTGTGTTTTTTGCTCGTGACTTACCATACCTGGGACATGTCATTAATGCCCAAGGCATACATCCGAGTCCAGAGCACCTCCGTGCCATACAGGAATTGCCTTCCCCTCAGAATGTGAAACAGCATCTAAAAAAAAAAAAAAAAAACAAAAAAAAACAAAAAAAAAAAAAAAAATAAACAACTTGCTCGTCAGCACTGTCCTTGGTTCGGAATCGATGCTGCGATTACGAATATGTGTTCTTCGTGCCCGGCGTGTGCCGAACAACAGTCCGCACCGCCGCGGAAAGTCTTTGCATGGCCAAAAGCCACTTCCCCTTGGCAACGCTTGCACATTGATTTTGCTGGTCCATTCTGGAATGCTCAATGGTTGGTTCTGGTCGACGCCTTCAGTAATTTTCCTTTTGTTGTCCGGATGTCTTCCACGACGTCCTCCGCCACCATCCAAGCGTTGTCTGCTATCTTTTGCATTGAAGGTCTTCCGCAGACTATTGTTTCCGACAATGGCCCACAATTCATGTCCGCAGAATTTCAGTCATTCTGCCAGGCCAATGGTATTCAACATCTGACATCCGCGCCGTTTTCGCCTCAGTCCAACGGTGCCGCTGAACGATTGGTCCGGACTTTCAAGTCACAGATGTTGAAATTGAAAGAGTCGCATTCTCGGGAGGACGCATTGTTGCTCTTTTTGTCTTCGTATCGCTCTCAGCCCCGAGATGGTCGCTCGCCGGCTGAGTTGCTCCACGGTCGTCCTCATCGCACCTTGATGTCTTTGCTGCATCCGCCGCATCAGGTTCCTGTGCAGCGGCAGACTCCTGCTTTTGCTCCAGGCGACGTTGTATTTTATCGCAACTATCGAGGTTCACGGCGTTGGCTCGCTGGGCGCATTCTTCGCTGCCTCGGCCGCGCGATGTATTTGGTTTTGGGGGCCTCTGGTGAGGTGCGTCGGCATCTCAATCAGCTGCGCCTCTGTCGTCGCTCGGGTTCTGCCGCTCCCCGTCTGCTTTCAGCGACGGTGCCGTCCAGTCAGCGCCCTGGGGACCCATCTACTGGCTCGCCTCATCCCCAGGTGTTACCGACGATGCCTTCCATTTTGCCCCATGGCGACGCGCCGCCGACGCCGCAGCAGCAGCAGCAGCCGCCGCCGCCGCCGCTTGTTCTCCCGCCGGCGCCGACCGCATTCAACGCTTCGTTGCAGCCGCCAGGCGCCTCCCAGGGTCACGCGCCGCCGATCGCTTCCCGTGACCAGCTGTCCTCCGCCATGGAACTCCCGCCCGCTCCGGACCACATGACGTCATCGCGCGTCGGCTACCCCGACGCAATGGAGATTGATCCTTCGGTCACTCCGGTCTCTTTACGGGCGCATACACCGCATGTTGACGTGCACCCTGGACTAGTTTTACAGGCGTTTCCTAGCTCCCCTCGGACCGTATGGCCGGGTGCGGGTGGCACAGCCTCGCCTGTTGTTAGGCTCCCCACCTCATCGCATACGTCAACATGTGGTCCTCCCCACGGCGGGCGGAAGCCTTATCACACGACCGTTCGCCGATTTGCGGGGGAGGAATGTGGTGTCACCGCCAGACACCACACTTGCTAGGTGGTAGCTTAAATCGGCCGCGGTCCATGTAGTACATGTCGGACCCGCGTGTCGCCACTGTGATCGCAGACCTAGCGCCACCACCTAGGCAGGTCTCGTGATACGAGAGTGGACTCGCCCCAGTTGTACGAGAACCTAGCTACCGCCCAGTTGTACGAGAACCTAGCTACCGCCCAGTTGTACGAGATCCTAGCTACCGCCCAGTTGTACGAGATCCTAGATACCGACCAGATGTACGAAGCCTTTCTCTCTCATTAGCCGAGAGACAGAATAGCCATCAGCTAAGTTAATGGCTACAACTAGCAAGGCGCCATTTGTATCAGTGCCTATAGCTTACGAGTATTCAAGAGAGATGTATTCCAAGGACTAATAAAAAGATAAGTAATAAGCATCTACATACTTTCTTCTTATTCATTTACAAGTTCTCATGTTCCAGACTTCACGCCCGTCTGCTTTAGCCGTGCGTGCCCTATCGGCTACAGCGTTAGTCTAGAGTTCATTTTCAGCCATCTCAACTTCGCGGTGTCGGCCCAGCTACCGACACAACAGTAACCTCCCAGGAAATAAAATAATTTATTGACAATGACAAATAAATGAGAATTAGCAATCTGAGCCATGTGTAAGCTCTCCACAAAAAATGAAAGTCAATTCAATAAAAAATGAAATCTCAGTGACAATGAAAATGCAAATAGACCGAAATGTCAATCTTAGGCCCTGTTCTTACCTCAGTAAAATTGCATCTGCTCTTATTTTTCGCAATAGCTTAGAGGAAATGCATCGCAAAAATTCTTTGAATTTAAGTAAATTTTTTCTTTAAGGAAATGCATGGGAAATTTTCTTTCAGTAAAATGTTTGTTATGTTAAAATGCTTGGTTTGAAAACAAAATTATTATTGGGGCGATTCTTGAACAAATTAATTACACTTAAGATGCATTACATTATCTGATGAGCGCAATGCTGCTTCATTACCTTATTTAAAAAATATACCTCGTCCTGAATCTTGACCAGAGGCCCATGTCGACGCCCGCCGACTCCTCACACACAACTCCGACTGTCTCTCGCGCGCTACTACATGCTCTCGCGACTCGCTACGTACAACTGAACTCTCTCGCAACTCGACCGCAACCGCAACCGCCGACTCCCTACATGCAACTGAACTCTCGCGCGGTCAAGCGCAGACTAGCAACGATAAATAACTCTCTGGTCAGAGATTCTGTCATGCCTCGCCATCGCTGTACTAAATACGTACGGGTTTCAAGGTATTTTTTACTTTTTTTACATCCACGAGGATCATTTCCCTTGTGATCTGTGGAAGCTACATTAGCATATTTGTTTTTCTTTGAAAAATTTGTTGTGTGTTAATGTTTACCTGGCGTGTTCTACATCCTGTATGATCTCCTCACTGTGGATCCATTGAAACGAAAAGTACATCTATCTAATTAATTGCCCGTTGGTATTTATCAAGAGGTTTAAATTACACAGCGACATTCTGTTTCACATTTTTCCTGCTTTTAAGTTCCATTAGCAGCCAGAATATACTCACTGAAAAAATGACTAACCTCTTAGAAGTTCTGATCTCATGTAGGCCCAATTTCGTACACATTCACACCACGACTGAGTATGTAAACGATCAGAATTGCAGTCATCTGTGACGCCTAGAACGATCATCAAAGTGCATTAGTGTTGTCACCACATGACATTTTTATCAGTCCTGAAACAGTAAATAACTGGCGTACATTGTGTCAGGTGGTTAGTGAGCGCTGAGAAGACCCGCGGAGAATGCCGTGTTCTCGTACGAGTACTGGACAGAGATTGTGAGTCTATTTGTGATAGGGTGACTGAAATATCCACTATCCATTTTCGTGGGGGTTCTGATGTAATGGTTTCCCAATATCGGACTGAATGGGAACGTGTGGCAAACCTCGTGCTTCTTCAAGGTTCTGGTCAACCGACAATGACAACACCAAGGGAAGATTGCTGTTTCACACTTGTGCTTGCCATCCAGTCACAGTTAACGGACTCAGTGCAACACCCCGCGTCATCCCTCATCATTGATTGGAGACTAGCAGATACAGGGTACAGAATCATCATCCACTGAGTACGCAGTAATTAACACCACAAACAGATGGCTGCCTTTGCAGTGGTGCAGTCCCAATGTCAATATCCAGAGTACATAGGACCAGTCGTGACCAACTTACCACAGAGGGAGCTACAAAAGCTGTATGATATCTATCCCAACTAAACCAAAGGAAGCAGTACTATGTTCATATTGCCAGTTTGATAATTCATTTAACTTGATGTTATAATTACTGTAATAGAATCACATAACCCGTCAGTGAGAGATATCTCATTTCTGACACGTAGAAGCAGTGATAATAGGCATATTCAACATACAGCAGTTGGGCAAAAAGCGAAAACACGGCGAGAAATGCTTGTTTCAACGTAAATGCAAATGCTAGCCCAGCCTACAGGTTGAACTGTCGTATTTGACCACGAACGGCACCTGTGGAATCTCCTCAAAATGTTGCAACTATCAGTCAGGGTGAGTCCATTATGCGGAGCTAAATAAATTCGAATGTGGGCAAACTGTGGGTGCTCGTGTGGTAGCTGCTTCCGTAACCAAGGTAGCCGAAGTGTTTGGTGTTTCAAGAGGCCCTGATCGAAGATTCATACCGCATACAGAGAAAGCAGAAAAGTCATCCGCTACATCACAATGAAGGAAAAGTGGGTGTTGAGTGATAATGACAGACGGTCACCGAAGACGATTGTGGCGTAAGCAGGGAATAGCAGGGCGAGCTGAAATTCCATAACCACCCGTCAGTGATGCAAACAGCTGTAACAGGAAAAGTTGGTGCCGAATCCATAAAACTTAGACTGTGGTGCATTGGAAGAAAGTCATTTGATCAAGAGGGACTTGTTGCACACTGTTTCCATCTTCTGAACAAGTTCACTTCCCAAGAGTGAAACATGGTGGGGGTTCGGTGATGGTTTGGGCAGTAAGATCGTGGCACTCCAGGGGCCCTATGGTTACTCTGCAAGGTCGCATTAGTGACAAGGATTGTGTGACCATTTTGGCTGATCAGCTCCATTCTATGGTATAATGTTTGCTCCCAAATGGTGACACTGTGTCCCTGATCCCATAGCTCGCATTGTGCATGACCGGTTTTGTGAGCACAAGGATGAGTTAGAATTATACATTAATACCTTCAGCTGCTGACGGGCGTTGATATATGTCAACGGGGACAGGCGAAAATGTGTGCCCCAAACCGGGACTCGAACCTGGCATCTCCTGCTTACATCGCAAACGCTCTATCCATCTGAGCCACCGGCGGCACAGAGGAGAGTGCGACTGCAGGGACTATCTCGCGCACGCCTCCCGCGAGACCCACATTCTCACCTTATATGTCCACACACTACATTCGTAGTGTCCCTACCCAACTCACTCTTTACTCGTGGAAGACATACTTACCAAGACCCGTAAGAGTTCGGGTAATATGTGTGCATCCGCACAGAAGAAGAAGGTCATGGCCGGTATTGCCGCCGGCCGGTGTGACCGTGCGGTTCTAGGCGCTTCATTTTGGAACCGCGTGACCGCTACGGTCGCAGGTTCGAATCCTGCCTCGGGCATGTGTGTGATGTCCTTAGGTTAGTTAGGTTTAAGTAGTTCTAAGTTATAGGGGACTGATGACCTCAGATGTTAAGTCCCATAGTGCTCAGAGCCATTTGAACCCGGTATTGCCAGAACTATATACTTATATCTCCATATATGTACAAGGATGAGCTGGCGCATTTTTCTTGGGCAACACAGTCACCACATCTCAATATTATGGTGTACTTTGGAGAAAAGGGTCTGTGATTGCTATCTATCTCCATCATCGTTATTCGAAGTTGTCACTACTCTGCTGGAAGAACGATATAAGAATACTCTGAAAACCATACAGGATCTGCATTTATCGATTCCAAATCGATTGGATGCTGTTTTGGATGCCAACGGTTTCCCTACATCGTATTAGGCATGGTAACGTGTTCTGCATTTGGTGTTTCCACTTTTTTGTCCACCCCTGTAACTTTATGCCATTTCCAGCACTGCCTCATAGCTCAGTGACCCGTGGTCTATAATGCCGTGCGCGTCTATGTCGGTACCTATGTGTCTATTGATTTTCAATACTGATGGCAGTGGTGTTTGTTTGATTTTGCAGATCTTTTGCGTCCACTGTGATTAGTTTCGTGGTCCATCATAATAATTTCATTTTACATTCAAGCTGATTAATTTGAATTCACTAAATGTAATTTTAAAAATGTAGTCAATAAAAAAATAGCCATAACAAAATATTTATCTAATCCATTGCACCTTTGTGAATACAACAAATCACCTGTTGTCTTTCTATGTTCCATATTTCTAAAGTCATTTGCATCGAAGCGAGCTAGAGCACGCACTGTATGTATGGAATTCTTGTGTAAACGTTATTAATTGGTATCTAAACTGTAATCAAAATTTGCGATACCCCAATATGTGTTGCTATGTCGCCCGTGAATACCAGCCGAGGAGCAAGTAACGCTGGAATGCAAATGGCCAAGGCGTTAATTGCACCGATAGACAGCAATATAAACGTGGCCCACGCAGCAACGTCCAATTTTATGACCGATGTTTTATTGCGGTCCTCGAATGTGCTGGTGGCGACTGAAGGAGAGTAGTAAAAATGTAAAGGTGTTAAATATATGTTAATTTATGGAGTTAATTATTAGTCTCTACGAAAAATTCTTCTTTCACATAAGTGTCGGAACTCTTAGTGACTGTCTGAAGTGCGCTTATGACATTATAAAATTTAATTTTGTGTCCGAAATATTAGTACATACTGTTTAAGGAGGTAATTCCAGCTGCTTTGCGCGTAATTGTAATGAGCCATGAAAGGCGTTGCGCGATTGAGCTGATTTAATGTAACGATAGACATTCAGAAGAAGGCGACTTCAGTAGAGGATGAAGCAAGTCTACAAGTGAAAGCAAGATAAGTAGCAATGAAAGTGAGTAATTTGACGAGATTTTTTCCTGCACTGTAACCACAAAGCTCGTGATAGATGAAATAAATAACTTTCTAGTGAGATTATGCGTCTTAACATCTCGATTAACATAACGTTGTGACATTTGTGCCCCATGTCGATCCACATTTTGTTAGATTTTATCATACAGTTTACAAAGGCTTACGCTGCTATCCGCCAGCAAACAGTTACCGTATTTTACGGACTGCAAGGCGCACTTTTTTCTTCCGTAATTCAGGCGCCTCTTATACTCGAAATGTGTTTGATTTAAAATTCCTGCCAGTCTTAAAAATAGCCATATATTGGATGCCGCGGGAAGTCTGTCTCTATTTGGCAAAATTATATTCAACCGGCAGCATCCGTGCACTGATGCGACGAACATGAGTTGCAGGGATTCGTAAGCTTGCTGACACTGTCTCTCTCCCGCCCCCCCCCTCCCCCTCCCCCCCCCCCCATCACAAACCCAGAACACTGTCTAGCCTATGATGCGTCATTGGAGTCTACAGTGCCAGTAATCTTCCATTGAAACTCATATGTGTTATCGATAACAGCACAATATTACTGTTAGTAGCTAGTTTCGTAATGGAAAAAAATAAAAATATTCATATGAGGGAAAAATGGAAATGAGCGTTTGGCGTCATTGGCCGGGAGGCCCCTTGCGGGGCAGGTCCGGCCACCTTGATGCAGTTCTTATTACATTTGACGCCACATTGGGCGACCTGCGCGCCGGATGAGGATGAAATGATGATGAAGACAGCACAACACCCAGTCCCTGAGCGGAGAAGATCCCCTATCCAGCCGGGAATCGAAGCCGGGTCCGTCGGACGGCAATTCGTCACGCTGACCACTCAGCTATCGGGGCGGACTTCATATGATGGGTGCTATAAATTGAAAGTAATAGTATATGTAGAAGAACATGGAAACAGAGCAGCTGAGCGGCATTTCGGCCTTCCACAAACAGACAAAACCATTCGCAGCTGGTGGGCTTGTAAAGAAGAACTCAAAAAAATGAGGAAGGTTTAACGTGCAAATAGAGGACTGAACGCAAAATGTCCAAAACTAGAAGATGGCGTATTGAAATGGATTCAAGGACAACGTAAAATGGCATTGGAATTAATACAAAATGATTCAAATACACGCTTGTAAACTAGCGCTACGGTGGAACTTAACAGACCTTAAGGATGGAGTTGGTTGGTGCTACAGGCTTATGAAGCGTCATGGACTTAGCAAGCTAACCGAAACCAAAATATCTCAGAAAATGACACAAGAGTATGAAGAGAAAATATTATCTTCCCATCGAAAAAAAAAATCGGTGTGGAAGTAAGCCAAATAGCGAATATGGACGAAACTCATCTGATATTTGATGTACCGACTAACGGAACTGTTGTCATTAAAGGTGCTAAAATTGTAACTATAAAAACAAGTGGATATGAAAAAATGCATTACACTGTTGTCCTTTAATGTTGTGCTGAGGGTATTAAACATAATCCAGCGATCATTTTCAAACGCGAAACAATGACAAAACCTTTTGAAATACCGCAACGTGTGTTGTTCGTGTTCATTACAAGGATTGGATGGACGAGGCTGGTATGAAATTATAGATTAACAGAATGTGGGAGAGAGGTACTTTATTGATAAAGAGTTCTCTTCTTGTGATTGATCAGTTTAGTAGCCATTTGAAAAATTTTAGAAATTGAGACAGGAAAATACAGAGCTTGCTATTATTCCGGGAGGACTTACTCCACAACTGCAACTTCTTGATTTCTCGATAAACAAACCATTTAAAGTGGATATGAGAGAGGAATGGAACAAATGGATGATGGATGGAACCCAACATTAATCCACGCCGAGGGGAAATTTAAAACGACCTAAAATTAAAGAAGTGTGTTACTAATATTAACTGTTTATTCTTCAAAAATAAACCGCATAGATCTGTTGTATGATCCTTTAATAGTACTACCGGCTTCACAAGATTAGATTGCATCTTCAGGTACACTTTCTCATATCATTTACAAGAAAAAGCAGGCTCGGTGGCCAAGCGGTTCTAGGCGCTTCAGTCCGGAAATGCGCTGCTGCTACGGTCGCAGGTTCGAGTCCTGCCTCCGGCATGGATGTGTGTGATGTCCTTAGGTTAATTAGGTTTAAGTAGTTCTAAGTTCTAGGGGACTGATGACCTCAGATGTTAAATCCCATAGGGCTCAGAGCCATTTGCACCATTTTTTACAAGAAGAAGTTGAGCACATTGGACATGCCACCAATCACAGTCGGGTGCAATAAATTCGTCTAAAACCGACTGGCAACGATGGGACGTCCAATGCACTCAATTTTATTCTGAAAATGATCTGAAAATAAATCTATCTGGTTATGCAACTATAACGTTGTGAAACCTGCAGTACCAGGTGACTGTACATAAACTGCCGGTGTTCTGAGGGCTGCAAGCGGGCTCTAGATATCGCAGAATGCTGAAATTTCGTAGATACGTTCATTAATCTGTGATTTCGCAGAATATGCTGAAAAAGTAATAGTTACACATCCTGCCACCAGATGAAAACATGGCGTTGTAGGCAGGCGGATTTCTAAATGTTTCCTGTTTTGCGTCAGTGTGCTGTCTCTCGCTTGGCGACGTGGGTAGGTTTCTTTTCTGAAGTGACTGTTGGTGTAAAGGGTTAAGAAGATTGAAATGTTCCCTACGAAACGCAATGGCTATTGGGAAGAAAGGCCGTGCACTGCTGATAAAGTTATTTTATCAGAACAGCAGAAATAGCAGCGTTGTATTGTGGGAATAACGCCGACTGGAACAGCTGCGAAGGGATCTCATCTCAATAAATGGGCTAAGGAATATAATCAAGAAATCTGAGGAAACATGTGATTTAGGGTGTGCAGTAGGGAGAGGGAGGAGGTCCATTCCCAGGGCAATTGTTAATGGAGTCGCTGTAGCTATAGCCGACTGTGCAACACTTGCCTCAAATTCTGCCCTCAGTGCTGGAGTTGTGTCACGGGACTTGTCCCTCACCTGGTCAAAGGTTCAAAAAATTTTACGGCTCATTTACAGTGGTATCCCTACAAGATTCGGAATGTCCTGTACTTACTTTACTTTTTCGTGTCCGGAAAACAGGTAACAATCTTTCAGCCCAGTATAGGCCCACGTCCAAGGCTTCTTTTTTGTCCAGTCATAAATCGTCGGGGTTGCCCCTATAAGGAGTTTGGGCAGGCGAGCAGATGCTCCGTATCCTGCACAGCGCCACAGTCACAATTATCATCCGTGGTTCCAAGACCCCGTCTAATCATATCTGTCTTCACTGGGGCCATCTCTGTCATTCGGTTCAGAGTCCTCCATGTCTTCCAGTTTGTGCTGAATCCGCTGGGCACTTCCTGTGCAGGTGGGTAATCAGCTGGCGGTTCTTCTATTATCGCGGCGAAGAACCTTTTATGGCATTTAAATCGCCTGGGTTTACACTCACTGCCATAAAGGGGATGCCGATCATCAATAGTTTGTCTGAGCCTCTCTGTGAATTCATGTTAACTTCTCAAAGAGTTTGGGTTCTAAAATCCGGCAGATCTATATACACTCCTGGAAATGGAAAAAAGAACACATTGACACCGGTGTGTCAGACCCACCATACTTGCTCCGGACACTGCGAGAGGGCTGTACAAGCAATGATCACACGCACGGCACAGCGGACACACCAGGAACCGCGGTGTTGGCCGTCGAATGGCGCTAGCTGCGCAGCATTTGTGCACCGCCGCCGTCAGTGTCAGCCAGTTTGCCGTGGCATACGGAGCTCCATTGCAGTCTTTAACACTGGTAGCGTGCCGCGACAGCGTGGACGTGAACCATATGTGCAGTTGAGCGAGGGCGTATAGTGGGCATGCGGGAGGCCGGGTGGACGTACCGCCGAATTGCTCAACACGTGGGGCGTGAGGTCGCCACAGTACATCGATGTTGTCGCCAGTGGTCGGCGGAAGGTGCACGTGCCCGTCGACCTGGGACCGGACCGCAGCGACGCACGGATGCACGCCAAGACCGTAGGATCCTACGCAGTGCCGTAGGGGACCACACCGCCACTTCCCAGCAAATTAGGGACACTGTTGCTCCTGGGGTATCGGCGAGGACCATTCGCAACCGTCTCCATGAAGCTGGGCTACGGTCCCGCACACCGTTAGGCCGTCTTCCGCTCACGCCCCAACATCGTGCAGCCCGCCTCCAGTGGTGTCGCGACAGGCGTGAATGGAGGGACGAATGGAGACGTGTCGTCTTCAGCGATGAGAGTCGCTTCTGCCTTGGTGCCAATGATGGTCGTATGCGTGTTTGGCGCCGTGCAGGTGAGCGCCACAATCAGGACTACATACGACCGAGGCACACAGGGCCAACACCCGTCATCATGGTGTGGGGAGCGATCTCCCACACTGGCCGTACACCACTGGTGATCGTCGAGGGGACACTGAATAGTGCACGGTACATCCAAACCGTCATCGAACCCATCGTTCTACCATTCCTAGACCGGCTAGGGAACTTGCTGTTCCAACAGGACAATGCACGCCCGCATGTATCCTGTGCCACCCAACGTGCTCTAGAAGGTGTAAGTCAACTACCCTGGCCAGCAAGATCTCCGGATCTGTCCACCATTGAGCATGTTTCGGACTGGATGAAGCGTCGTCTCACGCGGTCTGCACGTCCAGCACGAACGCTGGTCCAACTGAGGCGCCAGGTGGAAATGGCATGGCAAGCCGTTCCACAGGACTACATCCAGCATCTCTACGATCGTCTCCATGGGAGAATAGCAGCCTGCATTGCTGCGAAAGGTGGATATACACTGTACTAGTGCCGACATTGTGCATGCTCTGTTGCCTGTGTCTATGTGCCTGTGGTTCTTTCAGTGTGATCATGTGATGTATCTGACCCCAGGAATGTGTCAATAAAGTTTCCCCTTCCTGGGACAATGAATTCACGGTGTTCTTATTTCAATTTCCAGGAGTGTACTTTTGGTAGGGAAGTGGGTTTCATGCACTCCGTTGTTAATCGACATGTTTCATTAAGACTTATATTGACCTTCTTTGCATGTGTTGATCTGTACCATACTGGGCAGGCATATTCGGCTGTAGAGAGGCATAAGGCTTGTGCGGTGGTTCTTAATATGGAAGGTTTAGCACTCCATTTACTGTTAGCGAGTTTCCGCAGAATATTATTTCTGACAGTTATCTTTCGTCGCGTCTTTTCGCAGTGGTACCTGTATGTCAGAGATCTAACGAGGACCACTCCCCAGGTAAGATGGTTTGTCGGTATGCTCCAGTGTGGAATGTCCGGTTAATGAAGCCCCAAGATAGGCTGCAACGCCGTGATCTTGCCCTTCCTTTTTCAGCATGCATGGAAACGGATGAAATGTGGCCGGGGAATATTTTCTGGACGGACTTTACACATTTTACTCTACACAGTACCATGAATGCGAGACCCTACTCTACTACGTGTTGTTCAGGAAGATCCACTGCACTCACCACTGTGTGGTGTTGTTTGACAATATCCATTCTCGGTTCGGAGATGAAATTTCGCTGGCCTGTTAGGTGTATAGTGACATCTGCACCTTGTGAGGATCTTCTTGTGCAACACGTGATACCAGCTGTGGAAGAACGCAACTGTGTACACACCACTATATTCATCCAAGATGGGGTGTCGCCACACCACATGTCGCTTGCCAGGTGAAAGGTTTGCCTCAAGAAACCTTCGGTAACGACCACATCACCTCTAGGAAATTTGAATTTGTGTGGCGTTTCAGATCCTCCGAATAAATCTATGTGACTGCTGGTTATGGGGATATCTGAAAGATCGTGTCTACCAGGGACGCATCCTTCCTGACCTGAAGTGAAGGATAGCACACGACGACATATCGCTCTGATTACACCGGACAACTGTCGACCATACCATGTTACAGATACAGCATGTTGCTGAGTCGGTTGACCATACTGAGCACGTGTTGTAACTTGTGACAAATCTTAACAAAGGTGCCAGAACCACCGTTATCATGTGTTTCATGAACCATCCCCTTTTCCTGCACTCACACCACGTTCCGACAACTTACAGCGCCATATTTTCACCTGGTGGCTGAAAATTGAATTATCTTTTCAACATACTATGCGAACGCACCAATACTACTAAAGGAACATACAACAACTGACTGCCATTTATTTTTCAAGAATGCATATCTTCAGCTGCAGATGCCTATGTTAAAATTAAAAACTGTATAAAAGTTTGTATACCACTCCAACTAGACTGTCGACATTATCCACGCTGAAAGATTCTTAAATTTGACTTCAGATTACAATATTATTTACTTGCATATGCGAAAGAACAGACCTTGTCGACGATCCACAGCTGTACAAAATAATACGAAATTTATTCGCTGGCTGCGAATTCTTTGACATGTATTAAATTTGGACATACTGCCTATTAGCGATATATGAAAATTCGTGCTGGGCTGGGACATGAACGCGGGTTTCCCGCTCATCGCAAACGGTCGCCATAACTGCTTTGGCCATCCATACACACGCCCGCATCTACCCAAGCGTCCATCTTTCCTACTGTCTACATACTTATTCCATAGCCACTCTATTCATCACCTAACACTTGCCAACATTATTAATTCGAGTCCCGCGCCAGGAAGAATGAGACTAAAAGGAAATGAGATCTATGTTGTTTTCGTCATATGCCTGTCTAGCCTTGTCTTTTAGACATGCAAGTACAGTAAGTATTACAAGGCTAGACGAACGTACGGCGCTAACAGCATGGGTCTAGATTCCTCATAGCCACACCCTTCGCGGCGTGGCAATCCAGTTGATAATGTCGGAGAGCATTGCGTGATGAATATAATGGGCTATGGAATAAGGATGTGCTCAGCCGAAGTGGTTAACGCGACCATACGTGGTAAGCGGGAAATCCGGATTCGAGTCCCAGTTCTGCCCTAATTTTCACATGTCACTAATAGGTAGTACATACATATCTAATACAGCTGGTATGAAAGAATTCTCAGTCAACAAATAAATTTCGAAGAATATTATCACTAGCTTGTCACAGGCTGATTAAACCAACCAGTCAGCAAAGCACATTGTGCAAGCAGGCACAAAAGACTGCAGCTAGCTCACTACACAGTCTCGGACTGGTCTTTGGAGAGGCACCTTGCATGTACAGTGAACCGAATGCGTTTTCGCGTAAAAGCTATTATTTGAGTTAAAAGTGCTTCAGAGGACGTTTATGTACGAATTCGCAAATGTGCAACTTCTCACTGTCATTAATTCGTGGGGAGATGATTGTATGAACTTAAAATGGTGCTCGGTAAGTGATGTTTAGAATTCGCGGACTTACTTTCATGCATTAAGACTTTTCCCCCTTTGCTTTTTCATTAAAACACGTTGGGATCCCACTATTTAGAGACTTTTCATTTAAAGGAGGCTTCCCCGTTTGCCATTAGATTGCTCACAATCGACTAAATGCTTGTAAGGAACCACCACTTCTGGATTAGAGGAAGACCAATCGGGACATAGAGACAACTTTACATGATGTGAGATAAGCAAACTTCTTAATGGTGAATCAGGGATCTTGCAGGCGTGCTGGACCTTGCCTTTACGAGGCGATCATTGTAGTCCTCCACACGCAACGAGCTGCGAGGCACAGTTTGCACTGTTATCGTGTCCGATGCTGTAATGTGCCACGACAGGAAGACTCCATATCACGCCTTAATTTGTCAGTTAGCTAGGAATGGAAGCCACCGTTATTAAGTATTAATATTGGTTCACTGCACTGACGAAGTTCGTTGTAGTTCTTATGTACCCGATGAGGGACAGAAGAAGACCAAGTATCCAAGATAGCAATAATATCTTGTTTGCTGTGTTTGTTAGTGTTTTCTGATAAAAGTTTTGTGGCCTATAAACTAGTACTTATGTTTAAAGTTGTTTAAATATTTTAGTAGTACATCCTGTACAGAATTCACTGCTTCTCTTCAATCTATCAGTACTTACACTCACCCTGAATCACATTACTGAGATTCATTTTACTGCCTTCGTCTTTTAAGCAAATTTGCATTTCATTTTTCGCTTCACTCAAAAAAAAGTCGTGAGCATGTGAAGGAAGAAATATATAGCGCCAAAAAGATTCGTGAAGACACTGCATTGCTTATCAGTGGTACAGTGAATTAATTATATTGATTTCAGTAGTAGGGTAGTGGGCATACTGGAACAATGAGCACATTAGTTTCCTTACATAAACAATGACGTCTCTTTGCCTTGCCTGTTATGCATACAAACCACACTTGTGTTCTCAAGTTATGACCCTAATGTAAACAAACTGTCAACAAATGCTATTACGAGTTTATTTATTTATGTCCCAGATGTTTATCATCTGACTCCTTTCAAGTTGCCATCTCCCCCCTACCCCTCTTTTTCTAATGCTTTGAAAAAAAAAACTATGAAAATTCAAATTATCCAGTTGGCTGAGACATGGTTGCCTTATCTTAGTGACTATAGGCATCACCAACAGAGTGCATAATTATAACTCTTTTAAAGAGTTTGATAGAATTACTTCTAAGTCAGTAAACTGGGCTTATCTACATCTACATCTATACTCCGCGAGCCACCTTACGGTGGCGGAGGATACTTATTGTACCACTATCTGATCCCCCCTTCCCTGTTCCATTCACGAATTGTGCGTGGGAAGAACGACTGCTTGTAAGTCTCCGTATTTGCTCTAATTTCTCGGATCTTTTCGTTGTGATCATTACGCGAGATATATGTGGGCGGTAGTAATATGTTGCCCATCTCTTCCCGGAATGTGCTCTCTCGTAATTTCGATAATAAACCTCTCCGTATTGCGTAACGCCTTTCTTGAAGTGTCCGCCACTGGAGCTTGTTCAGCATCTCCGTAACGCTCTCGCGCTGACTAAATGTCCCCATGACGAATCGCGCTGCTTTTCACTGGATCATGTCTATCTCTTCTATTAATCCAACCTGGTAAGGGTCCCATACTGATGAGCAATACTCAAGAATCGGACGAACAAGCGTTTTGTAAGCTACTTCTTTCGTCGATGAGTCACATTTTCTTAGAATTCTTCCTATGAATCTCAACCTGGCGCCTGCTTTTCCCACTATTTGTTTTATGTGATCATTCCACTTCAGATCGCTCCGGATAGTAACTCCTAAGTATTTTACGGTCGTTACCGCTTCCAATGATTTACCACCTATGGCATAATCGTACTGGAATGGATTTCTGCCCCTATGTATGCGCATTATATTACATTTATCTACGTTTAGGGAAAGCTGCCAGCTGTCGCACCATGCATTAATCCTCTGCAGGTCTTCCTGGAGTACGTACGAGTCTTCTGATGTTGCTACTTTCTTGTGGACAACCGTGTCATCTGCAAATAGCCTCACGGAGCTACCGATGTTGTCAACTAAGTCATTTATGTATATTGTAAACAATAAAGGTCCTATCACGCTTCCTTGCGGTACTCCCGAAATTACCTCTACATCTGCAGATTTTGAACCGTTAAGAATGACATGTTGTGTTCTTTCTTCTAGGAAATCCTGAATCCAATCACAAACCTGGTCCGATATTCCGTAAGCTCGTATTTTTTTCACTAAACGTAAGTGCGGAACCGTATCAAATGCCTTCCTGAAGTCCAGGAATACGGCATCAATCTGCTCGCCAGTGTCTACGGCACTGTGAATTTCTTGGGCAAATAGGGCGAGCTGAGTTTCACATGATCTCTGTTTGCGGAATCCATGTTGGTTATGATGAAGGAGATTTGTATTATCTAAGAACGTCATAATACGAGAACACAAAACATGTTCCATTATTCTACAACAGATTGACGTAAGCAAAATAGGCCTATAATTATTCGCATCTGATTTATGACCCTTCTTGAAAATGGGAACGTCCGCCCCGGTAGCTGAGTGGTCAGCGTGACAGACTGTCAATCCTAAGGGCCCGGGTTCGATTCCCGGCTGGGTCGGAAATTTTCTCCGCTCAGGGACTGGGTGTTGTGTTGTCCTAATCATCATCATTTCATCCCCATCGACACGCAGGTCGCCGAAGTGGCGTCAAATCGAAAGACCTGCACCAGGCGAACGGTCTACCCGACGGGAGGCCCTAGCCACACGACATTTCCATTTTATTTCAAAATGGGAACGACCTGCGCTTTCTTCCAGTCGCTAGGTACTTTACGTTCTTCCAGCGATCTACGATAAATTGCTGATAGAAAGGGGGCAAGTTCTTTAGCATAATCACTGTAGAATCTTAAGGGTATCTCGTCTGGTCCGGATGCTTTTCCGCTACTAAGTGATAGCAGTTGTTTTTCAATTCCGATATCGTTTATTTCAATATTTTCCATTTTGGCGTCCGTGCGACGGCTGAAGTCAGGGACCGTGTTACGATTTTCCGCAGTGAAACAGTTTCGGAACACTGAATTCAGTATTTCTGCCTTTCTTCGGTCGTCCTCTGTTTCGGTGCCATCGTGGTCAACGAGTGACTGAATAGGGGATTTAGATCCGCTTACCGATTTTACATATGACCAAAACTTTTTAGGGTTCTTGTTTAGATTGTTTGCCAATGTTTTATGTTCGAATTCGTTGAATGCTTCTCTCATTGCTCTCTTTACGCTCTTTTTCGCTTCGTTCAGCTTTTCCTTATCAGCTATGATTCGACTACTCTTAAACCTATGATGAAGCTTTCTTTGTTTCCGTAGTACCTTTCGTACATGATTGTTATACCACGGTGGATCTTTCCCCTCGATTTGGACCTTAGTCGGTACGAACTTATCTAAGGCGTACTGGACGATGTTTCTGAATTTTTTCCATTTTTGTTCCACATCCTCTTCCTCAGAAATGAACGTTTGATGGTGGTCACTCAGATATTCTGCGATTTGTGCCCTATCACTCTTGTTAAGCAAATATATTTTCCTTCCTTTCTTGGCATTTCTTATTACACTTGTAGTCATTGATGCAACCACTGACTTATGATCACTGATACCCTCTTCTACATTCACGGAGTCGAAAAGTTCCGGTCTATTTGTTGCTATGAGGTCTAAAACGTTAGCTTCACGAGTTGGTTCTCTAACTATCTGCTCGAAGTAATTCTCGGACAAGGCAGTCAGGATAATGTCACAAGAGTCTCTGTCCCTGGCTCCGTTCTGATTGTGTGACTATCCCATTCTATACCTGGTAGATTGAAGTCTCCCCCTATTACAATAGTATGATGACGAAACTTCTTCACGACGTTCTGCAGGTTCTCTCTGAGGCGCTCAACTACTACGGTTGCTGATGCAGGTGGTCTATAGAAGCATCCGACTATCATATCTGACCCACCTTTGATACTTAACTTAACCCAGATTATTTCACATTCGCATTCGCTAATAACTTCACCGGATATTATTGAATTCTTTACTGCTATAAATACTCCTCCACCATTGGCGTTTATCCTATCCTTGCGGTATATATTCCATTCTGTGTCTAGGATTTCGTTACTGTTCACTTCCGGTTTTAACCAACTTTCCGTTCCTAATACTATATGCGCACTATTTCCTTCAATAAGAGATACTAATTCAGGAACCTTGCCCTGGATACACCTGCAGTTTACCAATATTACGTTGACTTTTCCTGTTTTTGGTCTCTGAGGACGGACGTTCTTTATCAACGATGATAATGTCCTCTCTGGTAAGCCGTCCGGTATTTTATCGTTTCGCCCAAGGGGGGGTCCTTCTAACCTAAAAAACCCCCGTGTGCTTATGAACAGGAAAGTCAAATATCATCAGCACAGAGCTAATGCACAATTATTTAAAAAACGCATTCACTGTAAGAAAGTTTTATTTCCATTGTCCGTGTGTCAAAATGCTTCACAGCACACTTACTGATGCTTTATAACCTTTTAAACAAATATATTCACTGCACAGCAGATAAGTGCCACAGAGGACTTGCCATGCCATGCCAGTCGAGTCACAAAATGCTTCCTGTGTTAACACACTGCTCCAGCAGCTTCAAAGTATAAACGCAATTGTGCTTGACTTTCATTACTAACTTGTCAGCACTTCCCCACACACAGAGATCTCTCTGTATTGAAGGCTAAAAACTGCCTCTTTAAAGGCTACCACTGCAGTTACATAGGAATCTGAGGTGGATGATTGACACATGCATTTGATCTGAAGCTGCCTACTCACACACCTCTACTCCACCATGGTAGCTCTTCTTATCTTAAATGGTGCATTCAAGTCCTTTTCCTAGAGAGATAAGACACAGCCAAAATAAAATGCAGCAGACACCCCCCAGTTTGCCACATGAATGTCCAATGCACATGTATAAATATAGACAATATAATGCTGGCATTTTGGAGTTCATTTATTGGTATTTTTTCTTGTAAATGAGACAAAGCCATTACAGTCATCTGATATCAAAATAACTGTGTTTAATCCAACAGATAGTTTAAACAGTGTTGATAGTAAATACATCACTGTGGGAATGATAATGGATCGTGTGTTCTAGGAAAGTTACATTATCCCTAGATAAGAGGATTCACCTGCACAATACATCAGTGATAGTTACTGCCATGCTACAATGAAGTGCTCGCACTCCCTCACTGATACTAGATATTCAGACAAGCTCCACAGCGGATTTACATTTAACAGTTAAACTTTTAATAAGATAGACATTCACCTCATCATCAGCAGCAAACATTTAAAAATTTAATACTAGTTGCATGACCAAGTATGCTCTTGAAATGTGGCTAAGATGACAAACATATGTGTACAGATTCTACAAGAGTTATGAATCAATTTGAAAACACCAGCATGCTAAACACTTCATCTGTCAGAAGAAATTGTTGCTCAACTCTACTACACATGCTGTGTATCAATACATGGAAATACTTATGAACCAGCCATACTAGATGTAAGCACTGAATTATGTTAATATTTAATCATGTACATATGTAAGAGTTTATAAATAAAATTAAAGTGTAAGAGCCACGTGTGTTTTTTCTTTATAAAAGCTCCTGTATTCTAATGTAAACCTGTAGTCATCACCACGAGAGACTTCTTAGTAGCTGACTGGTCCTGCAGTGATACTGAAAACCAGTAAAAGAAGAAGTAGTAGAAGAAGATCGACTATTCTTTAACAGTAGTATATGAGTGATAATTTTTTGTCATCAGACTGCAGCAAGACAAATGTTACTACGACATTGCTAACTCACCCTGGTGGGATCCATTTCGAGCATGTGTACGTGTTTTCCAAAAAGTTATTTCAGCCAAATACCCCCTATTACAAAGCTACTGTCTGGCATTGATTGTGGTGTCACCGCCAGACACCACACTTGCTTGGTGGTAGCCTTTAAATCGGCCGCGGTCCGTTAGTATACGTCGGACCCGCGTGTCGCCACTATCAATGATTGCACACCGAGCGCCGCCACACGGCAGGTCTAGAGAGACTTCCTAGCACTCGCCCCAGTTGTACAGCCGACTTTGCTAGCTGACAAATTACGCTCTCATTTGCCGAGACGATAGTTAGCATAGCCTTCAGCTGCGTCATTTGCTACGACCTAGCAAGGCGCCATTACCAGTTACTATTGATGCTGTAAAACATGTACTGTCAAGAGCGATGTTCACCATTTATGGATTAAACTTAAGTATTCCACAGCTACGTCCTTTTTTGCTAGTCTCATTTCCTTGACCTGTTCCAGACCTCACGCCAGCCTGCGTGAGCTAAAACGCGTGCCTTTCGGCTTTCTCTCATAGTGGGTTGGCTGTCTTGCCAATCCACAACATTGATTGCATAATATATATAACAATCAGTGATGGTAGTGATATCCCATCACTAGAAAGAGTAACGCCGAACACTGTGTTCGTATTTGACATGTTGCTGTGGAAAAACAGGGTCAAATACGGAAACATTTCTTTTTCAGTTGTCATATTGTGGTTGAGTCTTTAATTCGAGCCAAATGTGCACTGGAATTCTGAAGCAGTCGGTAAGGGATAAAGGATACTTTATTATGCTTTCAAACAGGACAATACGAATTTAAAACGCATTTGAGCGACAGGTGATATAGCTGAAAATTCCTGGAGTTTCTTTTTAAAAAACAGTGCAGCAGTATTTAACTATGTTATTATATTGCATACCATGGATAAATTCACATGCATGTCAGGCATTCAGCCTGATAGTAGAGGAATGCAAACTCAGAAAATTCATCCTAATCTGGAAACAAAAATTGAAACTCAGAACAAAAATCTTAAACATCATCCCACAGTAATCCAAACGATCCACGAAGTTCGGAACACACAGGCTGTGAGAATTTCACCATTGAGTGATAGGGTCAAAAGTCTTAATGAGAACCCTAAACGTCATATTATAGAAATTCAAACCAGTACTAGGTGTGTTACATTGATCATGGAACGACAAAGAATACAATGAGCAGAGCCATCATGGCTCCCATGAATGCAGTAAACGCAGAGGTTCATGAAATTGGAAAAACGCTACAAGGTATAAAGAAAGACCTTATACACAGCTACTCTCAGAGAATGCAAATTGTATACTATCTCTATATCTGTCTAGTATGCAACAGCATCTACACAAAAAGTAAAGTTATCTGCGCACGGAAGGCTATTCAGCGCAAATTACGATTGCTGAAATTAGGACAGTTGGAACGAGATCATTCTCTCTCAGAAACATTTAAATCTGTAACTGACAGTCTTGAACAGCTCCCTCGGGTGTCAGATGGAGACAGAAGAGGTGCAGAAGAAGAAGGATATACTATTACCGATTTCATTAAGCGTCATAGTGATAGTGAGGTAGACAAAACATACAGGGTCGGCAGAGGTCAATGATATGTGATGGGTGACCGCCCTACAAGTTTAACCGACCATGCAGTACCGACTAGGGAAGTAGAATTTCATTGACGCCAAGTTTCGTGGACGTAGTACTCGTAAAAAGTTTGATACAAAAAAGTTCGCTGAACTATTTTGTATGATTAAAGCGCATAGGAAAGACAAAACTTCAGATAGATGAATAAAATTCTCGAACAGTAGTATGTAACCGAACTCGCCGACTCCATGTGTGACCGATTCGTGATAGTAATTAACAGTGTACGAACCACGCGGAATCGTACTATTTTCGTAACGTAGTTGGGGAGGAAAATGCTCTTTAATTACGTACGCTTCTCCCTATATTCTTAATACAACTAAGTTTGTTTAAATAAATGAATTTACAGTGTCCAGAAAAACGCTCGTTCTTTTCTGAGAAGCGAAAGTTACGGCTGACGTGCGTCAACAAAAGCGAAATTTACTTTGGGGCGGGAGCGGCCATAGGCCGTAGCCGCGCAAAGAGTGCCACAAATAAAATAAATAAAAAAAAGGAGAAAAAGAAAACAGTTACCTCCCTGGCCTCGCTGCTGTTCGCTTCTCAAGCACAAAATACTGTCGCTAACTTACTCACTGAGTATGGATTTTACACTATCCGTTACTATTAATGTTATTACTGAAATGGAAGCACAATAAATAACAAACTTTTGACTGGTGCTACCTAATGGAATTTTGAGTGCAAGGTTATCCTTTACTTTGGGCTTCTTTTCAAAGCTTAATGTGGATGAAGGGGATCAATTCTCAGTTATTGGTGGGACACACAAATTTCACACTCAGTAAGGCCTGCCTGGCATTAGATCCATCCGCACCGCTGTAACACACCACATTAGATACGAAACCTTACCTTGGTTCAGATCCACTGAAAAACTATTTCTAAGAAATTGTGTTTGGTCGCCAGCTCTGAAGGAGCAATTTCAAATCTTTCTTTCAGTTACTATGACTTTTGACAGTACCTTAAATGGCTTTAATTACTTTCAACTAAAGTGAACTTACTCTGAACATTGTGGTAGCGAACTGAGAACTTCTTTGGCCAATTGGTGGCAGCCATCTTTACTTTTAACAAAATTTACAAAAAGTGCGCTTTTTTTAAGCAAAGCAACTTTAGATCTGGAACGCTAAACTTCATCAAATTTGACTTTAAGTGACTTTAACAATGTGACCATAGATTCTTAGTTACATCGTAATTAATCAACTCTTCTGAAAAACTATTTTTTTATGAACTGTGAAGCAGTCGTAACATGGAAGATTTCAGTTATTGTGCGTTTTGCACATCTTTTAAAACAAACAAATTTACTTTAACACACAAGTGATTTTTACTCAAAAATGACAAGGAAAAATGGAAATGGTGATGAGTTGGCAGTAAAGATTTTCATAAATGCGTTTAACAAGTATCTATTCTGTTTCATAGCAAAACTTTGACTGTAACACCCCGCATACGCTCTGAGGTGGAAATGTTAATTAAATGTTTCTTGCCTTTAGCAGCTTTTCGGTGGCTGAACAGTGCTTCCTGCAGAATACTTTCGATTGGCTCTTCAAGTTTCCAGTGATGGAATTAATATATGATAGTTACGCAACCTGAGGTAGCCATCTCCAGTTGATGATGTGTCGGCTGGATTCTATCATATAAAACAGTCGGATACTCTTGCTTTCCTAATTTAAAATTCTGGAGACGGTTTTAGAACATAAATGTCACTGCCGCACGAATATTAGTTGCACTTTTTACACATTAATAGCACTTTTTGAGCCATACATCGGCTGATATGACACATCACGACTTACACACTGTGAAGACTCCACCGCAATTAACTTGGTTTCCGTATCTTTTCCCCCTTGGCCCATCTCTCGCCAAGGTCACCCACACAACAGTGCATATAAAACCTAAAGTGCATTCCCTATTTGTTTACTTTAAGTACGTTTAAATGAATTACTATTTAAACAACTCAGAGGTTGTTACAGTCAGTACAACTATTACAACGTATTATCGTAACATTTTTAGTTCCATTAATTATTAACTCTTTTGTAATTTCTGTTTCTATGTTCAAAGAACGTATATAAAAAATATACTACTTTCTCATTCAGATTCTACTTACATTAATCTTCAGTACAATATATCGATACTTCAATATTTTAGTACAAATTTAGCAAAGTTTTTAAAAAATTAAAAATTTTTATTTAACAGTGACATCACAAGTAAATACCAAAATATTATTAAACCCGACGTGTGGTTTCGCTTGGTCTGTTTAACATACCTCTAAAAGGCTCGAAGTCCGAGCCCTAATGACCTATAGGAAAGGGAAGCTCGCCATAAGATCATGTAAACTTACGGAAAACAATGAAATTCTACAGATGAAGTCTTACTGAAGGCAAACTACAAGCGGTGGCCGGATTAAGCATGTAAGTATGAATACTACACCTCCCTGGGATATATTAATGATGGGCCTCATCTAACTACAAAAGGAAATCAATGATTACTAACACGATTTGGTTTATTACCATGAGACACTGACCAAATGACTTGCCCCTGAATTAAGCATGTAACCACTTAATAAGTGGACAAAAGGTTATAATTAGGAAATATAGTTTTCGCACAGGTGGGTGGATACATGGAAGCATAACATGAAACTATAATGTGGATATGACCCAAGTCTAAAGTCTTGTAGTCTCTACAGACCTTGGTCATTGTTCCCATCAAAAAGTATCTAAATTTTGCGAATCCCAGACAACTACCAGTGCCTATAGTTCACTCACTGAGTAGTTTGCCTCTGCTTTATTTAAACGCGACTGCCAAACGCTATCGCTTGTTTACATGTTACGCCATCTTGTAACACCTTTTGGAAAAGATGTATCCCAAGACTAGTATGTGATGCATCCATGGACATGCAAAATTCCTCACCCAAATCAGGATGGAACGGAAGTGGAGCCTCCACTAAAGCTTCATTAAGCTGTACAAACCCTCACTGCTCTACTCCATGCTACTTTCTTGCCTGTTAGTTGGTACACATGTGTAGTTATGACTGTCTCTTTTATGAAACTTTTTCAGAAGTTAATCAGCCCCAGAAAGGCATGTAAATGCCTCTAGGTTCTCAGTACTGTGTAATTTTCTACAGCCTCGACTTTTGTTGGATGCGATGCGATACAATCCGTGGGGAGTACATGTCCATGGAATCTTACCTCCTAATGTCTGAACTACTCCATTAGGTTGACTATAATTCCCTGATCCTTGAAACTGCTAAGAAACTGATCCAGAACAGCATTGTGTTTCTCCCACGTCTCCTCTGCGGTAAGTATGTCATCGACGTTCAAAGTCACTCTGTCTCTTAGTGTTTATGGGATCATGGAACACAGCCCACCTAATAAAAGTAGCTGATGACACATTTAAACCAACTCTTCCTTAACTGGTAGCACGGTCTACAACATAAAAATGCCCTGTATTGTCGACATGCAGGGTGCAGTTCAAAGTACCAATTCACGGATCAGTTAATGTTAATACATGCACTCCATGATCATGTTGATCTGTCATGAGCCTAACACCAACCGAACAGATCCGTCTTATTTAATAACACACAGTAGAGCGTTGTTACATGACCCGACTGTTTCCTCAATAACACCTTCCTGTAGCATGTCTAGTATCTCCTTGTGCACCTTCTTCTTAAATTCCAGTGGACATTGATGGGGTTTCAGGAAAAATTTTCGGTGTTCCTTAACTTTAAACTCGTATTGGAAAGTCCGTATTCTTCCTGGTGCATCAGAAAAAAAATGCGTGAATGCACGTGAAGAGCCCTTCCTAATTCCTTCTTCGCATTTGGGGATTCAGTATGCTGAAGTTTCTAAACAGTCTCATCCTCTAAGTTCCGTGGTTCATCGTCCCCAGACCTATTAGTTTCAGACCTACGTAATTTGGTCCTCTGGCCCTACTTGTATAATAATTAAGAAGCAAGGTCACTCCGTAGCACACAAGTCTTACCATAGTAGTTGTATATATTAAACGCACCACCATCTTGTTCTCGTGCGTAAAATATAGGCCTAGTATGGCTTTGACTGTTAGCCCTTGGATCACTATAAACTGCACTCTGAATTTGTGAACCCACCTGGGGTTAGCGTTGACTTGTTTCTTGATTTCTGCAGTTTTGCCGGGAACAGGACTACGAATCTTCACGTCTTTCTCCTTTAGAACTGGTCAGTGCCGTTTCGTTTCACAGACATCATACACACATTTATTCAAAACCGATATCTGGCTTCCAGCGTCCAAAATACTTTGTGACATCCTATCGTCTATTTATCTGTTAACTATGGAGTAGCTAATACTAATTTCCTCTTATTCCACTCCTAACAGAATTTGTCGAATATCTGTTTTCTTTGTGTTCAGGCGAATGATTTACATTACTGATTGCTAGTCAGTCACACCTCTCGTTATTTCTTTCGTCGGTATTCCACCATTCATGCCTTGAATCTGAGTTGCGTATTTCAATGATTTCCGCACCCTATCTTCTCTGATCATCGCGTCCTCCACAATTTCGTCTCTTCTGAATTCTGTTACGTAATTTTGTTTGGTAGATCCGTACTATCTCTTCATTTGTTCCTGCTCAAACAGCATTAGACTACGGAACTGCGATTCTGTGTAAGGCTCCGTCATTAAAATGTCTGACATGCTTCTGCTTCTCTTGCATCCAAATTTCTTGCAGAAACGCCTGCTTAAAATGCTTCGTAAGTCTTACGCTTTGCCACAATCACGCACATCGTGGCAGTTGCCTCTTGCCGAAGATGAGCGCAAATGAAATTGATTTTATAATCTGCAAACTATGGCTTCGGAAGTTAGTGCTGGAACTGATTGATCCAAATTTTGGAATGCAAAGTCTGCCTGGGAACAACATGTACTTCTGTAGAGAAACAAGACATTTCTAATTTAGTTCCCTTCGACGTTCTGATAAATTATTTCTACCATCACAGCTGATTGTACAGTCCCAGATGGCAGAGACTGTCTGTTAGCTGACATAATTCCTCCTCCTTCTTCCGCCTCTCTTCTTCACCCATCAACATCTTCCTAACCCACGTACTATTTGTTGAACAACTGCTACACTGTCTCTCCTTCAACAGTTCTACCAGCACTTCATGACAGCGACCGCTAATGTCAGCCCGTATTTCATTAAATTGGAACAACGCTCTTACTTCCTCCCGATCTTTCAAGTTTCCATGAGCAGTCCTATCTGAACCCACATCACCACTTTATGACACCTGCATTACCTATTTCTTCACTTGTGATACGTCGTTCGTGACTTCGTCCTCCACGAATGATATCAGCATTTTTGCGCAATTCATTGACTGTGCCTTCATTTATTGAGTTATAGTGTTCAGTTTACTATCGCAAGAGCTGACTTGTTCCACAATTAATTGTTTCGACTTCCTTAATTTCTTCCCTGACCTTTTTATCCATTCTTACGATCTTTTCATCGTATCCTTGTACATGACTCATTAAATGCTGTTCTCAAAATGGTTCAGATGGCTCTGAGCACTATGTTACTCAACATCTGAGGTCATCAGTCCCCCAGAACTTAGAACTACTTAAACCTAACTAACCTATGGACACCACACACATCTATGACCGAGGCAGGATTCGCGGTTCCAGGCTGAAGCGCCTAGAACTGCTGTTCTGATCTGTTGAAATGGACTCTTTGGATTTGTAACTGCACATCATTCTTCACATCCTGCTGTTTGTTAATCAATAGCCGAGCCGTAAAATTCTCCTCTGACTTTTTAAAACATACTTCCGCCTTTTTGTAGCCTCATCAGATATGTTACTACCCTCTTCCGTCCTTTTAAAACGGCCATTCGCCTCTTTCTGCTACTCTTCCGTCTTTTTTAACATCCTAGGGTGCTGTTTCAATTAATAATGACTGTAGATCAAGATGTGGTCGTGAAGGAGTTGGCGCGCGATCAATAACACTGCGTCACATCCTTGGATACAGTCACTACGGATTCGTCCATTTCCTGGGACTTCATCACATTCTCCTCCCATAACAGCTCAGCTTCAGACTGTTCCTCATCACTTGGCAAGTTGTTTAATTCACTATCCGTTGTTACTAATCCTTCCAAATTACTCTCTCGTCTTTCTCTAGTCTCAATACCCTGTGAACTGTCTCGTTCAACTTTCACATTAAGTTCACAGTTTAACAGTTTCAGATGGGCTCGCTTCTTCCCTATCAATTGCACTCACCTTTTCTAAACTATGAGCACAAGCATGAGTTAACCTTAGCATAACCAAACACCATTGCAAAAGAAACGCCTCCCCTTAATAATCAGATTTCTAAGCTAGACACACCATGAAACACAATCCTACCAAAACCACAAATACATGCAAATATTTTCTCCAAAATGGCAACGTCAAAACCCTGGAGAACGATGGGATTTGCTCACCAGCCTTTGCTGTAAGAGAAAGCAAATTTATTACTACAGCACAAATAACTTATTTTTTGTTTAAAATCTTGAGGTTATTTTATTATTAAATTGATCATCTATAATTTTCCGGTTAAAATTCGATCAGTAAGCAAATCACTGGAGTAGTAAGATTTGTCGATCTTGAATTTCGACAACGTAACTCAGAGGGATCTGTGCTTCAAAATCCCTGGCTAAGGGCCGATAAATTCACCATGGTGTACTCAGTAATGAAACAAAGCAGTAGGCTCTGCCAGAAATATCGACTCTTAGACAATGTGTCTAATAGTGTATTTTATTATGACAGTACGCCATCTTAGGCAATTTATAACACTTAAAACACTTGATGATGGCACTTTGAAGCCGAAATAATGGTTCTGTAACTGTAAATGTAACACTGTAAGTAAAAAAACAGTCTAATGGCTGTACTAACTTTAAAGAAATGTATTATGACTGTGGCCCCACACTATGAAAAAATTATTATGTGCTATAAATGGTCAGCTCTGCTTTCATCTTGCAAACAAGACTGGCAGCCCTTACCACTTCACACCAGAGAGAATCTCTTCTGATCCAAAGCGACACACATCATTGATACTGGCGGGAACAACCACCTGCAGTTGGTTGCACCCTGTGCTCTTCATGGCATCCAGGAGGACCCGTTCCACATCTGGAATGACTCCACCCGGTATGCACACTGAGTGCACATTGGTTTTCTTTCCCTTCTTGTCAGCCAAGTCCCTCAGCGACCCCATAACGCGCCTAACGTTGGAGCTCGCAACTATCAATAACCCCACCCTCTGTTATTGTAAGGATCTTGCAGACTGAGAGGTTTCCTCTGAAACAGGACAGGCGACAGCATCTGGCTCAGCGACAGCGTCAGCCACAGACAGCGCCTGGAACCTGTTTGTCAGACAAACCGGGGAGGCCTTACGTGCGGCCTCCTGGGAAGTCTTTCGCCGCCTGCTACACCTCGGGGCGACCTCCCACTCGACCACAGGTGAGGGTTCAGCTTCAGTGCGAGTAGTAACTGGGCTGGCCACCGGTGAGGACCGATCCGAGGACTCTGACATGCTGGACGTCCGTTGGATCCCCTCGGCCGGCCCACAACGATGGTGCCCATCCACTGCAGCCTCAAGCTGTGTAACCGAAGCCATCACAGCCTGAAGTTGAGAGCGAAGTGTCACCAACTCGGCTCGCATCCGCACACGACAATCGCAGTCCCCGTCCATACTAAAGACATTGAAAAACTGAACTATGCGGATAAACGGACTATCGGCATGTGCTGCGCAACTCTACTGTAGACTCTGACGAAAACGCAGGAACTGTGTCTAATAAATCAGATTTACACGCAGAGATTCAAAAACCTAACTACCGAAGCACTCAGGTGAAACTAAATAATTCGCCCCTGATCAGGAACTTGTAGTACGTCACAAAATAGATTTACTTTCCGACGCAAATGAAAACGTGAGAACTGTGGCCTTTAGATATTAAATAAACACGCAGAAACACAAGAAACTAAACTTAAATCGATATTCTTGAATACACACAAGTGTCACTCAGTATAACTGCCCCAGTTCAGTATGTGAGTAAATTATACATCAGAGATATTTCTGCCACAAAATTTTTGCTTCGGCGATATTTAATAATAATGATGCGGTTAGGATTCTAATTCAACACCAAGATGCATTAACAATTCCAAGCAACATTTTCCTATGCTTAGAAGGAAAATTTATGGAAAAAGATGGAGTACCTACAGCAACAACACAACTTACACATGATGCTTTTGCCTTTCTGTTTCAAAAAGTAAGATATAAACTGAATGGTATCGAGGCTGACCATACTACAAACGTAGGAATCACATCAGCCCTTAAAACGTATGCTTCTGCATCAATACATGACTTGAGTAGCTTAGAAAGTACAGGAACGTTCATAGATGGATTGATAAGTAAATATAATCACTTTAGTGTGTATTTACCATTCAAGATGTTTATGGGATACTTTGAAGATGTGAAATGTATTATGATGAATGTGTAGTGAGAACTAATTCTCGTATGAAGTACAGTGAATAATAATTCATACGTTGAGGAACAACAAGGTGAACCTCAAAAGAGTAAAATTCTGAATTAGAAATTAATACTACCACTGAGTTTCCATACATGGGAGCTTTTTGAACATCCTGTTTAACCGACTACATCAAGCAGACACAGGCTACTGAAACAGCAATTCAATTAGAAACACCTTGATTCATTATACCATCACTGCAAACTGACGGGAGGGGGAACCTGAAATGGATTCAAGAGTCTTCAACAGTTGTAAACTAACCAATGCTAAAATTTTCCTAATTCTAAGTTTTAACCATATGATAATTTACTGCATGTACGTTCTACTGTTTGTATGTGTGCAAGGTTTCGCTTCCTTGCCATGAAAGCGATGTTGCATTCCAGTGCATGTTAAGACCAAAAGAATTCAAGGAACTGGCACCTATCATTCCAATATATTGCTCAGAGCATAAAAACTGTAAAATCGGGGCTGATGAAGTCCGTGTAGGAGTTGAGTCATCAGAAAATTTTATCGAAGGCATCACAGCAGCACTATATGGCTACGTCATTACAAAAATTGTGTGAGTTGTACAAAGTGCATCCAAGGCATTTCAGGATGACATCTCAAAATGTAAACCTTGTAGACGTTCAAGGCTTCTACAATGAATGTGAATGGACTGTATTTGAGAATATTTTGTCGCATTTGTCACATGTACACATAAACATGATCATGTACGTCAAAGGCAATGAAAAGGCATCATGGATATGTAACATTTACAACAATGCATTAATTCAGAACCCTCGAATCAAACAATGGCCCATCTCTCTGGCGCCCCAAGCAGATGTATGGAGAAGAAAATAGTTATGTGTGCATCAGATTGTATAAAAATACTTTTAAGTCGAGCATCAAGTAAAAGATGTTTTAAGAAAGAGTTTATTTTTATTCAGTTCACCATCCTCTGCCGGTCATATTGAGCTAGCTCTTCCTCCTGGACTGGTCAGTCTCTCTCCAATGATACTCCTTCCGCCCTTCCCTCCCAGCTGGATTGAATAAGCAAGCTCCAACTTTGCCCCCTGACTAGCTGCTCTAATACTCCTGCATATTTGGGTAAGGATTTATATATCGTAAGTATGGATTTTCTTCCACATTCATTGTCTATGCTGCTCATCCAGTACAGGGGATATAATTTTAACAATGTCTTCTAGACATCTATAGAACCAGCAACAATCACATACCACCTCCTCCTGTAGATCATTATATGCAGCATAACATGCAAACACCCATGCAATTAAATTATGATTTGAGTTACACTGCTCATATGCAAACCACACTTTCTTATTACCCTTTCTTTCATACTCAGTATCCCCATTGTTCTTATTTACGATAACCTGTACCTTTATTCCCATGTTCAGTCGCATATGGAGATAAAGGTTAACAGGTTTCTTCTTCGCTTATTTGCAATATATGTATACAAAACAGAAACAAATTAAATTTTTTCTGGTTTATTCACAATATGTTCAGAGATGCTTTAATAATAATGACTAGAAAATATTAAAGATGCACTTACAAGGGGACCCCACCTATTCGTCAAAAACAATTTCATTGAAATGTATGGTATATGCAGATCCTGGACAAAAATGAAAGTGACAGAAATAGGAGCTCCAGACATCCAAACATTCAGAAAAATAGCATATGGCGTGGGTAGGACGAGGCAGGAGCCATGAGCCATTTACGTTAGTGTAGCTCCAGGCAGCAGCTGGAGCAGCGGAAAGAGAGCAGAAGAATAATCCAAGGGTCGTGGGGTCAAGTCCATGTATAGTAACTTTTCTATGTTCGATTTTCACATTGCTTGCACTGCAGATATACTGAAATATGAACAAAGCGTTCTTCAGGGTATTTTCGTTCTGTCTTTGTAACCCACATGGGTGCAGTAAAATATGCTATAACTGTTTCTGGAAAAGTATTGCCAACACTTTACATATGCTTACAAGAAAGTACGGGACCTTTTAGACTGAGGATTCAGGAAGCAACGGATGAATAGATGGCAAAATGTAGGACTCTCGTCATTATTTTGTCAAAATCTGGGAACCTTACAACAGCCTTACACAACAATTTTTGACTAGTGTGATGAAGCCAAGGAAACTGTTAATTGACTCGTGGGAAGACAAATTTACAGCTATGCGACGAAACTGGACAAGGTGAAGAAGGATTCTGTAGAACAGTTTTTGATGTTGTTCAGCAACATTCATACAATATTTTTTAAATGAACACACCA
Organism: Schistocerca piceifrons; assembly: GCF_021461385.2. Lineage (NCBI taxonomy): Eukaryota > Metazoa > Arthropoda > Insecta > Orthoptera > Acrididae > Schistocerca > Schistocerca piceifrons. The sequence continues at coordinate 559,997,616 of NC_060139.1, forward strand.
CTGTTTAACTGTGTTGTAGTTTATTTAATTACGACCCAGGTTTCGGCTTTTTATACCAAAATAAAGGTGTTTTTATTAAATATGACGTCCTCCCACTATTATTCACTGATCTTTTCACGAGATGTTCATTTTACATTTGGCATTTTGTGGAGAGCGAATATTTTTCTTAATTTATGGCCAATTTTGAGCTTCATGTCCTGCAATATATGTTAATGTCATAAACTCAGTCACTTGCGGTGTTATCTGAGATGGGTTTTGCCTTAGCAGTTAAGTCCCATTTGAACAATTTTTGCATTGGCAGTAAGTTTAAAAAGTACTTTTTCTAAGTTATGTGTTGTGATAGCCCTCATTCCCGTATTAACATAAATTTATTTCTTCAACCAGAGATACTGTGTGTGTCTGGAGTTTACTGGCGCTCAACGCCGAGATCATCAGCGCCACCAGGGATCCTGGTTGAAGAAAACAGCGTAAGTGGCTCCCCAACTTGATGTAATGACGGAGATTTCTGTAGTGCGTTATGTTTAGATTTTCATCCCCCAGTGTTGTCTCCAAGTTGGGTAGGCAACCACTGCACGTTAATTCACTGTGTGTGTCATACAAACCATCAGAAAATGTAATGCCCACCTCCACTGCATATCCTGCAATAGAATATGCAGCCACATCTGAGAATTTATATGAGCCGGTGATTTCTTCATTGGACAGCAGCTGAAGCCCTCTAACTGGCAGAGATTGTCGGATGCTGTGCCTATGCAAATTGTTTACATCTATCGTCGGAAGAGTTGAACTCTTTATTCATTTGTGGATAATTTCCTTGCCATGCTTATGGACTCAATGACGAAGTTCTCTGCGAATACTGCATTTGAGAAGTAACATCATTCGACATCCGTCAAAAGCGCGATGTTGAACATATTTTTTTCAACATTGTGTCCCACAATATCGCTGGGGCGGTGTAGAAGGCAGGATCCAGCGAGTATGTTTTCGTGCATACCTTCCGGAATTTCTGGGAAATATCCGCAACTAAGCATACTTGTGTCCATATCAAGTCTTGCATACTCCCCTAAGTTAGAGAAGTCGAATTCCTGTCAAACATTCACCACATGCCCATACGCTGCATCTGTTATCGCATTGCCGGTAAGATCTTTAGTGAATATGGTTATATCAGTAAATGTGATTTCGTTGAGTTTTTTAATAAACTCCAGACATTCGAATGGGAAGACCCTTTCTTCATCACGCACTGAAGCTTTGCTTCATAGGGATGTGCATGTCCTTCTGATGCATTGTTTCAGCAAGTTTTTGAAGCAGTGCATGCATAAATCAAAGAGAGTCTAGGACCCACAGCCTAACGTTCATGATCATTTGTTCGGGAAATGAAATGTATTTTTCTGTCCTATCAGAAAAGACACTAACCCTGTCACTGTAGAAGCTGAAATCAGCCAAGTGCTCAACGATGAAATGAGCATCACATCCACTCAAATCGTAAAAGTAAAAAGGTATTCGTCATGGCACTTGGTAGTTCAAGTTGCATGCATTGTTTGCTGCGCTGTAGAACTTGCCTATTAGACAGCAATAACCCCTGCATGGAGTTTCCACTTCTCTATCTAACGGCAGCCCATAAATATGACAGTTAACTGCATTCTTGTATAATTCGTCATTCTCCTGTGATTTGCTCACAGGAATGTTGATGCAATAAATCACATCAACCTGCCTTGCAAGTTTTCAAGCTCACGATTTATTAAGATTTGAGTCATAGATGCGTATTGTACGTGCCGCTCTGTACATGTACTTTGTGAGGCAGTGGGTCACCCTCACAACATATCACAGGAGTGAGAGGCACTGGAAATGCGCGTATACTACTAAAGGATAACGCTCCTGGTGGTCAAAGTTCTTAAATTATAAGAATTTATTTTCATTAGTCGGCATTTCATCGTGTACCACTTCTTATGTAGAGCAGTCCAGCATATGCTTTGCTAATCGTTCACATCAAGAATATGAGACGTCTAGGGCACATACGCGATGCAACGTAATGTTTACACAATTTGGGGGAAATTGGGTGGGATGTATTCTAGATCAACACATAGTGCTGTTTCTTCACTTTGGAGAATAGCAACAAGTTTTCATAATTTTCATTCTGACCCACTAGTGTGGAAAAGTAAAGGGATCAGGCGACTTCTTACCCTAAATCGTTTCTTCTGATTTGTTTTCTTCTTCTTCATTCAGTCTGTAAATGTGAACTGATGCACTTAGATTGTGGCACTTAAATTAGGTAGGTCCCGAAGTTTAATGCGGAAAACGATACTATCAGAGTCACAAAATCCACAAACAACATCCGTTTCGTATATACTTAGCTGGTGTGCGTCTTTCATATACGAGTAATTTCTTCTCGAAATTAGGATTGACTACACATAGCAGTAGTGTTTAAGTTTTTGACATTAATACAGCCCTTTTTAGCAGCTGTATCCTCTGGAAGTGGGACATAGGAGGACCCTCCATTAAATGGGTCAAAAATATTTGAGTGAATTTCCAATTGGAGTATGTGGCTGAGTGCCTTATCAGTCCCTCTTTCCTGCATTTCAGAAAATTGGCCCAATGAGATTCTCAAACTAAAATCTCAGAACCACTCAGCAGTTGAGGCACACTGCAATATCACACTGTTTTCTCCCCACACATGGATAATGGTTTCCTCTTCAAACCATTAGCATCTTGTTTTGAAATGTAACTCAATTCACAGTATTAAACTGCATTTTCCTTAATCGCAGGGTACTGCGAATCGTACATAATTTTGGGAAGCTCTCTTTTCAGAATGGGTAAACACTCATTTAGGTAAAGGGCTGGGTCTCAGTAGCCAGCAGTGGAGTTATTAATAGAGGCATACAAGATCTTGTCCTCAAATGCACCAGCAACCACTGAGTGTGAGTAATCTGATGCTGCCCTAAACTAGAAGGAAAGGCAAGGAAACTGCTTCTAATCGATGGATGATCATTATAAGTAGTAGTAGCTACTAATTATGATGCTGATGTCCACAATGAATGTGATGATGACGATGGTGATGATGCACCATGCTGAGATGAGCTGGATGACAATGATGGGCTGGGCTGAGGTGAGCATGATGTTGATGATCTGGGTTGCAATGACACAAACCTACCTCCAGATTGTTCCAACACTCCTGCAGAGTGAAAGTAATGTATAAGTATTGTGTGTAAAACGCAAACAAGGGTAGGTGAAAAGTTATGAAAGAAAGTACCACATCTGGACGTCAAGACCCGGATCCTGATGCTGAAATTTACGCCGGAGGAGCTCTGTACATTTCTGTGTTAAGTTCTTAAGCAGCTTAAAGATGATGCTTTCTCTGCAAATGCAGGTAGTCTTGTAGGTGATTACAGCCTCTTTCAGCACACGTACGAAGATATGTGCAGCTGGTAATGTGACAGAGTTGACGGCAGCTATGGGACATTACGTAAAACAAAAATGCAAGGTGACTGGTGGGTGTTTTCATTCAGATCCTGCTGCATTAAACTAACCTTCACGGTGTTGCACCGCGGATAAAAACAATTGAAGTACGTGAGAGACGGCAGCGAATGACCATGCTAGACTCTCGTCTGGAAGCACCAAGGTTGTCCCTTACTCTAGCTCCACCTGTTTTTTCTGGACGGAGCGCTTCCGGGAGGATTCGTTTCATCAAGGCTGCGGTTCTTTTCTTGCTTGGTTTATGAAAACTTAAGTTCTGTGTGTAACAACACGACACTTGCAGATGTAATAAATCGAATAACAAGTCAACAACGTTTCTGAACTGCTCTCTTAACTACAGAATGAACTTTTGAGGAGAAAGAATCATTTTATCTTATCTCTCTACGTTCACGGCTGAGTTTTGTGTTTAAATGCTTGAAGCATGTATCTCAGTTTTCCAAACAAAGAGCTGCAGCTAACAAATATTTCGTTGCCCGTCTAATAACATTCAGCGCCGCATAGATGTCGAAGTGTCGTCCTCCAGATTTTGTGCCAAAAACTCTGAAGAGACGGTGATAAAACGAGAACATTAACAACTGGACGGAGCCTACAAAGTGACTGACATATTCTCAGATGGAGTACATATGAGGTGACCCTTTCTGGACTTCAGAGGCGTTTAACTTCCGAAAAGTGCTGGAAACAGACCGAGCCGTTAACACTAAGGAATGAACTATTATTTATCTTCGTAACAAGAACTTACAGAATTTAATCTGTCATCACGGTAAGGGTGATAGGGGTGAGCAGTGTGCTTATTAAGCGGGTTGGCCATGGTGACGCTCGATTTTGGAAGCGATATTCATGATCTTTTTCAATAAAATAACAAACAAATTACAAAACGGACTTCATAGCTTTTTGTACACCCCTAAGATTATAATAAATACAGTAGAAGAAGAATGGGTAGCTTTGAGGGATGAAGTAGTGAAGGCAGCAGAGGATCAAGTAGGTAAAAAGACGAGGGCTAGTAGAAATCCTTGGGTAACAGAAGAAATATTGAATTTAATTGATGAAAGGAGAAAATATAAAAATGCAGTAAGTTAAACAGGCAAAAAGGAATACAAACGTTTCAAAAATGAGATCGACAGGAAGTGCAAAATGGCTAAGCAGGGATGGCTAGAGGACAAATGTAAGGATGTAGAGGCTTATCTCACTAGGGGTAAGATAGATACCGCCTACAGGAAAATTAAAGAGACCTTTGGAGATAAGAGAACGACTTGTATGAATATCAAGAGCTCAGATGGAAACCCAGTTCTAAACAAAGAAGGGAAAGCAGAAAGGTGGAAGGAGTATATAGAGGGTCTATACAAGGGCGATGTACTTGAGGACAATATTATGGAAATGGAAGAGGATGTAGATGAAGATGAAATGGGAGATACGATACTGCGTGAAGAGTTTGACAGAGCACTGAAAGACCTGAGTCGAAACAAGGCCCCCGGAGTAGACAATATTCCATTGGAACTACTGACGGCCGTGGGAGAGCCAGTCCTGACAAAACTCTACCATCTGGTGAGCAAGATGTATGACACAGGCGAAATACCCTCAGACTTCAAGAAGAATATAATAATTCCAATCCCAAAGAAAGCAGGTGTTGACAGATGTGAAAATTACCGAACTATCAGCTTAATAAGTCACAGCTGCAAAATACTAACACGAATTCTCTACAGACGAATGGAAAAACTAGTAGAAGCCAACCTCGGGGAAGATCAGTTTGGATTCCGTAGAAACACCGGAACACGTGAGGCAATACTGACCTTACGACTTATCTTAGAAGAAAGATTAAGGAAAGGCAAACCTACGCTTCTAGCATTTGTAGACTTAGAGAAAGCTTTTGACAATGTTGACTGGAATACTCTCTTTCAAATTCTGAAGGTGGCAGGGGTAAAATATAGGGAGCGAAAGGCTATTTACAATTTGTACAGAAACCAGATGGCAGTTATAAGAGTCGAGGGACATGAAAAGGAAGCAGTCGTTGGGAAGGGAGTAAGACAGGGCTGTAGCCTCTCCCCGATGTTGTTCAGTCTGTATATTGAGCAAGCAGTAAAGGAAACAAAAGAAAAATTCGGAGTAGGTATTAAAATTCATGGAGAAGAAATAAAAACTTTGAGGTTCGCCGATGACATTGTAATTCTGTCAGAGACAGCAAAGGACTTGGAAGAGCAGTTGAATGGAATGGACAGTGTCTTGAAAGGCGGATATAAGATGAACATCAACAAAAGCAAAACAAGGATAATGGAATGTAGTCTAATTAAGTCGGGTGATGCTGAGGGAATTAGATTAGGAAATGAGGCACTTAAAGTAGTAAAGGAGTTTTGCTATTTGGGGAGCAAAATAACTGATGATGGTCGAAGTAGAGAGGATATAAAATGTAGGCTGGCAATGGCAAGGAAAGCGTTTCTGAAGAAGAGAAATTTGTTAACATCCAGTATTGATTTAAGTGTCAGGAAGTCATTTCTGAAAGTATTCGTATGGAGTGTAGCCATGTATGGAAGTGAAATATGGACGACAAATAGTTTGGACAAGAAGAGAATAGAGGCTTTCGAGATGTGGTGCTACAGAAGAATGCTGAAGATTAGATGGGTAGATCACATAACTAATGAGGAAGTATTGAATAGGATTGGGGAGAAGAGAAGTTTGTGGCACAACTTGACCAGAAGAAGGGATCGGTTGGTAGGACATGTTTTGAGGCATCAAGGGATCACCAATTTAGTATTGGAGGGCAGCGTGGAGGGTAAAAATCGTAGAGGGAGACCAAGAGATGAATACACTAAGCAGATTCAGAAGGATGTAGGTTGCAGTAGGTACTGGGAGATGAAAAAGCTTGCACAGGATAGAGTAGCATGGAGAGCTGCATCAAACCAGTCTCAGGACTGGTAGCACCACATTTCGAAAGCTTCTATTCTCTTCTTGTCCAAACTATTTATCGTCCATGTTTCACTTCCATACATGGCCACACTCCATACAAATATTTTCAGAAATGACTTCCTGACACTTAAATCTATACTCGATGTTAACAAATTTCTCTTCTTCAGAAACGCTCTCCTTGCCATTGCCAGTCTACATTTTATATCCTCTCTACTTCGACCATCATCAGTTATTTTGCTCCCCAAATAGCAAAACTCCTTTACTACTTTAAGTGTCTCATTCCCTCAGCATCACCCAACTTAATTCGTCTACATTCCATTATCCTCGTTTTGCGTTTGTTGATGTTCATCTTATATCCTCCTTTCAAGACACTGTCCATTCCGTTCAACTGCTCTTGCAAGTCCTTTGCTGTCTCTGACAGCATTACAATGTCATCGGCGAACCTCAAAGATTTTATTTCTTCTCCATGGATTTTAATACCTACTCCAAATTTTTCTTTTGTTTCCTTTACTGCTTGCTCAATATACAGATTGAATAACATCGGGGAGAGGCTACAACCCTGTCTTATTCCCTTCCCAACCACTGCTTCCCTTTCATGTCCCTCGACTCTTATAACTGCCATCTGGTTTCTGTACAAATTGTAAATATCCTTTCGCTCCCTGTATTTTACCCTTGCCACCTTTAGAATTTGAAAGAGAGTATTCCAGTCAACATTGTCAAAAGCTTTCTCTAAGTCTACAAATGCTAGAAACGTAGGATTGCCTTCCCTTAATCTTTCTTCTAAGATAAGTCGTAAGGTCAGTATTGCCTCACGTGTTCCAGTGTTTCTACGGAATCCAAACTGATCTTCCCCGAGGTCGGCTTCTACTAGTTTTTCCATTCGTCTGTAAAGAATTCGTGTTAGTATTTTGCAGCTGTGGCTTATTAAATTTTCACATCTGTCAACACCTGCTTTCTTTGGGATTGGAATTATTATATTCTTCTTGAAGTCTGAGGGTATTTCGCCTGTTTCATACATCTTGCTCACCAGATGGTAGAGTTTTGTCAGGACTGGCTCTCCCAAGGCCGTCAGTAGTTCCAATGGAATGTTGTCTACTCCCGGGACCTTGTTTCGACTCACGTCTTTCAGAGCTCTGTCAAACTCTTCACGCAGTATCGTATCTCCCATTTCATCTTCATCTACATCCTCTTCCATTTCCATAATATCGTCCTTGTATAGAACCTCTATATACTCCTTCCACCTTTCTGCTTTCCCTTCTTTGGTTAGGATTGGGTTTCCATCTGAGCTCTTGATATTCATACAAGTGGTTCTCTTTTCTCCAAAGGTGTCTTTAATTTTCCTGTAGGCAGTATCTATCTTACCCCTAGTGAGATAAGCCTCTATATCCTTACATTTGTCCTCTAGCCATCCCTGCTTAGCCATTTTGCACTTCCTGTCGATCTCATTTTTGAGACGTTTGTATTCCTTTTTACCTGCTTCATTTACTGCATTTTTATATTTTCTCCTTTCACCAATTAAATTCAATATTTCTTTTGTTACCCAAGGATTTCTACTAGCCCTCGTCTTTTTACCTACTTGATCCTCTGCTGCCTTCATTACTTCATCCCTCAAAGCTACCCATTCTTCTTCTACTGTATTTGTTTCCCCCATTCCTGTCAATTCTTCCCTTATGCTCTCCCTGAAACTCTGTACAACCTCTGGTTCTTTCAGTTTATCCAGGTCCATCTCCTTAAATTCCCACCTTTTTGCAGTTTCTTCAGTTTTAATCTACAGGTCATGACCAATAGATTGTGGTCAGAGTCCACATCTGCCCCTGGAAATGTCTTACAATTTAAAACCTGGTTCCTAAATCTCTATCTTACCATTATATAATCTATCTGATACCTTTTAGTATCTTCAGGATTCTACCATGTATACTACCTTCTTTTATGATTCTTGAACCAAGTGTTAGCTATGATTAAGTTATGCTCTGTGCAAAATTCTATCAGGCGGCTTCCTCTTTCATTTCTGTCCCCCAATCCATATTCACCTACTACGTTTCCTTCTCTCCCTTTTCCTACATTCGAATTCCAGTCACCCATTACTATTAAATTTTCGTCTCCCTTCACTATCTGAATAATTTCTTTTATTTCATCATACATTTCTTCAATTTCTTCGTCATCTGCAGAGCTAGTAGGCATATAAACTTGTACTACTGTGGTAGGCGTGGGCTTCGTATCTATCTTGGCCACAATAATGCGTTCACTATACCGTTTATAGTAGCTTACCTGCATTCCTATTTTCCTATTCATTATTAAACCTACTCCTGCATTACCCCTATTTGATTTTGTGTTTATAACCCTGAAGTCACCTGACCAGAAGTCTTGTTCCTCCTGCCACCGAACTTCACTAATTCCCACTATATCTAACTTTAACCTATCCATTTCCCTTTTTAAATTTTCTAACCTACCTGCCCGATTAAGGGATCTGACATTCCACTCTCCGATCCGTAGAACGCCAGTTTTCTTTCTCCTGATAACGACGTCCTCTTGAGTAGTCCCCACCCGGAGATCCGAATGGGGGACTATTTTACCTCCGGAATATTTTACCCAAGAGGACGCCATCATCATTTAATCATACAGTAAAGCTGCGTGCCCTCGGGAAAAATTACGGCTGTAGTTTCCCCTTGCTTTCAGCCTTTTGCAGTACCAGTACAGCAAGGCCGTTTTGGTTATTGTTACAAGGCCAGATCAGTCAATCATCAAGACTGTTGCCCTTGCAACTACTGAAAAGGCTGCTGCCCCTCTTCAGGAACCACACGTTTGTCTGGCCTCTCAACAGATACCCCTCCGCTGTGGTTGCACCTACGGTACGGCTATCTGTATCGCTGAGGCATGCAAGCCTCCCCACCAACGGCAAGGTCCATGGTTCATGGGGGGGTTTAAACACATATGACGTACTTTATACGAATGGATCTTAAAAACAGACTCTCTAAGGAACATTTTAAGCCTATAAGAACTACAGGTTAAAAAAATTCTACCTTGGTCTTACGCTTTAAGTATGTCTTCTTCACAAAAGTCCAAAACCCAAGCGAAGCGTAATTACAATGAGAACCATGGTAATGTTTTAGGAGAGGACGTGGCAACCCTGTCCGCCAATCAAACCGAAACCCATCCTAAAGAACCGATCCAAATGCTTAGCTTACTTTGAAAACACACACACACACCTGGGAAGGGAGAGATCCAAACTGAAAGACTTCCTCTCTTGACCTCCAAGAGTATTCTTTTGTCTTGCATTACGAGCCCCCAATAGTCTAACTTTAGTAAGGGCACGATAACTTGGCCGCCGGCGTCCAAGCAATGGTCACCAAAAGTCGGCTCTATCTGAAACACTTCGAGTCGTATGTTATGTGTTTCAGGCTCTGCCATCCTCAGCAAACCCAAAGCAGTGACACTGTAATTGCTTGAAGAAGTACTCTTATGTTCTCTCTGTGAGAGGATGATTAACTGATTAAATACAGTAACTAAACTCATATTTAAATCCCATATGCAAATGAGACACGATCACAAATATCTGTGAATGTTTTGAAATTCTTTTAATTCTACCTATTGGCATGTGTTACAACAGTCTTTCATCATCATTTTCTCTGGGCCTTTGTCCCACTTCAACGTGGGGTCGGCCTTGTTACTACGGACTTGGCAATAGTTTCAGAGGGTGGCCAGATGCCCTTCCTGCCACCACCCCATACTCCCCAGGATGGAAGTGTTGTACTCCTTCTGTCTGCATCTAGTGTAAATCATGAAATAGTGCGAACATCTTCAAATGTCTGCGAGTCGTGTAACTTAGGCGAGACGTGGGGACTAGCCCAGCATTCATCTAGGGGATGTGGAAAACCGCCTAAAAACCACATGGGTCCTCGTTGTTAATCTGCCCCCCGGAGTGCAGGAAGCAGCGCATTAGCGCTCTTGGCTACCCTGGCGGGTTCCACGTCCCTACTACAAATCTGCACCGCATTTGAAAAAGACACTCTCTCTAATGCGCTAGTCTACCCCGTGTGGTGTTGCTAGTCTCCCATCGGGTGCCTCCCCAGGTGACAGATAGTGGAATGCTTACCAGATATTGTGGGTACTGGGGAAATAAAATACCCAGGGCAGACCAAAATTAGCAAATCTCCGCCCCTCTAACAAGGGAAGGGTGTTGGCGGCAGGAAGGGCATCCGGCTGTAAAAACATTGCCAAAACAAGAGGAATGATGGATGCTTCTCAAGATGTTCCGGAGTAATAGCCTCCCATTCGGATCTCCGGGGAAGGCCCTTTGCAAAGGATACAAAGGTGTTCAAGATCAGAGTGGGAACTCTAAACGTGGGAACGATGATGGGAAAGGGAAGAGAGATAGTAGACATGATGCAGAGGAGGAAGATAAAGGCTTTGTGTGTGCAAGAGACGAGGTGGAACGGCAATAAGGCATATATCTTAGCTGAAGGCTATAAGCTACGTTATAGTAGTGCAAGCCCAGAATCAAGAAATGGAGTTGGAGTTATTTTGCACAGAGAGCTTCAAGAAGAGGTATGTGAAGTCAGCAGAGTAAATGATAGGATCATGTATGTTAAGATGATGTTTGGCGACGAAATGGTAATGGTGCTGATACCCTATGCACCCCAAGTGGGATGTTCGGAGGACGAGAATGAAAAATTTTGGAGAAATTTGGATGGAGTAATGGTCAGAATACCAGAGAATGAAAGAGTGATAGTCGGAGGGGATTAATTGTTGGTAAGGCGGGTACCAGGTTGAGATTCATTGGGAGAGTGCTTAGAAAATGTAGTCCATCAACAAAGGAGGTGGCTTACAAAACACTCGTTCGACCTATACTTGAGTATTGCTCATCAGTGTGGGATCCGTACCAGATCGGTCTGACGGAGGAGATAGAGAAGATCCAAAGAAGAGCGGCGCGTTTCGTCACAGGGTTATTTGGTAACCGTGATAGTGATACGGAGATGTTTAATAAACTCAAGTGGCAGACTCTGCAAGAGAGGCGCTCTGCATCGCGGTGTAGCTTGCTCGCCGGGTTTCGAGAGGGTGCGTTTCTGGATGAGGTATCGAATATATTGCTTCCCCCTACTTATACCTCCCGAGGAGATCACGAATGTAAAATTAGAGAGATTAGAGCATGCATGGAGGCTTTCAGACAGTCGTTCTTCCCGCGAACCATACGCGACTGGAACAGGAAAGGGAGGTAATGACAGTGGCACGTAAAGTGCCCTCCAGCACACACCGTTGGGTGGCTTGCGGAGTATAAATGTAGATGTAGATGTAGAAATGGTCATGTTGGCGGAAGGAAAGGTGGGGAAGAGAGGTGGCATGGAGGATGGGGGTATGGCGAGAGAAATGAGGAAGGAAGAAAGATAGTGGAGTTTGCAGTTGCTTTTGATCTAGTGATTACGAATACCTACTTGCAAAGAAAAAGATAAAAACTGATAACATACAGTAGTGGCGAAAATAAAAGCCAAATTTATTACATATTACATAGAAGGAAAAATAGTGGGGAGGTGCGAAATACTAAGGTCATATATGCTGAAGGAATAGCAACACAACATAAGTTGATTGTAGCGGGTTGTGAGACGAAAGTATGTAAAAGACAGAGGCAACATAAATCAATGTGAAAGGAAAATTAAGTGGTGGAGATTAAAGGATAGAAATTTGAGGGAGGAGTTTAGTGAAAAAGTACTGGGAAAGGTAAAATTGGCAGAGAGTGTGCAGGAGTGGTGGAAAATAAATAGTCCTGTTATAAGGAAGACTGGGGAGGAAGTGTTTGGGTTAATATCTGGGAGAGGGGTGCCAAAAGATAAGGAAGCATGGTGGTGGAAAGAAGAGGTGCACAAGGTTGTGGAGGAAAAAAAGATGCTAAGAGGTAGTGGAATATGTCCGGAAGGATTGAGGATGGGCAAGCATACAAAAGTGCAAAGTAGGAGCAAAACGAGCCATGGCTAAACCTAAAGCTGTATCAGTAAGGGAGACATACGAACAACTACAGAAAAATCGGGATATTAGACAACTGATACGGATAGACAAATCAAGAGATAAAGCTTCTAAGGATCTAACAGCAATAAAACAAATTAAAGATGAAACAGGAATAATTCTGCATGACCATGGAAAAATAATCCAAAGGTGGTTGAATTGTTTTGAGAAATTGCTGAATGAAGAAAATGTAAGAGTGAATACTGGGGAAGGAGGAGCAAACGAAGGATTAACGATGGATATAAGTAGAGATGAAGTCAAATGGGGAGTTGAAAAGATGAAAAATGGGAAGGCAGTTGGCCCAGACCAGATCCCCATTCAGGTATGGAAGTGTCTCGGTAAAAAGGGAATTGAGCTCCTTTGGGATTTAATGAAGAAGATTTGGCGACAGGAGGAGATGCCAGATGAGTGGAGAACTAGTGTACTGATCCCAATATTTAAGGGGAAAGGTCATGTGCAGGACTGCAGTAACTATAGAGGTATTAAACTGATGGTACACGCAATGAAAATTTTGGAAAGAGTTATAGAAGCAAGGTTACACAAGGAGACTGTGGTGTGTGAAGAACAGTTTGGATTCGTGCCTGGAAGAGGAACGACTGATGCAATACATGCTTTAAGGTAGATAATGGAGAGACACGGGAAGCAACAAGCCAATCTGCATATGGCTTTCATTGATTTGAAGAAAGCATATGACAGAGTCCCAAGGGACGAAATATGGAGAAGCATGAGAGAGCAGTGCGTGGCAGAGAAGAATGTGAGGTTAGTGAAGGAAATGTGCAGAGGAGCAATGACACAGGTGAGAAGTAGTGTGCGCATGACAAAGGAGTTTCCAGTAAAAGTAGTGTTACATCAAGGGTTTGCTCTTAGTCCCTACCTGTTTGACCTGGTTATGGATGTGCTGGTGAAAGATGTGAAGAAGAAAGCGCCATGGAGGGCGCTCTGGTCACCCATCGGGAGTGGATAACCGCCGACCTCACAGGGAAATATCTAGTGCTGCAAGGGGTATATACAGTGCTGTTGGTCTTCATGGTATATGTACGAATGATGTAAGAGGGCTGATTTTGTAGGGCGCAGGATACGAAATTTGTGTTTACTACATCAATACGGAACACAGTGATATACTGCTGGGCTGGAGATCAGATCGGTTTCACGCTCTAATATTCAAGCTCCTGTCCTCAGTCGGAGAGCAGTGTAATTGGGCAAGAGTCTTTCCATATTTGACGATATGTAGGGCACTTTGCAAGGTTTAGTTTTCGGTGCAATATGGCGATCTGTGTGAAATAGTTTTTTGCCACTGAAAGTCTTGTCTGCAAAAAGAAAAAGAAGGCTGACGGGGCTTCCACACCAGAAGCATCAGTAATTCGGCAGGGAAATTCCATAAGAGCCAATCATAATCCCTGATTCATGCATAAGACATCCTTTGTGCTGGGATATAGGAGACGCTGCATAGCAGTGAGAACATCTGTGTATGTTGAAAGCAGGAGGGGTAACATGTGATGGACGGGGTGCCACGTTAGGAATGCAAGGAAGAACGAATTCGCATTTTCCTTGTTGTTCAATTGATAGTGATGATGATTACAGTACACCAACCCGAGTCAGTGATGTCTTTCCAAGCATTATGTCTGTTGGTTATCACACATAGTGCCGGAAGCCTGTTCTTCATAACACTTGTATGAGAAAATCTTGGCAGGATGGAGCACCTACTAGAAGCGCTGATTGTAAGACTTCGTCAGATAATTTCCTAGGACTTAGGAGAATCGAGTTGATTTCGTGTCTGCACTTCAGTGTTCTGCATTACTTGGGAGGAGTTTGCATGTCTGTACTGAAATTATTTCTGTAATTTAGGAGTTGTTTCCGTGTCTGCAGGTGTAGTTTACATGTCTGTGGGCTATGTGGCGTGATCCCTAGCATGTCAGAGCATATGTTTTGTATCAGTGTCTTAAATATACTATCTTAAATCCATCCCTAAATAAATTGTTCCAAAATAAATAAAGCACACTCCTACCTCTCTCCAGCAACCCAGCACAGACTGAGTCATTTTCCCCTCCAGACAGTCATCTTGGGTTATGCCACGGAATGGACAGCTGCATCCTCTGGTGAAAGTACTGTGTACTATGTCCATACCTCATGGCGAACACACTGTTTCCTGCCATTTTCCCCCACTGCCTTGGGTTACATCACAGAATCTACGATATTGCTCTCTGGTGGCGGTACTGTGTACTAGGCCCAGAACTCATGATGAACACACTGTTTCCCACCAAAAGCCGCCATCTTGGATAATGATACTTGCATCATCAGCTGACATCATGGCCGCCATCTTGGATTACTTCACGGAACAGATGACAATGCCCTCTGGTGGTGGTACTGTGTACTAGGTCAGTTGGACTCTGGACCTTGTTGCAACCACACTGGATGGCAGTACTGCCTCAAATTGTTTAAATAAAGGCTGGTGCACGATTTTGACAGTTGATGATTAGCATGCATATTTGCAGAGCCCTTTACATGGATTATTATTTTGACCATTTACGAGTTGTATGGCTCTATGGACATAAATGTATTGCATTATCTACGAGTGGTTTGCAGGTCTGTAGGCAGTGCAATGCGTTATTTTGACAGTTTACAATTACCAACTATGTCTGCAGAGCATTATACATGGTTTATTTCGGTAATTTAGGAGTAGTTAGCAGGCCTGTAGACTGTGGAGTGTGGCACCAGTCATGTCAGACTGTGTGTTCTGTGTCACTGTGATAAATATATTTCTCAAAATCCATTCCTAAATAAATTGTTCAAAAATAAGTAAAGTACACTCCTTCCTCTCTCCAGCAGCCCAGCACAGGCTGAGTCCTCTTCCCCCAGTTCCTAGGAGGATGTGGCTGTTGGATGACTTAGGTCACTTGGGCTACTACCACTAAACTATCTTCCCACCATTTTCTTAGGTTAGTAGAGGTATGTTACATTGTCCTGATCGAATGAGAACTTTTATGGGGGAGGGGGGAGGGGGGAGGGGAAGGGGTTAGGTTAGTGGAGGTAGCCCAATTGACCTATCTTCCCACCAAAATCGGCCATCTTGGGTGACGCCGCCATCTTGGATAACGTCATCGTCGCCATATTGGATACATCTGGCAATGATGGAGAGTGACACAGAATGAAGATTGCCCCCCTACTTACGATGGTCATACCTCTCAGTAGTGCCACGTGGCCATATGGTGCCCTGTGTTCTTGTGACTGTACATTATTGCGACCACAGTTGCAGCAATCATGTACAGTACCTACATTCCTGCCAAGTCTTTATGCAGTATTGTAGAAGAAGCATCCAACTTCTCATAGCCCTGTTATATGATCTCATTCAAACTGAGCGAGATGTTGATAATAGCGTCTTTATCACTCTAACATCAACTCACCACATCCAGTCTCAAAGGTAATTAACTATCATGACTGTTACAGTGTGTATTTAAAGGAATCTTGATTTACATCATCAGTCATCTTCCAGATATGGAAACAAGCCTACCAGTTTTCGTTTATGTGGCACAGCAAATTCTTATTGTTGCAATGTTTATGCTTCAGTGTAGGAGCCAAAAACTCGAATGACAGAGAAATTGTCTCTATTGAAGGATACACCACAGAAGCTGTGGTTATGGCCAAGTGTTAAAGGAGCATAAATCTTTATCTACACAAACAGACATTTAGAGGGAGGAGAAAAAGAGGAGAGGTAGAGCAAATGTGATTGGAGCTGACGTAATACCAGAGTCCTCTTAAGCTTTAATTTCGTGTACATCTTTAAGCAGAAGTGAATCAGTATATTCACTATACTGTTAAGTAATCTAACCCAATCAGAAATAAAGTTACGATTTTTTTATGAGAATACCACTGGCGTGATTCAAAGTCAGGGTCCTCACATAAAGAGCTGAACATTCCCTGTTTTCATTGAATCAGTACAACCAGCTGTTGTCAATCCTAAGGGCCTGGGTTCGATTCCCGACTATCATGGAGATTTTCTCTGCTCAGGGACTGGGTATTGTGTTGTCCTAATCATCATCATTCCATCCCCATCGACGCTCAAGTCGCCGAAGTGGCGTCAAATCGAAAGACTGGCACACGGTGAATGGTCTACCCAGTGGGAGGCCATAGCCACACAAGATTTACATTTATTTACCAGCTGTTTTCCTACACTCACCTACCAGTTGGAACCACTGGACCTCTTGAACATTTTAAGTGACCTTAAACACCTACGTTTCCTTACCTTTTCCCTGTAAAATATTGACTTGAACATCACTAATTTTTTAACAAGTTAGAATTTCTACAATTGTTGAGATTCTTTACTGGCGTAATCATGTACGCAAAGAAAAGGGTCCATTAAGATTTAAAAAAATCATGTCTTAAATTGATAAGAGTATAAGAATTGGGAAATATTTTAGGAAAAACAATATTACTCAAGCTTTTTTTTAAAAAAAAGAACAAAATTATTTAAATTAAAAGAGAAAATATTTGCAACTGTAAATTGTTTGAAAACAGAATTTTGACCCAAAACTCTGATGAAAAGGTTAAAAATAGCAAAAAATTATTTTTGTCATTAAGAAGAGAATAAAACTCTTAAGAGAATTAACAAAAGGCTTAAGATTAGCCAAACAATGCCTGTATACCAAATATGCATATTTATACAATACTGTAAATTTGTTCAGAAAATATTTGATAAATAAGAAAGGGAGCATTACTTATATTTAATAAAGTGTGATATGTAAAATAAAAATTTTCAGATTTCTTACTTTCTGATTTTTATATTTTTCTGTTTACTCATATTTTGTGATTGTCCAAATATTCTCCGTAATGAATTCAGACATATCTTAGCAGCAGCTGGTTTTCTTAGATTTTTCTGTATCTCATCATAATCCAGTTCAATGCCCATTTTTTCTTTCATTGATTTGATATATAACTCCTTCGATTCAGAATCATGAATACTGGTTTCTAATTTTATTTTAATGAGGCCTCTTACATAACTTTTATACACCATGATACTTTTATTTCCAAAATCCTGACTCCATCGGTATCTAAATTTTTATATCCTTTTCCAACAGCTTTCAATACTTCATCTGTTGCCCAAGTTCCAATATTCATCATTGTTGTGATTACATTTTTTATTTTTTCCTATGGGAATCTGACACACAAAGTAAACAACAGATTTTTCATTTTTAATGATTTTTATCTTTACTGGAAAAACTGGATGATAGAATCCTCTAAGTGCCAATATTTCACATTTTATGAATCTATACTATTTTTTGTATATACAAGAGTTGACTGAAAAGTAATGCCTCCACCTTCATAACTCTTCAACAGTTGGCAGCATTTGGTATGTGGCAGGTACTGGCTTGTTCCGTATCCTGTTCTCTGCAGCTACAGTTGGCGGGAAGCATTGAATAGTTGTGTTGTTACAGTGTAAAGTATGGAACCTTGCGCAAACGGTCGGTCAATGCGATTCAAGCAATGTGCAGTCAAATAATTCATGACAGAAGAAGATGTCACCCCAAAGGAGATTCATCAGAGAATGAAAGAAGTTTATGGTGATTGTGTTGTTGTGAGTACTGTGCATCATTGGGCGAGTAAGTATAAAGATGTTGAGGCAGGAACATCTGACCTGCATGACAAACAAAGAGTTGGACATTCTGTGACAGGAGTTTCACGAACAAAATGTTCACAAATTGATTAAGGACAATCGTCGTATCACTCAGAGAGAAGCTCAAGCATTAACGGCATTTCACAAGAACGTGTGGGTCACATCATTGCTTGGCTATTGGAAGATTTGTGCATGATGGTTACCCCTGATGCTGACTCCTGAAATGAAAGTGCAGAGACTTGAAATTTGCCAGGAACTCGTTGTGCATTAGGAGAGTGAAGGTGACGCCTTTCTCCATGCAGTTGTAACAGGAGACCCTGAGACAAAACGTCAGTCTATGGAATATCAATCCAAAGACTTCTTCCATGTAGTAGAAACCGTGTTCATCGTTGGCAGAAATGTATCCAATTGGCTGGTGATTATGTGGAAAAGTGAATATTTGTTATTAAAGACTACATTCTAAGGATTATTTCTGCATTTGATTTATTAAAATATTCCCATCCAAATCCAATTAACGAAGGTGGAGGCATTACTTTCCATTCAACCCTCATATTTTTGTTGGATGTCACTCAGAAAATTGCGCAGTTGGCTAAAGATTACATTCATCAACATATTTTATTGTGGTGGTAACGCCATCCACTTTAAACCATCCAATAGTTGATGAACATTTTTAATGTCATATAGAGTAAATCCTTCTTTGCTGTATTCTACTAAGTGGTTACATAATATATCAGTTAGTTCTTTTTGTAATGTGTATTTATCTCCTTCTTTAATTTTTCAGTCTCACATGTAGTTAGTTCTCTTTCCAACATATTATTTGGTGATATGGTAGAGCAACTATTGTTGCTCTAGGACAACACAGATTGTCATTATTATTAATTATTTTAATACATCTTTTAGTCTCTTTGTCATCAGCTAGATTTATTACTCTCTTACCTCTACTGCCTCTAGGAATTCATAACATCTGAATATTGAATGTAACATATACCCATCAGATGATAATATATTTCAGATTTCATTGAGCAGATTGTTGAGTAACATCTGATGCTTTATATCCTGTGGAAATTGATTAAAACATTTTTCGATTTAAGATATTTATATTTAACTTATCCTCTTTTCTGTAGTTAGTTCTATACTTAGCTACTTATACCATAGAACTGAGTGCTTTCATTAAATAAGCTGCTTTTCATTAATGGTAAGGAATTTACTAACATTAGTATCATTAAAAGCCATTTTTAAGTTAACAGACCATAACTTAAATTTTTCACTAAAACTTGATCTAACTTCTTTAATTTCAAATAACTCTTTTTTTGACAGTTCATCCCCCTTTTCTTGCTTGAATAGTTCACTAGTGAATGGAAATATTTCATCTAGTGTCACTATCCTTTCTGTTCTTTTCAAAAGTATTGTCATCAGATTTAAAACGTAAATTATAATCTATGTAGAATTAGGTTTTGATTTAGTCTTTTGGAATAATGTAGCATGAACAGAAACTCCTACAATATAGCTAATTTAACTTCTGACTTCCTTAACTTGCTGTAGCCTCTAATGCCAAGATTCTGAGATATAGCTTTTACTGTAATTAAATTATTTATCCTGCAGACATCACAAAGTTGAGTGCCTGTAAAATCTCTCTATTTGCGCTCATTTAACAGAGGAAAAATTTTATTAGGTTTCTGAAAACTGAAAATCTAGGAAAAGTTTATGAATTCTGTACATTTATTTCATAAAAAAGCAAATATAGTGATTAATTAAATTTCATTCTCAGTAATTTTATATGTTTGGTTGACAGTAAAAGTTTTTAAGATGTTTTTAGTTATTTCTTTGTCACATTTACATATAACTTTTCTATTTTTTATACCTTCTTGCTCACAAATCTTGCAACTACTTGAGAGCTTGTCCCTACATGTAGGATTTAAGTAAAACAGTCAAAATCTTTAATTTCTTGACATTTAATACATTATTTAGTTGTTGATCATCGTCATTTTTTATCGTTATAGTATTTTAGAATGTTCAGTACTTGAAATTCGTTTGAAATGATTCTTATGATATTTAGATGCAATATATTTTCCACTTACACAAAGCACTTTATTATACCTAGTTTTCATATTTGCTAACACATTCCTTACATAAATGTGAATAGTTATCCTTTGTATATTTGTATGAGCGAAAATAGTCCATTGACTTCTCTAATTCACGATTTTAACACTTCTTGAATTTAATCAATTCCATTTAATATAGGCAATTTTTATTAAGCATAAATAAATCAGTATCTAACTAATACAATAGCACCACAAGACTCTGTTAGAACTGGTAATGGAATAATCTAAAAAATGTAGAAATTTTAAAATCACGTATCTTTATTATTGATAGATGAAAAATGAAGAATGTTTTGAGAGGGGTTAGGAAAAATTAAAAATGTATTTACTGTCATCAATTACAAAGAAAAATGTTAAACAATGTAAAAAACATTAAATTTTGGGAAAAAGAAAATGATAGTTGCCTTTATTGTGGTAAAAGTGTTTGTAATTTAGCCAGATGGTTCCTAAGTAAAGCAAATGTAAGTGAATTACAAAATTTACATAATGTTCAACCAACAAATATTTCAGCTTAAAAATTATATATAAATGAAGTATATCATTATGCACTAGCTACAGTTGATTTGAATTCATTAATATTTGTTAACATTGTGATACTATCATTTTTTCATTACAATGTATTTCAGTAAAGATATGAAATAAACGAATAGTGAGTAGTAGTGATAACAGATACACCAACAACACAAAAATATTACCAATACATAAATGAACAAATAACGGCAACCCAATTATTATATTTAATATTTATTTAATAAAAAAATTGTATATAAATGCAGACTATTCCAAGCATGCCAAATTTTGTAGACCTATGACGAATATATTTGAATTTATTAACTTTGAGATAAATTTAAGTACTTTGTTCAAAGATACCAAGGTTCCATTATTTGTACAGAAAAATGTATTGATCGTAAATGATATTTTATATTACATTAGTTATGGAACAGAGCACCACATGTGATGCACTGACAATTTGAATACTGCAAGATAAATTTCATTAAATCCTCAAAAAATTAAAATCTAGAATATACTGAAGTAAAATGTGATAATCCATTTGCTTCAGAATATGAATACATATCAAATGAAACAAACAATATAACACCAAATAAGTTACACAAAGGACATGGATTTCATTAACAGTATGAAGTTTCAAAGACTTTAAGAACAAAATTTGCTAATGAAATTAAGGAGTATTTATTATACAATAAATGAGGATATATTAGTTGGTTATCTAAGGTATACAAGAAGTATAGAACAAAGTAAATCGCAACAACTTGCAACACAATTGAAAAATAAATTTAAAATAGAAGAACAAAAACAACTTGCTGTGCAACTAGCATAGGGGAAAGCAAACACTAAAAAGCTAAGACTGGACAAAATACAAAATATCTCAAACACAACTGAATAATATCATCTACATCATCAGCACTGATAGACTACAAAAAGCTCATTCCTTTAAAGTTGGTGGAACATTTAATAAGCTAATGAAATCTAGATTACCTACATACAGCACATGAGACCATAGAGATGCTACATTTTCCTATGTGCATGCCAAGGAGTGTATCAAGTACAAAGCGACTGAAGAAAAGATTAAATCTGCTTTTAAGTTCTTCACGATTGAAGAAGGCAACGAACTATAAAACATTAAAATTTATGATATAAAATATTACATACATAGATTTGTAGAGGAAGAAAATAATTCATTCCTGTATGAACCTAATTTAATAAATATTAAACATACAAAGACAGTCTTACATCAACAGAACGTATTCATCCTATTATTACCACTTGAGAACTCACAACTAAAGCAGACAAAAACACAATTAATAAAACTGTGTTGGATTATGTGACAAGAGAAGAACCAACCCCAATTATTTCTGAAATCTATGAAGAATATCTTGATAAAAATAATGTTGATAGAAAAATAATAGAACTTCTTGAGGCAAAAAGATATAAAATTTAGGGAAAGAAAATGATATGGAATGAGTAATGAATATTTCAAAAAGGTTAAATCAAACATAAAATTCAAGTACTGCAATAATTAACTTACATCAGTTTATTCTTTAGTAAAATTGAAAAACTAATCACTTTTTTCCTAGTTAAATTTTATTTAACATTCATAAAGACTCCATCTGATTCAGGCCACCCAAATTTAAAATTCACAAATTATTCTGATCTTATATCATTCTGTTACATTTTTTATTTATTTTAATATTAAAATATTCTTGCATTCTTCAATAACACATCATCAAAATTAATATTATAATCAGAACCAAATAATTTTAAATTTTCAGCAACAGAGTCTATTCATTTATATAAAAATTTTATTGAATAAACTTCTCATTATTTACACTACTACTGTGTAATTCGTGAGAACTTAGCCATTTCACATAGGTTTTATGACCATTCTTCCTTAAAACTTTTTCAACAAGATTTACATCAGGATAATGTTTTTTGTAGTTCTTGCTAAAAGAAATGTGACTGGATGAGAAAGAATAACACCTTCAATTTTGAAAATTTCTGTTGACCATTAGCTGTGTATCCTTTTTCAGATAATACATTAAGGTTATTATTTCGAAATCTTTTCTGTTATTTATAATTTGGAGTTATCATCAGACACTTCTAATTTTTGTCATTAACTTTTAGTGCCTTCATTTTTATTGTTGAATGTTAAGTATTATTGTGTTCTTCTACTAGTTTTGTAACAGTAAACCCACTTATAATTTCCTTGAAGAGCAAGTTGCTTCCACATTTTTTCTTGTCATGCTCTATTAAATCTGTCAATAATGGATGCTTTTAACTTAGTGGAAACTGAATAATGATTAATTTTATACTTTTTCATAAGTTCTTGAAATTCTTTATTGTGCAATTTTTACCATTATTTGTCTGTAGATTTCATAGAGTTCACTCTGTATTTTTTTTTTCAAAAGCCTGAGCTACATTTCTACCCATTTCATCTTTAACACGAACAGCCCCATCAAATTTTGAAAAAAAATCAGTATCACTTAGTAAAATAAATTTTTATATCCTTTATGTGTTTTTGAAAGTCTTTTTAGTTTCCAGAACTCATCTCTACAAGACCAGCTTGCCATAAATCACATATACCAAGGGAAACAAGCAGTTATAGCTTTCATATTGCACATTGTGCAAAGACCTGCAATCCTCTGTCCTCCATTCTTAGTTGTTACTGTTTGAGGAAAATGAGACTCAGTAAATCTTCTACACTTCAGTTACCAGATGCAGTTATCCATTTATACAGATCAAAATTAGATAAACCAAATCTGTTTCCAGTAATATAATTAATTTTGCATCTACATGTACAATTGTAAATGTATCTTCTAATCTTAGAATTAGGAAATTAGATTTGTGTACGACTACTGATAGATTATTATTATTTATTTCATACAAATTATCAGCTGAATTTACTTTGATGCCAAAACCATCAAATGCCAAATCTTTGTTTATATTTTTACCAACAGCAATAATTCCTTTATGCCATAAATCATATTCAAAAGAGCATTTTTAATTCATCTCCACTCATGAAAGCAAATTCAATTATTTGTCTATCCTGTACTGTATTTTCTTTTATGTTGCATATATCTCAAGCTAAAGTATAAGCTGTGTGCATGCTTTTCTTCTTTTCATCAAGATTGGTTATAGCAGTATAGTTATCATCATGAAGCTGTAACATTTTTTTGTTGAGGTGTCTTGTGGTAACATAGTTATTGAATTGTGTTGGGATATTTGACTGCTCAGCATTTGGAACATGACTGTCCACAGGGATTGAGCGCAAAGCATGATTATTTCAGTCATTTTCTAAGTATTGTTTAGCAACTGCATCATAACCATTTGCAAGATATTTTATACGCACTAATCTTCTACCTCTAAAATCGATATGTCTTTTAGTGTTTTAAAAAATTTGCTTAATTGTTTTTGAAACTATCTAATTACATTTTCCGTTTTTGGATCAATTTCTTCGAAAACAGGGACTAATTCTTTTTTTTATTTTTTGAATCCCTTTTTATTTTTGATTCTAGAGATTTAAATTCCTCAGATTTCATTTTAATTTTTGATTCGATTGTTTCAGTGCTTTTCACATTTATTACTTCCAGAAATATTCATTTACTAGATTCAAATTTTTATTAAGCTTCTACTTATCTGACAACAACTTTGAAACAAATAAACACAAAAGGCCACATATTACTACACTAAAATTTTGTATTTGCTGTCAGTTATAGAACAACTCACTTGAATGAAGATATATACCCAATTATTTGGCAATATTTCCTCCAAATAATTCAAATACAATTTTTTATCATAATTCTTATAACATATTGAGTGAGTGCCAACATTATCAGAAATATCTAAATTAACTATTGTAGATACAAATATTTTTGGCTTATTGTGTAATTCATTAATCATAAAAAAATACAGTAAAGATGTTTGATTTTTCCTTTTTTTTAACAAGATGTCAAAATTATTTATTGTATTAGGGTATATCTTGATTATGTTTCGGAATTTTTTTTGTTCCACTTCCTCTTTTCTTCTTTGTAAGATTGCATGTTTTTGGTCTTCCAATTCTTTATCACCTTTCTTATGTCTCACTGTATTTACTACCACAGCTGCTCCTTCAGCCGTCGTACCAAAAATGGTAATACAGCCAGCAACAGAGGAAGAAATGCACCTTCAGGTTTTATTAGGCCACAGCCTTCTTTTTTTGTTAGATATTCAATAATTTTTTCATGACTGGCATGCCTAGTGCTATGAGCAAATTTCTGCCACTTTTTTCATCTGTCTTTCTTCTTTGAACATCAGTTACAAGTTATCAGTACTATAGAACTTTTCATTATTGAGTTTAATTTTAATTTATTTAGCTTTAGTCCTGGCACTGGGTAGCACAGAAAAATCGATAGCTAAATTATTGATTTATATAGAAAAAAATTTATGAGGATGAATATTTCCGCAATTACCAACCACTTTCATCAATATTCAATCCAATCTCAATTTTTGTCTTCCATACATTATTTCTCTAATTGCAGTTACTGCAACTTTTCATCAAATGAAGCCACAGAATAATTAATTCTCTCTTTTGTTGGTAATTGAAGTTCTTTATCTGCTTCATGCCTTTGTTCTAAATATTTATTGCCTCTCTATGCAATATCATGTTGATTGCAAGCTTCATATAATGAATTAGTTCTTTGCTCTCCTCTAACCTTTCATCTAGTTTTGTTCCTGGACCACAAAATCTATAACTTGGTACATGCATTTCAAATGATAGTTTATTGATTAATTTGTTTACCAATCCCTTACCAAGCTTTTTACACTTCCAAAATGTGTAAGGAAGGTTGATGAGAAATCTGATCTAGTATGGAATTCCCTTTGGATTACTGATCATGAAATCACTATTTTTATTCTTTAAAATTTCTGTTATCCCTGCCTTTTTGTCTGGGTAATTTATCTTTCCTGCTGATTCTTCTCCACTAAATACTGCTAATCTATCGATTAATTCATTCACCCAGTTATATTCAAAAGGTTTTGCAGTATTTTTATCAAATACTGACTTTTTCTCATCTGATTCTGATGGAACTAAACCTCATTCTAGTTCAAAACTCCTTGGAAGAACATCTGCTACTGAGCATTATAGCAGGGATTGAAATACCTCTTCAGTTGTAAATTACTTTATTTTCACACCACCAGTTTTGGACTGTTATAAGCCCATCCTCAGGCGTCATAGCTGTGCTGTGGTCCCAGAGGGCTGCATGTACCATGTGCCTATGGCTGTTCTGTGTGTATATGCAGCACAACGTGCCTGGTACACATGGCGTTTGGGGACCACAGTGCAGCTATGACATCTGAGGATGGGCTTATAACTGTCTGAAAGCAGGTGTGTCAAAATAAAGTAATTTACAACTTAAGCAGTATTTTCAGCCTCTTTCATTCTACTTTTTTAATTTCAAAAAATATCTATCAAACATTTCTGTTATCATATTATTGTACTTAATACCTGTACTTCATTTTATTTTATTAGAATTGTTATCAGAATATAGTGCTCTTGAATTGGAGAAAATAGTTGCATAATTTGACAAATCAGTACACTCAAATTTTGTACCCATATTATCCACAGTAATCTGTTTTCTAGTTAAAAGATTTATCAGTCCATCTGTTGTATCATGTTTTTCACCAATTATTTATTAATCTTCCTTGAATACAACTGGAAGACCACCAACATATTTAAAATAAGTGAGAAGTCCCAAACCAAAAACTTTATTTTCATATGGCTGTTATGTTCCAACAACCTTTTGATTATATATATTTTTGTAATGTTTTGTTCTTTATTAGTAATTTTTAACATTATGTTGTTTTTCTCCCCTTCATATATGTTCGGTGCATCCTGTATTTTAATCACATTTTTTAATTGGGGCATATCATCAAATTATTTTAAAAATGGTGATAATAAGCCATTTGTTAGCCTTGTTTTACTTGTTTGATTGCATCAATAACTGGTTGATCTTTTTTTATATTTTTCATATTCTATTCTTGGTTGTTTTCTCCATTTTCAAATTCTTCTTTTAATTAGTCCTTTCCCTTTCTATTTCATCTACCTTTCTTAATAACTTCTCAGTCATATTTTGCAAACATTTAAGAAAGATAAAAAGCCATTAACAAATTATTTTTTTTTTATTTCTATGTCTCAGTTTTTATTGAGGTTGGAAAGAACCCTTAATCAGACAACTGTATTTACTTAAATGGGTTTTCTAACCTTATATGTTGTAAAAACTCCCAATTGATCATTCCAACATACACAATTCCTTAAAATCATCTAACTTTAAACCACCACCAACAATCTCATGGTAATATGATTTAAATTTGTATAATTTTGTCTAAGTATATTTTAAAAATTTAGATTATCTCTCACTAATTGTTTTGGTACTTTTGAATATGTCTGATCCAAATAAAAGGAATTTATACCTTTTTATCTGCCTGCCTGATCCTGATTTTCGAGAATGAAATAATCAGACACTACGAGAGAATAATCTTGATGTTGATCCAGTGGTTTAATTTCATTATTAATTTCAATAAATTTTAGAGTTTTCTCATTATTTTTATCTTCAGCTATCATGCACATTTTTATGAATTCTTGTTATTTTGACTTATCCAAACTTTTAGAGTAAATATATAAATGATTAATTTTCTTCCCAGTCAACCATCCTGAAGTTAAATACAACTGTCCACCATTAATGTTGTTTTTCCACATCCCCTTGGTCCTATTATCAGACACTGAATAGAATTAGGCAAGAGATTTCCATTGTTATTTTTTTATTTCTTCTCTGGAATATGCACTGTTGATTCCCAATGAATTTTGATTTAATTAATAATATTTTTTAGTCGAAAATGAGTCATCTATTTCAGTTTAGTGGTAAGTCATCTGTTCTCAGAACGAGATTCACTGTACCTATATCAAACATATATAGTAATGTTGCATTAGTTGCTTTTATACAACATTTTTAACTCCAAACAAGCTATCACAAAATAATAAATTGTATTGTGATGGAGAGACAATAGAAATTCCAGTTGGTCAATATATTTCAAAAAGCATAGAAAAGTTTATTCATGCCAATAAACCAATATTCACATTAAGGCAGATGAAATTTTAAGTAAAATCAATACTTAAAGTGATGTTAAATTGAATATGGATATAAAGGATAGTATTGGAAGCACACGTGGATTTAGTGGCCAAAGTATTCTTTCCAATGAAAAGACTGGTGCTAACTATGTTCCTAAAATTATTCTATTCAAAATAAACAACATACATTTTAATCTATCTGATGGAATGTTTGTCAAGCATACTAACCATTTTCATCACCAGATTAATAGTATTACTTCATTCAAGACTAATGCTGAATTTGATCGACCAATAATTTGCAAACCACATTATTCTGTATTTCTTCCAGTTAAGAAAAAAATTCGAGATTTAGGAATACTGTAACTGATGAAAATGATAATTTTATTAACTTCAATTGTGATATTGTGATATTTGTTTTAGAAATGGCTTAATAAAATTTATCCTTATTAAATGAACAAGACTAAATGCTATCAGTTTCACTCATTCCCTATGAACGAGTCAACTCAACATAATGTATATCTTCCCAACAGGGGCCCAGAGATTAATATAAATATTGGAGACTGTTCAGTTCATCCTAATCATGCCCAAGTTTATATGAGCTTCATTATTATTAGAGTTGACAGTATAGATTACCCAAAATGCAATGGAAAATCCAACGAAAAATTGATTGTTAACTAAAAGGCAATGCTGTTCGAGGTTATCAGCAAAAAGAAGGGGAACAATATGTTGCTTAGAATAGTACATCAGTTTATTATGTCATACATTCTAATGCAACTAACTTTGTCTCTAGCCAATGAGTTAACCATGAAAAGTCATATTCTCAATAATGGGAAGATAAAAACTAAGACTAATTAACTACTTCTTTGATAGATCTTTTAAAGATTATAAAGAAGTGTTTAACAGTAATATTTACTTGCAGTTCTAGTGCAACAGTGCATTCTTTGATGGCTGACTATTGTCAAGCTGCTGTTGAAAATGTCACCAGACATCCTACAGAAAGGAATTTGTTTTCCTGTAGTTATATGTGTACCAGAATTTCACTTATGCTAGAGATAGAAAGGCACAAAATTCGAAGATTCGAATATCTTTCTTTCAATCATGCATCAAAAAGATTGCTGGATTGTATAGAGTGAGAAACTTGAAGCTAGATATTACCTGTTATGATGTTTCTGCAGAATCTGATAATTCTTATTTTATTTTTGTCATGTTTCAAACTAATCGAAAAAATAATCAGGTAATCGACTCTTCCCTGTTTGATTACAACAAATTACAGAATATCTATATAAACTATGGAAGAAATGAAGTTTTTTCTCAACAACTGTGGTATCTGGATCCACCAAACAATTATCTGAAAGAATATGATTCTTTCCAAGATGTTAAAGATAGTTACAAACTGAATGGTGATGTTAATGTAAATCCCTACAATTTCATAACAATATAAATATGTCAAGAATAATGAATGTTTTGGCCACACAGAAAACGACAACAAAGCTGTGTCGCACATTCTGTGATAAAATTCGAAATGAAACTGTTGGTTTCATAATCATGTGTGGTAAAAGAAATTTAACATGTGATGCACAGCATATAATTCTGGGTGAAAATTTTCAAGCTTATTTATTTATGTTTTCTGGATTTGTTACTTGCCAATATAATTTTTTTCATGTTAATAAAAAAATTCTCTTTATCAATGTATACTCTGCTCAAGATACTTAATTTGTTTTAAAAAACTAGTTACCTACAAGTAAATGTTTTATATAACACTACTGGTTGTGAGTATTTGCCTACTAGATTTGGTGACAAAATTGTATGGAACTCAATAAATATTTTACAATTATTTTGCCAAACAGATATAAATGAATTACTAGGTATGAATTGAAGTTTTTGAAGATGAAAATATTAAACAAAGATATAAAAGAATAAAGAAAGTTATAAATAATCAGTGCTGTTTTTCAAGAGGAACGCTGGGGGATGCGTACCCCTAAACTTTTTTGTCGACAAAATAGTTTTTTTATGATGTTGAGAACTTGGAAGAGTGCCAAAGATTTATTTCACGGATGTAAATTTTTTATTTCATTTTTTGTGTTGGTAATTGCAATACGATCGATACCAGTGCTGTTTTTGGTGGGAAAAGCGATGTCATTGACTGTTTCAAGCATTTCGAAGCTATGGCAACTGTTCTCAACAACTGAATCGCTGGCAGCCGGTTCAACAAGCATATAGTGCCCTCACTTGCTAATAGTGGCCGATGGTAGTGCTAAATGGATATGCATTCGCTCAAACGCCAATAGATGTCTCTATGATCTTGCTGCATAATGATGTTGATGATGTCATGGCAAAAATCAGACAGGTGGTATCCCATGCTTCAGTTAAAAGTAATTTTTCCTGCATTATTCCAATGTTGGTGTACCCTCAAACTTTTTTTTAGAAAAAAAGCAAAATAAATAATGATAGTGAATTTCATGATCTAAAATTTCTAGTTAATCGAAATTTCATCTTCAGTTTGGTATAATAATATAATAAATAAATAAATAATAGAAATAAAAATAAATGAAGTAATAAATAATAAAATTTTGTTATTACTCACCAGTGAGCCCCTGCTGCCTCAGTTGCATGGAGCTAATGAATTTTTTAAATCTATTAGGTATAAGCCTATTAACTTATTTTACATGGGCTGAATTTTTCAAGAAATTAATAAAATTTTGAGGCTTTTTTAAATTTCTTATAAATTTACTGTTTTTAGTTATATATTTATATTAATTTTTTATTTTGAGCCATTACTTGTTTGATTTTATGTTTTAAATTTGGTAAACTCTGGTACTCTGATGAAAGGGCTCAAAAATGGCTCTGAGCGCTATGGGACTTAACATCTGAGGTCATCAGTCCCCTAGAACTTAGAACTACTTAAACCTAACTAACCTAAGCACATCACGCCTAAAACAGCCAGTAAACGAATGTGAAAAGCACCTTAAGAGATGGTATGGAAACCATCAAGAATAAACCAACAGAAGAATACTTAAAAACTTTAACCGTCGGTTTAGCTCGTGCCATGTAGGTCATCAGCCATAGCAGCGTAATACCACGTTCATAAACTGTAAATATGGCCCGAGACAAATTGGCGGTGACAGGTCCACACTCTCTGTGTATACACAGTACTGATAGGATCAGAAGCGACTGATGGCGTTAGTAAAGATAAATAAAACTAGGTGGCGCATTAATGAAAAAGTCATTATTGTAGAAAGAATGAAATTCTCATAGGAGAGCTACAAACATCTTAAATAAGAAACAAATTTTATAAGTATTATTACAGAATTCTGTCCAATATCAGGGGCGCGCGATTCAAGTATGTGAACACAATAAAATTAAATAGAAAATACATAGAAACGGAAAAAGGCATGCGGCAGAGGTGCGTAATACAACAAAGAGAGACAACTAGTTGACAAACAGAAGATAAAGTAAAAAGAACTATACAGTACAAAATCCGAACAGAAAAGGTGCTACTTAAAAATTTAGCGAAAGTATGCACCGAGGCACGACTCAGAAGGTACATAAGCGGGAACGCTTGTCAGTAAAAAATTTAATTTTTTTGAATACAGAATGACTGAAACAAAAAGAGGACCAGTAATTGTCAAGAGCGTTTAGCCTCAAACATAGTTATTTTAGAGTCGTTTTAGGTGTTTTTGACGAATGCTACTTGGAGGTAATAATAACAGTTTTTAAGTGCTTTCCTATCGTTTTTGTATTACAGATTTTCATTATTGGTTTGTACTTTTGAGTATAGTACCTCAGGATAGGACCGCGCTCGATTATTTATTACGTCCATTTTTATTGTGCTTCAAGATAACCTGATGCCCTACCTGGGTGAAACGCGTCGTGTGTGAAACGCACTGTGGAACCTGGGACTGTCTTGTAATATTAATCAGAATATAAGATTGCTGTATCACCCCACCACAATGGATTGGAATAAATTTTAATTGTGCGTGTGTTGTATGGAATGTTATACTCGAATTAGTCTTTAGTAACATCTCCAAAAATATTTGCTATTTGCCAGGAGCCGGCGAGTTCGTCTGTTGGTTGAGCTATCACTTAGGCAGCACCCTTTGCTATTGTCACAAAGGCCTAAGGGGCCTAAGAGAAGGGGTGAATGAAAGTGGCCCAGCGATAGGGAGGTGGGGGCGGAAGGCGGGGGAGGTGGCAGCACTTCAAAGGGGTGCGCGGCGATGCAATAACGCTGTTAGCGCGCACGCTCCGCCAATGAGATTGGGGCCGGGCAGAACACAGGCGACCCACGCCGCGCCGCTGCAGCCGTGGAACAGCCTCTCAACAGCGCTCTGCGCCGCGCCGCCTGGTTTGTTCTGTCTCATCCTCTAACAGCTACCATTAACTGCTGCCATTACCGGCTGCGTTATATGATTGGCTATTTGGTCAATTGAAACACGTGATGATCTTATTGTGAGATCAAACGCGCTCCGTAGAACAAAGATGGGTTCCTTTTGACAGTCGGAAGCTGTTACGTCAACCATCCTGACACAGCGTTTCACGACTATTTTTTTCGCAGATAACAAAGCCTTTAAGCCGGAAGGTAAGGAACACATAGAAAAGCTATTGAATTATCGTTACAGCGCGCAAACACCGTAATATCTTTGAACGAGCCACGCGGGGGTTCCAGGTGCTAGGTTCCTATTTGAGCGAGGAACATGAGGTGAAAAGTTTTCGGTATAGCCCGGAACAGCAGTCATTTGTACAGCTATTCTTGCTGCAGGTATGTTACAGTATATTAAGCAAAGGTCGAACGAAGAACCGGAAAACTGTGCGAATCGATGAATTTCTTTGGCAAAATTAATGCTCACCTAATGGCACCATTTGCATGGCCACTATTCGGATTAAATGTGCAAAAACAATCACCCTCGTTCGGATTTTACGTGCAAAAACAGTCACCCTTAAATAACTCTGAACTGGAGCGAGACTGATGGTTGAAATTTGGTCCAATGGTGTCTCGACCTTGATCCAAGATAAATTTTAATCGTTTGAAAAAATCTTTCTTCAATAGGATTTTACGTGCAAAAAACAACGTTTTTACGCGGTTTTTAAAGGACGTCACTTCTGTACTCTGAACCTGTGCGAATCGGTTCAAATTTGCACGAAGATAAATAAGTGGATAAAGTCAAAACAAAATTCATTGTGGAAGTACGATGGTTTAAAGTCGAGCTAAATGTAGCATGTAAAATTCGTTCTTACGCAAACGGAATGCGCGGGAAGTGAATCACATAAAAAATACAGTTTTACAACAAAATTGACAACTCACTTTCAAAAATATAGCTTCATTCGGATTTTACGTGCAAAAAACACGATTTTGTGAATTTTTTACGCTTTTACGTTTCAAATTTGTGTGAATCGGTTACAATTTCGTAAGAAGGCAGACAACTACATTCAACTAATGGTCGTCCTTTTCTTTTGCGGAAGCCTTATCCGTTACAACCGCCGTAAGTAACATGGTTCGAAAGACATTAAAAAAAATCTATACTGGATCAGTCGTCGCCCGAGTCAACAATAATCTATGACGGCTGCTAAGCTGTGTCGGTCAGATGACAAGACTATGGTAGAGTAAGAGTTGGGAAGTAGAATGAAAAATGCTCCTATCGTAAAACAAGAGGCGAATATGTCCTGGGCACAGTTATTTGGTAGCTTAAAAGTTATTTCAATCGAAACGTCTTCACATATTCGTGATTTTTTACGAATTAACTCTACTTCCCCAACGTAGAGAGCTCTCTTAACTGCAACGCGCTAGCACACCTGCATCTTGTAATTTATGGGCTGAAGTCCTTGATCTGAGCCCGAAATCCAGAAGATTCGCCAGCAATAGTAAACAATATATATAATATCATACGGAACTTCAATGATACATTGTGTCAAATTAAACGTCATGACAAATGCCGTGTTGGATGACATCATGGCTTGCGTCATGTTATCCGAAATGACATAATGTACGATGCATTGTGTTACATAACGTAGGTGCTAGAACTAACAAGCAAAAAAAGCACGTATATGTCAAGATGTTTTGTTTTAAGTGTCTCTGAAGCTGCCAGATAAGTCGAAAAGCTAGTTCCCTTCTTTTACATCCCTAACTCTGTCCATTACATATTCGCCTTTTTTGTGCTATGATAGGAGCATTTTTCGTTCTGGTGGGATAGACAGACCACGTAGCATTACTTTTGGATTGAATATTAAACAAAGCTGCTTTGAAAGTGCCGGGAAGTAGTTGCAAGGAAAACAGCAACTTCATCAAAACTTTGTGGAGGCACGAAAATGGAAGAAACGAAAGAATTCTTCAGCGTAGGAACTTAAGAACTCGACTATGACAAACCACTGAGCAACCAAGATTACCATCCTGCAAGAACGTCCATTATGCTGTCAAACTATATTGCAAATGATAAAGGTGCTCATGTAAGATGTTACAAGCCTCAGATTGTGAACGTGATCTGGATTATTCTGCAGTGTCACCATGTGCT
Organism: Schistocerca piceifrons; assembly: GCF_021461385.2. Taxonomy (NCBI): domain Eukaryota; kingdom Metazoa; phylum Arthropoda; class Insecta; order Orthoptera; family Acrididae; genus Schistocerca; species Schistocerca piceifrons. The sequence continues at coordinate 560,031,807 of NC_060139.1, forward strand.
ACTTGAGGAGTTCCTCGATAACGTCAGACATCCCAGGTGACGACCTGTTTCACCCTTCAGGAAGAATTGAATCGTCCTATTTCTCCACATGCTCATCCCAAGTGACTTTATGGCTCTTGAGTAATTTGTACACGCCGTTTTCGTTGGTTTTGCTTTACCAGATAAAATACTGATAACTGCATTTACATCTTCAGTTACCTATACTCTGCAAACCACTGTGAAGTGCATGCCAGAGTGTTCGTCCCATGGTAGCAGTTATAAGGTATTCGCGTATGGATCCAGGGATGAATATTGCTTAAATCTCTGTGCGTGCTGTAATTAGTTTAACATTGTCTTCGTTATCACTATGGAAGCAATAAATAGGGGATTCTACGATCGTGTGTCTATAATTAAACTGACTGTTCCGAGTGTTGCAGTGCAGGACGCTGAAACATCGTAGGTATGTTCGATAATCGATGGGTTCACGGAGCATGCTGAAAAAATAACCGTTCCACTTTCTGTCACCAGATGAATATATGACGTTAAGCAGCCAGAATGTTAAATGTTTCCTGTTTTGACGTCTTTACGCTGTTTGTTGCTTGGTGACGAGTGTTGATTTCTTATATTAATTGATTGTTGGTGTAAATGGTACAGAAGATTGTACGAAATGCAGTGGCTGTTGAGAAGAAAGACCGTGCAAGGTGGTAAAGCTGTTTTATCAGAACGGTAGCAAAAGCAGCGCTACATGGCGGGAATATCGCCAACAGAAACAGCTGCGAAGGGACCACACGTCAATAAATGGGCTAAAGGATATGATCAAGCAATTTGAAGAAACAGGTGAATTACGCGGGTGGTGCAGCTGGGACAGCCTCAGATCCTGCAGCCAGTGCTCGAGCCGCGTCCCGGGAATTGTCTCTACCGTGGTTAACAGTTTAAAAGATTTTGCGACGCATTTTACGCTGTTATCCCTACAAGATACAGAACATGCATAAAATGAAGCCCTAAAACGTACTACAACACTGTGACATTGCCCTTCGTTTTTTGGTAATCGTGGAAATGGATTACATGTGGCCGCGAAATATTCTTTGGACAGGCGAGGCACATTTTGCTCTGTACTGTGCCATAAACGCACAGAACTGTCGTATATGGAGTTCTATTCCGCCACGGATTGTACTGGAACATCCACTTTATGTGACTGTGTGGCGTGGTTTCACAATCTCATTCATTCTCTGTCCGTTTTTGTTCGAGGAAATGACACCTCGTGAGCCTGTTAGCTATACAATTTTGCAGTGACATGTGCATGTTATAATGACCTCCTTAAGCAACACGTGACTACAGCTTAACAAGAATACAACTGTGTCCACATCGCTATTTTCATGCAATTGGGACGGCACCACACGCCGCTTGCCAGATGAAAAATTTCCTACGAGGAAGCTTCAGTAACGACCATATCACCTCCAGGTAATTTCAAGATGTATGGCCTTCCAGATACCCCGACCTAAATCTACGCGATTCTGGTTCTGGATATATCTGAAATGTGTCTATCAGGGATATATTAGGACTCTTCCTGACCTGGGCGATAGCATACGACGACATATCACTCTGATAACACTGTATATGCTGCGAGCAGCTCTCTAGCAACCCCTGTTATGGATGTAGCATGTTGCTGAGTCGGGATACTATACTGAACACATTTTGTAACATGTGACCATACATTAATAACTACTTGTTTCATCCAGCATATCTCCGTCTGTAGCCCTATGCTTTGGTTTTACACCTATTATGCTGTAGTCCATACTTCTTTAGAAGTTTCTTTACTGTCAGTGGAGGATCCTGCCATTATGAACCATTCTGTTGGGTGCATATATATGCAGCGCATGGTCAACTATTCTTTTCAACTTGAGCCATAGTTCCTCTACATCCTGCTGTCCTGAGCTAAAGTTTCAAGTTTCTCATTGAGATATGACGTTACTGCTTCATTATCTAGTCTACTGAACACATACATCTTTATAGACTTGTTTTAGTTGCCCTTTGTAATTTGATAATCATTGTTGCTACAACTGCCCTCATGGTAACTGACAGCATTTTCAAATGAACCATCCGTTGTAGGTAGTTTCCAGAAGACGCATTTATTAACGTTTCGCTTGGTGTGTTGTCACCACCACCACTAACAAAACTGAAATTATCGCTGTCGATTGTCAGGTGACTTAAGTCTCCCCAGAACTTACGTACAAGTGAACTTAGTTTCTCTGAAGTTGTGGGTAACATCAGGAGGTGAGTCGGGTGGTCGATAGAAGGTTCCCATGTGTGGCAGTTTTCTGAAAGAGTGAAGGGCCAAAACGAAATTACTTATAGTGTGTTTGGGAAGTCCTTTGTCACAGGTAAACAACGTCTAATCTCCACAGTGGTTGTTATAACGATGAGGAGCCAAAAAGTAAGTGGGCGAGCGGTTCTAGGCGCTACAGTCTGGAACCGCACGACCGCTACGGTCGCAGGTTCAAATCCTGCCTCGGGCATGGACGTGTGTGATGTCCTTAGGTTAGTTAGGTTTAAGTCGTTCTAAGTTCTAGGGGACTGATGACCTCAGAAGTTAAGTCCCATAGTGCTCAGAGCCATTTGAACCATTTTGAACCAAAAAGTAAGGAAGTCTTGAAGTACGAAATGGTAATCTTGCACTTGCAAACATATCGAAACTTTCTGTAGGAGCGTCTATATTCAGCAAAGTAAAAATTATTTTATCACTATGCTTTGTGATGGAATTTTTTGCTTCGACCAACAACGAAGTTATATAATTAACTGTGTATTGCCATTCTGAAGCTTTATATGTAGTACAGTGACAGTAGCATAGGAATGGACATAAAGGAAAGGTTAGCAGTGGAAATGAAATGCGTGTACGAGGGAGTACAAAAAGAAAACCGGAATAACATGCCATGGGCGGAGCTTATGTAGTACGCATTTCTGCCGCTAGGCGTGTATAGCGCAAGTCATTGCCAGTTCAGTGCCGCCTGTGTTGTCGCCTTGGCTTGTTCTGTTCATCTGCAGTGACTGTTTTTGCTAGCGCTGTTTAGTATTTGTTTCGTTTTTTACTATGGCAGGTTCAGTGAACAAAGTGCAGCTGTGAAATTTTGTTTTCTACTCAGTAAAAATGATGCTGAAGCTGTTTTAATGTTGAAAACGGCGTACCTAGCTGACTCCATGGGAAAAACTCAAGAGTGTGAGTGGTGTTCACGATTTAAAAATGGCAATATGTCGATTGATGACGTACCTCGTTCTGGAAGTCCATCAAGTGCACAAATTGAAGAAAATACTGGAAAAATTGTGTTCACAGACTGCCGACAGACAATTGGTCAACTGTCAGACATTACTGGATTATCTTGGAGCTCGGTTAAGCGAATTTTAAAGGAAGATTTGGGTATGAAAAGGGTTGCTGCCAAGTTTGTTCCTCAGGTTCTGACTGACTATCAAAGAGAACGTTGAGTTGAAACATGTCATGCTTTGAAACAACAGCTTGATACTGATCCAAATTTTCTGTCAAAGGTCACTACTGGTGATGAGACATGGTGCGCTGGTTATGACCCAGAAACAAAGCAACAGTCAAGTCAATGGAAGACGTCATCGTCACCGCATTCAAAAAAATGTCGTCATGTTAAATCAAACTTCAAAACAATGCTGATTTGCTTTTTGATGCCAAGGGCGTAGTTCATTCAGAATTTGTCCCCCCCCCCCCCCCCCGCCCCCCCCCCCCCGTGTCAGAACAACAATCAAACCTTTTATTTGGAAGTTTTAAGAAGATTACACAACTGTATTCGTCAAAAAAGACCCTATTTGTGGAAGACAGGAGGCTAGGTCTTTCATGACAAGGACACACCTGCGCACACAGCCATATCTGTTAGTTTTTGGCTAAAAATGGAATAGTTCCGCTGCCCCACGGACGTTAGTCACCTGACCTGTCTCTGTGCAACTGTTTCTTATTTCCACACATGAAAATGGGCATGAAAGGACACCGATTTCACAATATTGAAGAAGTCAAGAAAAAAACGACGGAGGAACGAACTATCAGTCATTTTTGAATATGACTGCGAAAGCTGTTTCGAACAATGGAAGCACCGGCGGGACAAATGTATTAATTGTAACGGAGAGCTTTAAAAAAATAATTCCGATTTTTTTGGTTTCGGCCTCGTATTCCCTCAGGGAGACAGTTCAAAATCAACATCTGCGAACGCTAAGGAGGGAAAATATGACAGTGAATGTCATGTACAGTTCAGAAACCTGGAGCATGACTAAAGGAGAAATGGAAGAATTATTAATATTTAAAAGAAAAATAATGAAGAAGGTGTGGGGACCGATCTTAGATAAAGGAGATTGGTGGGGGAGAAGGAGGAAGAATGAGGAAATCTGCCTCTTGATGCTACAACCAACAATCTTACAGAAGCTGAGGATCCTGTGAGCACGCTATGTAGCCTGTAAGACAGAAGAGAAAGAGGTGGAGAAAGCACTTGAGGGGAAACGAGATACCAGATGCCCCATAGGACGACCTAGTGAAGACCCTGGGGCCGCGTGGGATTAGGCGAGCGGTCTGAGGCGCTGCAGTCATGGACTGTGCGGCTGGTCCCGGCGGAGGTTCGAGTCCTCCCTCGGGCATGGGTGTGTGTGTTTGTCCTTAGGATAATTTAGGTAAGTAGTGTGTAAGCTTAGGGGCTGATGACCTTAGCAGTTAAGTCCCATAAGATTTCACACACATTTGAACATTTGCAGGCCCTGGCAAACCTGGGGAACGGAGACATTTGAAGCAACAATAAACATAAAGGAATCGAGGCGGTTTAGTGGAAGCAGTGCTGGTCAGCAAGGTCTGTGATGGTCAGATATGTGTGCAGCTACAGTGAAATCAAGCCCGCGTATATCAGGCGAACTGCGACGTACGCCGAAGTTCACTTGTTACACAGTTAAATTTAGGGGTGTAAAAGCGACGCAAGCAACGCTTTCCAAGTGTCCCATGTCAGGCGATCAAGAGACAGAGTGTCTACACCGAGCAGAGTGGCGCAGTAGAAATCTGTGGATCGAAACCACGTTCGCTAAAGTTATTTGTTCTCCGATTGCGTCGAGCTCTGAAGTATGTGTAAAAAGAAGCACAATTCATATAGAACCTTTATTCTGGAACGAAAAAACCATAGTTCATTGGAAAAAATGAATTTGATATTTGCATGCCAGTGGTCAAAAAGGATACGCTAACGTGATGTTCGCTAAGTTATGAGGCTATGGTGACTATTCGTCAAAGTGAAAACATATTAAACATATCATCTGCAAATTAAAGAGTAAAAAGTGAAATGGGTGCTTCATTTCACAAGCGCAGTTCCTGGAGGCGACGCCACCTAGAGACCACGGAGGCAGACTGTTTGCCATTTTCTGTCTCCTTGTTCAATCAACCAACTTGGAGGCTCCAACTGAAACTCCGCGGAAGTTCCGCCTCCGAAAAAACCAGCACTGCACGCGCTTTCGAATAGTATGACGTCTTGAGGCAGGCTTTTCCGCAGACAGGCAACACTTCATTAAAATACTGATATTTTGTCTTTTCCCAACAGGAAGGATTTGTAAGCTACATTTCTGCAACACAACTGTAATTTTGCAAATAATGCAATACATCGTACAACTGATGAGGTGTAACGTAGGGAAGTGTGCTGAAAACTTTTGTTGTTCACGTTGTATATTAATGACCTTGCAAACCACATTAATAAAAACCTCACACTTTTCGCAAAAGATGCAATTATCTATAATGAAGTAATGTGTGTAAAAAACTGAAAAAATATTCAATAGTTTGTCAATATTTCAAAGTGGTGCAAAAACTGGCAACTTGCTTTAAATGTTCTGAAATATAAAACTACGCATATGCAAAACGGCAAAACGTAGCATTCTATGATAACTGCATCAACGAGTCACAACTGGAATTGGTCGACTCATAAGTATACCTGAGCGTAGGGATATGAAACGGAACGACCACATGTGTTCAGCCATAGCAGGGTTGTTGTAATTTAACCCGACTCAAAAAAAAAAAAAACAGTTCGGGTTTAAAAAATGCCGAAAAACCCAACTACACGGCCCAGTCACATCAGTATGACCACCTGTCAACAGCCTGAATAACCACCTTTCACAGAGCGGACGTCCAGAAAGAGAGTCAATGAGGCTCTGGAAGGTACCAACAGGGATGTGGAGGCATTCCGACTCTTTTCCCACGGCCAGCTGCGTTAGGTTTTTCGGTTGAGGATCCATGGCGTGAACAGCGCCATTGAGGAGGTTTCGCAGATTCTCGATTGAGTTTACCAGGGAATTTGGTGACCAGGTGACTCCAGTAAGCTCATCCTGGTCCTCTTCAAACTATGCATCTACAATGCGAGCTATGTGACACGTTTCATTGCCCTACTGGAAGATGCCATCGTGCCGAGGAAATTTTCATGCAGGGGTAAATATGGTCCCCAAGGATAGATGCATAAATTTGTTGATCCATTGTGCCTTCCTGAATGGCGATATCACACAGGCATTGCCATGAAAACATTTCTCAGTCCATAACACTCCCTCCTCCGAACTGGACCCTTCCAACGATTGTTGTAGTGCCGTACACGCCAACGGCCATCTGTCAGATGGAGCTTGAAACGTGATTCATCTGAAAAGGCTACCTATCGCTACTCGTTGGACATTCAGTTGCGGTACTGCCAGCCTTCATCGCCGATGAACAGCAGGTGCCTGCTGCAGAGACCCATACACAGCAACGATTGCTCACCGGTCATTGAGGAGCCACTGTTGGTAGCCCCTGTGTGCCTCTGGGCGGTCAGTTGCTCAACAGTTGCACGTCAGTTCTGCCGTACACATCTCCGCTGCCGTCATCTGTGGCTTATGGTGCACCACAGTTGCTTCGGAGCCGGTTTTGAATATCACCACTTTTGCCATGCACGGTATGCCTCAACCACGGCGGTACGCGAACAGTTTACAAACTTAGCCGTTTCGGAAATGCTTCCACCCTCGAACCGAAAGCCAATGATCATGCCCTTTTATACACCATATAAATCGCTCCGTTTCCGTATTTCAATAAAGACGGCATTGTATATTCGCGTTCCTTGACATGCTTTATATTCCCTCGACTGCTAGTGTTATACCTGCCATCTGTGAGGGGTTACTGCATGTTGACGTCCAGCATAAGGGGTGGTACATTAATGAGACTGGACCGTGCATATTTAACTATGAAAATTTTATTAACATACGAAATGTTACATAGTTAAACTTACACAAATTAAAAACAGCCATCGAATATACAGAGGGGTCCAAAAAAATGTATCCGCAGTTTGCAAACCTATTGATAGAGTTGTCTCATTTTTGGTGAAAGTGTAGCTTAAAGTCCAACTTAAAGGTATCACTGTAGGTGTTCGAAATGATCACCATTAACATCCACACACAAGCGCCGAACTGCAGTACGAACTACTGTCTGCAACGTGTTTAGTTGGATATTTGCACATGAATGTACGATGGATCTCGAAGTACATCCAATGTGCGTGGCTTTTGTCGACAAACGACGTCCTTTAGTGTTCCCCACAGGTAAAAGTCCAGAGGAGTTAGGTCTGGGGAACGTGGTGGATACTCCACAGCACCTCATCTTCCTGGTAGATTTTCGTCGAGATACGCCCTAACACGATTTTGGTACTGGGCTGGGGCACCATCTTGTTGAAAATAAAACTCTTCCGTCTCCATACAAGTCTCGGATGGCAGGTAAAATGGATGTCTGAAGCTTCTGAAGGTACACCTCACCGGTAACTGTGCCGTCAAAGAAGAATGGCCCAATCAAGCCCCGGTAAGACAACTCACACCACACATTTACTCCTGGCAAATTCACGGCTTTGTCTACATGGATGTTCTGATTTTCGGCGGCCCAGTAGATGCAATTGTGGCGATTTATTGTACCATTGAGTTTGAACTGTGCCTCATCAGACCACACAATCAGCTCTGCAAACTCTTCATCGTTGCGCATTCTACGACCTGGGTCGTCCTCGTTCATTGTGTGTAGCAATCATGAGCTGTAGCACTTCCACTTTACTGACTTCAAAATTCGCCGAACACTTGAGCGACTCACTCCAGTTTCACGGGCACACTGTCTCACAGACTTCTGTGGTGAGCGAGTGATTTGTTGTAACACACGACGGGAGTTAGCTGGACTTGTTACTGTTACAGGTCGTCCAGATCGTTGTTTGTGTACATCTTTAACACAACCTTCGGCTATAAATTTGTCTCGAATGCCACGAATCGTTAAACGTGTCGGTGGCTCTGTTTGATACTCATTTCGCCATTGCCGTTGAGCCTCATTAATGTTTTCGTACTTAAAATACCACTTCAAAACTGACTTCCTTTCATCGAATGTAAGCCTTGCGCCAGCCATGTTTACTCGAGTAATTAGGTGCAACTAAGAACAAAACACTGACTATCTGACGACTGTCATCTGACAAAACAAAACAACGCAATACAACGCTTGTGTGACGATTGCCGGAACTACAGACAATTACACTACCAAAGGTGAGACAACTCCGTCAATTAGTTTGTCAGTTATGGACTTTTAAACAGTGGGTACATTTTTTGGAACCCTCTGTATATTTACCATCAGAAGAATTTGTTTTATCAATATCGTGTTTCAGCTTTTCCTGCAATATAAGAAATCTTAGCGGTACACGGAAGCGTGCTCTCGATGCAGAGAAGAGGAAGAGATATTCGTTGCAATGTTTACGTTACTACGGGACCAGTGGCGCCACCAGCACAGACGTTGACACCATCTGCGACAGCATTAAGTATTTACTGACCAATCAGAAGGCGTCTGTAGTCTGTATAAGACCACCACAGGAGCAGTTTTGACAGTTAGTTGCTTCTGACGAAGTCGATGGAGATACTCGTCGAAAGCTCGAGGTTTTACTCTTAACTGAGGCGTTAAGAAGTCTGAGAATGTTTTATACAACAGTGCCGTCGTGAAAGACCTCGTTATCATATTAGCAAAACAGTTAAATAACATTTACACTTCCAGAAAAAAACACTTTAACTTTATGCAAAATCATAATGACTTTCAAGCGTAATGTAAATGCGGAAATTTATGGACCTTCACTAATTTCTCAGTTTTTTTCTCTCCTAAATTATTTCTTAATTTTGATCAAACAAATCCGTAGGTGTGGGCAAGACAAGAAATAAAGCACTAATATAGTGGTTGTAAGAATGGATTGTGTGGTATCACGTATCGATACCAGCCAAGTGGCGACGAGCCATTGAGACTACGTGTGGCAGTACAGTCTAGTTGCTTTCTTCCTGTTCTGTCGCCTTTTTCATTGACTTTTTCGATTAATTGTCTTCTGCTTACCTAGTGCTTGCTTTTCTTGTGCTCTTCATGTTCCAGATTCCGTAGTTGCTGCTTTTGCGCCCCGAGCCCCTTTTTGCTTTCTTCGTGCTTATTTGTCTTGCCATTTTTGCTTTTCGCTGTTTGTCCTTGTACATTGCTTCATAGAAAATGGCTACAACGCCGCAATGGCCTGCTATACCGCCTTCAGTTGATCTAACACAGTTATTCATTTTCAGATTCAACAAATCACCATTTTTTGTCCATCTGAGCTTGCGCGCCGTCTCTAATAAGCGTATTATGGATGGGATATTAACTTTTGACTTTTCTTCCACCCTTACGAAAATAAGGTACAGGTTACTGGGACATGTAACGAGGCATCCGGTAGTAGTTGGTATAGGATGATGCAGCAGAGGAGATAAAGCTACGCAGTGACAGAGAACGGTAAAAAATTACAGGTGAGCCAGTTGGAAAACAAACGCAAATGACTTCAAAGTAATTTATCCGCCACAATTATTTTTATTTCTAACAAAATGATCGGTTTCTGCAGACATCGGTGATCCTCAGATCGTAAAATACAGGTCGTAGTTTTATACTACAACTACAGAAACTACGCTGCCGACCAAATACGATTTCTGCTGTGGTGGGATAAAACCCGGCAGAAAACAGTCATTTCGCTGAAATAAATATGATTGTGACAGATAAATAATTTAGTTTTCAAAACAATCACTGCGATCTCCTGCTCGACAGAAACGTCGTTGTTTCCAAGAAATGACCAGTTTCGTTGTAGACCGGTTTTACTAGTTTCACAACTTCTCAGTTCATAAAAAACGTTGCTGTCGAAGTGAATCATCATGTCTTGTTGTACACTATTTCACATAATAAGATTTCATCAGCTCAAAATATTATGCAAACTGATACAACGTAACGTTCATTCTTCATCCTTTCCTATGTTATTAGTTAACACAGTTAACATCACTGACTTCCTTTTGCACCAATAAGTGGCGAATTAGCAAAGCGCTTTTTGAAATACAAACGTACGTTTTGTAATATTACACAGTCTAGACATTGTAGCCTTGATGAGGCCATGCACGATTATTCTATCGCCTCGCGCGCAGAAACGTGACACAGCTTGTTTTTGTCCCCATGTTACGCGATGGAGCAACGTATTTTTCCTCCTCTACTGCTGTCAGAGTTCAAATGACGTTGCTTTTCCTTCGGTGTATTTCTGCTGTCGCCGCTCGACGTAATTTTCAACGTCCTTCAACTTGATCCCTTCTATAAAAATATCTGTACCTTCCAACCAACGCTTGCGATTAAAAACCTTGTATACTATCGGTGGGCTTCATTTTTAAAAATTTGTCGTGCACAACGAATAAGTAAGACGGGAAACACGTATCAGACGACTGTAAAATAACTGACTGTTGTCAATACGGGCAGGAGCTGCTGCCATTTGATAGAGTACAGAATTCGACTGAATTAAATTCAGCATTTCTCTCATAGGTACTACAGGCACGAAATTTTCTGTGTACTTGTCGTCTATTAACAAACAAGCGCGTGTACAATCAGTTCTGTTATAAATTTAGTAATAAGTGTAAGGCATAAATTTTTTTTGTTTACATGTAGATGATATCCTCTGTATCGTCAAACATTTGTTTTTTATTTTTATCATTTGTCTAAAGTTCTCTTAGGACGTGGCGCGGCGGCTTAAGTTGGTCAGCAGGCGTCCCTACGTCACAGCAGGTGCGGCATGGCGCTAACAACTCGTGTGGAGTGCAAAGGAGAACCTCAGAGTGTTCCATTCCATGGACGTCCAAGACAACAATGCAGCAAATATGTGAAATATGAATTTATGGAAAACGTTCGGTAGAAGTATGAATTTAGTCAATGCTCAAACCGCACACCGTGTACTCACTCACGTAATAAAAATTTATCTTTGTTTGAAACCGATAGAAGTTATTTAGAAGAAAATAATAATAGCAGATAACCAAATCATTACGATTAAAGAGTAATTTGATGACAAGTTCAAAATATTTGGAAAAGCGAAGATACAGTAATTGTGGAAACTAATGAATGAAATCCGGATTTCGTAAAGACTACAGGGTTGTTGGTTATCATAAATTCAGAAAGGAGAAGATGTACAGGGTGATTCAAAAAGAATACCACAACTTTAAAAATGTGTATTTAATGAAAGAAACATAATATAACCTTCTGTTATACATCATTACAAAGATTATTTAAAAAGGTTTTTCTCACTCAAAAACAAGTTCAGAGATGTTCAATATGGCCCCCTCCAGACACACGAGCAATATCAACCCGATACTCCAACTCGTTCCACACTCTCTGTAGCATATCAGGCGTAACAGTTTGGATAGCTGCTGTTATTTCTCGTTTCAAATCATCAATGGTGGCTGGGAGAGGTGGCCGAAACACCATATCCTTAACATATCCCCATAAGAAAAAATCGCAGGGGATAATATCAGGGCTTCTTGGAGGCCAGTGATGAAGTGCTCTGTCACGGGCTGCCTGGCGGCCGATCCATCGCCTCGGGTAGTTGACGTTCAGGTAGTTACGGACAGATAAGTGCCAATGTGGTGGCGCTCATCCTGCTGAAATATGAATTATTGTGCTTCTTGATCGAGCTGAGGGAACAGCCAATTCTCTAACATCTCCAGATACTGTAGTCCAGTTACAGTAGCACCTTCGAAGAAAATGGGACCAAAAACTTTATTGGCTGAAATGGCGAACAAATGTACAACTAAATGAAACTTTATAGCTCCCTTAATTCGCCGACAGATAGTGCTTAGCTCTGCCTTTTGTCGTTGCAGAGTTTTAAATTCCTAAAGTTGTGGTATTCTTTTTGAATCACCCTGTATTTTTAAAACCAATAACAGACATCCTTTTAATTTCGACACAACAGTGTGCAAGAATTGGTGTCACCGTTCACACTGCTGATGAAATTCCCAGTCGTGCAGTACATTTGGTAAAAATTTCCAGTGATCTTTCGACATAACATTGTGGATGTCAGAATGATGAACGTCGGTTGGATTGGCTGATAGAACGCTCCCCATGTTCTCATGTGGATTTAATACAAGGTGTCGCAGAATGCATAACTAATATGGCAAGGGTGGTCCTAGTAAACGGATATGTGAAAATTGCACCCAGTGAAAATCGCACCCAGGCAGAAATCTGTGAAATTCGCACTCAGTTTTGCTGGAAGCTGCCTGCTCAAGGGCAGAGCCTACCTGCGCCCCCTGGAGTTGTCCACCGGAAACGATCCCTGTGTGGCACAACCTACCTGCACTCGGGAAGTCCTCGTCCACTCAAGTGACTGACTGCATGGCTAGCCACTGCCAGTGTGAGTCTGACTTTTCGGAGTGGTTCAAATGGCTCTGAGTACTATGGGACTTAACTGCTGAGGTCATCAGTCCCCTAGAACTTAGAACTACTTAAACCTAACTAACCTAAGGACATCCCACACATCCACGACCGAGGCTGGATTCGAACCTGCGACCGTAGCGGTCGCGCAGTTCCAGACTGTAGCTCCTAGAACTGCTCGGTCATTTCGGAATATTCAGTTCGTTCGCCTTGTGTCTCTGTGTGCTTATACATTCGATATGGAACCCACGGTCAACCATGTGCCTACTATGATGGTTACTCGGACATCGTAAAGAGAACCAAAGCAGATGTAACTGTGATATGGCGCTCTTCGAAACATAGAACAACATATTGCCGAGGAATGCTTGAGCAAAGACGGTATCGAGCTAAGTTAAAACGAGCATCAATGTGGGGTACCAGATGACCCACGCTTATAAGTAAAACAGACGTTGAATCATGTAATGAAGAGATCACGAGGGGAAGAGACTTAGATTTCCAAAATACTGTATATACTGAAGAGTCAAGCGACTTGCACAGTCGAGAGTATGATTTTGTTACCGAAATGCCACAACAGCAAGCATTGAAGAGGATATTATAACTGCACTGGGCAAATCACACGGCAATCAGAAAGAGCCAGAAACACGACTAGAAGTTGATCTTCAAGCAGAGTTACTGACCGTTAATGACGGCTGCAGTTTTCTCCTAGGTGATTACAGCTTTGGAGACAGGATCATAGTTTTTAGCGGAATAGCAGGAAGAGAGGCTTTAAAGACTAAACAAGACTTATTTATGGATGGGATCTTCAAATGCTGTAGCAAGCAGTTTTCACAAATATATACTATTTGCGCAAACTTCGGAAGTTCAAAGTACGAAACAAACGTCTATCCGGTGGCTTTTGCATTCTTACCAAACAAAGGAAAAGAAACATATATCCATCCATCCGGCAGTGTTGTGGATAATGTACCAGAATGGAAACCTAATAATGTCACCGTTGATTTCGAATCAGCTGCGATTTCTGCGCTAAAAGCTGCGATCCCGTCGGTTCAAGAGCATGGGTGCCACTTCCATACGAAGAAATCTCTCTGGAGGAAAGTGCAAGACTTGGGACATATTTGCGAATACAGAGAAAACGAAGAAGTAAGCCAGTAAATTCGCATGTGTGTTGCTCTGGCGTTTCTTCGACCTGAAGACGTCTGCGATGGCTGGCTCGTGAAACATTCACAAGCACCGGATATCGCCACGCTTTCTCAATTTTTCGACTATTTTGTAAGTAGACGGTTGGAAAATGACGAAAACCCGATCAGTCTTTGGAACAGCTACAGACGGCGCCATCGCACCACCAGAGCTGTAGAACGTTGGCACAACAAAACTAATAACCTTCTTGGAAAATCGAATCCTAAAATTAAAGATGCGATCGAGTGTATGAAGACAGAAGCAGAGAACTCGACATGTGCATTAATGAGGCTAGAATTAAATATGGAAGGCAAACCAAAGAAAACAACTTGTACGAAACTTGATGAAAGGCTGGAAAAAATAGTAGAAAAGTATGAAGAGGATGGTGCGACATCAGGGCTTGTTGGAAACCAATCTCTTATGACCAAACATTTGAATGAAGCGGACGATATATATGAAAAGAACGTACAAAATGTAAATACTCAAAGTAAATAAGAATTTTAAAAAATTTATAAATAAAATTAAGTACAAAAAATATAAAAAAATACAAAAAACTGATTTTAAACACGCCTAATGACAGTTTGCGCTTGCCGTTTAACCAGTCCAAAGCCTGGATAAAGTGTGACGGGTGCCTGTTTATGACGAAAAATTCGTAGACGCAACATTATCACTTCCTATAAGAAACGACGTTTCACGTATGGAGTATCATGATTGACTGTTTGATTTTTTTTTTTTTAATTTTCGCTCTGGCACAATCACAAAATTTTCAAATATGGTCTGTATCGGCCAACGTCGTCCGTCTCCAATAACAATGTAATATATATAATTTAAAAATCGTAGCTCTTCTATTAGTCAAAATCATACTTTAAAATAAACATAAAATATAGTTCATAACTACGGATGGTATATCATGTATATGTAAAGAAAAGTACATAACATGTGTTGTCGCATGATGTGTGAAGGTGAAGGCACCCTGTACGTACCGATAGGTATGACGTGAGAAGCTGCGTACAGCTAATTTCACCTATATTCGTGCCTAACCCTGGACTTTTAGTAAGTATGACAACGCGTCTTAAATAAATTACATGTACGCTATGCTGATCCACGGCTGTGGACCATACTTTACTTTTTGTTTATTTAAAGTATTCTTTGTGAAGTAGAAGTGGTTATACCCTCAATTCTGTGTTTGTAAATTGGTTTTTCTGTTTTCAATTGTAGTCTCTGAAGATATAGTACTAAGTAAAAATCACCTAATAGGAAAAATGATCACTTCTCATAATAAGTAATGTGGCATTACGAATTTTATTCGACCATCGCTAGTCCCCTTCACCTGCACACCACGTAAAAGTACTTTTACACAGACTGTAAAAATGGGCTATTGCTGACAATATAGGCCGGTAGTATTGTTTGGCAATAACACGACCACACGAATTACAGCCAAATGTACAGCAACATTGCCCGCCACTGTTTCCAGGCAATGTTTGCGGCAAAATATTTCTGGGCCAAATGTGTTTACATGAGCCACGCTATAGCCGCCTTATGAACAAATCAAGATAGTGGATGTAAGTGGAGCTCTTCTACATTTGCATTCTACAAGGAAAAGAATTAGCAAGAATAAAAGAAATAGGGCGTCACTGATGCGTTCTTTTTTAAAGCAGGTGAACTGCTTCCGAAGTTTTAGCTTGTTAACTGATACTGGGAACATACTTTTTCGAATATATCGTTTAAAAGTGGTTCGCCGAGAACTGGTAAAACCAATACCGCTATTATCTACTGTATACAAGTTGCAACCGTTCAGGTTTCGGCTAATGGGGGTTAATGCAGAGGTCTGATATTCCCCTTTTAAGAGCAGAACAAAATAAATTTTTAAAAGTTAACAGCAGAGCTGCTGGCTATTTAGTGCTGGTTGACTGGTTTCGGGATTTGCCTATTTTCAGATGCCACTTGTTACAGAGAATAAAATTTGTGATGAGTCTATGCGTCGAATGTGGATAATATATGTAGCCTATCAGTAATAGTGTGGTTCATATGGTAACTACTTACGTATTTTGTATTTAAGATGTGTTTGGTGTGGACAGTTCTATTTATGTCATAATACTTACATGTATCTCAGATCTGCGTTAAAATATGTCACAATTGTAGTTACACCATACTGTATTACGTTAACATATCTGCACAATATATATTTTCCTTAATTGTTGTTCCTTCATTACCCAGTATGATGTGATTCACCTGACAACGATGTTTTACATACAATGGAGAAGTAGATATGAAGGTAGTATCTATTCCCAAAAGAACAGATACCACTGATGCCCGTGCAGCTTCTCTAAAATGAAATGATAATTAAATCGACACCCTAGATGCAAACAGGCGTTGATATACATCATTGGGGACATGTTGAAAATGTGTGCCCCCAGCGGGACTCGAACCCGGCATCTCCTGCTTACATGTATCTCAGATCTGCGTTAAAATATGTCACAATTGTAGTTACACCATACTGTATTCCCTTAACATATCTGCACAATATATATTTTCCTTAGTTGTTGTTCCTTCATCACCCAGCACGTGATTCACCTGACAACGATGTTTTACATACAATACATCTGAGCCATCGAGGTTAGTGCGTCTGTAGGGACTTATCCCTTGCACGCTCCCTGTGAGACCCACATTCTCAAGCCGCACTATCCTCTGTGCCCTCGGTGGCTCAGATGGATAGAACGACTTCCATGTAAGCAAGAGATCCCGAGTTCGAGTCCCGGTCGGGACACACATCTTCAACATGTCCCCAATGATGTTTGCAGCTATGGTGTCGATTTAATTATTATTTCATTCTAGAGAAGCTGCACAGTCATCAGTGGTATCTGTTCTTTCGGGAACAGATACTACCTTCAAATATAGTTAAAATATGGCTACCTGGTCATTGACCTTCTTGTCCAAACGCACACATTGTGCCCCAACTCGTACGGGACTTGGTAGATCAATCTGCCACGAGTAATGAGTGTAATGGGCAAACATCTATTAGGCGCACTACGAATGTAGTGGTGTGGACATGTTGAGAATGTGGGTCTCACGGGGAGCGTGCATGGAGTAAGTCCCCGCAGGCACACTATCCTCGGTGGCTCAGACGTACTCGTTCGGCGGTACATATACTAAAATTGGAACGATAGAGAGAAGATTACCGCCGGTACGGTAGCTCAGCGTGTTCGGTCAGCGGGTTAGCTTCCCTCCGTAATACAAAAAGTGAGGTAATCGATCAACAACGAACTTAGACGGATGTTTTACGACGTCCGCCCCGAGCAGAAGAAACGAACAAAGGCGAACAAAATGATATTTTCTTTAAAAAAAAAAAAAAAGATGGATTGACCGTCTGCCATATAAGTAGGAGATCCCGGGTTCGAGTCCCGGTCGGGGCACACATTTTCAACATGTCCCCAATGATGTATATCAACGCCTGTTTGCAGCGAGGGTGTCGATTTAGTTATCATTTCATAATTTAGAAGTTCCTCAGTGAACTACACTGTGCGTCACGCTAGCTTATTTATTGTAAATATTATCACAATTTTGACAGATGTTGATGCAACGAATTTTATTATGTCTTATACAGCCTTTGATGTTTCAATTTACTTCGCTATTGTATTTAGATCAATGACTATATCCAGTGTAAGATAGTGTTCCATCACATCACAGTTGTACAATAAATAATTCATTTCCTTTCAGCACTATTTGGAAGCAAACATGTTGTTTAATTCGTATTTCGATGAAATCTACATACAATAGTATTCTGTTGTAATTCTCACTGTGTAGATTGCCAGTCATATGCTGGTTAAGGTACTCTTGAAGGTTTCTATGAATTTTGTAGTCTCGTATTTGATGATTAATGCATAGTGGAGTGCCTTTCATGTGCTGATTAAGGTGCTATGGAAACTATGATTTTTCTGCTGCGGGATTCTGTTTGTTGATTTAACATTTGTTCTGGGAACTTAGTTGTGTGAATGTAGATTCTTCTAGCATGTTCATCAACTGGCCTTTGAAGACATCTGTAAAGTAGTCAAATTTCTCTCGATATTTTCAATGGAATCTGTATTATTCTCTTAAGTGCGTGCTGAAAATTGAAAGGTTATTTTCGCTTCTGTTTACGCATCCTGTATATCAGGTTTTAAGGGGACTTGGAGTTCAACAGGCTGCATATCTACGCCTCGCTTTCATCGCCTGTTACTCTTGATCTACAATGCGGAGGAAGTTGCAGTTTTGTACCAACACTGAATGACATTAACTAAAGCTGTACAAAGAAAGCTATTTCATTATCTTTTATAGTTTAAAAATACGAATTACTGTATAACAGACGGTTCACTTTGGAGGAATTTGGTGAACATAGCTCAAATGATTGTGAAGATATATGTACCTAATGTCTTGAAAATGTAGTTTGGAGAAATTAAGAAAAGATTGTTCTCAGTGTTTTCGACTCACCGTATGCCTCTTTCAAAACGTAGCAGCAGCATTATTCATGCTGGTCAGCTGCTTCTTCATCCTTGGTAGACTTTTTCAGGAATCTTCTCCTAACTCTGGAGCGTTAGTGCTGACTTTCGCAAACCTTTCAGCTTCAACTACTTGCTGACAATCTTCGGCATTCAACACAGCTATCATATTATTTCCTAGTTGGATGTCTAATTTGTCCATTAGTTTTGTCTTGCTAATTACACCATCACTGAAACAGATTACAGCATCCATTACTCCTGAGTACTGTCAATCGAACAAACACTGTTTTTGGCACTCTTTGCCACATGCAGCTGTTGAAACTCTCATTAGGGTTTGGTGTATTGCCATGTAGACATTTGCTAAGTAATTTTGTACCTGCAAGGTCTCCGTATATTAGCTTTGTTGTTTCCATGAATAAAGGCAAGAAATGTTTGTGGTGATACTCCTTACCTGTTGCATGAGCGTCGCTGGTTCTCAGACATTTGTTCAAAGAGCGTTTAAGACCAAATCAACAATCGCAAAGTAGATAAAAAATACATTTTTTGAAAAGGAAGAAATTTGTCTTTCATATTGTGACAAAAATATGTTTTCGAAAATTTCAGTCATTTCACGTCCAGGTCCCCTTAAACGTCCGTCAGTCCAACGTAGGCTTTATTACATTCGTTTTTTTAACTGCCATAATAGTTATGTTGTCATGTTTTGGCTACTTTATAAATGATGTTGGTATCGAGTGTGTTTCTGTCAAAATTGTGACAATGCCTGCAGTAAATAAGCCAGCGTAATCCAATGGGAACAAATACTCCTCCGCATAAAAAATATCGTTGTCACGTGGATCACGTTATGCTGGGTAATGAAGGTACCACAATTAAATCTACATATTGCACATACATTAACATAAAACGGTACAGTAAGGTGTAAACACAACAGTGACATCTTCGAACGCTGATATGAGATACATTCAAGACTGGTTACATAAACAGAACTGTCCAAACCAAACACAACCTAAATACAAAATACAAAACACATAAATAGTTGCCACATGAACCATATTATTTCTTATGTACAGTCAATGCATCCATTCGCAACAGATTTTGCTCTGTGTAAGAAGTGGCTTGTGAAAACGGGCGAAGTCTGAAACTGTTCAGCCAACACTAAACAATTAATTAGCAAATTTGCAGTAATTGTTCAAAAATGTCTTTTCTTCCATATTTTTGAGCTGCCAGACGCGATGCACTGAAAAATTTTATATCTTTAAAGTTCATTTCTCATCCATTTACTTCTTGGTACATGTCATTTCCAATGATTTAGTGGAAGGGCTCAAAGAATTTATTAAATTAGTAGACGAGAGTTGGCCTGAGTTATAGGGCGTGCAAAGTAATGTATACATCTATCGCAATGAAATAATAACAGATGGCAAATTGATGCCTATTTAAAACGCGTGATGAAGCTTCAAAAACGTTCAGGAGTCTTAATAACAGACATAGAATAAAATTTCCGTTCAGTGCTACAGATCTTCTAAAACGATAGCAGAACGTCCTTTTTTCAGAATTCGCTCTTTATATACATTACTTTCTGTTTCTTTCGCTCTAGTTGTAGATGTATTTATAACTTTCTTGGATTTCTCTTTGGTTGTCTAGTTTGCCCAATTTTACGTACCTGTAGCTGCTTCTGTATTCTTGGAGCAGTGGTTCGTGTAATTCATTAGACGATCCTAATCTCCAAGAACAAAATAATGCTGTTTCAAGTGACTTGACACAGCAGCGCTGTCAGCTGAGGAAGAAGAATCGAGGTCGAGAGTGAAAGGTAAACACATACAGACAAGAACTGAGATGGATATGGCCTGGCCACTGACGCGTTGCAGCAATATTGCTGGCAACACTATTGCGGACACACATTGCCGTAAAATAAGGCCTCCGGCTCTCCTACCTGTTGGTTCTACCTGCCGGACGGAGATCGGACGGAGAGATTAGAGGACCTTTCCTCGACCTTTTCTGGGTGCGAATTTCAGAACACCGGCGCGCGGTACATAAAGCATTAGAATTATTTTATCTCCGCAATAATTTATTCACTGAAGCATGCCGGAAGAAAGATTATTCGCTGCTCCTCAGCACAAAGCTGGATTTGACTTAAAAATGTTTCCCCAGACATTGATTTCTTTTAATGTGGAAGTAGGTGGAAGTCAAACGATGTCAGATGTGCAGGGTAGATGTTACGTACTGTCTCTCATTCATATCATCACTAGATCTTTATTGATAAGTTGATTGTGCCAATGGAGGATTATTTTTTCCTACGCGATCTAGAACTTTTCTCATGTATTTTTGCATCCAGTTAGTTCAGAGGACTTGAGCTGTATTCACAAATTTCTTTTACCTCAATTTTGAGAAGTCTGTCTTTTGACAGATTTCATGTGATCTGCCATAAACTCCTCTACTGTGCTAACCTCCTCATTCCAGAGTAGCATTTGTATGTAACGCCCTCATTATCTTTTTAGATTTGTTCCAAAATCTGTCTTCCCTTACAGTTTTGACCCTCTACGGCTCCCTCAGGTAACGGAAATCTTGTCATGCTGTGACTTGTTGTTTTCAATGTTTTCCACGTGTTCCTCTCCTCGTGTCTTATCACTTGGAGCGAAACGCTTCATCTCGCTAAAGTCAGTTGGTTTGCCAACCACAAAGTATATGTTTATGTGTTCATTAATATATCTTTTTGATTGCATTTTTTTTATATAAAAAGTGAAGAATTGAGAGAAATTTTCCTTTTTCTTCTTGTTCTAACCTTCAAGCGAAAAGGTCACGTGCTGAACAGCACTGTAATTTCCTCGTGGAATAGTACTAAATTCTATATGAAATGTTCTCATTAAGTAGTACTGAACCTATTAGTGTCATTTATTAATAACTCATCTTTCTGTATATTTTTTTTAGCCTGTTAAGTACGTTGGAATGTCGGTTTGATAAAGCAACACTCCCACGTCATCAGCACGCTATTGTTTAGACATTTCAAGATTTACATGTTCAATCTACAGTCTAATTTCTTTAATGAAGCCCGATTATTATTATTGTTGTCGTTGTGTAAATCACTTCATTACATTGAAATTTAGTATTAGTACCGTCTTGTCACCAAGCTTCCCGCTTAAAAATGACGATTTCTAGCAGTGAACTATTCGCATGCCTGGCAAGAAATGTGTTCTGTGCAATAAAGTCAAACATGCAGCAGAAGAAGCATTGCATTTAGCGACACCATGTAACTAATTTAAATTTGGTATTCGAATTTGTATTCATTATCCTCTTGCTGCAGTAAGGTAATGCTGGCTGCCTTTCCATATTGAGAACTCTAAACCGTTACACTACAATTCTTATAATTAATCTGAACAGGTATTTTTGCCCATATTACACTGGTGACCTGTTTGCAGGATCTTCATTTAAGATATCAATATTCTGTGCATGAAATTTTGTTTCAAATTTTCGTATCTGTTTCATGTACGATGTAAATGGTGAATAACATGAGGAAACCAATATGAAATTGGAGGAAGCCAACTAATGTGGAAGGAAAATTTGAAAATTTGTGGTAAGGTCTTAAGGGACCAAACTGCTGAGGTCATCGGTCCCTAAGCTTACAAATTACTTAATCTAACTTAAAGTAACTTACACTATGGACAACACACACACATGCCGGGGGGAGCCGCGCAAACCTTGACGTGGCGCCCAAGACCAATCGGCTACCCCGCGCGGCGTCGAAGGAAATACTGAATCAAGAAAGCACTAACTAAAAATTATAAACCACTTGACTAAAGCAGCATTTTGGAAATAACGTTCATAAACTTCAATACAATGATCCATACAAACAAGATAGTAGTTGTTGTGGTCTTCAGTCCTGAGACTGGTTTGATGCAGCTCTCCATGCTACTCTATCCTGTGCAAGTTTCTTCATTTCGCAGTACCTACTGCAGCCTACATCCTTCTGAATCTGCTTCGTGTATTCATCTCTTGGTCTCCCTCTACGCTGCCCTCCAATACTAAATTGGTGATCCCTCGATGTCTCAGAACATGTCCTACCAACCGATCCCTTCTTCTAGTCAAGTTGTGCCACAAGCTCCTCTTCTCCCCAATTCTATTCAATACCTCCTCATTAATTATGTGATCTACCCATCTAATCTTCAGCATTCTTCTGTAGCACCACATTTCGAAAGCTTCTATTCTCTTCTTGTCTAAACTATTTATCGTCCACGTTTCACTTCCATACATGGCTACACTCCATACAAATACTTTCAGAAACGACTTCCTGACATTTAGATAAGATAAGGAGAATGTTACCTATTTTCCTTTGACTATGCGTAATGTGTTACTTGGGTATCATATAAATCATTCAAGGCCCATTCCTTATCAGAAAATTAATTACGTCACGATGCGAACCTCGTTAACGGATTATCGACCTAATCAGATATTTTATTTTTCTCACAACGTTTAATGCTCTCCAATGCCTGATTCATCTCTTTCTACAGCCCTGTTATCATAGTTTCACTGAACGACACAGCAGTAACTCTACAGATACCACGATTCTTATACATTAGTCAGATGTTCCTGACACATAAGAATGAAACAGTGCTGGATTTCGTAAATTAAATAACAGGAAGTTAATTGTCGGCAGTGGGCAGGGCTACGAGTTTCGGTAAGTTTGATCTCACCGTATAGAGCAGACGGACGTTAAGTAGATCGATAAGCAGCGTACAATGATTTAGAGAAGAATTGAGACGAAAAAATAACGATTTTTCTTTACCATTATTTACAGTCTGTGTCAATATAGAAACTGAGTTATGTCTAAAGGTCGTCCTCGTCGTTGAACTAACATACATATAAATTTTTCCTGATGTTTCTGATTGTCAAGAGTTTAACTAAAACGAAAGCTGCTAACCAGCGTAAAGTACCCCTGGATGAAGATGAGAACACTTCTAAAACTCACACTCGGGTCCTCTGGCGTAATCGAACTCAACAACCTGTGTTCTATTTGTAAAGGCTTTCGCTTGTAGAGTCCGACAGACCTGCACGGCAAGCCACGCGGCCACAGGCACCATGGTTCACGATTTCCGAACAATCGCGTCACGAAGAAAATTTATGTATAGAATTCTACTTACTTCATAGGAGCCGTTTAAATAATGCTTGCTGCTCTGGCGCGGTTGTTGGTCCTATACTGACAGTATTTATTCATTTGCAGAACAAACGAGAGGGATCCTGTGTTTCTCTAAGTTTTTCCTTCGGATCGAATACTGCATCATTTTTCGGGAATGCTTCCGGATATTAACACATGTATCAATATTTCTGCTGACAACATTTAAGGTATTCTTAGAGTGAGTCGCTTGCAATATTTTTAACGCATTTCACACCGAGGAATAAACTTGCATACGTCAAGGTTAATGCTGTTGGTAACAAGATCGTTAGTCACAGAAAAAACTTTAGGCCTCTAAGAGTAAAACAAAGCAAGTGCAGAATCAGCGAATCCACAGTGGTTACGAAGATGTGGCTGATTATTATGGATGTCAAATGTTGTACCACCAAGCAGTGAAAATTTAGAACAACATTTCGTTTGAGAACGCAGACATGTAATGAAAGGTTTCCATGATTTGTCGAGCTGCAAACCCTCGTCTCGGCTGATCATGTTGTCTGCTAATTGTATTTCCACGGCTTCTTTGACGACTGAATCCCAGTAGGATGAGGCTGTGGCCAGTATCTTAACTTTCCCGTAATCCGTGGAATGACCAGTGCAAATACAATGTTCAGACGCTGCCGATTTGTTGTGCTGTAGTAGGCGAGTGTACCGCTAGAGTTTGTAACGCCGGAAATGCATATCCTCCTATTTCCATCTATTGTACTATTATTTTTTTCCTTGTTTTGTTACCTCAAGATATGACATTTCTGTCTCTTTATATATTGTAATTGCTTTACTGTTTGGATATATATATATTTATGCACTTATGTCGATGTATAATTGGTTTGTTTCGTAAATATTATTTGTATTTTTACGCTGGGTCTTGCCTAGGGAAAACTGCTATCGAACGATTACGTCGATAGGTCGTGTGACGAATCAAAGTGTGTAGGATCTTTGGTAGTGTTAACTCTGCCGCGTGGAGCGCGGGCAGAACAGTGAGAGTCTGGCTGGAGTAGCGAGTGGAGCAGGTGTGTGGTGTGAAGCTCCCGCGAGTTGCCGCGCTTTCGGGGTTTGGCAGCATGTAATTGCGCTCGACTCGCGATGATAGTTTCTGACATGGTGTCGCGGACGGGAAGCATTAGCTGGCGCACATCAAGAGCCCGTTTCGCCTGGTGACCGTGTCGAGAAGAAGGCGCGCCAACATCCAGCTTCTGCAACAGCGACGGCCGACAATGAGTGACTGTCGCCGCCTCCTCGATCCACGGCTTCAAACCTTCAATCAACCAACAAGGAAGACTAAAATCACGTAAAGTTTCAGAACTGTATGGCAGACCTCAGCTTTTCAAATTGTTCCATTTGCCTCGCAAAATTACAGCAACTTAGCATGAACCTTTGTTGCTCATTGTCCCAATTGCATTGCCAAGCAGGGTCCCTTCCTTTTCCGAAATGAACCCGAGTGTCGTTGAAATACAAACGCCAGCATCATTCGATTTCACTGCTTTAATTTCAAAGTTCAGCTGGCTACAATATTTAGATTGCACAAGCTCAAATTAAGAGTGCGAGTTTTGTTACCGTATTTTAGTTACCTGTGACTGCAGCTCAGCTTGGTACGTACTAAATTTTACTATTGTTAATTGTTCAGAATCATCTAATTCAAGTTCAAAGTTAATTCTCTTATTTCTAAATTGCGTAGATTCAAGTAGCTTTTGAAATGATTGTTGAGGTAGTCCAAGACTAACCTTATTTTACTGAATGTCGATGTGCTTCAGAAATAAAGCTCACTATTAACTTCAGTCATTAAATTAACTTTCGATTTTCCAGTTTTATTAATTCTTTTGCTAAATTAAGTCAGAGTGTAGCGAAATTTATTACTTCTGACAAACTTTCAGTTTTCACACTACACGTGTCAACCTTCAGTTGCCACGCTTCTAGTGCTAATTATATGTGTAATTACCTTTCTTTTTCAGTTACTATAGTAATTGTCCTTAGGACTGGCGACCGTGATTTCCCCCAAATCTCAAATATCTAATTACCGCTAGTTAATTGTTAACGTAACGGCCGCACATTTACTTTCTTTATTAACTTTACCCCTTTTCAAAATTAATTTCCACCAGTTTCATTTGCATTTTTCCTTTCATTTAGATGTAACTCTTTCCTCCCTCTTTACCGACAGGTTAACTTCGGTGACGATTGCTTTTCCAAAACTCCCATTAGGTACACGCGGTTTCATTTTTCACTGTCATTAAGGTCGGTAAGTGAGGGGGAGGTTACACGTGGCGACCTCGTGACAGGACAATCTTCAATTTTGAGGTTGTTCTGGACACGAAGTTTGCATTGTGCAAATATCGTAACAAAGTACTGGTTACGTACAGGCCGTTACGTCAGCGAGAATAAGTAGTGGGAGTAATCCTAATTATATTTGAGATTTGTCATTTATATTGAAAAATATTAAAATGAGTGAAGGCAACAATTACCAAAATTTGGTAGACTTGGATACGGAACAATCGGTCGAACAGTGGGAAACGCGCACGGCGGTTCCCATTGTTCAGGGGCAGGCGGCTAGCATGAAAGACGCGACCGCCGAAACGCAACAAAGAGCAGAAATGGAATTCCAAACTTTAGAAATTGTTTCGGAATCGGAAGAGAAAATCGAATCTGAATCCCTTGATGAAGAATACGGGGGGACAATTAAAGAGGAAGCCGCTGCGGAAGTAAAACCGGTAGTTTCCGGGAATTTAACTGATTTATTGAATGTTTTGATTAACGAAATCAAGAGTCAATCGGCCAAGCAAGAAGATCAGGCTGCCAAACAAGAAGCTCAGGCTGCCAAGCAAGAAGCTCAGTCTGAAAAATTTGAACGGATGCTAGACAATCAGAACAAAGCTATTAACGTTGTTATCAACAATGTTGGAGTTGTTAACACAAAAGTTGATAAAATCAAAGAAGATATTGTTGTAATTAATACCGAAATCGGTAATCTTAAACAGGAAATGATAGGCGTTCAGGCGGAAATTGCGAGCATAAATACTCGTTTTGATTCCGAAATTAGCAGAATCGAGAAAAGTGTAGGAGACGCAGTTGCTCCGATCATCGAGAATAAGGTGACGGAACAAATTCAATTAGTGAGAAAAGAGGATCATCAGAAGGTGGAAACTTTAAAGGCTTTAGTATCCGAAGTAGATACCAAAGTGACGAAGCAGGCTAACACCTGCGAAGAGAAAAAGAGGGAAGTGGAAACGCTTGCGACAACCACTTGCCAAGTGATTACGAGGGTGTCGGAATTAGAAAGGAAACTTGACGAAAAACAGAGCTATGTGCCAATCTGTGCACATAGTTCGGAGTTGTTGACGAAAGAGGAGCGGTTCGACCCCTTGAAAAAAGGCGGTATACACCCGACGGATTTCATTAAAAATTGTGAAAGAGTTTTACCCAGATCATGGACTAATGAGAGAAAAATTAATGCGGTTATTGATGTGTTGGCTGGTGATGCCAAGCGTTGGGGCTTAAACCTCAACATTACGAACCTGACTTTTGACGAGTTTAAAAATTTGTTTCTGGCTGAATACTGGTCAGAGCAGAAACAGCAAGGTGTCTGGCGCGAATTTGTCGTATCGAGGCCTTTCGATGCGAATTCGTGCGTTTCGATGAAGGAGTTTTGTGAGGGCTGGATCCGCAAGTTGGAATATTTGCGTGATCGCCGCACGGAATCCGAAATAGTCTGGGAACTCTACAAGAAGCTTCCAGATGATACAAAACGATACGTAGGAAGCAATCACAGGACAATCAATGATTTCCTGGGAAGAGTTGAGGACGAGGACTATTGGCGCAATAATCGCGACAGGGGTAGAGGCCGTGGTAACAACAACGGGTACCACAGCAACCACAACAACAATAACCATGGGAATAATGCATACCGCAACCATGGCAGCAATAACGATAATGGTTCGGACCGTAATAACAATCGGTACAATGCAAATAATAACAGGAATGACGGAAACCAGTATCATACCAACGTGATACGGGCTTCACAGAATAGTAATAACGCCAGAGGGTGTGATCAGCCGCCTCAGCAGCATCCGGGGAGCGCATCTGCTGGGACGAGACAGGGAAACCATTAGCCGCGCCGGCGAGGGGCCGACCGGGCGTGGAGAAATTTTGGCGGCCCAATAACAGGAGAAAACCTAGGTGTCGTCGTTATGAAAATTCCGTATGGAATAATCAACGGCGGGAGAGTGTGCCAGTGTTAAGAGAAAGGAGTGCGCCCACAAGTAGTAGATCAACTGTAGACACGGCAGTAGGAAGTACATTCACTGTCAGTGAGAACAATTTAAGTAGTGTTCGGGAAATCGATTATAAAGTGGCAGCTGTAATACCCACAGCGGAACTGGAGATTGAGTTTAAGAATGATTCGCAAGTGTTTAAAGAAGATCAGATGTCGGATAAAACGTCCGTCATCGAGCGAGGAGATGCAGAGAGGGATGAGGTCTGGTTAAGGCAGTTCGGTCGCTTATACGACGAACTAAGAGATTATAGGGGCCTGTACGGGAGAAGTGTTTATGGGGAGCGCGGGCAGGATTTGCCGCGTCTCGTCCCGCAGGAAGATAGTGATTGTGAAGTGATAGAAAGTTCTGGCCCTAACCGGCAGACTTTACTAGAAATAGTTGATGTTAATGGGGAGCACGAGCAAGATGCGTCGTGTTTAGTCCCGCAGGAGTTGAATGTTGAAGTAGTAACGGAAAGTTCTGGCCCTAACCGGCAGACTTTACCGAAAGTTGTAATGGTAGAAGTAGCCGACCCATCCGACGCAAACCTCCAGTTTAAACATTGCGAGAGTATTAAGGGGAAAGATTACGAAAATTTTAGTGATAGCCGGACACAATTGGTAGAAAAGCACATAGATTTCAGCGTGTATGAGGTTAGAGCTGACGTTATGCGGTCAGACGGTAGCAGTGTGGGTTGCGCAGATCCAGAGGAAGTAATTTCAGATGCTACTGGGCACATTCCTCCAGGTAGATTGGCAGATGAGATCAATCTGACCAAAGTGGAATCAACGAAGGTGACAATTAGTGAATTGATAGCAAAGCAACACTCACTAGTTGACGAGTTACAGGAAAAGGTTTCGGTATTGGAGGCGACGCTACAGACTATGCCTCAGGACAAACGTGTTGAAATTAAAACTGTATGTGAACAGAGGCAGAAAAAGCCGCCAGATAAACCGGATTTAGGATCAAAGCCGGATGGTTTTTTCTGGAATGACCTGGATATAGACGAGGATTTACTGTGGGAAAATAAAGAAACAGTCGAGGACAAGTGTAGACAGATAGTAGTGTCTGTTAATATGCACGACCTACACCTAAACGTGTTGATTGACACCGGTGCAGAATTGAGTGCTGTATCTGGGAAAATATTTGAGTTACTGAAAGACAGACCTGGCATCGTAGTTATGCCAGTAACAGGAGTGAAAATTATCGGTGCTACTGGGAAGGCCAGTAAACCGGTCACAAAACAGATTTTTGTCAACTTCGAGATATGTGGGGCACGATTTGAACAAGAGTTTGTCGTCGTGCCAGACTTAACTACGGAAGTAATTATCGGGTTAGATTGGCTATTAAAGTACCGTGCAGTGATTAATTGCGAAAGCAAAACTTTGACATGTACGTCACAAGATAAAGCAATAGTAGTTAGTTTTGACGAGGCAGGAGACGGTGTGCATAGGCAATACCAGCCTATACACATTGTTAACTGGCCGGATGACATTGACGTAGGAATGAATTTGAACTGCCGTAACGTGAGGAATCTCGGCATTGACAAAAGTGTAGAAAGTGAATTGGAAGAGGTAATCAAATTCCCTCCACGGATTGACATTAGTATTGGTGTGAAAAAAGATCGTTTGCGAGAAGTAATGAAGCTAAAAGCTGATGCTCGCATACGTCGTCATGACGCTAAAGCGCGTTTTGCTAAGTTTGCGATCGGAGACTTAGTACTTGTAAAAGCTCATGAGAAATCGAGCGAGATAGACAATGAAATCTCTAAATTTAAGTTTGTTTATAATGGACCATATAAAGTCATTAGTATACCTCACACAAATGCTTATTGCTTAGAGTATCCAAGCTCTGGAAAGCTATCAGGTATACGAAACATTATAGACCTGAAATTGTACCAACCAAGGATGATTAGTACCACAGATAGGGTAATTTGTACAGTATGTAGATATAGAGGGTAAGATTTAAGGATGTGCCATGTGGCGATGCTTTTGCCTGACCTAGCGGTCATTAAAGAAGTTGTAATTAATAAGTAATTTATGTTGATTAAATGATTTAAGAGTTACTGAATATTAATCAATTTAAAAATCCAAGCTGCTAGTTTAAGTTTTCAGCTGAGTCACAGTAGATTAAGGAATGTAAATATGATTTTGTAAATATCTGTAAGATTCCATAAATATGTGATT
Organism: Schistocerca piceifrons; assembly: GCF_021461385.2. Classification (NCBI taxonomy): domain Eukaryota; kingdom Metazoa; phylum Arthropoda; class Insecta; order Orthoptera; family Acrididae; genus Schistocerca; species Schistocerca piceifrons. The sequence goes on from NC_060139.1 coordinate 560,061,752, forward strand.
TACTAGTCATTGCCGATGTACTTAGACGCTGTTTTAAGTTTCAGGCTAGTACATGCGTGTGATGATGGACAGTGTTGAGTTATCCACTGTGATAGTATTAAGGGACTCCTTGAGATTACTCGGGAGTGAGTTTTTCCTAAAGAATTCAGTGAAACGGACGTTCTGGAAACGCCGTCACAAGGGCGAGTGAGATCAAGCGTGCCGCACACGCGGGCGCAACAATACTGGCGAGGCGAGCCGCTGTCGGCTCTTGTGCCGCTGTTGGCTCTTGGGCCGCTGTCGGCATTCTTTGTACTTGCGAGTACGGAAGGCGGAATTGTTTTTCTTCCTGGACAGCTGAAAGAATTCTACTGTCAATATTTATGTTTTTTTAGATCTGATGTGTGTTATTTTCTTGTTTAGCGTTTAATGGACTCCCATGACGAGAATATTAATTATGAAAGGGTTATGTAAAAATGTGTATTCTATGTAATTAATTATTAATTTGCGTATTTTGATCTACCTGTTTTTATGACCATGTACTCTGATTAATATTGTAAATAGTATTCCATTTCTTGATACTGTTAGGAATTTTGACGATTTTGGAATAGCTAAACCATTTTCTATATCTTCTATGAATTTTAATATGTTGTCAACCTGTTTTATTTTGTGCAAGATGACAGAGTGGAATAAGATTAGGAGTGTCTCCACTCAGTTATTATGGTCTAAAAATTGATTTATGGTTAATTAGACGAATGCTAAATTTTGTTGATGTTTTGAGCATATGCATTTCCGCTGTTTCTTTTTTGGGACATTTTCTGAGTCTGTTTACGTTACACGAACATCCTCAGACAATGTGGGGCACGTGTAACGCCGGAAATGCATATCCTCCTATTTCCATCTATTGTACTATTATTTTTTTCCTTGTTTTGTTACCTCAAGATATGACATTTCTGTCTCTTTATATATTGTAATTGCTTTACTGTTTGGATATATATATATTTATGCACTTATGTCGATGTATAATTGGTTTGTTTCGTAAATATTATTTGTATTTTTACGCTGGGTCTTGCCTAGGGAAAACTGCTATCGAACGATTACGTCGATAGGTCGTGTGACGAATCAAAGTGTGTAGGATCTTTGGTAGTGTTAACTCTGCCGCGTGGAGCGCGGGCAGAACAGTGAGAGTCTGGCTGGAGTAGCGAGTGGAGCAGGTGTGTGGTGTGAAGCTCCCGCGAGTTGCCGCGCTTTCGGGGTTTGGCAGCATGTAATTGCGCTCGACTCGCGATGATAGTTTCTGACATGGTGTCGCGGACGGGAAGCATTAGCTGGCGCACATCAAGAGCCCGTTTCGCCTGGTGACCGTGTCGAGAAGAAGGCGCGCCAACATCCAGCTTCTGCAACAGCGACGGCCGACAATGAGTGACTGTCGCCGCCTCCTCGATCCACGGCTTCAAACCTTCAATCAACCAACAAGGAAGACTAAAATCACGTAAAGTTTCAGAACTGTATGGCAGACCTCAGCTTTTCAAATTGTTCCATTTGCCTCGCAAAATTACAGCAACTTAGCATGAACCTTTGTTGCTCATTGTCCCAATTGCATTGCCAAGCAGGGTCCCTTCCTTTTCCGAAATGAACCCGAGTGTCGTTGAAATACAAACGCCAGCATCATTCGATTTCACTGCTTTAATTTCAAAGTTCAGCTGGCTACAATATTTAGATTGCACAAGCTCAAATTAAGAGTGCGAGTTTTGTTACCGTATTTTAGTTACCTGTGACTGCAGCTCAGCTTGGTACGTACTAAATTTTACTATTGTTAATTGTTCAGAATCATCTAATTCAAGTTCAAAGTTAATTCTCTTATTTCTAAACTGCGTAGATTCAAGTAGCTTTTGAAATGATTGTTGAGGTAGTCCAAGACTAACCTTATTTTACTGAATGTCGATGTGCTTCAGAAATAAAGCTCACTATTAACTTCAGTCATTAAATTAACTTTCGATTTTCCAGTTTTATTAATTCTTTTGCTAAATTAAGTCAGAGTGTAGCGAAATTTATTACTTCTGACAAACTTTCAGTTTTCACACTACACGTGTCAACCTTCAGTTGCCACGCTTCTAGTGCTAATTATATGTGTAATTACCTTTCTTTTTCAGTTACTATAGTAATTGTCCTTAGGACTGGCGACCGTGATTTCCCCCAAATCTCAAATATCTAATTACCGCTAGTTAATTGTTAACGTAACGGCCGCACATTTACTTTCTTTATTAACTTTACCCCTTTTCAAAATTAATTTCCACCAGTTTCATTTGCATTTTTCCTTTCATTTAGATGTAACTCTTTCCTCCCTCTTTACCGACAGGTTAACTTCGGTGACGATTGCTTTTCCAAAACTCCCATTAGGTACACGCGGTTTCATTTTTCACTGTCATTAAGGTCGGTAAGTGAGGGGGAGGTTACAAGTTCAATGTACCGTTTGTAGTGGTTAATAAAAAAGAAAAATAAGAGAGAAGAAAAGAAAAGGTTGAAAATGTTGGGAAGAAATGGTGAATAAAAAGAGGGTTTTAAAATCGTAAATGACCGTGAAAAAGGGAAAAAATGAAAAGAAAATCGGACTTCGTATTACAGAAAAGCTATCGGACTTCGTGATTCGGAAAAGCTATTGTTGGGGTGGTCCTTGTGGCGTTTTGAGCAAAAGTTAAACCAATTTCCACTACAAAAATTATTGAAAAGAAACAGAGAATAACAAAATGTAACTGACAGGGGGAAGTGGCGTAGATAAGAGTTCATCCTTTACCAGGATAACTTGCCTTCTTTCGTGCGGCGTCCAGGTCTTCGAAAATCTCCTTCATTTCTGCGTGAAAAGTCTGCTCCGAAATCTTGCAATCGTCCAGGAATCACTAATTTATACCAATTAAAATCATCTTGATACTGTATGCAATTTAATTTACTTTGCTACTTCCATCCTCCGAATTTCTTAACAACTTCCACAATATGTTTACACATTAAAATCACATCAAGACTAGCTAATAAGTTTTTTTACGTCTTCATCAGATCACGTCTGCCTTCAGCTTCGGCTATCAAGAGACAATCAAGAAACGAACAGAAAACAAAAGAAGAGTTACAATTTTAGTAGTTTCTCTGCCGTCTAGCGCTCATACCGCTGCGACGGGATATTTTTTTATCTGAGGGAACGAGTGTAGCGCGGCGAAATTCAAAGTCCCACTACATCGCCCCCTCGACTGTCACGCTAAAACATTTAGCGTGGCAGGCTAGCAAACCTAAAAGTCAATATATGCATATTTTCATTGGAAAGGCCATGTGCATCCATAGGGGATAATCTTTCCCAACACTTACTTTCTAAACCTATATACTAAATACAATTATTACAGTTTGGATCCTTTTTACACAATTAATATATATATATTTACATACAGCTTGTTTGAACAAGCTGTTCGTCAGCGCAGTTAATGTTGTGCGCTTCCAGCGTTGGCTTCCCAATGCATCTCTGGCAGCACGTAGTCTTTGCGCATGCGCAATAGCATCACTGAATTCCGCGTGCGGCAGTTTCAAAATCGCTGTGTTATGACAATCTTGCACAGTAATCACTTTCACATAGTGTTCATTACAAGCTGTTATTGCAGCATAAAAGGCATGCTAAGTCCGGTGACACCATAAGATTGAGCGTGTGCGTGATCTGAAGCAATGTCTATGTCTTCAGTTACGACACAACACTCCAGGTCCTTGTGCGTTTTCATGACTATTGTTCCCGGGGCATATATGGTCGATGTAGTTTTTAGCCTCCACATCGCCTACGACAGGTGCTGAGTTAATTGTCTCCAAGCATCTGAAGGCCGGCCAGGAACAACGGCGTCGATGTTCGCAAAGGTAGGTGTTTCACCACGTTGTTTACACTTGCCAACAAACGTTCACTTGCAGTGTGAAAATCCTCATTATCGTCGAAGTAAATTGCAGTTTATATCGATTTACAAACAGTTATTTGGTTTATGCACCATAAGTTTCACAAATAACACAAAATTCGTCGTTTATAACGTTCACAGTTTGCAACACTTTTTTGCAATATTTACATCTCAACAAAGTTCACTGTGTCCCAGCATGTTTACATCGTTAATTACGAAAGCTTACATTTCGTGGTCACATTTCAAAATATGTTGACAATATGCAAAGTTTTAACCCATACACAAATACATATAAATTTACAAGAATATGCATGTGAAATATTTACACTAAAAATTATACTAAGCCCCATTGGCTACTTTCTTTTATTGGGGTATTATTTTTTTTTTTATTCAGGTTTGGGCGTGCCAAGGGATATCAGACTTAATATTTAAAGCACGGGCTTTCCTTCATTTATTATTTCTTTCTTTCTTTCTTTTGATTCCATATCGTGGCTAGTGGTTGACCAGGCTTGTAATGCCATCAATATTCATGTCTTTCTATTCATATTTGAAAGTTTACTGTCACACAATATATTCTTACATTCCATAAACAAACAATACCCAGCTGCAGGAGGTGGTAGGATAATGGAGAAAGAAAGAAAGATAGACTGGAAGAAATTATTCACTACCTAAAAACTACCAAATCCTACAGCTAATACATAAAAAAAGAGAACATAATACATTATAACGTTTGCATCACCTTCAAGGGATGTGTGAAAGGAGGTGCTTACAATTTACCAAATCATGGGTAAATGTAAGTGTCCTTACGTCAAGTCTGTGTAGTGTAACATCATGACAGATTCTCTGTTTGTGTTGTGATTGTTCATATGACTTAGTGTATTATACCTTAACAAATCCTTGCATGAGTGAATCGCATATCTGCTCAGTACTTCCTCAATATCTCCATTTCTTGTGGATACCGTCTATACAAATGGAAAATGTATCTCAGAGATTGTCTCTCTCATAATGTGTATTATATAATGACATATCAAATTTCCTCTCAAGAGTTCAACCATGAACTTTCTTCCACTTTAATGAAGGTTAAACATTATGTATGTTGTGTATATATACATTTCTTTCTATAAAACATAAATAAAGAACGTAGTCTTATAATTGACAGTAAAATGTCTCTTTCTCAGTGTCCGTTGCTCGACGTCGGCTGCACGGGTGGTCACTTCTCCTTTGCACTTACCTTGCATAGCCTGAAAAGTCAAATGTTGTCTTCAACATAGATGTAATTTTGTCATCTGTTCGCTTAAGTGGAGGTGTTGTACGAGTCGCAAAAACAGCCTTAATAACTCTCCTATCTTTTGCTTCCTCAGGGTTTTTTGTCATATGTAAGTATAAGTATAATAAAGGCTAACATGGCACTAAATTTCACTTTCGTAAAAAAAAAAAATTTATACAAATGTATTCACATGAGGGATGTGTAAAAACTATATTTCAACTTAAGTTCCTTAAAATATCATTCTCCTGTCTGAACACGAACTATAAATGTTTTCTTCCACACAATGGCTTAACAACACTTAACGAAAGGTTACTAAGTTACACTTCTGAAATAAATTAAAGCTTATGTGTTTCCGAGTCACATTCTTATTAGACTTCTTTCAACAGCTGTAATCATCATTATGTTCACTCTGCTTTTGTTGCATTCGTTCATTTTCAAGGGCACTGTAAATAGATTCACCTTTAACGCCTTGTACTCACTTGTTATAACTACCGAGCGAGGTGGCGCAGTGGTTAGCACACTGGACTCGCATTCGGGAGGACGACGGTTCAATCCCGTCTCCTGCCATCCTGATTTAGGTTTTCCGTGATTTCCGTAAATCGTTTCAGGCAAATGCCGGGATGGTTCCTTTGAAAGGGCACGGCCGATTTCCTTCCCCATCCTTCCCTACCCGAGCTTGCGCTCCGTCTCTAATGACCTCGTTGTCGACGGGACGTTAAAAAAAACACTAACCTAACTAACTCACTTGTTATAACTCATCACAAATGTTTTCTTTCAAACTGAAATTCTTATGTAATCTTAAAGATGTAGACTGTTTACTCACTTCTCTATGTAGCACGATATTACCGAACCATTCTCACTCATTCCTTACTCACATATTCATCATAATATATATATCCTTATACATTAAACATATTCCTCATCATCAGACATTAATATATCACATATGTGGGGCCATCTGGCACTTCCATTCTCATAAAACTCCAATACAATCTTCCTCAAATAATCTCTTGTCTCCATCAACTGCTTCACAGTAACTTACCTTCTTATATTAACCTAAATATTAACTCATTCATACTGATCATTCATTCTTACGTCCTCATTCATTCTGCTACATACTTATGTCATTACTGATCTCAATAGCTATTATCTCCTGTCATTAGAGTGCCTTGAAATAACTAACTAGTTGTTGATTCACCTTATAATTTACAATTAACAACCAATGTAACCTGTGTAGATCTCATTCCTATATGAATATCTCTTCTCATTCAGTAAGTGTACTCACCTGGGTTTACATTCTCTCCATAATTATGTGTACAATTGTAACTGCAGTATATAATTTCCATAAATGAATGTTTGTGTTCTTAGGCTGTATAACTTAATGTTCGTGTATTGAATACAAATATTTATGATCTCGTTTTCACAGCAACTTGCTCATGTTCAAATTAGTTGTCATTATATTATGTTGTTTTAGTGCACAAAGGGTTTCAAATGTCTGTGGGGGTGCAGCCCCCTCGGCTTGTGAGATAACGGGTATTCTAGGGAGTAACAACCTGGGTGAGGTATGCTTGCTATTCTGAAAGGACCTGAATATAATAGCTGCCATTTTCTGTTCAGTTGTTTTAATTTTGTAGACTTGGGACGTGAACGCAAAAGAACGAGGTCATCAACCTGATAGGTTCGTTAATTCCTGTTCTGCTGTCATTTTGTCATCGTACCTGAGGAAACAAACCGTCTCAGCCGTTGCGCTCTTACAACACCTCACGACCGAAGCACGAGCGCTTAGCTCGGCCGGCCGGTGTGGCCGTGCGGTCTAGGCGCTTCAGTCTGGAACCGCGAGACCACTCCGGTCGCAGGTTCGAATCCTGCCTCGGGCATGGATGTGTGTGATGTCCTTAGGTTAGTTAGGTTTAAGTAGTTCTAAGTTCTAGGGGACTGATGACCACAGATGTTAAGTCCCATAGTGCTCAGAGCCAGCTTAGCTCGGTCGTCGACTGTTTTCCGTCGTCTGCTGTGTTTGGCCGGGTTCATTGAACAGCTCCACTATGTTTACATTCCGGCCGGTTGGCGCCCACGCGTCAGCTGATGGCGCGCCGCAATTGTTATTGCTACTTCGTGGCGGGGAGTGCATAACTGTACTGGGGAACGGCGGTGAATTCCGTGGAGGGTTATGATTTGTCATGCGTGAATTTTGTGTGTTCCACATATTCTGTCAGTGATTGTTGGGGTTGTTATTGTTTTGGTGGTAATTATGTCTGTTATATGTCATGTTCCTGTCAAAGTAGCCCGGGTTCTACCGGTTATTCTCACGTCTCCTATTGTTGTTGTTGTTGTGCTGTCTGTAATTTTCATTTTGCTTGTAGTTACCATTTTTATATGGGTGGTAAGTATTGTTACTATTCCATGAATTTCTGCGGTTGTTCCTACTGTCATACACGTTTCCATTTGAATATGTTTCACGCGCAGGCATCGTATTGTGTCGCGGTGCGGACGGATGGTTCCACCAACCACCGTCACTACGGTTCCTTTGGTGTGGGTGCTGATTTTGGTTAGTAATATGAGTAAAATTTGAATGGCATGAATCGCCTCTGTAAACTACGTCCATTTGATCTAAGAAGTTTAAAAAACTTTTAATGTCATTCTCCGGTACTCCTATTAATCTGTCTCGGTATGGAAAGGGTAAGTGGCTCTTTAAAGTGTCAATTATCGCTGGCAAGTCGGCTGGTTTGGACCAGAACAGTGTCTTGTCTAGGTACCTCTCAAAGTATTGTCTTAATGTCTCTTTTTTAGGGTCATAGGTCTCGGGGTTGCACACTTCTCTCCTTAGACTCTGTTGCTCATTCTCGGACCAGAATTCGTCAAAGAAGGCTTGTTCGAACTTTTCTAACGTAAGGCACCGCCGCTTCATAGCGGCACCCCACTTAGCTGCTCGTCCTCTCATTTATCGGCTTCTGACCAACTACGTGGAAAAACACCGTCAAATGATCTAATAAACACAATAGGGTGGACTTTGTGCTTGTCCTCATTGGAAAATGTCTGGAAATACCCATGTCTTACAAACGTGTCATCGGCCATGCCGGGTGGCATAACTGTATTGACGTAGTTTGTGTCACTTGCTACTCTAGGTGTCGTATCGTAATATTGCTCGTTTGGTGGAAAAGAAGGCGGCACATTGTAATTTTGATTAGAAATAGGTGATTCCACAATACGTGTTCTGTCTGTGTCATTAGCCTTGGTTTTAGCTGTTTTGTCGTTCCCTGACGATGCGTTTGCACCAATCACCAAACACGGCACAACATTGTCTCGTAATTTTGTCACTTCGTCTTCTATGTGTTTTGTCTCGTCTTTAACATGTGTCTTTGCTTTTGAAAGTATATCCTGTGTAAATGTTTCAAGTTTTTTGTCCAGATAGTCGTCACACAATTTACATTCGTGTACAATTCTTTCGGCCATGTTGGTGTCGTTGTTTAGTGACGCAAGGTCTGCTCGATCTTCTAATTTTTCTATCTTTTCTTTGAGGTGGGTTTGTTCAAGAACTACCATTGTGAGCTGTTGGGTAATATTTCCCACTTCTTCAGTCAGCTTTTCTTGGGTGGAGCTAGCTGAAGTGTGGGCCTGAGCTAACTCTTCCACACGAGAGTTCACTTCCTGCTGCACATTAACTATTTGAGTTAACTGATTCTCACATCGGGTGATATTGTTTTTTGTTTCATGTGTGAATGTAACCAAAGTTTCTTCCTGTTTAGTGACTCGATCGGACAATGCCTCAAATCACTGGCTGAGCTGTTGAGTGGTGTTATTTAATTCTGTCATCTGTTTTGTCGTCCGTTCAAAATTTTCGGTCATAGTATGGTTTAATATGTCAATTTTCTGACTAACGTCTCGTTTCATGTCTGCAAATAACTCTAATAGTCGGTCCAGTTTGCCAGTTTCCTGTGTCCGATTTGTGTCACATTGCTGAATTTGTCTCATATTCGGTTCTGACATTTCGTCATTTAAAGTCGCCATCTGTGTATTATCACAAATGTTGCGAGTTTGAGGCAAAATCATTGCATTGATCTGTGAACTCGTCCATGGAGGGAAAAGCGGACTTTGTTGTTGGTTGCACGATGAATCTAGTTCACTTAACTCATCTGCCGAAACTATCTCTACCTTATCACGTTCCATTGTAATAGGATGTATAATCGTTAGTCAAAAGAGAATAATATGAGTCTGATTAATAAAGATTTGACTCAAATTTAGGTTGAAATATTTTCTCGTCAATGTAAATGATTGCTCTATTGCAAACAATGGTTGAGAAAAATGCAGCAGGGCGGACAAAATATTTCGTAATAAATGACTGTTTGGCGGTCAAATTCACGATCTTCATATGCAGCTACAACAGTACTATAATTACCACAAACTACAATAGAGATAGATAATTTTGAAAAAATCTAGAAGAAAACTACAGGATGTGTGGAAAGGGAAAAATGGATTCTGCAGTTGGCTATTGAATGCTTGAATGAAACATAATTGTGTGACTCACCATCAAATTTTCTGTCCTGCAGCGGCTGGTCAATCACTTCTGCGTAAATCGTATTCGTCAAAATATGGATTTTCTTAATACATCTCCATCGGATAATCACCAAAAGGTCTCAAAATAACAGTTTTGAAGCAATATAGGCCATGCAAAGAAAAACAGATTGAATTAGTTACAAAAATTCTTTACAATATTGTTGTATGATCATTTGCTTAGGTACAATAAAGTTGGTGTTTTAGTTACCCTTTAAAGTTCAGGGTTTTTGGATATTCTCTGTTGGGAAAAAATACAAATTAAAGTTTCAAATTTGCTCAGAAACGACACATCCGAAAATTGCGTCCTGTCACGGTTGCCAGTTGTAGTGGTTAATAAAAAAGAAAAATAAGAGAGAAGAAAAGAAAAGGTTGAAAATGTTGGAAAGAAATGGTGAATAAAAAAGGGGGTTTTAAAATCGTAAATGACCGTGAAAAAGGGAAAGAATGAAAAGAAAATCGGACTTCGTATTACAGAAAAGCTATCGGACTTCGTGATTCGGAAAAGCTATTGTTGGGGTGGTCCTTGTGGCGTTTTGAGTAAAAGTTAAACCAATTTCCACTACAAAAATTATTGAAAAGAAACAGAGAATAACAAAATGTAACTGACAGGGGGAAGTGGCGTAGATAAGAGTTCATCCTTTACCAGGATAACTTGCCTTGTTTCGTGCGGCGTCCAGGTCTTCGAAAATCTCCTTCATTTCTGCGTGAAAAGTCTGCTCCGAAATCTTGCAATCGTCTAGGAATCACTAATTTATACCAATTAAAATCATCTTGATACTGTATGCAATTTAATTTACTTTGCTACTTCCATCCTCCGAATTTCTTAACAACTTCCACAATATGTCTACACATTAAAATCAGATCAAGACTAGCTAATAAGTTTTTTTACGTCTTCATCAGATCACGTCTGCCTTCAGCTTCGGCTATCAAGAGACAATCAAGAAACGAACAGAAAACAAAAGAAGAGTTACAATTTTAGTAGTTTCTCTGCCGTCGAGCGCTCATACCGCTGCAACGGGATATTTTTTTATCTGAGGGAACGAGTGTAGCGCGGCGAAATTCAAAGTCCCGCTACACGTTCTTTTACAGTCCACGCTGTTTATCCTATTATATAAGTGAGCACTAACCTCCATTTACTTTTCATTTGATAGTCAATATTTCGAACAGATTCATGGTGTTGCCATTGGCAGTCTTCTCTCACCCAAGGTGTTTATGGAGGATTTTGAAGAAAAGGCATTCATCTCTGCAATTTTAAAACCGACAGAGTTCTGGAGGTATGTCGATAACTTATTCATAGTTGGGCCCATGGCGATGAGAAATTGATATAGTTTCTTGAACGTCTAAACTCTGTTCAAGAAAATATCAAATTTAAAACGAAAGGGAAAATGAATGGCTGTGTAGTGCTTCTGGGTGTTTTAGCTCGGCGAAAGGAAGATGGGTTTTTAGGACATTACGCCCAACCATACCAGTTAATACTTGCAAGCCTCTAGCTGCCACCATCCTTCGCAAATTATGAGTCCATTAAAAACTTTGGTACATAAGGCTCATTTATTGTCCGACAATTATAGACTACAGAGTGAAAATGGATATACAAAACATTAAATTAAGGGAGCTGTGCAAGAGAAAACTCCAGCCCAGCCAAGAGAAGAGCAAGAACAAAGAGATCTAAAGTCTACAGCCTTTCTCCATATATGGAAAATATTTCTTTAAAAATTGGAAGAATAATGAAGAAGAATAAAGTGGATGTGATCGTCCTACCGCCGGCCAAGACAGTAGAACTTCTGGGATCGGTGAAGCGTGACTGGATTCAAAAGATATTGACGGACAAAACAAAAGTACGAAGTCGTTTTTGTCAACACCTTCTCAACTGCAAGTATTCGTGACTGAGAGATCATTCTAAATCCGACAAGCATGTAAAAGCGGTTGAACGATTTTCTCGTGTTACGCAATCTAAACTAAATCTTCAGCCTGAAGTGCCGTAACTGGGGCCGCGACCAGAATCACATTATTTTTGAGTATGCATTGTGCTATAAAGTGTGTTGAACATCTCAGTGAGCTGAAAACACGTCGCACAAAACGCAGTTAAGTGATGAAAAAAACTAATATAGCCACAGTTAAAAGTTTCATTGAAAAAGATGTTGGTGATAGTTCGTATAGCAAACTCGTGGACGAGAGTACCGTCATTACTGTTACGAAACAGCTAGGTGTTTGTATTGGGATGTTCCTACCCCATTCTGTGGCATCTAGTAGTCAGGCCTACTAGATGAGTGGCTTGCCAAGCAAGTGCAATTATTATTCGTACATCAGAAATATTTTCATGATTTATCATACCCACTGCAACTATGCTTGAAATATGAGCCCTAGTGCCTATCAGTAAGCTATAATTTATTTTCCTCCTTATTTCTTACTGCAATGGAATGGATAACGCATCGGACTAGTAGCTAGTGCACATTTCTGATGGACTCACTCCACCCTGGAAGGCCACATTTCTTTCCTGTGGTATATATTTTATCCAAAGCTTGGACAGCCCAGCAAGAAAATGGAGGTTATGGTAAAATACCTCAACAAAATGGCTACCCGCAACTCAATAATCAAGACCACTATTTGTCTCATATATCTCCACATTTATTACAATAAGTCCTTTTACGCTAATGTTGAAAAATTCCTTGCTTTAAACTTAAACACAATAGTTAAACAAGTGATTCTCCACCCTATGGGCATGACATAACGTAAGCATTTTACTATTCTGTGGTCTCGTATTGTTTCTGTCTATTGCTACTGTAATTCACTCTGAGTATCTGAATATCAAGCTGGCGTCAGCCGAATGTATCTCATAATGGAAATTTTGGTATCTTATTTATCTCACACACGGATTCTCAACTGAATGCTAAGACAAGCACTTCTAATTCTTTTTATTGTCTCAGGTTGAGACTCACACTGTACTCACCACGTGGAAGTGCTTTTCTCTAATTCAAGTTCTGCATATGGAAATCTTAGTTATTTTCAACTTAGATTTAGACACACAAGTATTTCATCTTAATACTACTACACGCTAGTATTTCGTCTTATAATTACAACACGTGGATTCTTTGTCACTTCTGAAGAATCCTATGTTCCCCATGATTTTTTTTTACCTGCCTATCTATTTCCGAACAATTTACATGAGCCTCCCACCAAAATGTTTCTGAAAAGAGAAATTATTAGTTCATCTACTCTTACGTATTCCACATGCATACCATTTTCATTTAAATTTGGTTTTCTGGAGCACACATAGAGCACGTCTTCACACCTCAGAAACCAGTGACAGAGTGCTGAAACATGGCCGTTCATCGGGTCATCCCGCGCTTCCGCAGAAGTGGGGGAGGACCTTGCCACCGTATTGGTCAGCCACATTCCAGGCCCTCTAGTGCTCTGGTATACTTCTTCTCTTTGGTTCAGCCAAAGGTGACCCAACAACTGTCTCAAAGATGATTATGTAATCTACCTTCATTATCTGTGCTCAACAGACGCCCAGCCATTCATTCAATTCACAAACATTACCAAACTGGATTCAGGGATCTATTTTAAGGAAGCGCGCATCTGAATAATTAAGCATGCAAATTGCCATTCTTTCCTACATTGGTATCCGGCTTCAGTTTATTAGATAAAATGGTGTTATTCTACAATAAACGCTGTTCTGACGAGAACAACAAAGTATGTTGTACATCTTTTCTATGTTGGGCAGTACTGTACCCTTTCGGTATTTTGTACTTGACAGAAAACAAAGGGTGTGTAGTTTCAACATTTTTGAAACTGTTAGAGAGTGTCTCAAGTGATACAAAAACAATTGTTGAAGGTGTGAAAATTATATTTGCTGACTTTGAACTGAATTTGTAGAAAATGCGTGGATTAGGCACAGATAACGGATCTGTTACGTTCAGCAAAGACGACATAGTTTATGCTCTCCTTAACCGAGAAATTCTACACCTAATCCTCGTACCATATTCTTGTCGATCACTCCATCCAGTTGGCCCTTTCTCATTTTTGCACGCAGTAATCACCTGCCCATTTGGATTTCATTTTCACAGAAATACATAGTTGGCTCCACCGCTCCTCGAAAGGCCTACAATGATGTGAATAACACATTTTATGATGAAGATAACTTAAAATACTACAAACCGAACCCGATGGATCTCAATAATTGAGCCCATCTGTGTATATGTACTTAATCAGTGGGAGGCTCTAACAGGGTACTTAAGGAAGCCGCAGTGAATGAAAAGTGCTACATCGCTCAGACGCTATATAAAATGTATGAGAACAATAACAAGAAATTGTTTTTCACATTTCTACGCCAATTCTGCGAGAGTACAACTTAGTTAATAAGGGTCTCCAGCCTAGAATTGCCGACCACACCAAGCTGCCACAAAATCTCACTGTTTTAATCAGAACAGCTTTACAAATGGTAATTATAAAAGAGTGTCAAGAGAATCTGCTTTTTCTAAACGAAAAGTATTTTCTTCAACCCAAGCCACGTCTGAGTTGCGCTTTGAAAAACCAAGAAGGAATTTTGTGCACCAACGGTGGACTGCGAGTACTGAAATGGGTATTCGGAAATTCTGCATTAACTTTATTGTACGCCTTGTCTGTGAACTCCAGTCCCGTCTCCCGAACAATGTTGAAGTGCAATGCGAAACATCCTTGAGCATCAAAACACTGTCTGAGGAAAGCGAAGGACAATATCACATCATTAGTTTTGGAAATAGATATCAGACCGGGGATTTTTCTCTGGAGTATAAAAATACGAGGATGCAAGTAGACAGAAGCCTTTTAGTGAAGTCTGCAATTTGGATAACATACTTCTAATGCTACCTTAGCCAAATGCAGAAGTAGAGAGGTGTTTAGTAGAGAAGTGTTTTAGTGCAATGAATACTGCCAAAAGTTCACACAGAGACAAGATGGGAAATGCCATGCTCAATTCTACTCTGACGATTCGGACTGGCCTTCAGCGCCTCTGTCGCAAATTTCAATTTGAAGACGCAGCTCTGAAAAAAAGGTAAGGTTCGAAATAACTGAATGACAGCATAAATTTACAAATGTTTCGAGTTTTCTACACTACCGCGCTTTACAAAATAAATCATGTTTGTTGCATACGCCGCATCCAAGCCTGCGACAAGAGTAGTCGCACAGGCAGTGAGAACATAGGACTCTCAACATCAACACAACGAGAAGTGGATGAGTCTGAAATACTTGCTCTTCACATGGAGTGAATTGTTTCATTCAACATTAGGAAAATATTATCGTGATATGGAAATGTTAATGTTCAGCAGTCTGATGAAAGAAAGATTATACAAAAAAACAATAGTCTCTTTAATATTCTGTCTTTAGTAGGATAAAGAAAGCATGTTCCTCGTGCATACATTTTTTTTCTTACCGCTTTCTAGCAGATTCTCAAAGTTGGTTAGCGGAAATACGTGTGACCAGTTCTGCGTGGAGGTTCTGCTCCTTCGGTATTTCAAGAATTTTTCACTTTGTTGACATCGTCAGATCGTGATAGCATGCATTGCTTACATCTTTCCTCATTGCATACGTTTATGGGCTAGCAAAGAAAGCATTGGTAAGATTTTTTGTAAACGTGAACATTAAATTTCTTGCGATTATGACCTGACATTTGAAAATGCAACGAGTAAGAATCAGTACCAGTAAGCAAACGAGTGTTATTTCCGGAGTTCTAGTTTCATCAGTTAAAGACGCAAACACAGTAAATGAGGATTTAAATGGATTAGATAGCATCTTTTTGACATCACATAGTCTCTTCTTGGTTATAGGAATCGTATAAACAAAAAAAGAAAGTTACATTTACGAGGGAAAATGTCTCGTATTGTTGTTGTTGTTGTGGTCTTCAGTCCTGAGACTGGTTTGATGCAGCTCTCCATGCTACTCTATCCTGTGCAAGCTCCTTCATCTCCCAGTACCTACTGCAACCTACATCCTTCTGAATCTGCTTAGTGTATTCATCTCTTGGTCTCCCTCTACGATTTTTACCCTCCACGCTGCCCTCCAATGCTAAATTTGTGATCCCTTGATGCCTCAAAACATGTCCTACCAACCGATCCCTTCTTCTAGTCAAGTTGTGCCACAAACTTCTTTTCTCCCCAATTCCATTCAATACCTCCTCACTAGTTACGTGATCTACTCACCTTATCTTCAGCATTCTTCTGTAGCACCACATTTCGAAAGCTTCTATTCTCTTCTTGTCCAAACTAGTTATCGTCCATGTTTCACTTCCATACATAGCTACACTCCATACAAATACTTTCAGAAACGACTTCCTGGCGCTTAAATCTATACTCGATGTTAACAAATTTCTCTTCTTCAGAAACGCTTTCCTTCCCATTGCCAGTCTACATTTTATATCCTCTCTACTTCGACCATCATCAGTTATTTTGCTCCCTAAATAGCAAAACTCCTTTACTACTTTAAGTGTCTCATTTCCTAATGTAATTCCCTCAGCATCACCTGATTTAGTTTGACTACATTCCATTATCCTCGTTTTGCTTTTGTTGATGTTCATCTTATATCCTCCCTTCAAGACACTGTCCATTCCGTTCAACTGCTCTTCCAAGTCCTTTGCTGTCTCTGACAGAATTACAATGTCATCGGCGAACCTCAAAGTTTTTACTTCTTCTCCATGAATTTTAATACCTACTCCGAATTTTTCTTTTGTTTCCTTTACTGCTTGCTCAATATACAGATTGAATAACATCGGGGAGAGGCTACAACCCTGTCTCCCTCCCTTCCCAACCACTGCTTCCCTTTCATGTCCCTCAACTCTTATAACTGCCATCTGGTTTCTGTACAAATTGTAAATAGCCTTTCGCTCCCTGTATTTTACCCCTGCCACCTTTAGAATGTGAAAGAGAGTATTCCAGTCAACATTGTCAAAAGCTTTCTCTAAGTCTACAAATGCTAGAAACGTAGGTTTGCCTTTTCTTAATCTTTCTTCTAAGATAAGTCGTAAGGTTAGTATTGCCTAACGTGTTCCAACATTTCTACGGAATCCAAACTGATCTTCCCCGAGAGCCGCTTCTACCAGTTTTTCCATTCGTCTGTAAAGAACTCGCGTTAGTATTTTGCAGCTGTGACTTATTAAACTGATAGTTCGGTAATTTTCACATCTGTCAACACCTGCTTTCTTTGGGATTGGAATTATTATATTCTTCTTGAAGTCTGGGGGTATTTCACCTGTGTCATACATCTTGCTCACCAGATGGTAGAGTTTTGTCAGGACTGGATCTCCCTAGGCCGTCAGTAGTTCTAATGGAATGTTGTCTACTCCCGGGGCCTTGTTTCGCCTCAGGTCTTTCAGTGCTCTGTCAAACTCTTCACGCAGTATCTTATCTCCCATTTCGTCTTCATCTACATCCTCTTACATTTCCATAATATTGTCCTCAAGTACATCGCCCTTGTATAAACCCTCTATATACTCCTTCCACCTTTCTGCCTTCCCTTCTTTGCTTATAACTGAGTAGCCATCTGAGCTCTTGATATTCATACAAGTGGCTCTCTTCTCTCCAAAGGTCTCTTTAATTTTCCTGTAGGCAGTATCTATCTTCCCCCTAGTGAGACAAGCCTCTACATCCTTACATTTGTCCTCTAGCCATCCCTGCTTAGCCATTTTGCACTTCCTGTCGATATCATTTTTGAGACGTTTGTATTCCTTTTTGCCTGCCTCATTTACTGCATTTTTATATTTTCTCCTTTCATCAATTAAATTTAATATTTCTTGTGTTACCCAAGGATTTCTATTAGCCCTCGTCTTTTTACCTACTTGATCGTCTGCTGCCTTCACTACTTCATCCCTCAGAGCTGCCCATTCTTCTTCTACTGTATTTCTTTCCCCCATTCCTGTCAATTGTTCCCATATGCTCTCCCTGAAACTCTCTACAACCTTGGTTCTTTCAGTTTATCCAGGTCCCATCTCCTTAAATTCCCACCTTTTTGCAGTTTCTTCAGTTTCAATCTGCAGTTAATAACCAATAGATTGTGGTCAGAATCCACATCTGCCCCTGGAAATGTCTTACAATTTAAAACCTGGTTCCTAAAACTCTGTCTTACCATTATATAATCTATCTGATACCTTTTAGTATCTCCAGGATTCTTCCAGGTATACAACCTTCTTTTATGATTCTTGAACCAAGTGTTAGCTATGATTAAGTTATGCTCTGTGCAAAATTCTACAAGGCGGCTTCCTCTTTCATTCCTTCCCCCCAATCCATATTCACCTACTATGTTTCCTTCTCTCCCTTTTCCTACTGACGAATTCCAGTCACCCATGACTATTAAATTTTCGTCTCCCTTCACTACCTGAATAATTTTTTTTTATCTCATCATACATTTCATCAATTTCTTCATCATCTGCAGAGCTAGTTGGCATATAAACTTGTACTACTGTAGTAGGCATGGGCTTTGTGTCTATCTTGGCCACAATAATGCGTTCACTATGCTGTTGGTAGTAGCTAACCCGCACTCCTATTTTTTTATTCATTATTGAACCTACTCTTGCATTACCCCTATTTGATTTTGTATTTATAGCCCTGTAATCACCTGACCAAAAGTCTTGTTCCTCCTGCCACCGAACTTCACTAATTCCCACTATATCTAACTTTAACCTATCCATTTCCCTTTTTAAATTTTCTAACCTACCTGCCCGATTAAGGGATCTGACAGTCCACTCTCCGATCCGTAGAACGCCAGTTTTCTTTCTCCTGATAACGACGTCCTCTTGAGTAGTCCCCGCCCGGAGATCCGAATGGGGGACTATTTTACCTCCGGAATATTTTACCCAAGAGGACGCCATCATCATTTAACCATACAGTAAAGCTGCATGCCCTCGGGAAAAATTACGGCTGTAGTTTCCCCTTGCTTTCAGCCGTTCGGAGTACGAGAACAGCAAGGCCGTTTTGGTTATTGTTACAAGGCCAGATCAGTCAATCACCCAGACTGTTGCCCCTGCAACTACTGAAAAGGCTGCTGCCCCTCTTCAGGAACCACATGTTTGTCTGGCCTCTCAACAGATACCCCTCCGTTGTGGTTGCACCTACGGTACGGCCATCTGTATCACTGAGGCACGCAAGCCTCCCCACCAACGGCAAGGTCCATGGTTCATGGGGGGGGTGTCTCGTATTACTGGATCAAATACGCATTTAAGACTAGAAAAGGTTTAAAAATGACACTATATTACTAGCGTAAGCACTGATTTAATTACTATTTAAAACAAGTGTCGCTTGTATATGACAGAAATTACGAACAAAAAAAGCAATCGTAAACAACCTCTATGTAAACAATAGTCTGCTAGTGTTTTGGGGCATCTATCATGGCGTCGGCTTCAAAACAACCTACAGTGTAAGTCTGTAGTATGAGTACGTCTGTGGTCTGAAGCGCCATTTCCCCTTATTTTTACCTCCATGCTTGTTTCAATGTGACGCATACGCAGCTAGTTAATAATATCCCGGATGCACTTCCGGAAATAGGGATCCTGTCTTAAACCTTCCGCTACATATCACTGGAGGCGACTGAGACCTACGATATTCGGACCCGCCGCTTGGAAGTTTTCCCCCACTGGCTCTGTCAGACTCCAGGATGGCGACAATTATTTGGTATGGCGAGTCGTTGGTAGGTTTCTCAAAACTGAAGGCTTCATTCGAACTGCTGTATCCACATATTTGCGGTTGACGAGCCCTAAAATATTAATTTAAATCTAAGACAAACACAAGCTAGCTATGATATCACTGATTGCAATTTCCTTTACAGACAGCTGTCGCCGTCCTTGCGTTTGTCAAAGCCAATAGGTGAAATCTGTCTTCTTGGACGTTTTTCTTCCAATGCGACTGCAAGGAATCTCAGCTGTTGTCAACAAAAGCCAATTGTGGGGGTCAGAAGCAAAGTGATATAAGCGCAAATCAGATATTTTTGCGATAAATGGCTTTGAAGTTCACCTGGTTATAAGAAAATCAGTTTCGATGCCACAACGTGGTAACTTCATAGGGATATACTACAGAATTTAGGTGTTCTGAAGACAAAAGATGACACAAGTTCATATCACCATTCTGAGTGAACAAAGGGCCTAAAACCACTTATATTATTTTTATATGGTAAAGATTTAGCAGAAAAGTAATCAAGGTGCACGCTTCTGAACATTTTAAATAACATAGGGTAATACAGGGTGATTCAAAAAGAATACCACAACTTTAAAAATGTGTATTTAATGAAAGAAACATAATATAACCTTCTGTTATACATCATTACAAATAGTATTTAAAAAGTTTTTTTTTCACTCAAAAACAAGTTCAGAGATGTTCAATATGGCCCCCTCCAGACACACGAGCAATATCAACCCGATACTCCAACTCGTTCCACACTCTCTGTAGCATATCAGGCGTACAGTTTGGATAGCTGCTGTTATTTCTCGTTTCAAATCATCAATGGTGGCTGGGAGAGGTGGCCGAAACACCATATCCTTAACATACCCCCATAAGAAAAAATCGCAGGGGGTAAGATCAGGGCTTCTTGGAGGCCAGTGATGAAGTGCTCTGTCAGGGGCTGCCTGGCGGCCGATCCATCGCCTCGGGTAGTTGACGTTCAGGTTTCATAACTAACCTTTTTCGTAGGATTCTCCATACAGTTGATTGTGGAATTTGCAGCTCTCTGCTAGCTCTGCGAGTCGATTTTCCTGGGCTGCGAACAAATGCTTGCTGGATGCGTGCTACATTTTCATCACTCGTTCTCGGCCGTCCAGAACTTTTCCCTTTAATACACCACCTATCAGGAGGTTTAACACCATACTTCGTTCGAAATGCACGCTGAACAACTGTCGTCGATTCACTTCTGCCGTACTCAATAACACAAAAAGCTTTCGGTTGAGCGGTCGCCATCTTAGCATCAACTGACGCTGACGCCTAGTCAACAGCGCATCAAGTGAACAAATGTACAACTAAATGAAACTTTATAGCTCACTTAATTTGCCGACAGATAGTGCTTAGCTCTGCCTTTTGTCGTTGCAGAGTTTTAAATTCCTAAAGTTGTGGTATTCTGTTTGAATCACGCTGTATTTTAGTCGTAGTCACTGTCCAGAATGTCACTAACAACATCTGTTAAATCCTCCGTGCCTGTTGTTACTTCCCTAGGCCTATCAACACATTCTTCTTCATCATGAAGATGTTCTGCCTCTCCATGTCCTCCTGCCCCTCCTCATCGTCCTCGACATCCTGAGCTGCTTTTACTTGAAGATTGTTCCTCATACTTCAGATTATCAAACAAAGCGTGGTGAATAGGGGGAATGAAGTATTTCAGCTCTTGCAGGTTCTTCCACTTTGCAAACGTTATGGGTAACTGAGCACTGTACAGTGTATTGAGTGTAATCTGTGGGGGTCTCCCACGAAGTGGTTTGGAGAAGTCAGCTGTATAAAATTCAAAATCCTCATTGAAAGAAATCTTAAAATGCATGATGAATGGACATTCCTTTTTTACGTGAATTCATCTAATTAACCGCAAGGAAAATGCATTCCCTTTTGTAACTCCTGGAACGGATGACTTTGTCAAGAGTTTCATGTTAGCGATAGCTACGAAATCTGCCTGATTCATTTTGGTAACTGTGAATTGTTTGCTGGACCTTTTAACGACGTCTACTCAATCCAGAGGCACGTACACATGAGTTTGCGTTTCTCAATGAGACCAAAATCTTGATCACACTCGTTGAACGCGTGCCCAGATTCTAAGAATTTGTGATGGACTGTTTCAATATGTTTGTGAGAAACGATATGCCTTCAGTATTTGACAATATTTACACTGAGATTTTGTCCTGAACAACAATCTGAATAAGCCATGATGTGCAGAACATCACAATCCAAAGATTTTACGAATTTCAACAAACGAGAATCGATTTCCTGTGAACCTCTATGAGCAGTGCTTTTGTCCCACATACACATATTGGCCTTGCCAGACACTATGTTGTGAATGCCAAGATTATAAGTCCACAATTGTCAAAGCTAGTAAACTTTGTTAGTAGAAAGGCGTGGACATGGCAAAGTTTTCTGTAAATTAAAACACATCATCACAGCATTATTCCAGTTTGATTTTCTTTCTTTGTCAGATTTATTTTCTTGTCGTGCACGTTCAGCCTTTCGATGATGGAGCATCTGTTCTCGCTGCACTTCTCTTGCTTCATCACTATTAGGGTCACAGCTGGGTGACAAATTGTTACACTTGTCACATTTATTGCGTGTGTCAGTACTAGAACAGTGGAAACCCAAATTAAAACGGGTGTTGAAAACTGTATAGTTGGTACATTATTGAAACATTGAGGCTTTCAGGGAGGTATTTTTTGTTAGGGTTCTGAATCCTGCTGTAATGTGAGATGTAAGTGGGAAGTGATTGAATATGTTCTTCAACACCTTGTAATTTAGCAGTAGGTATTATGTTTTATGGTGCACTTTGCCCCCTCTGGTCTTTCAGTGATACTCCGCTGGTGGATTTATTGGACACGACTCTACTGAAGCGAACGTTTGATATATCAAATGTCTTTAGAAGAAACTCTTTACAAACACGTACACCATTAAGTTTTATAACAGCACTAAGTTTCCTTTTGTGACATTTCCCCTTCTTGACTTTGGTTCTTTCAGTTCAACTCAGCCTCCAAGGAAAGCAGTTTGTAAATTCCATGATGCAAGTGCCCAGTATGCAGTAAATAACTCTTCACGCTTTCTCTCTAAAAAATCGCTGTTACATTGATATCGACACTTGTGACTGAATGGTCTTATAAATTTCGTGCAACATAGGATTTCCCAGTATTTCGCAGCCGTTTTGCGAACTCACGCCTATGGTTTGCTGGATTTCGTAAGCCTTTTTTCCCATTCTATTAGAATTCTCATCAGTTGGTGAAGGATCATTAGCAGAAGATGAGGTTTCTTCTGACACAGAAGGTTCTGCTTCTAGAATGCACAATATCTGTAGATTGAGATGATGCTGATTTTACTAGTGATTCATCATCACAATCGCTACGATCAGAGTCCGATGATCTGAAGCCGCTATCATCGGCACATAGATGCGAAGAATCGGGACTGGACTCATCTACAATAAAACAAACATCATTGCGTCATTTTCATCTGGTATTTAATTACAAAATAACTCGTGTAATATGACAATTTAGCGTACATCACAAGCTGATGAAACTATCACTACTTTCACTACTTCCTACGAAAAGTACGCTTTTTCCTTCAAATATGCAAAATTCATCAAGTCACTATAAGAACAGTACCAGAATATCAGATAAAAAATTAGGATTTATAAATACATTTATAGGAACTTGCGTGACAACGCGCTAAGCGGAATTGTCATGAACGCATGCACCAACATACTTTTTTGCTGTAACTTTTTCCGCAATGGTAGTTCAATATTCCTCGTGTCAGATGCTATAAAGGCAAACAACACTGTTGTTATTACTCACTTTTCTCTAGATCTGTCGGAGATATTTTGTGCACAAAGCCAAACAACAGTATTAAATAATATACAAAGTTATGCTTGCCGATGCAAGTACACTAACGTGAACTGAGGGTCTGAGAACTGTCGAACACAAATTGCTCTGATTTTAACGGACAGCTAGTAGCTGTTTCATGCACATGTGGGTTTTTTGCATTTGGTGAGTTAGAAAAGTAGCAAATTATCTCTGAGCTCCCACCAGAATCATACCTTAAACAGAAATGCGGTTCAATAATAGGAACGATATTTCGGTATTGCGTTCACATTGCGAGACGTCAGATTTAAAATTTTCCATAACGTCAGTTCAAATACGGCACTCCTAGCTACTGGTGAAGACTAAATTGATAGTTGTCGTCCTGTTGTTTGTAGATAATGACTAGAACATATGTGTCTCGACTCCCAGTCTGATTTAAATCTATCGATCACTTCATTTCAAGTTCAAATATGCCGCTCCTTGCTAATGGTGAACACAAAATCGATAGTTAGTGTCCTCTACTTTGTAGACAATAGCTGAAATAGGTGTGGGGTTCGACTCACCGTCTGAATAGAAATTTCCATCACGTTATCGTTCAAACATGCGCCCCTTTGACTACTGGTGAAAGAAATAGATATTTAACTATTCATGACTACAAAATAACAGCGATAGGTGTTGGATTCGAATCAGAATAAGTCAAAAATATTTCGTCTCGTCATTTCAGTTTCAGACAACTCACTACAGATGAATAATCGTAATAGCTAACATTGGATTGTGCTAAGTTAAAAATTCGATTCGGCCATGTATTCAAATCCCCATTCAACATAAAACTTATGTTAGTCATTCCAAGTTTTAACATGTGCACGCGTTGTTACTTGTCTAATGAAACTACATTGTCCAGTCACATTAATGTGACCACTTGTCAGAAGCCTGAGTAATCACATTCTGCAACACTGATCGCTACCAGACGTTGAGAGAGAGAGTCACTGAACCTCTGGAAGGTACCGACAGGGATGAGGAATCGTGCAGGCTCAGGTGCCATGGCCGGCTGCTCTAAGTTTATCGGCTGAGGATCTGTGGTGCGTACAGCCCGATCGAAGTGGTCCCACACATTCTTGATTGGGTTTAAAACCGATGAGTTGGGAGGTCGGTGCAGCACAGTAAACTCATCCTGATGATCTTCGGACCATGCACGTACACTACGAGCTGCGTGATATGTTGCATTGTCCTGTTGGTAGATGAGATGCAGTCGTGCCGAAAACAAAAAAAAAAAAAACAAAAAAAACTGCGTGTAGGAGTGGACATGGTCCCCAAGGATAGATGCATATTTGTGTTGGTCCATTGTGCCTTCCAGAATGACGCGGTCACTCAGCGAATGCCCTACAGTGTGGACCACTCCGACGATTGCTGCAGTGCATTTGGTTTCAAAAGCTTTCACGTCCACACGTCAACAGCCATCTTCCCCATAGATCATTAAACGTGATTCATCGGAAAGGGCTACCTGTTGCCGCTCAATGGACGTACTGTTGCGTAATTATCGTGCAAATTCTAGCCTTCCTCACCCATGAACAACAGTCAGCATGGGATCATGAACCAGGCCCTGCTGCGGAGGCCCAAATGCAGCATCGTTCACTGAAGCCCCTTAGTTCATCTAGCCGATCAACAGTTGCACGTCTATTCGCCCGTACACATCTCCACAACGTCGTTAACCCCTGTCACCCATGACCCCTGATGCACAACAGTTGCCTCGGCGCCAATTTTTGATAGCACCACTTTGCCGCGCACGATATACTTTAAGCACTGTGCCACGCGAACATTTTACAAACTTAGCCGTTTTGGTACTGTTTTCACACATGTCCCGCTGGCCAATGATCATGCCCTTATTGGCGTCCGATAATTCGCTTTGATTCTGCGTATGACAATGACTGCACTGTTTTCCATGTTTCCTCGACACACTTTACCATTTGTTGAAGTATGAAACCGAATTTTGTTGCAATAATTTAACACCTGTTGTTTGAAACTGATAAACAATACAGGGTGTCCCACTCAAACCTCCCTGATTTCAAGGACCCAGCCGGCTGGAGTGGCCGAGCGGTTCTAGGCGCTTCAGTCTGGAACCGCGCGTCCGCTACGGTCGCTGGTTCGAATCCTGCCTCGGGCATGGATGTGTGTGATGTCCTTAGGTTAGTTAGGTTTAAGTAGTTCTAAGTTCTAGGGGACTGATGACCTCAGATGTTAAGTCCCATAGTGCTCAGAGCCAATTGAACCATCTTTTTAAGGGCCCAGGCGATAAAAACCACAGTAGATACAATTAAAAATGCACCACATTGTAGAGCATCTCAAAGAATTTATATTCCCACGTCAGAAATGCCAAGCATCATCGCCAGAGTGCAGCATGGTCGCATGAAGTGGAAATGGCGACTCCACAGCAGCACGCGCAAGCAGTAGTGCGGTTTGTATAAACAAAATCGCCGATTACTGTGCAAAGAAATTATCGTCGTGTGTATGAATGTAATTCACCTGATGTGAAAACAATTAAGGAATGGTAATGGATGTTTCTGGCAACAGGATGTGTTCCGAAGCATTCTGGCGGTGCACGTTACGGAGTTCCTGAAGAGACAGTGGAGGATATCAAACAAACGTAACTCAATTCGTCAAGTATCTAGGCATCTTGATGTACCTCGATCAACAATGCATTGTGTAGTTCACCAGCGTCTTCGTATGTGTGCTTTCAAAGTGCAAATTCTGCAACATCTGACACCGAACGACAAACGACACCGACAATAATCTGCTGCAGATATGCTGCAGCGTATTGTTATGGATGGCAGCTTCCTGGAAAGATGTTTATTTTCAGATGAGGTAACCTTTCATCGAAAGGAAGGGTTAATAGGCATACTGTTCGGATTTCGGGTTCGCAAGATCTGCATGTTGTCACTGAACGTGTTCGTGATAGCCCTAAACTAAACGTCTGGAGTGGGCTAATGCACGACAGGATTGTTGGACCGTTCTTCTTTGCGGAACAAACTGCGAATGGATCAGTGTATCTGGACTTTTTGGAGCAGTTGGTGTACCTTCAGATGCAAGACTTGCAACCCAAAATCATTTTTCAACAAGATGTAGTAGCTCCGCCGCATTGGTCAACGGCTTTTCGAAAGTTCCTGGGTAGGAAATTTCCCAGTCGTTGGATCGAACGCGGAGAACCCATGGCCTGGCTACCTCGTTCACCCGACATAACGCCGCTTGATTTCTTCATGTGGGGATTCGTGAAGGACCCCGTGTATGCGACCAAAGTGGACGATATTCCTACGTTGTGACGTCGTATCACTAATGCGATTGCAACAGTAACAGAGGAAATGTTACAAAGAACTTAGCAAGAATTTGGATATAGACTCAATATTCTTCGTGCTACAAATGGTTCACATGTAGAGGTGTACTGACGATAAATAAAAAATTCTTTGAGATGCTCTACAATGTGGTGCATTTTTCATTGACGTATCTACTGTGATTTTTTTTCCTGGGTCTTTGAAATCAGAGAGGTTTGAGTGGGACACACTGTACTTTATTCAAAACGATCTCCATTGCTATTTATACATTTCTCCCACCTCTCCGGAAGGCTATGAATGCCACACCAGAAAAACAGTTCTTCTTTTGAAGCGAACCAGTCAGCGAGCCATTTTCGTACATTTCCGCACGAATTGAAGCGCTTTTCGGCGAGAGCGCGTCCCGGTGTTGCAAATAGATGATGATCGGAGGGAGCCAAGTCTTGAGAATACGCCGCGTGTCATAGTATATCCCAACTGAACGCCTCGATCGTTTCCCTGATCCATTTTGCTGTGTGTGTTGGGTTGTTATCATGGAGCAATATGACTTTGTGTTGCCTTTTTCCACATTCCGGTCATTTTTCATGTAATGCTCGATTTAAATCGATCATCCGCTGTTGGTAACGATCAATGTTAACAGTTTTACCAGGTTTTAGATGCTCATAATAGATGACACCCTTCTGATCCCACGAAACACAGAGAATTGTCCTCTTTCCAAAGCGATTTGGTCATGCAGTGGATGTCGATGGTTTGCCTGGATTCGCCCATGATTTACGACGCTTAGGATTCTCAAAATAAATCCATTTTTCATCACCTCTCATTATTCGATAGAAAAACGACTTTCTTTTCTATCTGGCGGGCAGCAATTCACAAGTGGTCTTTCGATTTGTTTGCTGTCTTTCATTCAGTTCATGCGGAACCCACTTTTCCTCCCTCTGCACCTTTGCCATAGCTTTCTGATGTGTTGGCAAATGTGCCAACACCTTGTAGATAGAGGAGGCCGAAATGCACGCTATCTAACGCAGACGGGCGCGAATTCTGGAACAGGATAAGTAGTGAATGCTAATAAGAAAAGTTTGCAGCTCCTCGAATACTTAACTTTTAATCCTTGTTGTATACATCGTTCTTGATGAGACATTTCATACGATAACTATCAAACTATGTAAGGCTAATGGCGCCTTGCTAGGTCGTAGCCATGGACTTAGGTGAAGGCTATTCTAACCGTCTCTCGGCAAATGAGAGAAAGGCTTCGTGAGTGTAGTCGCTAGCAAAGTCGCCGTACAACTGGGGCGAGTGCTATTCCGTATCTCGAGACCTGCCTTGTGGTGGCGCTCGGTCTGCGATCACACAGTGGCGACACGCGGGTCCGACATGTACTAAATGGACCGCGGCCGATTTAAGCTACCACCTAGCAAGTGTGGTGTCTGGCGGTGACACCACACTTTCAACTCAAGATAAACGGCTTTCTGCATCACATTCAACTGTTCCGCGAGTTTCTGTTGATTTTGAGTATCATCTTCATCCAGTAAGATCTGCAATTCGTTGTCTTCGAACTTTTTCGGTGGTTCCCCGCCCTCCTCGTTTCTCGCGTCAAAAGCTTCGATAATCATCCGATGCGATTCTGCAGCAGTTTTCTTCAAATGATAATATAAAACCAATGCTGTCGCAAATCGTAGTTCGTAGGCACCAAACTCGACATGTTTACGGGTTTGAAACAGATATCGATGTATGGAACTTAGTTTACTGTGTGCTGACATTCGTCGTCAGCCATTATAGGAAGTAGATGACACTGCAGACGCGGTCTCACGGGCCCTATACTGACGGCTAGCACGTAGCACCATCTATAGCGAAATTCCGGTTTCATACTTCTACACCTGGTATATATCACCCGCTGTTACCACCTGGGTCCCGGTGGAGGTTCGAGTCCTCCCTCGAACATGAGTGTGTGTGTTTGTCCTTAGGATAATTTAGGTTTAGCAGTGTGTAAGCTTAGAGACTGATGACCCTAGCTGTTAAGTCCCATAAGATTTCACACACATCTGAACATTTGTTACCACCTGCCGTGCTTATTGCACGCTGACTTCGAACGTTGGCGTTGATCGTATTAATGTGAATGGACTGTGTACACTGAGGTCATGGGATAGCACACATACAGATGGCGGCAGTATCGCATAAACTAGGTATAAAAGGACTTCGCAATTGGTGCAGCTTTCATTTGTATTTAGGTGATTCATGTGAATAGGTTTCCGACGTGATAGTGGTGGCACGATGGGAATTAACAGACTTTGAACGCGGAATGGTGGTTGGAGCTAGGCTCATGGGACATGCCATTTCGGAAATAGTTAGGGAATACAATATTCCGAGGTCCACAGTGTCAAGAGTGTGTCGAAAATACCAAATTTCAGACATTACCTCTCACCAAGAACAACGCCTTGTGAGTTAACGAGAACTGCGTTCTCATTTAAATATATGGCCGAAAGAGTCAGCCTACAGGAATTGTGAAACGAACCCTGTCGTTCAGAACCGCGTGCCACAGAGAGCACAGATTCACCACGAGATGGGGAAACTCACAGGCGTCTGTTGTCTATTGAGGCCTAAGCGCCGTTGTGTGCGAGTGAGACAGATGAGAACCTACGTCATAGGGAAACCTAGAGAGACGAAGCAGTGTTAAATTTGGCGCACCTAAAATCGGCCATAAAGGAAAACATTTATGGAAACTATTTAATTCTGTAGTAATGCAGACAATGAAGCCACAGTAATTTTAATCTACCATCCTTCATACATTTTCATGATGATCCCAATAAAACTTGAATATTTATCATATCTATAATAGTTTAGGATTTACTGTTGAAGTGAAATTCACAAGTTTTGTAACAAAGACCCAAGTGCTAAAATCTGAACGCTTAATCGACATTTCATATAGAAGAGCATCATTAAAATGACAAATGTTGTAAATATCAACTCTGTAACTTCATTTGTTTAAAACATATAGTAAATTTAAGTTACTAATATTTTCAGTTAAGCATCAGATCATCAATTCCTCCACACAAAACACACTGAACGATGACAGCATGACAGATTATTGAATCATTAGGTAATAGAATATTTGTTGTAAAGTTTAGTGCATGATACGTACTTTTGTTCTTTATTTATTTATCACAAAGCACATTGGTGCAAGGCTACTGGCTGTGGCATTTAAAGCTAAGAAGGAAATTGTATTGGTTTTATGTAAAAGAATTTCACGTTATTTATGTAATGGATACTATTGTTACTTTATTTAGAACGTGAAAGTGCTCAAGCTTTAATTATTTAAATATGTTAAAATGTAAAATAATGTAGAATAAGCTGTAGCCAATCAGATGGACGGCTTCAGGAACGGGAACTGCACTAATCAGTTGAGCGAGGGTATTCGGCGTGCAGGAAAGAGAGAGTGCTGGTGCAGACGCGAAAGCGGACAGTTCGGCTGGAGACACCAAAGGGTACAGTTCGGATTGAGACGCGAAAAGCAAACAGGCGGTCTTTAGGCAGCTAGGAAGTAAAACAACTTAGAAAGTTTCGCGTTGTGTGGTATCGCGGGACTTAGTCTCTGAGCGGTGAGCAGCCACGCGCCTGGTGTGAACTCTTAACTTTTCGCCTACATAACTTCTATTTCGCTATGAGATTTCTAAAGATCGAACTGTGTCAAATGGATATGCATTAGAGTGTAACAGTAACTCTAAATACGACCACTTTCGCTATTAGTTTGCTTTATGAATAAACATTATTCTAACCGAATCGCAACTGTGTGGCCTACATCATTTATGGGTCGTTAATGTGGTGCTACAGAAGAATGCTGAAGATTATATGGGTAGATCACATAACTAATGAGGAGGTATTGAATAGGACTGGGGAGAAGAGGAGTTTGTGGCACAACTTGACTAGAAGAAGGGATCGGTTGGTAGGACACATTCTGAGGCATCAAGGTATCACCAATTTGGTATTGGAGGGCAGCGTGGAGGGTAAAAATCGTAGAGGGAGACCAAGAGATGAATACACTAAGCAGATTCAGAAGGATGTAGGTTGCAGTAGGTACTGGGAGATGAAGAAGCTTGCGCAGGATAGAGTAGCATGGAGAACTGCATCAAACCACTCTCAGGACTGAAGACCACAACAACAACAATTTAGCTCTCGATATTATTATTACTGTTATTATATGTTATGTTAACTTCGTATTTCGCAAACTTGCCATCTGCCAGACAATTTAACCAAAGGGTCACAAGTGTAATGCGACAAGTGCGGTTCAACCACTAGACGAGTTTGAGCCAAGACATTTCGACGAAGAGGAACCGCACGTGAGCCCGAACATGTTTGGGATGTTAGCTCGCAGCCTTCACTTTACTACCGAAAGAAGCGGCGTTAGCGTGAAGTTGACAGTGCTAAGAGAAAGTAACACTGAGTGAAATAATCGCAGAAACTATTGTGGGACGTTCGACGTACGTATCCGTTAGGACAGAGTGGCGATATTTGGCGTTAATGGACTACGACAGCAGACGACCGATGCGAGTGTCTTTGCTAACAGCACGATATCGCCTGCAGCGCCTCTCCTGGGCTCGTGAACGTATCCACACTAGATGAACGGAAAAACCGCGACCTGGTCAGATGAGCCCCGGTTTCAGTTGTTAAGAGCTGATGGTAGGGTTAGAGTGTGGCGCAGAGTCCAAGAAGCCATGGACCCAAGTCGTCAACAAGTTGGTGGTGGCTCCATAATGGCGTGGGCTGCGTTTACATGGACTGGACTGCGTTCTTTTGTGCAATTGAACAGATCGTACACTGGAAACGGTTATGTTTTGCTTCTTCGAGACCATTTGCAGCCGTTCATGGACTTCATGTTCTCAAACTTCGATGGAATTTTTATGGATTACAATGCGCCATGTCATTGGGCCACAATTGGTTTGGAGAACATTCTGGACAGCTCGAGCGAATGATGTGGCCACCCAGATCCCCCTACATGAATCCCATCGATTTATGGGACCTAATCGAGAGGTTATTTCGTAAACAAAATCCTGCACCGGCAACATTTTCGGAATTATGGACGTTTAGAGACGCAGCATGGCTCGATATTTCTCCAGAGAACTTCCAGCGACTTGCTGAGTCGATGAAGCGTCAGGTTGTGCACTACGCCACGCAAAAGGAGGTACGTGATCTTTGTCACCTCTGTGTATACTGTAATGAATCTTGCTTCCTCGGAACTTTCGTACCTCAGCTGAAATATTAGATTCCGTATAAATCTTCGTCAGACTTGGATTAATTTCCTTACTTGAAGTGTATGTTTCAAGTCTGAAAATATTTTTAGACATACTTGACTGCGAAAAGACTATTTTTCTGATAAAATATTTTTTATTATTCGTATCGACACGTTTCGTAGTAAAGATGTAGAGCCATGAAAATTAGAAATCACGATTGCCACCTTAAAAGATCCCAAAACCAATTTAGAGTAAATACAAAATTATTATGTTTCAGTTTTCATGCAAACAAAATTTCTGTCTTCATTTGTGACTGTCTTAATTTTACTGTTGATAATTAAATGGGTCGTATGAAATTACAGGAAGCTGCTATTTTTTGTATTGTCAAAATTTGCAACCTTTGTTATTAACCATTGGGCTATAAATCTTCACGCAAATAATTATTTCTAGAAAACATTATATTAATTAAATCTGAAAAACAATTTCAAGTAAGACAGTAATGTTAATATTAATTTGAACTACATCCTGTTCTAGAAGGTACTGTAAGGTCGAATCGTAATTAGTAACATATTTTTGGCGCGAAACGCATCAGGTAGCCTCAGATAGCATTAGAGTAGCGTTGGAGCAGTGTGGAGCAGCTATGGAGTTTGGTACATGCTGATCTCTGCAAGAATTTTGCACAATGTATTTGTAAGAAGTGCTGTTGTAAAAAGTGTGTCAAGAACATAGTAATAAATGAAAACTGTTTAAAAGCAACATAATATTCACTTATTATTTGAAAAAATTTCAGGACCAAATATTATAGGAGTTTATATAGGTACAAAGAAGCCAGCCCAGACACTCAGACTGACTTTGCAAGATAAGTAGTATTTATCTGCAAATACAATGTTTCTGCTCTTACTAAATTATTTATTGATACTATAAAACCGTAAATACAACGTACCAAATTTGCTTCGTTACATCTATGAAAAATAAGTAGAAGAGAGTTGCATTATAATATTCAACATACAGTTGATGGGTGTGAGTGCCGATGGAGTATATAAAATGTCATTTTATTTCATGTTCAGACTTCCTGATACTGTCCAAAAGTTAGATATTTTACATTTCTTTATATCTAGGGAACAATGATGATTAGTGCTCTGTTCTATGACAATATTATCAGGCTTATTCTCATATGGGGGAGCGGTGGTCGATAATATCGAAAATAATTAGTAGCACTGAAAAAGGCTTAATTAAAATTATCGATATATAATCTCTCATCAGGATAACGTCTGCAGCAAAGTAGCGTCCCAGTGAAATCAAAGCGGGACCAACGCGGCTGCTTTTATTTCTAAATTCTACTACATAAACCATGCGCGGGGAGTGTTAGTTCGCTGGTCATGTCTTCTGCTCTCTGAATAAATCTACGTAGCTGCGGCGTGCGATATAGCTGGCATTTTAGATTAGATTAGATTTACTTTAATTCCAATTGATCCGTAGTGAGGAGGTCCTCGAGGATGTAGAACACGTCAGAAAAACAACAATACATGACAAATATTTACAACTCAAACAAATAAGCTAATGTACCATTTCACAAGTCGCAAGTGGCATGGTCGTCATTTTTTAATGAACGCTATATGAAAGAATCATTTTACAAATACTAATGCACTGAATTTAAAATTTTTTTTTATTTATAAGGTAATAAACGTGTAATACAACTACTAAATACTTATTTCCGTGTTATATGCTACGGAAGGGACCAGGGAGTTATGCTAAACTGCAAGAGACTACAGTTAATTTGTACGGGACAGACTTACGATGAAACTTATACTGAGATCTAGGTATATCTTTGCCGTAAGGTCACGGATTAAGAGTATCTGAGAAATTGTGCCTGGGAGAGAAAGTAGCGCTCAGCATTAAACTCTATTACATGCCGAATAACCGATAATAGGATCTGTGGACTATACGAAGGGACGTTAAATTAAATATAAGAACGGAATTGGACACTCATCTTTGTGAAAGTAAAAGCGTACGAAGTTTGAATGACTGTACCGAAGTATAGTAATGGACCATAGTCCTTGCTATAATATCTTTGAGTGACGAACTGTAAAAATCACGCACATTTTAGCTGCCGTAATTTCTGAGGGTAGTTGTAGGATCAACCCTCCTTTTAACTATATACAAAACGAAATCATTCATGATCATTTAAATGTTGTTAATGTTGTTAATAAAAAACTAAAGTGATTTACACAATAGCGTCTGTATTACTCACCATAATCATAGGCCAGCTGCAGACTGTATCTCTGGATGACGGAAAGTTCGATTACGAAATATTACGAAGCGTAAACTGTGACTTAAAAGCTATTTAACATTTCATTTCCAGTAGGACAGAAATAACACAAAATCAGAAACAGTGCGGATAAGTAGTAACGTCGGAAACAGGAAGTTGAAATAATAACTAAAATCCAAGGACGTTATTAACTATATTGTCTTCGGTAACGCAGCAACAAATGAAGGGTGATCGACTGTGCAAAAAGTCAACATTAATTATTATTATGAAAACCCGAAATTTAGTCACCGTTTTCATACCCATCAGGTGGTAATTCCAGATTGTCAACCAATTATGGAACACACACACATCATGGCAGCCTATAATTATTGTATGGAATCATAAACTCACATATATGTAAGAGTATACTGTATAGACAGATACTTAAAACCTCTGCCTACCATCCACATTAAAGGCTCACATTCCCCCAATCCTCCTCATTAACTTCATCTGAGAGCCTCATTGGGGGTGTTACGTGTGGGGGTGATAGAGGTGGTACTTCGTATTTGTTAAGCAGTCGTAGAAACTCTGCGCCAGCGCTAAAAACATACCAACATCAGATACCTTGCTATCAGGCATCTATCTACGATGATAATGGTACATATTCCGTTGCTCCAAATGGCTTTTAGAATAAGCTAGGACTCATGCAAGCTAGTATACATGAAAGAACAAAAGCACTCAGCTTATGTATATAAACACTCACACTCTCGCATATCTGGGATGGCATGGATAGCACCTCAATACATGACTAATACCCACATGTCATCCATCTGATGAAGCAAAGAGTGATAGAAGATTATGAACAACGGATTCTGAAACAGCGAGAAGAAAAATAACACTGGCTACGTAGGAAATAAAATACAGACACTCATGCATGTATGGAGATATGATGCATACCAGGATCGATTACATCCAGTCACTGACTCATAATTGTAGAACTCATCGAAAAATTATCAGCCAAACCTAAAAACAAAATAGCAGACAATAAGCATCAAAATTTATTTAGACAAATGCATGACATAACTACTACTTAAAAGAAATATCTTCATTTTGCATTAACTCCACATATAATGATTCATCGATATGGGGTGATAATGGGCTCCCTTCATCATCAGAACCATCCTCAAAGTGGGAATGCTTACTAGCTCCATCACCATCAGCATGTACTGATCGTTTCATGGCTGATCAGACTGAAATTGATGGGAGCTGTCCAGTGCCGATTATATATGGACGCTGGTCACAATGGACATGAGTCCAGTTGTATGTGCAGGTGCACCGAGAGAAGTTATTTCTGCAGAAATCATCAGGTAAGCTTCCGCTTCCAGCAGTGTATTTCTATGGAAATCGCTGCGTGGTGCTTCTGACATATGTTCCGTTAGATTTTTTTTTCTTCTTTGCACGTGTGTTGCTGATTCTGGTGAGATCAAAAGGTATTACACATCACCACGACCATGCTGAAATCAATTCTGGTGAAACAATGGTGCCACGCATTTTTCGTAGTTGAATGTACATTTGTGGAAACAATGATGCAATGCATTTCCACGATCGTGTGTAGCAAATTTTCGATTCTGGTAAAACAATGATGTCATACATTTCCGTAACTGTCACAAATATGTGAACTGAAAACCGAGAAGCCCACTGCTGCAGTGCAATTTCAGTGTAGTCAAAATCTGAAACTGGGGTGTGCTGCATCATCGGACTGCATAGGGTCAGCCGAACCGCGTCTGCTTGAGCCTGCTGATCCAAGAAAAAGAGTTCACTTTCCAGATGCTGTGTGCACATCAGTTCACGTATTTGACAACTGGCATTTTACTGTCTATGGAGAGGCTGTGAAGGGCCCAAGATGCAAGCAGCAGTCGACCCCTATCTCTTCTAATGGTGTATAGACGAAATCTCTAATATTATTTCTCCATTTCTTCATGAGGACCACTGACAGCATACGTTTAATAGTTACCCGAAACGAATGAGTGTTTAAGTGGAAAAACCTGAAGCGAATAGATAAATACAAAACTTTAAAAAAATTTATGTATTGGTAAACCAGTTCAATAATAGTTGTACATTTTCTGAAGTGTTCATAAACTTACGTTGTCTATATCTCTTCTTCCACTGGTTGAGGACAGGACATCCATGTGCTTTGAGAGTCTGAATAGATGCATTTTTATAAATATCTTGAAACCAGGACATCTTCTCACGACCTTTGGCATAAACTGTGCTGTCTCTATTATTATAATTTTGGAGCGATAACACCACACCTTCGTACTACACGCCACCACCATCTCAGCATGTGGCGTGCCAAAATTGTAATCAAACACACCACTGCTTTTTGAGTTTAAGCACACCACATGGACCTAAACGATTTGGGTGAAGCGATAATTGTGGAATACCACGTTAACACTTGTTCTGTATTAGATAACGCAATGAACGAAACATCCTTAAACACGTTGTACAATTTTTGCTAGCGGTCAGTAGTTAAAAAGACAGTTATATAGCAATGCTGCATACATTGTGGTTCCTGCACAGAAGTTTGCGATTATTAGAACTCACTACGTACGTCCATATTTTCAGTTGCATTGCTTTGAAGAATCTGTAACCACTATGTGTGATACATCCTTAAACTTTAATTTTAAAAACCAACAGCCTCAGTTGCAAAGTTTACCTAGATTCACCTAGGTTTCAGTCGGGATAACCCAACCTTCTTCATAATAAAAGTAACTACCGTTTGTCCATGGTGGACATCGTCAAGCTAAAACTACAAACCCATAAATTATCGTCAGACTGTAAAAACTTATCTGAAACTGCCTCGGCCCCACTTCGCATCCGCGATGCGGCAGCCACGAATTCTGTACTGGAACTGACCGTAGCGTTATGAGGCCCGCCTAGGCGGCCACAATACCTTGCGCCTTCGCATAAACTTTGTGATGGGTACTTTTGTTGGGACAAGATGCCAACCTAACTCCTGACCTTGAATTTACTAGTAAAGTGAAATAACGGAAAGATACAGCTGAAGAAAAGGGCGTATATGTTATCCTGTGCAGAACGTACTTAACTGTCTTAACATTTATGAAGTATTCGTTGGTCACGATATGAGGAAGACACCACGTGCTTACAACGTATGGCCTGTCTAGGAAAATTTTGTGCTTAAGCACGAAGTTTAACCACCTAAAAAGAACTTAAGAGTGGGAAGGATAATATAAAGCCAACATCGTCATTATTATGATTAGGTCTAAAAAGTTTTTGAGACGTAAATGTTAAGCATTTGCTTAGCTATGGTTACAACGCATGAACATCCTATTGACTTAGCACACAAATGGTCATGAATGAACTTATGAACAAGTCTACATCTAATCTGTAACAGCCGGCAATACGGGCCATATAAAATAGATGGTCATTATTCAAGATTAGTATATTTGACCTGAAATGGTCCAGAATCAAGTCAAAATAAAGTAATGCACGTGCCTGATGAGCTTCATGACGAAGTTATGGTTATGAGTTACAGAAAACACTAAAGTATGAGATAATGTGGCGGCAGTAGGGTACTCAATTTGTCTTCATGGAGGTGATTCACACAGATACCTCCATTTTTAGACCTAGTCATAATAATGACGATGTTAGCTTTATATTATCCTTCCCACTCGTAAGTTCTTTTTAGGTGGTTAAACTTCGTGCTTAAGCACAAAATTTTCCTAGACGGGCCATACGTTATAAGCACGTGATGTCTTCCTCATATCGTGACCATCGAATACTTCATTAAAGTTAAGACAGTCCATCTAAGTACGTTCTGCTCAGGATAACATATACGCCCTTTTCCTCAGCTGCACCTTTCCGTTATTTCACTTTATTAGTAAATTCAAGGTCAGGAGTTAGGTTGGCATCTTGTCCCAACAAAAGTACCCATCACACAGTTTATGCGAAGGCGCAAGGTATTGTGTCCGCCTAGGCGGGCCTCATGATGCTACGGTCAGTTCCAGTACAGCATTCGTGGCTGCCGCATCGCGGATGCGAGGTGGGGCCGAGGCAGTTTCAGATAAGTTTTTACAATCTGACGATAATTTATGGATTTGTAGTTTTAGCTTGACGCTGTCCACTATGCACAAACGGTAGTTACTTTTATTATGAAGAAGGTTGGGTTATCCCGACTGAAACCTAGGTAAATCTACGTAACTTTGCAACTGAGGCTGTTGATTTTTAAAATTAAAATTAATATTTATACAGTTGCTGACAGGGCCGCGAAATGTTGAAAATATTTAAATCTTTAATCTTCTGTGGGCTGGGTGTACAGTTGAAACTATCATCAGTATCATCGTAAGAAGGGTAAAAATATGTGCATATGTCATAAAATATAAGCGTAGGCTTCTACCGCTGTTGTCATACTTTGTAAAACTTTTCTGTCCACTACGGACATGCTTTCTCTCACCATCATCCTATACAGAAGCAATCCACCCTGCACACTTTAACCGAGAGGACCCTCGGGATTAGCGACGAAGAACGTCTAAAGGCTGAACTACAGAATCTCAGGTCAATTTTTGGAGCCAGAAGTTATTGGATGAAGATGACAGATGAAACTGTAGCGACAAAGGATGAAGGTAACATTCAAATGCATAAGTTAGCAGAAAAAAACGCCTTCTACCATTTGTTCAAGGGGTCATTGAGCGAGTGGGCAAAATTCTCCGCCGAACAGACGTCAAGTGGATTTTTCGAAGCAGCAACAGAATAAAAAATGTTCGTGGCTCAACGAAAGATGCAGTTGAGATGCTAAGTACTTCTGGAGTTTACGAAATCAGGTGCTGGAGCAAACTACTGTATGTAGTCGAGACAGCGTGATTGATCACCACACTCATATCTGAACACGAAAGGTATATCCGACTAAGACAGCACACCAAGTCATCGGCGGCAGAACACCAGGATTAGCGTGGCAAACAGAATTTCGAGAAGACCGCGTGCTGGAGAAGGTTAGCGGCGTGATATAAATAGCTGTGCCACCCGCCAACATGAATAGAGAGGACGTGTACAGATTTCCGGCATCCCGGCTGCCAGCAATAACAGCTCTAACGAACGGCAGTTTAGGCAGAGCAGCACACACAGGTGCACGGGAGGCCACCGTGGCTGCAGGCGCACAGAGTACTGGCACGCCTCAGCCGGATCCAGGCAGCAAGTAAACTGCGCTACGTCATAACTGCCATCCGTTTCTCGTTAGCCTATTTCCGCCAACGGCAAGGAATTAAGCAGACACCGATCAGAAACGGCTGTTTCCACCAATGGAGAGAAATAATGTAAACACCAATAAAGAAAGTGTAACACACCTCCTCCTCATCTTTAATACTCTATCAGGTGATGATAACAGCCTCTTCTGCTAGTGTATAATAACCAAAACTTTTATCATTCAGCAGTTAGAAAAAATGCCCTGCGCAAGGTCATTTGAAATAGAGACCGAAATGTCTGAGACTTTTACACACTGTTAATGCAATCACATACTCAGAATAATGTTATTGACAATGCGGTCATGTACCCCGAAGAATTTTACTGAGTATGTCATACAGTAGCCCATGCGCGTTTTTGTCCCAGTCAAGCTATAATTTATTGTATAGAAAAAAA
Source organism: Schistocerca piceifrons (assembly GCF_021461385.2). NCBI lineage: Eukaryota > Metazoa > Arthropoda > Insecta > Orthoptera > Acrididae > Schistocerca > Schistocerca piceifrons. Next base: position 560,101,397 of record NC_060139.1, read on the forward strand.
TGGGATTTTAGATAATCTCTAGCATTTGTTAGTTACCGGTTATCAGATACACTTGAGTCGTTTTTAAGATTCCCCTTCCTGCCTATTTGCAGCACCAGAATAATAAAATGAGGTGTTTCCAGCTGAACAAGGTCTTAGTTGTCCATGCTTTGCGAGATAACTTTGGAAGGAATGGATACGGAAACAGCTCACATGAATGGAAATTTAAGATGAACCCCGGGATTGAGTGTACATAAAAGTTTCAGATTCTCTTCATCTGATAGACATATATATGGCACTTCCCACACCCATTTTCCCAGCACAATTCATGCTCTTCTTCTCTTTCTCCTATATTGTACAGTGTACAATTTATTATCAGTAGCACTTCGAACTAGAATCATCTCCCGTTTAGCATTCTTAATGATATGTTCATTATCTTCAAACAAGCCCTTTCACATTCTGAGTGGGATCCACATTCTAAATGAATAGTCAATCAATCCATCTGTGAACCATTCGGCTTTTTGTAAGGCATTCAGAGTTTATGTTGACGTATAGCTTATTTTTTGAGAGTCGATGTGATTCCAACGTTTCTGGCGCGGTTGATTTCGATGTCATCAAGTTCGTATCTTATTTCTTGAAACAGGAAGGTCAGTACATTACGTGTAATGTACGACATTACTCCTGTTGCTGGAGTCTTCTTTGACGTAAATATTCGTCCTAAATACAGGACTCTCTTGCTTTGGATTGTTAAACTATCTTGATTGTGACTAAGAATTCTTATCTCGTCGTTATTATTAAACGTTGGTGAAGCAAAAGGTTTGTGGGGAAATATTCCTGACTAATGATACTCTCGTGAAATTGAACTGCACTTGCTATATTGAGCGACGTCATTGCTAGGTTTCATCCTATGCATTTAAGAAACTTGTAATTCTTTTGTGTTGCTGCATTCTGATCTGCTACAAGGTGCTCTTGCGAAGGTTGTGTACGTTGTTTCTATGCTGCTTCAAATGAAGATACGTTATAATTTCCTCACCGCGATTAGATTCGCATTATGACCTATGATGTTCAGCTCAAGATGGTCTAATGTCTGAACAGTCAGTGGGAGGTGTGTTGGATTGCTAGCCACCTCCACAATTTTCTAGGCTGTATCCACTGTCGGAAGGCATCTGTATATGGAAAGGACTAATCTATCGTTAAGGTGTTAATTCTTTACAATGTTACATTCAGCATAAATTGTAAATTTTATTCTCCAGTGTTTGACCCATTGACAAACCTAATAGCGATCCTACTGAACCCTCGTGGCTTAAGTACATTGTCTCTTCTGTTGTGAATTGTTCCTGTCTTAAAACTATTAATGCTTCCACATAATTCGAACTCTTTAACAAATCGTTTTATATATGCATGTAAATCGTCAATATTCTTGAATTCACGAAATATCATCATAATTTCATCATTTGCTAGTCGCAGTTCCTTGCTTGTCTTGGTAACATTAACTATGCTATTCTATAGTGCTAGACTGATCAATGCAATACTAGACTCCTCCTAGCTTAGACCTCTTGGAGGAAAATAGTCCAATATAGACGAAAATTCTTTTATAGTTAGATTTTACATGTCATCTAAACCTCAACTGACGTAGCGACGTGCATACAGCTTGTTTTTATGCACTTGTCAGGAGAAACATTAGAGACTGATAGCTGCATAGATATGAATTGAAGTATTGGTAGCGTCGGAAACTGTACAACACCTGGTTTTTGTCAGTAAACTAGCGACGTAATCATTTTTGTGGCCTTAAATCGTCAAATGAATCAAAGTAGTGCGTGGTATTCCAGTTTTCTAAACATAATAGTATGCAACCCAGTGAGTACCAATCCTCCCGCAGCGTCTAAGTTGACAATACTGTATTCTTTAGATGTCCAAATCGGTTTTGGCGATGTATTCTGCATTAACACGCCGCGAAATGTCAGGATTTTAATTCCTATGACGATTTTAAGGAGATACATATTTTTAAGCAGTATGTCCACTGTATCATTTTGAGATTTTCTTTTATGAATAGCCCAAACCTTTTCCTGTGTGGTTTTCAATACTGTCCTTTATCGATTGTGATGGCTTCCATATTATGTCTTTTAGCCTCCTACAGTTGTTTTTCTGCGTTTTGTATAGTCTTTACTATGTGAGCTGCGGTTGCGTTTCGCCCTGATAATGAAATAATCACTGACAGCCCGATAAATAACGAAATTGAAGACGGAACTATTCTACCAGATATACTACGTAATGGCAGAACCCGAGACGTTTTAACAGCGCTCTTTCTTCCTCCTTTCTGCCTCAAGCCAACTTTCGCCGGTGCCACCGTTGACTGGATGCAATACGAAAATATCTCACAGATTTTTTCTTCTTCTATAGTGTACGATTTGCTGCATTCGTAATATGCATGAAATTTATTCCAGCAACCAGTTTAAGTTCGGCATGCACTGCCTTATCAACTACAAATGTAACAATGTGTTGTCATACCAATGTTCTTTCTTTGACATATCTGCTTGACTGTAACAGCTAATATTCGATCCGAAACGCGACAGAGCTTGTTTGTGGCTTAAGCAATATCGTGCTCCTTGCAAGTGTCGTCTAGCATATTAATTCCCTTATTAACATGAGTTAGATCCTTTCCCAGCTTAATTCCAGGTGCACAGAAGTTTATCCAGTGATATGAAGTTCAACTGGCAGGTTATCAAGAATACCATCCTCACATACGCTGATGTGTTTACTAGCACTTATGTTGTACTACTTCATGGTCCTATTACACAGGGTGATTTTTTTCCACGGTGTACAAACTCTAGAGATTTTTCGATGAGGGGATATGGAACGAAAAAGGTCTAATGAACGTATGTCCGAAAATGCATGGATTCCATGCTAGAGATCATTTATTCATCATACGTTGTTACAGAGACTGCGGTCTAATACGCGCTGTACCATACAGCCACAGTTGGAGCACGTTTTGAAAATGTTTTCTATGTGCCTCAACGCATGCGTGTATGGGCCGTAAAAACCACGAAGTAGGCAGACATAAGTGCTAGGACACACATTAGTATATGTCAGGATGGTATTCTTGATTACCTGCCACTTGAACTTCATCTCACACGTTCACATGGGCCAGGCTGCATCCGGACAGTGTCAAAGGCAGCATGAATACGCTACACCAGTGTCTCGACGTCTGGAATGGGCTCTGCATACATGATACTTTTGAGGTGGTCCCATAACCAGATATCGCACCGGTTGAAATGCACCCCCTCGTCCCATCCATAGACCAGGGAAGACATGATTGAGATGCGTCCGGACGTTAAGGGCGAAGTCGGCTGGAGCACCATCATGTAGCAGCCACGTAACCCAAGTAACCGCTCGACTCATCAATGGCACTTCTTCTAGCAGGGGGGTAAAGCCACCAGCAGAAAACGTCGGTAGTTCCAGCCTCTTAGGCGATGTGGAAGGAAGTCTGTCCCGGCCCACACATTCCGGCTGCACTGATGCTGATGATTCGCTATCACCACACCATGAGAGTTCCGCATAGTGTTCCACGGATGACTGTTGTGAAAGTTGAAGATACCACTCCGTGTAAAGAGGGCCTCATCGTGAACAGAATGCACGACACAAATCCCGGAATTGTGGTTGCCTGGTGAAGAAACCAGTGAGAAAACTGCACACGCCGTAAGTGATAAATGTCCTAACAATTGTCATGGAAAATGTTGCACGCGGTCGTCTGTCTTACCCTGTACTGGCAGGCTAGCTGCCTGGTGCTAAAACAGAGGTCTCGGTCCACAGTGTTAATCATATTTTCCTCCAAGTCTGGTATTCGAACGATTCGTTTATGTCCTTCACGATTTCCTGCTTCCTGAAACGACTCTGCCTCAGACAAACGGCGAAACACTGTTGCAAACATTGAGTGCTGTGGTTGTTGTTGGAGGGGATAGGTCTCCTGATACAACTTTGCTGCCCGCCGCCAGTTGCTATTTCCCTTTCGGCAAGCTCTCGATTCGAATTCGGATCCGTTGTGTACAACGCTATATCACATCGATTACAAGGTGAGTCAGCAAGACAAGTTAATCGGACACAATATTACCAATTACTATGGGAGGAGAAGGCGCTAGGACATGACGAATGAAGAAGAGTACCACCCTATAGGAGGAAACCATGTATACTGTAACTGTGGCCGCATGGTACAACGCGCTGGACCGCAGTCTCTGTTCAAATCGTTCAAATGGCTCTGAGCACTATGGGCTTAACAAATGGTTCAAATGGCTCTGAGCACTATGGGACTTAGAACTACTTAAACCTAACTAACCTAAGGACATCATAGACATCCATGCCCAAGGCAGGATTCGAACCTGCGACCGTAGCGGTCGCGCGGTTCCAGACTGTAGCGCCTAGAACCGCTCGTCCACACCGGCCGGCCCGCAGTCTCTGTAACAAAGTGTGGTTGATTAAGTAATCTCTAGCATTTCAGGACGTAAGTCCAGTAGATCATTTTTGTTCCGTATCTTCTCACCGATCAATCCCTAGAGTTTTTGCAAGGTGGAAAAAATCACCCTGTATAGCAAATCATCAGTGTTAACCTAACTGCTGTGCTTAGATATGAAGCCAGGCCATTTCGCTAAAACCTAACTACGCCGACATTTTATGACCTGCTCTACAGGAAACACGTTCAGTTCAGATCTTTTCTGTAATTACTTTGTCTAAATATTTCCTGCAATTTCTGTGCTCTCTCTGTCTTTTAAAATGTATAACATGTAAGTTCGGGGCGGGGGGGGGGGGGGGGGGGGGTTGCGCAGTAAATTCTGGAGAAATTGTATGTTTGTCTGTTGACCATATGTGTAGGTAAGACTTCTCAAACATAGCTTTGTGTTTAGCATTATGAACTCATATCACCTACTTTGAACTTCTGCTTCCGTGGATCCACCATCTTAACATGATTGAACACTGTATTTAGAAACCCATTATCGTGGACATCTATAGACCCCATGTTAATTGTGTGATTAGCCGTTTAATTATATACCCTAAGCCAAAAAAGACACACCACAAAGGAATTATCCGAATGGGACAGAAATCGATAGATGTGATGTAAATTACAGACAAACAAATAAGTACAATTTGAGAAAAATTGGATGATTTATTCAGGAGAAAGAGCTTCACAAATAGAGCAATTCAGTAACGCATTGGTCCACAGCTGGCCCTTATGCAAGCAGTTATTCGGCTTGGAGTTGATTTATAGAGATGTTTGATGTACGTTTGATACCACATTCTGTCCAACTGGCGCATTAGATTGTCAAAATTCAAAGGTGATTGGAGCGTCCTGCCATAATGCTCCAAATGTCCTCAGTTGGGGAGAGATCCGGCGAACTTGTGGGCCAAGGTAGGGTTTGGCAAGCACGAAGACAAGCAGTAGAAGCTCTAGCTGTGTGCAGGCGGGCATTATCTTGCTGAAGTGTGAGCCCAGGGTAGGTCGCCATGAAGAGTAACAAAACGGGGCGCAGAATATCGTACCGCAGTACTGGAAAGGTGCACCTCAGACCATCACTCCTGGTTGTCGGGCTGTACAGTGGGCGACTGTCAGGTTGGCATCCCACCACTGTCCGAGACATCGGTCTCGAATCTCATAACTGGAATAGAATTGTCTTCAGTGATGGTTCAAATGGTTCAAATGACTCTGAGCGCTACGGGGCTTAGCATCTGAGGTCATCAGTCCCCTAGAACTTAGAACTACTTAAACCTAAGTAACCTAAGGATATCACACACATCCATGCCCCAAGCAGGATTCGAACCTGCGACCGTAGCGGTCGCGCGGTTCCAGACTGTAGCGCCTAGAACCGCTCTGCCACAAAGGCCGGCACTTCAGTGATGAGATCTGCTTCGAACTCAGCCCTGATACCCAGCGAAGACGTGGCTGCAGACGTCCCGGATAACGGGTGGTACCTGGAGCAAGCTGGTGTAAATGTACGCAGTTGGGTGTGCCTATTGCTGATTGGCTGTCGTTTTAGGGCCGTAGCTCCACATCGATGAATTTCCGACCTATGGTTTTCTTGAAGGTACACATCTGCTGAGTGGTCATCATGGATGTCTGCCACGTGAGGGACGAGATTTGATTCCCGGTATTGCCAGGTAGTTTTCCTTGGTGGGACAGCTGGAACAGGGTGCACTCAGCCTTTTGAGGCCGAGAAGCTATTTGGCCTAATAGTAGCAGTTCCAAAGTCGGGTGTACGTAGAAGTAGATGTAGAAACTCGACAACGAGCAGGAGAGCCATGTGTCGACCACACGCCCCTCCATACCGCACCCGATGATGTCCTCGGCAGAGGGTGACACGGCAGTCGATCGGGCCCAAGTGGTTTTTTGAGATTTTGCTCTGACGTTACTGTCAGGTTGCTCTTCTCGGCCGCCTATTTAGCTGCATCCCGGTATTGCGCGACGCGGGCGCGTCGCTTGACGGTGTTGAGAGAGGGTAATGGGCCGTCCGAGTTGCAGAGCCCGGCGGGGTCCCCGGTGAGCACCCGGGCTGTAAACAGAGGCGGTAGCGCCAGCGGGGTCGCGAGGTCGCCGCGTATTGATTGCATCTGGGTCAGGGCCCGCCCACGCTCCGCGTCGTGCGAGCCATACAGTTGCACCTGCGAGCTGAGCTGTCGTGTCGCGCCGTGTCGTGTTGCGACGGTCCCACTGTGCGTCGCCCGCGCCGGCAGCCCATCTGGCGAGCGCCGCCAACCACCGCCCACCGCCGCCCACCGCCGCCCACCGCCGCCGGCGCTACCTCTGTCCGCCTTCATGAGGACGCGTCGCAGCGCCTCGGGAGAGCACCGTTCCATTCTTTTGTCCCTTTCTTTCTTTTTTTTATGGCGCTCGTTTAACGCGCGCTTACACCTCAGCGGCTGTGCAGACTATTTCTCGGCGGGCGCTGTTACTGCGAGGATGGCGAAACGTTCGCTACGACGCAAGCGCATCCACAGCCTCGCCCACATTCACGGTCCGCTGCACAGTCTTAAAACATACAGTCTTGGCACTCACTGTTGCGGATGCTGCAAACGTTTGACAGGTGGGACGACGCAGCGCTTCAAGCGCCGAACAACAGTGTTAGTTTTTCATGCTACTTCCGCTTAATTTACAAAATACACTGACGGAAAAAATCACAACACCAAGAAATAATTAATGTAGAGTAATTAAATTTCTGGAATATATCTGTATTGACAAAATACGAGGGTTGGAACTTTAATAGTGGCAACCATACATTTACAGCTCGTACAAAATAGATACGTGTTTAAAATTTTACTGACCTTCAAAGTAATCACTACCATTGTATATAACCTGTTGCCAGTGTTGGCCGGTCGGGGTGGCCGAGCGGTTCTAGGCGCTATAGTTTGGAACCGATAGGCCGCTACGGTCGCAGGTTCGAATCCTGCCTCTTGCATGGATGTGTGTGATGTCCTTAGGTTAGTTAGGTTTAAGTAGTTTTAAGTTCTAGGGGACTGATGACCTCAGAAGTTAAGTCCTATAGTGCTCAGAGCCATTTGAAGCATTTTTTTTGTCGCCAGTGTTGTGGAAGTTGTAGGATACTCTTAGCAGTGCCAGTAGCGTTGACAGTTTGAGCGGCGCAGTCTACTGCCCGACGAATTTGTAGCAGTTCTGAAGTGAATGCTGTGAAGTATTTCCTTCAGTTTAGAAACAGATTTGAACTCACGAGGGCTTAAGTCATGGGAATGGAGTAGGTGGTATAGCACTTAGCAGCCCCATCAGTCAAACAAATCAGTAACTGCTTGCACTGTACGTGCCTGAATATTGTCCTGCAAAGTGATGGTCAGGTCCTGCAGAAAGTGTCATCACTTCTGTCCCTAAGCTGGTCATAGGTTGTGTTCCAAAAATGAACAGCATAGAGACAGAATGATGACACTTTCTGCAGAACCTGACGATCATTTTGCAGGACAATGCTCAAGCACGTACAGTGCAAGCTGTTACTGATTTGTTTGACTGACGGGGCTGCTAAGTGCTGTACCACCTACACCACTCCCATGACTTAAGCTCTCGTGAGTTCAACTCTATTTCTAAACTGAAGGAAACATCACGGCATTCGCTTCAGAAATGCTACGAATTCATCGGGCAATAGACCACGCCGCTCGAACTATCAACACAACTGGCACTGCTACGAGTATCCTGCGACTTCCACAACACTGGCAACAGGTTATACACAATTCTAGTGAGTACTTTGATGGTCAGTAAAACTTTGAAACACGTATCTATTTTGTACCAGCTGGAAATAAATAGTTACCACAATTAAAGTTCCAACCCTCGTATTTAAGTGATTAACATTGGAAGATCACAGGTTAATGGAAGTGCGTGATAAGCCATTGCAAATTTGAAATGGTGGTACATCAGTAACCGCTGTAACCACCAGAATGTTGAATGCAAACATGCAAAAGTGCATGTATTGTGTTGTACGGCTGCTGGATGTTAGTTTGTGGGGATGGAGTTCCATAGATGTTGCACTTGGTCGGTTAATACAGACACGGTTAATGCTGCTTGAGGATGATGTTGGAGTTGTCGTCCGATAATCTCTCACATATGCTCGATTGCAGACAGACAGGGAGTCGAGCAGGCCAAGGGAACAAATGGTTCATATCGCTCTAAGCACTATGGGACTTAACATCTGAGGTCATCAGTCCCCTAGACTTAGAACTACTTAAACCTAACTAACCTAAGGACATCTCACACATCCATGCCCGAGGCAGGAGTCGAACCTGCGACCGTAGCACGACCGCAGCGCGGTTCCGGACTGAAGAGCCTAGAACCGCTCGGCGACAGCGGCCGGTCCAAGGGAACATGTCGACAGTCTGTAAAGCATGTTGGGTTACACAGCGGTATGTGGGCGAGCATTGTCTAGTTGGAAAGCAGAATCTGGAATACTGTTCACGAATGTCAGCACAATACGTCGAATTACCAGACTGACGTACAATTTGGCAGTCAGGGTGCGTGGGATAAACACGAGAGTGCTCCTGCTGTCATCGCACCCCAGACGATAACTCCAGGTGCAGGTCCAGTATGCCTAACACGAAGACAAGTTGGCTGCAGGTCCTCGACTGGCCTCCTTCTAACCAAAAAAGGCCGTCACTGGCGGACAACCTTTCATCGGACAACACAACAGACCTCCATCCTGCCCTCCAATGAGCTCTCGCTTGACACCACTGACGTCGCAGATGGTGGTGTTTCTGGATCAGTGGGGAAATCTACAGCGCGTCTCACTCGGAGCTTTCCTCGAAGTAACCGATTTGTAACAGTTCGTTGTGTCACTGTGGTGCCAACTGCTCCTCAGATTGCTGCAGATGCAGTACGATGCACCAGAGCCGTACGCCGAACACAGTGGACTTCTCCTCGGTAGTGCCACGCGGCCATCTGAAGCCCAGTCATCTTGTTACTGTACAATCTCGTGACCACTGCTGTCACCAGCCACGTACAGTCGCTACATTCCTGCCACGTCTTTCTGTAGTACTGCAGAAGGAACACCCAGCTCCTCGTTGCCCTATTACACGACCTCGCTCCAACTCAGTGAGGTGTTGATAATGGCGTCTTTGTCATCTCAAAGACATTCTTGAAAATCATCAATTAACCACGTCCAACCTCAAAGGTAACTAATGCTCATGACCATTACGGCGTGTACGTACAGCAAACCTGATTTTCATCCTCATAGTGGCCCTGTTAGCGCCACTCTTATACTGCTGGCGCAAAATTTGAATAGACATCATCTTTGAGATGTAGAAGCACGTCTACCTACTTTCGTGTATGTCGCATAACCCGGTCTTGGTGCTGCTATTTCTTTTCCGTCAGTGTCTTTACTATATTTTTGCCTCCAAAGATGCTGGGGTTGGACAACATTATGGAAGCACCACAAGAAATGCGTGCTTCAACATAAACACAAAAGCGCAGGTTGCGCTCTTGTACACAATGTCCTCAGTACGTCAATCATGGTCAAAACAGAGGTCTACGTAGTTGTGACTGCATTATATCCGAGCTAAGCAAATTCTAAAGTTGACAAATTGTTGGTGCTCGTGTGGTGAGTGCTTCCGTAATCAAGGTAGCCGAAGTGTCTGGAGTTTCAAGAAGCACCATATCGAAGATTTATACCCCATTCAGGAAAAACGGAAAGACATGTTCTGCTAATTCACAACTCGGACGAAAGTGTGTGCTGAGTGGTTGTGGCGGAGGACCATTGAAGAGGATAGTGACAAAAAAATACGAGGACGACAGCTGCAATTGACACTGCAGAACTGAATGTCGCACTCGCGAGCCCAGTCAGCACCAAAACAACGCGAAGGGAGCTCCGTAAGCAAGAAATAGAAGGGCGAGCTGCAAAAACCCCTCTCATCAGTTATGCAGATGCCCATAACGGAAAAAGTGAAACCGAAGCCACATAATCTGGTCAGTGCAGCAACAGAAGAAAACAATTTGGTCGGATGAGTCTCGCTTCATACTGTTTCTAACTTCCGGCCGAGTTGACGTCTGAAGAGGGAAATAATGACGGTGGTTCGGTGATGATTTGGGCAACCACATAGTATTCCATGGTTACCCTACAAGGTCGCATTACTGACAAGGATTATGTGACCATTTTGGCCGATCAGGTGCATCCCATGGTCTAGTGTTTGTTCGCCAATGGTGATTCCAAGATGTCAAGGCCCCGTTCAGGCAGCTGACGCCGTCCAGGACTGGTTTGTGAGCGCGAGGATGCACTGTCGCATCTCCCCTGGCCAACACAGTCACCAGATCCCAATGTTATTGAGCATTTGTAATCTATTGTGGAGAGGAGGGGGCGTGATCGTTATCCACCTCCATTATCATAACCTGAACTAGACGTTATTTTGCCGAAAGATTGGTAAAACATTGCCTTCAAAACCATGCGGGACCCGTCTTCATCCTTTCCGAGACGACTTGAAGTTGTTTTGAACCCAGTGCGTTTCCTACACCGTATTAGGCATGGTAATGTGTTGGGTTTTTGGGAATTCCATATATTTGTCCGTCTCCTGTGGTCCGATTATAATAGATATTAAGAGACATGAATTAATGTAAAATCGCCAAATACAGAGCTAAAACGCATCAATCAAAGCTATAATAATTCATGAAGAGTTACCTGCGAAATTTAATATTATTACAGCTTACCCCATTGAAACAGAATATAAACAAACTATTTCACGGGTAAGACACATGGACGTGTATTTCTATGTGTGAAGAGGAACAACACTCTGTCATTTAGTTGCGTTTTGTAACCATGATGACGCTGATTTTCCTTATGTGGCATGAGGTACTTCGAATAACCATAAGAAATATGTTGTAAATATGCTGATTATATTACAGTTCACCTCAACGTACAAATTACGTCAGTAGTTCTGAAGCAATTATTCCGCACCTAAAAAGGTAACCGGTAATGCAGTCAAATAAATTATTGAACTGAAAGTCGTTTTCAGCAGATAAAATACATGAAATAAGTCAGTGCTTAAGTAACAGCATACCGACCTTCATTATAGTTACCTTTTGGGAGAAAAAATGCCTATGAAGAAAGTTGAATCCCACTGCAAGACATACACCGTGAAGCGTGATTGTGATTGCCAGCAGCAAGTCGTATACTCTTAGCTCACTCATTCGTTACATAGTTTAGTTCTTAATTTCTTTGCGTGTTTTTGGGTACTTGCATTGTTTAATTCATAAATTTCGGCGTAGTATAGTATTTGAGAGTTGTAGCATCGCGTTTTAGTACCTGAATAGTGTAAAATCGTGTAGTCTCCTTCTGCCGCTGAGTAGTGCGTCAGCAGTGCGGAAGTAGCAGCATTACTGCAATTACTAGGCAATCTTGTATTTTAATAACCGTTTAAATTTTGCGTTGAATTGTTTGCGCTCTCTGTAGATTAGTTCAGACGTTCTTTGCACAACAGTATTTAGCATGGATATGGACTGCGACTGCTGTGCTCGGATGCGCGCAGAGTTGGCATCCCTTCGCTCCCAGCTTCAGGCAGTGTTGGCTTCGGTCACACAGCTTGAGGCTGTTGCCAATGGGCATCACTGTGGGGGTCCGGATGGGGATTTGTCGGGGATGGCCAGCTCATCCCACGCATCCCCCGATCGGACTACGGCTGTGGCTGGCCGGGATACTGCCCACATTGAGGCTGACCCCTCACCCGTGGTAGAGTGGGAGGTCGTCTCGAGGTGTGGCAGGGGCGAAAGACATTCCGGAGGGCTGAACGGAAGGCCTCCCCAGTTTGTCTGACGAACTGGTTTCAGGCTCTGTCTCCGGCTGATACTGATCTTCGGCCGGACATGGCTGCTTGTCCTGTTCCAGAGGTTGCCCCTCAGTCTGCAAGATCCGGGCGGTCACAGAGGATGGACTTACTGGTAGTTGGGAGCTCCAACTTCAGGCGCGTAATGGGGCCCCTTAGGGATATGGCAGCAAGAGAGGGGAAGAAAACAATTGTGCACTCCGTGTGCATACCGAGGGGAGTCATTCCAGATGTGGAAAGGGTCCATCCGGATGCCATGAAGGGTACAGGGTGCACCCATCTGCAGGTTGTCGCTCATGTTGGCACCAATGATGTGTGTCGCTATGGATCGGAGGAAATCCTCTCTAGCTTCCGGCAGCTATCTGATTTGGTGAAGACTGCCAGTCTCACCAGCGGGATGAAAGCAGAGCTCACCATCTGCAGCATCGTCGACAGGACTGACTGCGAACCTTTGGTACAGAGCCGAGTGGAGGGTCTGAATCAGAGGCTGAGACGGTTCTGCGACCGTGTGGGCTGCAGATTCCTCGACTTGCGCCATAGGGTGGTGGGGTTTCGGGTTCCGCTGGATAGGTCAGGAGTCCACTACACACAGCAGGCGCCTACACGGGTAGCAGGGATTGTGTGGCGTGGACTGGGCGGTTTTTTTGGTTAGATGGCCTGGGGCACGTACAGAAAGGGCAACAGCCTCAAAGGGTGCGGGGCAAAGTCAGGACTTGCGGGGACCAAGCAGCAATCGGTATTGTAATTGTAAACTGTCGAAGCTGCGTTGGTAAAGTACTGGATCTTCAAGCGCTGATAGAAAGCACCGAAGCTGAAATCATTATAGGTACGGAAAGCTGGCTGAAGCCAGATATAAATTCTGCCGAAATTTTTACAAAGGCACAGACGGTGTTTAGAAAGGATATATTGCATGCAACCGGTGGTGGCGTGTTTGTCGCTGTTAGTAGTAGTTTGTCCTGTAGTGAAGTAGAAGTGCATGGTTCCTGTGATTTATTATGGGTGGAGGTTACACTCAACAACCGAGCTAGGTTAATAATTGGATCCTTTTACCGACCTCCCGACTCAGCAGCATTAGTGGCAGAACAACTGAGAGAAAATCTGGAATACATTTCACATAAATTTTCTCGGCATTTTATAGTCTTAGGTGGAGATTTCAATTTACCAGATACAAACTGAGACAATCAGATGTTTAGGACGGGTGGTAGGGACAGAGCATCGACTGACATTATACTGGCTGCAGTATCCGAAAATTACCTCGAGCAATCAAACAGAGAACCGACTCGTGGAGATAACATCTTGGACCTACTGATAACAAACAGACCCGAACTTTTCGACTCTGTAAGCGCAGAACAGGGAATCAGTGATCATAAGGCCGCTGCAGCATCCCTGAATATGGAAGTAAATAGGAATATAAAAAAAGGGAGGAAGGTTTATCTATTTAGCAAGAGTAATAGAAGGCAGATTTCAGACTACTTAACAGATCAAAACGAAAATTTCTGTTCCGACACTGACAATGTTCATTGTTTATGGAAAAAGTTCAAGGCAATCGTAAAATGCGTTTTAGACAGGTACGTGTCGAGTAAAACTGTGAGGGACGGGAAAAACCCACTGTGGTTCAACAACAAAGTTAGGAAACTACTGCGAAAGCGAAGAGAACTCCACTGCAAGTTTAAACGCAGCCAAAACCTCTCAGACAAACAGAAGCTAAACGACGTCAAAGTTAGCGTAGGTGAATTCGAAAGTAAAATTCTATGTACCTACTTGACAGAAAATCCTAGAAAGTTCTGGTCTTACGTTAAATCAGTAAGTGGTTCGAAACAGCATATCCAGACACTCTGGGGTGATTATGGCATTGAAACAGAGGATGACACGCGTAAAGCTGAAATACTAAACACCTTTTTCCAAAGCTGTTTCACAGAGGAAGACCGCATTGCAGTTCCTTCTCTAAATCCTCGCACAAACGAAAAAATGGCTGACATAGAAATAAGTGTCCAAGGAATAGAAAAGCAACTGGAATCACTCAACAGATGAAAGTCCACTGGACCTGACGGGATACCAATTCGATTCTACACAGAGTACGCGAAAGAACTTGCCCCCTTCTAACAGCCGTGTACCGCAAGTCTCTAGAGGAACGGAAGGTTCCAAATGATTCGGAAAGAGCACAGGTAGTCCCAGTCTTCAAGAAGGGTCGTCGAGCAGATGCGCAAAACTATAGACGTATATCTCTGACATCGATCTGTTGTAGAATTTTAGAACATGTTTTTGCTCGCGTATCATGTCATTTCTGGAAACCAAGAATCTACTCTGTAGGAATCAACATGGATACCGGAAAGAGCAATCGTGTGAGACCCAGCTCGCTTTATTTGTTCATGAGACCCAGAAAATATTAGATACAGGCTCCCATGTAGATGCCATTTTCCTTGACTTCCGGAAGACGTTCGATACAGTTCCGCACTGTCGCCTGATAAACAAAGTAAGAGCCTACGGAATATCAGACCAGCTGTGTGGCTGGATTGAAGAGTTTTTAGCAAACAGAACACAGCATGTTGTTCTCAATGGAGAGATGTCTGCAGACGTTAAAGTAATCTCTGGCGTGCCACAGGGGAATGTTATGGGACCATTGCTTTTCACAATATATATAAATGACCTAGTAGATAGTGTCGTAAGTTCCATGCGGCCTTTCGCGGGTGATGCTGTAGTATACAGAGAAGTTGCAGCATTAGAAAATTGCAGCGAAATGCAGGAAGATCTGCAGCGGATAGGCACTTGGTGCAGGGAGTGGCAACTGACCCTTAACATAGACAAATGTAATTTATTGCGAGTACATAGAAAGAAGGATCCTTTATTGTATGATTATATGATAATGGAACAAACACTGGTAGCAGTTACGTCTGTAAAATATCTGGGAGTATACGTGCGGAACGATTTGAAGTGGAGTGATCATACAAAATTAATTGTTGGTAAGGCGGGTGCCAGGTTGAGATTCATTGGGAGAGTCCTTAGAAAATATAGTCCATCAACAAAGGAGGTGGCTTACAAAACACTCGTTCGACCTATACTTGAGTATTGTTCATCAGTGTGGGATCCGTACTATGTCGGGCTGACAGAGGAGATAAAGAAGATCCAAAGAAGAGCGGCGCGTTTCGTCACAGGACTATTTGGTAGGCGTGATAGCATTACGGAGATGTTTAGCAAACTCAAGTGGCAGACTCTGCAAGAGAGGGTGCGTTTCTGGATGAGGTATCGAATATATTGCTTCCCCCTACTTATACCTCCCGAGGAGATCACAAATGTAAAATTAGAGAGATTCGAGCGGGCACGGAAGCTTTCCGGCAGTCGTTCTTCCCGTGAACCATACGCGACTGGAATAGGAAAGGGAGGTAATGACAGTGGCACGTAAAGTGCCCTCCGCCACACACCGTTGGGTGGCTTGCAGAGTGTAAATGTAGATGTAGAAAATAGGAGTAAGACCTTACTTTATTCAGTGATAATCACTGATTGGAAGTACAGGGTAAGGCCGAAATGAGATAAAATCTATAAGAAAAGATTATCCCATTTTGGAGAGAAAGACGTACAATAAATTATTCCTTGTTATTACTTATAGGAAATGGACTGCCGTAATCGATTCTTATGTTATTTTATTTTTGACAGACAGGTGGAGTCAGTGGTGAATGTGATTAGCTCCAGATGTCATACTAAAGGTAGACTAAGAGTTTGAGTTGTAAAATGAAAAAAAAGTGGCATTAATTTTTTAAAAAAGTTAAGAAATGCACATAAAATTTGATTTCGTGGCAGTTGAAAAAGTTGCAGTTTTGTTTCCCTCTCTGTCAATACCATAATACTCCTTATGTGGTGGCAACGGTGGTCTAGTGGGTATAGTACTGGACCCTGGCCATGAAGTCCCGACTTCAGTCCTGGTAGGGACGGCGATTTTTCCTCTTTACAGGCCCTCCAGGACGGCTCCAGGGTTCAGTCAGCGTGCTATCGATGAGTACCAGGGATCTTTCCCCGGTGTAAAAGAGGGCTGACACCATCCACTTCGAAGTGCCGCTGCGAAGAATGTCCGCACTCAAACTGCAGTCAGGCCAGTAGCTCCGTCAGAGACTTGCTCTTTTTCTTTTTTTCGTTACCCCTCGACCTATGTGGGCAGGGGGTGGGAGTGGCGAGGGGCGTCGGGGATGGGCTGGCAGCGGTAAAAAAGACCCGCTCTTCAGCTAGTAGAATTTAACGCTAACTTAGATGCTAAAAAGAGAAAAAGAAACAAGGAGACATATAACCTATGAATTTAAAATTATTCGAAAAGGTGACGTGAATGCATTTTTAAGACCAGTTATAAAAAAGTGGACAGACAGCACAGTTAAAAACACTTGATAAACACCTGAAGAACACTAAACACTTGAAAAAAAAATTTGAAAAATACTGAACACAACAGATGATACACTGACGATGAAAACCGGAACACCATGCAGTTTCACTAAAACTGAAGGACTGCCCCGGGACAGTAGATTGTAGAGGAAATTAAGGGTAGGTATGGAGGGAGATAGGAGAATACTGGTGATAAAGACTGAGGACCGGAAGAGTTTGTAACAAGACAGGGCTGGCTGTGGGGGGCAAAGAAAGAGCGGTAAGTGGTGTTGGGATCTATAGATTGGGAGAGGAAAAGGGGATGGGGAGGGGCGACAAGTAAGGGAAAAGGAGGACGTGTGGGGAGGTCGGGAATAGGAGGCAGCACTTAGAGGGGGGAGGGGTGATAGCGTAGGGTGGATTCAGAGCCGGTAGGCTGGGTAGATGTTGGCGTGGAGTTCGTGGTCCGGGAGAAGGAGGCGGTTTGAGATGCCAGAGACTTGCGCCACAGATTTTATTTTACGTGCTTATGTAATTAATCACTGACCCCCCCCCCCCCCCACACACACACACACATAATTATTTACCATTGTTTCAATTACGTTTCGGGGCTTAAGAGAACGATCCGCACTCGGCAGGTGCTTCGATTAAGAATTCGGTATGCTGGCCGCTTAACGCGCTGCTATCGCCGTGGACAACATAGACGAGCACGAGCGTCGCGACTGTATTTATCAGACTGTGCCCCGCAGTTAGTGTCCCACAATAGGTGGCGAGCACCACGAACTGCAGTCTGCAACAGTTCTGCATTCGTTTTAGCGCAGGTCGTTTTTACGCTTCGTACTAAACTCTTTGAGAGAACGAGGGTAGAAATTGGCACTGTCATAAAGTTCTTTTCACACTTGTTTTGCAACCGCATAAATGGCGTCGAGTTCACAGCATGGCACCGCAGCGATTTCACATTTATCCAGCACAACACGACGGTTCGTAGCTCACTTCATTTCGCTCCTTCTGAGACTCAGCACAGTTTCATGGAACTTTAACAAACGCTAACGTGTTTTTTTTTTACCGTCGTAGAAAGAGAAGTAGCAACAGGATTCATTTAATGGCTTAAAAAGAAAACTTCATGCGTGACAGAGATAGCTATGAAACTGAGAAAACTTTACCGATAGCTAGACAAGAATGTGAGGGTATTTCAGCCAACAATGTGAGAAATACAATGAGTGGTATTTTTCGAAGTCAACTAGATCTGCAAAAAGGCAATTTTCAAAAATATAGTGTGTTATTATGCCAATTAATGAAAACGTCTGAATGAAGATGGTAGAATAAACTATTTTTAAGTGGTTAAACACTTAACTTACTTATTCATTCCTTTCCTTGTTGTTCATATTCTGAAATGAATGATCCATTCGATGTAATGATCCCCCAGATTTTGAACGAGGTTGCATGTTCTGCAGTCTTCGTTGTCAACTTTCTGTGCAAGTTAGTTCCCAAACAGTTCAGGTTGGATTTTCAAGTCCTATCATGTCAAAATATATTTAGCGTCCTACTTGCTTCACATTTACGCAGGTGGAATGTCCACATTTGAGTCTTTGATGTCATAGGCCTCAACAAGCTCTTAGCGCAGTAATGCACCTCACCTGCAGTATCAGTCGGATGCACATGGAGTTGTCGTTGATGTGCTTTTGTGTCGGAAGACTGGTGTGATGCTGCGCTCCACGCTAGACCTCCAGAAGCCTCTTACCTCTGTACAACTACTGCAGCCAACATTCTTTTGGACATGCCTACTTTAGTCAAGACTCAGTCTCCCTCTTCAACTTTTACCCCTACAGTTCGTTCCATTGTGAAATCTACAGTTCCAAGATACCTCGAGATGAGTCCTGTCCAACCTATCGCTTCTTTTAGTCAAGGTATGTCATACATTTCTTTGTCCCCCAATTCATTTCAGTACCTGCTCATTAGTTATTCCATCTACCCACCAAATTTTCAACATTCTTCTCTAGCACCACACTCCCAAAGCTCAGAGTCTGTTGTTGTCTAAACTGCTTATAGACCAGTTTTCACTTCTGTACAAGGCTACCTTCAGGAAAGACTTCCTAAAATTTAAATTTTCATTTAATTTCTGATTCTCAGAAACACTCTTCTTGCGCCTGCCAATCTGCATTTTATATCTTCTCTACTTCACCCATCATCAGTTATTTTGCTCCCCAAGTAGCAGATCTCAGCGACTTCCTTTAGTGTCTCATTTACGAATGTAATCGTTTTTACTCTGATCCTAGCAAGTCTGCGAATATACTTAGAATTATCGTGATTAAAAGTCCAACTACTTGCGAATTTCTACGGTTTTTATGACTCGACTAACTTACGTAAGATACACACGGTGTCTCAAGAGAAAAGGTCAACATTGTACCCATTACCTACAAGTCATTCGAAGCAAAAGAATTCATATAACAAAGAACCATCGCATCCAGTCACAATCGTGATTTTACTTAAAAACACGATGCATTTCATGCTCCGGGGGCTCGTCTTCAAGTGCTCTGGCAGCCTACATCAGTTTTTTCTCCAAATTTAGGTTAGTTCTTGTTCTGGTAAAATTACATTGTATATATTACACAGTGGCCTTTAAGACTGACTTTTTTAAACTGAGAAACTCGAGAAGTACTTGCAGACTTGAAGAATGCTACCATCATCACTGTCTCCAAGAAAGACGACCATAGCGTATGTGACAAACGGGAAGAAACTCCAGTGTTTGATACAGTAAAAAATATCGTCTGATCCATACTGGTTCTCAGAGTATACATGTAGGTGTAGACAAGAAGCTACTACCACCAAATTGGAGTCTTTCAACGATCTCCGTATAACTGTATCGTCTACCACTTCTACTAGAGACGAATAGATGACAAGAATCATTTTGCTAACTGGAGTGCGATTTATTTGTAAACATCAAATCACTCCATTCAGTCACAGTCCAACTTCGTTGCTGCTGACTACGTGACTGTGTCCACCCTGCTGACGTTATGGGGGGGAGGGGGTTGCGTCGTCACATGCTGTCGAATGTCCGCGGTGTCGGACCAACTACTTTCAACCCCCATCCAATACACAGTACATATCGTGAAGCATCTGTGAAACCTGCTGGTGATTGTCTTGCAGACTTTGTTGGCTTCCGTCCTAAAGTTCAGCCCACATATAGGTCCTTTTGGGGTGTGTTTACTTCTGGTTGATCTCTTATGACCTGCAACGAACATTTACCAAGTCCTAGGACCACTCCTAAAGCCCAGAACTGATTTTTTGTTATAATACTCATCGGTTTGAACTTAGATTGTGTGTCCGAGATTTGAAGAATTAAAATATAGTACAATTCGTTAGGCTGCTGGACACGAAAATTACCATCATCTAGTTATATTAATAATAAAACTGTAAACCGTCGTGTCTACCTGCTTGTTTGAAATTGCTAATGTCCAAAACTACTAGACAAGTTTTCACAGCGTTTTCACAGGTAACTTGAGCATAGTCTGAGGCAACGTGCAGGTCCTGCGCTTTATTTTATCAAAATCGGATAACGGAAAAAGATACTGCAATTTAATTCAACGTACGTTTAGTCATCCCGGTGCAGTACACCAAAGTACCAACACATGGCGCTGTTAGCTTCGTAGTACATCAAACAACCGATAGATAACACTGTTAGTTTTTTAAACTCAGCGACGGATGTATTTTTCGAAGTTTGCGTCAGTGACGACCATATCTTTACGAATACAAACTAACAGCGAATTTACTTGGCTAGGATATACGGATATGCTGATCTCGCTTTGTGTATTAAAAATTTAACGACATGCTTTGCTTCATTCGATATGTTTTATTTATATTCCATACTAGGAAAAACGAATTTATTGAACTTGCATTGTGATTTGGTTGCTTACTCATTACATTGTGATTTCGTTTTCCTTATGAATCAAAATGCCTAGAAAAGGTCGAGTCTTTCTGACTAGAACAGAACAGCTAAAAGTGTGAGGACAATGCAGTATCTGGAATCCAATTAAGATCGTTAAGGCGAGATTCTTGCAGCTCAGGAACATCAGGCTTTAACTCGCTCTTCAGAAACACCTTCCAAAACTGAAGCGCTTCGTAACTCTGGTCGATAGTATCACGCATTATCTTACACCGCAGAACCCTTCACTCACAGAACCTTGAAATTACTTCTTTCCAAAGTAACATCATAAATGTGGGAATTTTGACGGAAAATGGTGCATGTGAGCGAATTTTTATACTCCAGATTATACTTATTCCTAATAATTTACCTTTTCGCTGTAAACGTGAACATATCCTGGTGAGGTTATGTAATGCGATGACCATAAACAAAGCACAAAACCAGATGCTGCGTGTTGCGCACATGGACCTTAGTATCAGTTGCTTTTTGCGTGGGTAGCTATATGTGGCTCTGTCCCGTATTAGTGAAGCAAACAAGTTCTTCGTTCATGTCCTCAATCATATTAATTCAAACGTTGCATGCAAAAAAGCCTTACAAGTCAAAATTAATTCCACACATAGAAAGTGTTGAGCACAGCTATCAATAAACACTCAATATTGTGCTTCTCAGCTAGTTTATAAAGAAGCCACATATGATTAATAGGGGAACATTATGATTAAATAGGTCAGGGTTTTAACTAATACGAGCAAACCACTTCCACGTGTAATGTACTTTAGAAGGTATCAAACTCTGTAATTGAATAACCATTCTTACGCATTTTGGACGTAGCTGGCATCGTCTTCTGATCTCTGCTGAAATAAAAATTTATTTACGGACATCCGCCTATCGTAACACTGTTACAAGAATTTTTTTTCATGCAGAAACGTCCTCAGGATGCAAGCTTGTTGTGGGAGAGCAATTGCGCCAAAATGAAAGGAAGGAACGTCCCGTCCCGTCGACAACGAGGTCGTTTAAGACGGAAAATGAGCTACTGTTTCTGTCGGAGTAATTTCAAATCTAAATAACTTTGCTAACAATAGCCATATGCCATCATCTCTGGGTCGTTTTAAAGAAGAAGGATGGAAGTTTGTGCCGCTAAGTAAATACTAGTGGGTGGACCTCAAGAATGCATTCGCAAAGAACGAACTCACTGTTTTCAAACTTTAAGTACTCAACACGTACCAATAAACGAGATCATGTCTGAGAGACTAATTATACGATTCGAGTAAACCAGTTGTTGTCGGTTGGGAAATATGTATGCTGAAATTCATCTTTACATCGATGTTCAAAAAAGTGTGAGGCTGTGAATTTGAAATGTAGTGAAACTTTACCAAGTTTCCTACAACGTCGCGCTAAATGAGAGCAAAGTACTGTCTCAAGTACAAAACCGGTCACCAGTACCAAAGAACAAAATAATAAAACCTAAGGTAGGTGTTTCAAGGATATTTGTAAGTTCATTTGTGTATACTGCCACAAAAGCCATCGGCTGAGTCAGAATTTTACTATTGTGACGTAAACACCCTGTGTGGTCCGTTATAGATAATCGGTCCACAAGCTCTCAGCCGCAAATGTTAATTCGTTTGTTTTAATTCAGACTGCAAGCACTCTTATCTTGCCTCCTTCCCCAGAAACGTCATTAAACTGGCGCAAGATAAGGATATTCAACGGTGGGCATTAAAATCCGTCGATTCACCCCTTGGTAATTCTTAAAATTTGTACCAACGTTTTGCAGTATTTTCTACAAACACAACACCTTGTAAATGTATATCTCGATGGCATCCGCTTTCGCATTTAAGTCGCCTTTAATGTGGTACAGCTTTGTCTTCAAAATGTTAGAGGTGTCTGTACGTAAAGCAAGATGACCAGGTCCCTGTTCTAGTCCGCTTCCGCCATGTCCTGATTGTTTTCGAAAGCACAACAGAGCAAACTGCCTGTATCTGGCATAGTTGCAACCAAGATTACGTAAGAAACTTATGTGATCTGGGGTTGCAACATGTAACATATGTGGTCACGTGGCATCAGTACAGGGCTATTACAAATGATTGAAGCGATTTCATAAATTCACTGTAGCTCCATTCATTGAAATATTGTCACGACACACTACAGATACGTAGAAAAACTCATAAAGTTTTGTTCGGCTGAAGCCGCACTTCAGGTTTCTGCCGCCAGAGCGCTCAAGAGCGCAGTGAGACAAAATGGCGACAGGAGCCGAGAAAGCGTATGTCGTGCTTGAAATGCACTCACATCAGTCAGTCATAACAGTGCAACGACACTTCAGGACGAAGTTCAACAAAGATCGACCAACTGCTAACTCCATTCGGCAATGGTATGCGCAGTTTAAAGCTTCTGGATGCCTCTGTAAGGGGAAATCAACGGGTCGGCCTGCAGTGAGCGAAGAAACGGTTGAACGCGTGCCGGCAAGTTTCACGCGTAGCCCGCGGAAGTCGACGAATAAAGCAAGCAGGGAGCTAAACGTACCACAGCCAACGGTTTGGAAAATCTTACGGAAAAGGCTAAAGCAGAAGCATTTCTTAAACAGGAGATTGGAAAACCGATGGAACGGTCGTGGTGGAGATCATGATCAGCAATTCATGTCATGGCCTCCACGCTCTCCCGACTTAACCCCATGCGATTTCTTTCTGTGGGGTTACGTCAAAGATTCAGTGTTTAAACCTCCTCTACCAACAAACGTGCCAGAACTGCGAGCTCGCATCAACGATGCTTTCGAACTCATTGATGGGGACATGCTGCGCCGAGTGTGGGAGGAACTTGATTATCGGCTTGATGTCTGCCGAATCACTAAAGGGGCACATATCGAACATTTGTGAATGCCTAA
This sequence comes from Schistocerca piceifrons, assembly GCF_021461385.2. NCBI lineage: Eukaryota > Metazoa > Arthropoda > Insecta > Orthoptera > Acrididae > Schistocerca > Schistocerca piceifrons. Next base: position 560,124,802 of record NC_060139.1, read on the forward strand.
AAAAACTTTTTGAGTTTTTGTATGTGTGTGCAAAGCATTGTGAAAATATCTCAAATAATAAAGTTATTGTAGAGCTGTGAAATCGCTTCAATCATTTGTAATAACCCTGTAGAACCAACGGTACCAGCGTGCTCCGACCAAGCCAACTGAAGTCAATAGTCGAACTGCACTGTAAAAAGTGAGTAGTTGCGCTGCAGAAAGTACTGCTCATTTTCCTTGCAAATACAGCAGCTTGCATTCTGGTCCTTGGATGTACGCTATCTGATCAAAAGTATCCGGACAGCTATTAGTGGGCGCTAATATGGGGTGTATCCAGCCTTCGCCTTTATGTCGGCTTCAAATCTGCTGCAAACACTTTCAGTGAGGTGTCTGAATGTCTGTGGAGGAATTGCAAACCGTTCTTCCTCAAGAGCCGCAACCAGAGAAGGTAGTGATGTAGGACGCTTGGGTGTGGAACGAAGTCTACGTTCTAACTCATCCCAAAGGTGTTCCATCTGGTTCAGCCAGGGACTCTGTGCAGACTTGTCCATTTCAAGAATGTAATTTGTAAGTAGGCTGTTTAGGTTTTTATGTTGGTAACGCCAGGTAGCGCTCTGTATGAAAATCACTTACTGTGCTGTGTGCAGTCTGTGGCTGGTTGGCAATGTTGGAATATTCTCTATTGTAGTGTTGGGCAGTTGGATGTGAACAGCGCATAGCGTTGCACAGTTGGAGCTGAGCCGCCAGCAGTGGTGGATGTGGGGAGACAGACGGCAGAGTTTTGAGAGCGGACGATGTGGACGTGTGTCCATCAGAAAACGGAAATTTGTAAGACTGGATGTCATCAACTGATTATATATATATATATATATATATATATATATATATATATATATATATATATATACTCCTGGAAATTGAAATAAGAACACTGTGAATTCATTGTCCCAGGAAGGGGAAACTTTATTGACACATTCCTGGGGTCAGATACATCACATGATCACACTGACAGAACCACAGGCACATAGACACAGGCAACAGAGCATGCACAATGTCGGCACTAGTACAGTGTATATCCACCTTTCGCAGCAATGCAGGCTGCTATTCTCCCATGGAGACGATCGTAGAGATGCTGGATGTAGTCCTGTGGAACGGCTTGCCATGCCATTTCCACCTGGCGCCTCAGTTGGACCAGCGTTCGTGCTGGACGTGCAGACCGCATGAGACGACGCTTCATCCAGTCCCAAACATGCTCAATGGGGGACAGATCTGGAGATCTTGCTGGCCAGGGTAGTTGACTTACACCTTCTAGAGCACGTTGGGTGGCACGGGATACATGCGGATGTGCATTGTCCTGTTGGAACAGCAAGTTCCCTTGCCGGTCTAGGAATGGTAGAACGATGGGTTCGATGATGGTTTGGACGTACCATGCACTATTCAGTGTCCCCTCGACGATCACCAGTGGTGTACGGCCAGTGTAGGAGATCGCTCCCCACACCATGATGCCGGGTGTTGGCCCTGTGTGCCTCGGTCGTATGCAGTCCTGATTGTGGCGCTCACCTGCACGGCGCCAAACACGCATACGACCATCATTGGCACCAAGGCAGAAGCGACTCTCATCGCTGAAGACGACACGTCTCCATTCGTCCCTCCATTCACGCCTGTCGCGACACAACTGGAGGCGGGCTGCACGATGTTGGGGCGTGAGCGGAAGACGGCCTAACGGTGTGCGGGACCGTAGCCCAGCTTCATGGAGACGGTTGCGAATGGTCCTCGCCGATACCCCAGGAGCAACAGTGTCCCTAATTTGCTGGGAAGTGGCGGTGCGGTCCCCTACGGCACTGCGTAGGATCCTACGGTCTTGGCGTGCATCCGTGCGTCGCTGCGGTCCGGTCCCAGGTCGACGGGCACGTGCACCTTCCACCGACCACTGGCGACAACATCGATGTACTGTGGAGACCTCACGCCCCACGTGTTGAGCAATTCGGCGGTACGTCCACCCGGCCTCCCGCATGCCCACTATACGCCCTCGCTCAAAGTCCGTCAACTGCACATACGGTTCACGTCCATGCTGTCGCGGCATGCTACCAGTGTTAAAGACTGCGATGGAGCTCCGTATGCCACGGCAAACTGGCTGACACTGACGGCGGCGGTGCACAAATGCCGCGCAGCTAGCGCCATTCGACGGCCAACACCGCGGTTCCTGGTGTGTCCGCTGTGCCGTGCGTGTGATCATTGCTTGTACAGCCCTCTCGCAGTGTCCGGAGCAAGTATGGTGGGTCTGACACACCGGTGTCAATGTGTTCTTTTTTCCATTTCCAGGATTGTATATATGACTTTTGAACACTATTAACGTAAATACATTGTTTGCTCTCTATCAAAATCTTTCATTTGCTAACTATGCCTATCAGTAGTTAGTGCTTTCAGTAGTTCGAATCTTTCATTTAGCTGGCGGTATTGGCGCTCACTGTATTTGCAGTAGTTCGAGTAACGAAGATTTTTCCCCCCAGGGGCTCAGCATTCATTTGCTGAGTACAGGCTTGGCGACCCCGGGGTCCCGAGCTGGGGACTGGTCAGCGCCACCAGTCTCCTGTCACCGTAACCCCCAGACATGCTTCAGCGACCACCGCATGGCGTGGCAGTGGAATGTTGTGTGCTGCCGGGAATGGTAATCTTGGCTTGACTGCCTGGATTGTGAGGAAGCTAAACCTCTATAAAAACCCTCAGTCTTACGGTGTGTTGCGTGCCTGCATGGCTGTTGGGGTGGAACAGTCGCAAGCGGGCAACCTCTGGGGCACCTGCCGTACCCCAGTTGTATAAGGCTTACTCAGGCACGCGGGGCTCTGTCTGAGCGGAACTTTAGTTCCCTAGCTGCTCGTGGGACCACAATGGACCCTTTGACCTCTACATTTCCCCTTACCAGTGGTTTGGGTGGGCCACTGGTAGGAAAACACACCCCATCGAAAAAGCGACTTCGTGCTGCGAGTCCTCCAGCGCCTGGTGTTACTAGAGATTTATCAGACTGTCGTAACAGAGCACATGCTGATAACAAAAATGGTTCAAATGGCTCTGAGCACTATGGGACTCAACATCTGTGGTCATCAGTCCCCTAGAACTTAGAACTACTTAAACCTAACTAACCTAAGGACAGCACACACATCCATGCCCGAGGCAGGATTCGAACCTGCGACCATAGCAGTCTCGCGGATCCGGACTGAGCGCCTAGAACCGCTAGACACGCTGATAACCAGAATGTGTTTTTGATTGTCGAACGGAAGGAAGGTAGCTTTGAGAGGGTTGCTCCCTTTTACATCCACAAGGGTCTTGAGGGAATTGCAGGAACACTGAAATCTGTGAAGCGACTGTGCAATGGGACTCTGTTAGTTGAAACTTCTAGTTCCCGTCAAGTCACTTCTCTTCGGAAAGCAACCTGTCTCGGAGAGTACGCTATCGAGACCGAGCTCCACTCCACTTTGAACTATAGTAAGGGTGTTGTGACTTGTAGGGACTTGGTGGATATCCCCAAGGATGAGTTGAAATCTGAGTGGGCTGACGAAGGTATTGTCGACGTGCAGCATATTATGAAACGAGTCGATGGGGACCTAGTCAAATCCGACTGGTTTATTCTCACGTTCAATTGCCCAAGACTCCCAGAGCATGTTAAAGCGGGTTTCTTACGTTCGCCAGTACGGCCATATTTCCCCAACCCAATGCGCTGTTTTAAATGTCAGCACTTTGGGCATACTACGTTGGGGTGCAATGGGATAGCCACTTGTGGTAAATGTGGTCAGCCTGCCCATGAAGGAGCCGATTGTTCATCGCCTGTGAAGTGCGTGAATTGCCCTGGGAGTCACCCTGTCTGGAGACGGGTATGCCCCATCTATCTCGAGGAACGTAAGATACAGGAGATCAAAACATCTAAGCGCATCCCCTATGGTGAGGCCAAGAAGCTCTTTAAGGCCATGCAGCCTCCTGTGCTTACAACATCTTTCGCTTCCGCTCTGCAGAAACCGGTACAGTTGGCCACTGTTACTACACAAACGGAGGTTGCTAGTGTCAGCACTAACACATGCGTTTGCCAGTGCACTTGTGCTGCTGCAGTTGTTTTGCAAGCTGCAGCTCTCCCCACAACATCGGACAAGGCCGTGGTTGCTGACATTGGGGTACTTCCTGTCCCTTGCCATATGGCGCCTTCTGCCCAGGCGAGGAAAGCTCCAACTGTTGACAAGGTTCTGCATTCTGAGCCCCCCAAGACGAAGACGCCGAAGGTGAAGGTTTTGCCACCTGAAGAGACTAGTCAGGGTCAGTCCGATGACGATGCCATCGTATTGTCTGACATCTCCCTTGGGTCACCATCGGAGCTGATGGACATTGATGTCGACCGGGGGCGATATTCTCGCCCCAGGATAAATCTCCGGCCAGTATGGGCTCTCCTCCAAAGCACAGAGGCAGGGTGAAAATTCAGCCACCCTGATCACTGGCTCCCATATTACAGTGGAACCTGAATGGGTTCAGGATGCATGTGGCTGAATTACAACTCCTTCTACGAGAGCGCCCCTTGTCCTGATGTCTCCAAGCGACACATTTTCGAGCCACTGATGCTCCTTCTTTATGGGGCTATACCATGTATCGAAAAGATGATCTGATGGGGGAAAGGGCAAAGCGTGGTGTTTCGGTTTTTGTCCGTGATATGCACCACTAATCTGAGCTCCCTCTCGTTACGGAATTGCCCCTTCTTGTGGGGCGGAGGCTCACAATCTGTTCCGTTTACTTACCGCCTCAGGATGCAATAGACTCTGAGGCTCTCACAGACCTTATTAGCCAACTCCCCCGCCCATTTCTCCTTCTGGGGGACTTCAATGCTCATAATGTCTTATGGGGCTCTACGACTACTTGCCCCAGGGGTCGTGTTCTGGAAAGCCTCATGGCGTCTGAAGAACTGTGCATCCTCAACTCTGGTGCTCCCACTCATTTCTGTACTGCTTCTGGGTCGTCGTCAGCTATTGACCTTTCCTTTTGCTCTCCAGCACTCACGAATTCTGCTCTGTGGGAGGTTGCCGCTGACCTCCATTCTAGTGACCACTTCCCCCTTTGGATTCGCCTCCTGGATGAGACTGTGGCATTACCAGTGCCGCCCAGGTGGCACCTCTGCAGAGCTGACTGGACACTTTTCAGCCATTTAGCTCTTTTGGGACACCGTGCCAGCGTCCACGAATGGGTCTACCATGTTACAGTCATGACCTCCCATGCTGCTGAATTGTCGATCCCACGGTCCTCAAGTCATCCCAAGAGGCGTCCTGTCCCTTGGTGGACCACTGAGTGCCGCTCAGCCCTCCGAGCCTGCCGTACAGCTCTGCACCGCTTCAAGTGCTGTCCCTCGGCTGACAATCTTGCGTCCTTTCGAGTGGCAAGGGCCAAGGCGCGGCGAGTGGTTAAAGAGAGCAAACGACGGTCATGGCAATCGTTCTTGAACTCCATCTCCCGCTCCACTAGTTCTACGAAAGTATGGGAAGCCATCAGGAGGATTTCCGGGAAATGTAGCCAACTACCTGTCACGGCATTGCTGCATCAGGGATGTCTCCTCACGGCACCGAGAGACATTGCCCAGACACTGGCCACGCATTTTGCGGAATCTACTCCCACTATTAACTGTGATCCAGATTTCTGCCGCTACCGCACTGCCATCGAGAGGGATCAGTTGGACTTCCGGTCTCCAAATTCTGAACCCTACAACTGCCCCTTCACAATGTGGGAACTGGATTCGGCGCTGTCTGTGGCTCATGATACTGCGCCAGGTGATGATCAAATCCTGTACAGCATGCTGCAGCACATGTTGCTGCCATCCAAGGAAGTTCTTCTGAATTTTTTTAATATGATATGGACATCCGGCACGTTCCCTGACTCGTGGAGGGAGGCGATTTTGATTCCCCTCCTCAAACCGGGAAAGGACCGAATGCATCCCAGTAGTTATCGGAGTATTGCTTTGACGAGCTGTGTCGGCAAGACATTGGAACGCATGGTCAACCGTCGACTGGTTTGGCTGCTCGAGACCGGGCAGATCCTTAGCCACTCTCAGTGTGGCTTTCAGAGATGTCGTTCAACTATAGACAACTTGACCCTGCTTGAGGCGGCCATCCAGCAGGCCTTCCTACGTAACCAGCATTGTCTAGGTGTATTCTTTGACATTAATAAGGCGTATTACACTACTTGGCGCCGCCTTATCCTCAATCAATTCCATCAGTGGGGCTTTCGTGGCCATCTCCCCATCTTCATTCGGTCCTTTCTTTCCCGCCGCCTCTTTCGATATCGGGTTGGTAATGTGATATCTGGAGGAAGAACAGAAAACAGCAAAATCGTCCACAAACAAAGAGCACTGGGCAGGACTCCGAATAGTGGACGTGATACTGTTAATGGCCACGGCAAAGAGGGTGACACTTTGTAAGAGGTATGCGCTATATGCGCTGCCTGCAATAGGCAAGACTTAGGAGAGTCTCTGACCAGAGAGCAGTATGTAGTTAGTTGTTGCTTGTCGCTAGTCGACAGTAGTCGGCTTTAGTCTGCTGAGTCGGCAGTAGTCGGCGGTAGTCTGTGCTAGTCTGCTGCCGTCTGCAGTATTCGGCGGTAGTCGGCGCGTGTCTGCGCTTGTCTGCAGTCTGCTCTGGTCGGGATTCTGGAGGATGAGTATTATTGTAGAAGGTAAAGAAGCAGCCTTGCGCATATCTAATAATGTATGTTAACTGTCATTCAATTTCTTTTAAAAAATGCCCCAATAATAATTTTTATAATATAAAGTAATTTTTTTTTTTTAAAAAAAGCATTCATTTCAATTTAAAGATTTTAGCCAACGGATGATTATCTCTTTCACGAATCACAAAGCATAGGCCAGCATTGCACGGAGCTGTGCCGAAAAAAATTTTAGGTAAGAGCAGATATATTCGCAGTTTTTTTTATTGAGGTAAGAATTTTTGATTTTTTTATTCAAAAATGCAGGGCCGTGGCGCAGCGCTGCTGTCGTCATAAAATTTACCAGGTTACCGATTTTTTTTTTTATTATTCTTTGGTTTAGGAATTTTTCTGTTTCGAACTTAACATTAAATGAGAAAAGAATTTTCTGGGTACATTAAATGTGAATGCATTTCTGCACAGAGATTATAAATGGGAACCAATTTTGTTCAGAGGTTACAATATTTAAAATTCATTTAATTATTATATTTTCGTGGGTAGGTTACATTTAAATATTTTTGTGGGGAGGTTACAACTTAAAACGCATCCCTGAGGAACACCATTCTCCTGCACGTACAAATCACTGCTAGTCGGCAGCTCCAGCTTACGATAAAGCGATTAGAGGCATGGACTGCGAAGACGGGTTTTACCTTTCCTGCAGACAAATGTGTGTGTGTTCATTTTAATCGTTCTCGACGTGCTTTTACCTCCCCTGAATTTCGTCTGAGGGACACCATTCTTCCTTTTAGAGACACTGTGAGGTTCCTGGGCCTCACTTTTGATTCCAAGTTGTCGTGCTTCCCTTTCATGCCCCTCAACTCTTGTAACTGCCATTTGGTTTCTATACAAATTGTAAATAGCCTTTCGGTCTCTATATTTTACCCCTGCCACCTTCAGAATTTGGAAGAGTGTATTCCAGTCAACATTGTCAAAAACTTTCTCTAAGTCTACAAATGCTAAAACGTAAGTTTGCCTTTCCTTACTCTAGCTTCTAGGATAAGCCGTAGGGTCAGTATTGCCTCACGTGTTCCAATATTTCTACGGAATCCAAACTGATCTTCCCCAAGGTCCGCTTCTACTAGTTTTTCCATTCGTCTGTAAAGAATTCACGTTAGTATTTTGCAGCCGTCACTTATTTAACTGGTAGTTCGGTAATTTTCACATCTGTCAACACCTGCTTTCTTTGGGATTGGGATTATTATATTCTTCTTGAAGTGTGAGGGTATTTCGCCTGTCTCATACATCTTCTTCACCAGATGGTAGAGTTTTGTCAGGACTGGCTCTCCCAAGGCTGTCAGTAGTTCTAATGGAATGTTGTCTACTCCCGGGGCCTTGTATCGACTCAGGTCTTTCAGTGCTCTGTCAAACTCTTTACGCAGTATCATATCTCCCATTTCATCTCCATCTACATCCTCTTCCATTTCCATAATGTTGTCCTCAAGTACATCGCCCTTGTATAGACCCTCTATATACTCCTTCTACCTTTCTGCTTTCCCTTCTTTGCTTAGAACTGGGTTTCCATCTGAGCTCTTGATATTCACACAAGTGGTTCTCTTTTCTCCAAAGGTCTCTTTAATTTTCCTGTAGGCAGTATCTATCTTACCCCTAGTGAGATAAGCCTCTACGTCCTTACATTTATCCTCTAGCCATCCCTGCTTAGCCATTTTGCACTTCCTGTCGGTCTCATTTTTGAGACGTTTGTATTCCTTTTTGCCTGCTTCACTTATTGCATTTTTGTATTTTCTCCTTTCATCAATTAAATTCAACATTTCTTCTGTTACCCAAGGATTTCTACTAGCCCTTGTCTTTTTACCTACTTGATCCTCTGCTGCCTTCACTACTTCATCCCTCAGAGCTACCCATTCTTCTTCTACTGTATTTCTTTCCCCCATTCCTGCCATTTGTTCCCTTACGCTCTCCCTGAAACTCTGTAAAACCTCTGGTTTAGTCAGTTTATCCAGGTCCCATCTCCTTAAATTCCCACCTTTTTGCAGTTTCTTCAGTTTTAATCTACAGATCATAACCAATGGATTGTGGTCAGAGTCCACATCTGCCCCTGGAAATGTCTTACAATTTAAAATCTGGTTCCTAAATCTCTGTCTTACCGTTACATAAATTATCTGATACCTTCTAGTATCTCCAGGGTTCTTCCATGTATACAACCTTCTTTCATGATTTTTGAACCAAGTGTTAGCTATTATTAAGTTATGCTCTGCATAAAATTCTACCAGGCGGCTTCCTCTTTCATTTCTTACCCCAAATCCATATTCACCTACTACGTTTCCTTCTCTCCCTATTCCTACTACCGTATTCCAGTCACCCATCACTATTAAATTTTCGTCTCCCTTCACTATCTGAATAATTTCTTTTATTTTATCATTCATTTCTTCAATTTCTTCGTCATCTGCAGAGCTAGTTGGCAAATAAACTTGTACTACTGTAGTAGGCATGGGCTTCGTGTCTATCTTGGCCACAATAATGCGTTCACTATGCTGTTTGTAGTAGGTAACCCGCACTCCTATTTTTTTATTCATTATTAAACCTACTCCTGCATTACCCCTATTTGACTTTGAATTTATAACCCTGTATTCGCCTGACCAAAAGTCTTGTTCCTCCTGGCACCGAACTTCACTAATTCCCACTATATCTAACTTTAACCTATCCATTTCCCTTTTTAAATTTTCTAACCTACCTGCCCGATTAAGGGGTCTGACATTCCACGCTCCGATCCGTAGAACGCCAGTTTTCTTTCTCCTGATAACGACGTCCTCTTGAGTAGTCTCCGCCCGGAGATCCGAATGGGGGACTATTTCACCTCCGGAATATTTTACCCAAGAGCACGCCATCATCATTAACCATACAGTAAAGCTGCATGCCCTCGGGAAAAATTCTTTTGTAGGGATTTTTTAGTGACGATCAGAATAAGACAAGAGAGAAATGTCTGCGTACGTTCAGTTTTGCTCAGCTGTTTGAAAATCAAATAACGTAAGGGGTTTATCAGCACAGTCATTTATAATTTTTCTAAGGGGACGTTACAAATTGTCCACAAACAACTGCCCCACAGATACTGCTTTATGTCTGGATGAAATGTCATGCTTATACAAACAATCATCGTCTCCGAACTCTTCCCCTACTGTACACAGTTATCACTGATGTAAAATATGTTCGTATCCTTCTGCACTGACAGTATTGTCAGGCGCAATAAAGGGACCATACCCTAACCACCATACCGTAACACCAGCTCCTCCATACTTCACTGTTGGCACTACACATGATGGCAGGTAAGGCTCTCCACACATACCCCAAGCCCAAAGATCCATCACACAAAATTAGTCACCTCCAGTCATCCACTGTCCAGTGTCGCTTAGCATTGACCACAGAAGGTGTGGCTTATGAGGAGACGGACTGCAGTCAGCATTTTTGAACTCACGAATGATTCCTTCCACCGATATCAACCACCTCCACAACGCTCGACGGTCCGTGCTCGTCTGTACGTGAAGTCAGCCTGGTCTTCGGTTAGCTGCTTTGTCCTTCACATTTCCACTTCACGACTACATCAACAACAGTCACTTGGGTAGCTTTAGAGATGTTGAAGGTTTTGTTACTCAGCTGACATACAGTGACTATAGTGGTGTGCACATAAGAAGGTGAGTGGTTGGGCGATGAGCAGTGGCAAGCAGCAGTGTACCACGTGACAATCCAACCAATAGCATCATTCTGCCATGTCTGTAAATTATAGTTAAGCATAAATTAACTAATGTGCTAACAGTTTTGTTTTTCTTCATTACTACTCCCTGTTTTTTTATTGTTTCTTGTCTACCTCCTTAATTACTGTACTAACTTAATCTTACTATCATTTTTATTTAGCAGTTTATTATCATATTCTTGTCATTACTCATTAGCACCATTGATAGTACATTCCGTTTTTATTCCGTTTATTTTGTTTTCAATAGCTCTCTTGAGCGAGTTTCTTTTCCTGTTATCAGATGGTTCAAATGGCTCTGAGCATTATGGGACTCAACTGCTGTGGTCATAAGTCCCCTAGAACTTAGAACTACTTAAACCTAACTAACCTAAGGACAGCACACAACACCCAGCCATCACGAGGTAGAGAAAATCCCTGACCCCGCCGGGAATCGAACCCGGGAACCCGGGCGTGGGAAGCGAGAACGTCACCGCACGACCACGAGATGCGGGCTTTCCTGTTATCAGTCAGCTGTTCAGCTTCTGTTGAAAATCATACTGGGCTTGGTCACAAAACCTCCATCCTCCCTGAAGATACCTGTCCTTTCACTTCCAGGGACCTGTGCCTCCCTCCCTCCAACCTCAGTAGGTTTCGTTATGCTTTGTTCTTTCGCCAGCGCTGACCCAGAGTCGTAAGCGTGCAGCAGCAGCATGCTCGTGCACTCTGCACCTAATCGCATCAGGCTCCATGTTGCCCGTGCTAGTGTCAAGTGTCATACATTTCAAGACATAGATATCCATGTAATACTTCTGTCAGAGGCCTAGCTCAGACTAAGTATTCGTACAGTTTCGGTAATTCTACGTCTTTCTAAAACATAACATACGTAACAAACGAGGGAGTGGAGTAGGGGTGTTCATATACTCTGATTTATCACTCGTATTGTGCTACACACATCCAACAATAATGAAGATAAACAAGTGTAATGTATGTTCACAGAGATCAAATTCAGTAACTGGAAGTGCCTGATATATGTCCTGTGCAAACGTCCTGCAATAGGCGTGTTTGCCAGCTTCAAAAGTGCTCTTTCAAGTCTCGAATCGACATCATACATTACAGATGGTGACACTAACATAAATTGTATGTATAGTCGTTCTTCCAGTGTGAAATTTAGGTGGATGCTTTCTTCTTCAAACGTGTCGTCACTTCTTCTTGCGCCTACCCATTATACGGACAATAGTGACACTCTCATGGATATATTTGCAACGAAAACCCCAAACAGAATAATCTGTGCCTCTCAAATATCTGCACCTGGTATGTCTGCGCAAGACACAATTTTCACGACGTACCTACTAGAATGTCCAGGAAAGAAACCACAACTGACTGCATACCGAGACTTCAAACGCATTAATTTGTCTGAACTTGCAACTGAGGGGAAAGAAATAGTTTGGAGTACCCAGACTGAAATTTTCATTCTACAACAGAGTGTGCGCTGATATGAAAATTCCTGGAAAATTAAAACTGTGTTCCGGGCCGCGAAAGGCAAATGGCCTGAGTTCGAGCTTCGGTCTGGCACATAGTTTAAATCTGCCAGGAAATTTCAGTTTGGGATATGTCTTTATTCCCTTCTTATACATAAACAAAAAAGTCATGGATTTACTAACAGACTTACTCGACTACATGACAAATATGCTCTCCGAAAGACTGGAAAAGTAAAAACGAAACCTGAACTTGGTAAACTGAAGAACTAAAACAGCTCATGAATCTCAGTGACGCTGCACATCGGCAATACAAACTGCGCCCTACACCTGAAAATCTTTGCTTACAAGCAGAAGCAGAACAGAGTCAGTCAAGCTGTGAGAAACGCTAAACTCAGGCTTGCTAATACACTAATGGGAAACAAAAATAGACCAGCTGTCCTTCGAAAACACCTGCGTGGTCTTGGTATACCAAGTAAAAGCCGCAGCTGATCCCATTGTCCCAACTGAAGAACTGAACTAGTACTTTGCATTACCTACCGGAAATGAACCAGAGACTCGTTGAGTATTTCCTGAGGGTAAACGAGTACAATCACGAAAAATTCTGCCTAAAGCATGTTTCTTGCAATATTGTCAAAAAAGCCATCACGCATGTCAGATCAGTGTCTACTGGACATGATGGCATCAGAGTCCAAATGATGAAACTTATTATTAACTCTTTACTGCCCACCATAACAAATATCTTCAACCACTCTTGAACCACAGGTGTTTTCCCTCAGTCCTCAAAACAGGGACTAGTTAATCCACTACCTAAAAAGGACGTTTGCACAACACCCTCTGATTACCGATATATTTGGATTCTGCCTGCACTACCCAGGACCTTAGAATATGTAGTTCATGACCAACTAACAGACAATGTAACTGCAAACTGCCTACTATATGAATACTAATCAGATTTTCGTAAATATTGCAGCATAACATCTGCCTTAATAAAGGTAGCAGATGACCTGAAGCTTGCCGTGGGTGCATAAGAGGTGACTATCATGTGCTTCTTAAAGCCTTTGACACTGTCGGCTTTGTCACTTCACTTGATAAACTTAGCAGCCTAAACTTCTCGCGAAGTGTATTGCATTGGTTTCGCTCTACCGTAAAGTCACAATAGAGACAAGTTGAATAAGGCGTCTCCCAGGGTTCGGGATTAGGTCCTATACTCTTTTCATTGTATGTCAATGATGTGTCATCAGTTTTGTTCTACTACAAATACCACATGTTTGCTGCTGATCTCCAGTTGTATCCAAGTGCAAAACCAGTAAACCTGAAGAGCTATCAAGAATCTCAATACCGATATATGTGAACTATTAAAATAGGCACAGGGCATAGGGTTAAAGAGCAGCCCATCCAAAACCCAAGCGGTACTGGTTGGTCATTCTAGGCTCATTATCCCGAAATATCGGGAAACCCTACCATCTCTAACTCTAAATGGGACAAATATCAACTTCCGATAGTTGATGAAAATCTAAAGTGGACTGAATACAGGCGCAATAAAAGGACCACACCCTAACCACCATGCAATAAGGTATCAGCATCACTACATGCCCTATAAAAATGTAAAAAAACTTGTACAAACTGGTATAAGTATTTATACTTCCATTTATTGATTTCAGCGACGTCATCCTGTAAGGTCTTTCTCAGGAAAGATCTTGGCACCTGGAAGTGCCTGTGTTCGATACGTCTCTAATGTTCGAGTGGATCATATTTCACTATAGTTTGCATGGCTATCCAGGCTGCAAGCACACAGGCACAGAGATTTCCATACCCTCTGTCTCCTCTACTGTCTTATCAACGCGTCTCTCCTCAACCTTGACGGTCTTGTCTGAACAACACGGCAGAAACGCCCAGTCCCATCAGAACAAAATCATGTCTGTCCCACTCCACTGTTCATTCACTTCCTTGAAGTTCTTCTCAGTAGCAAGAATCTGGCTCTAGAATAACCTTCCACATTATACTGGAGAACTGGATAGCATCTCTATTTTCAGAAGACAGTCCACGACATATCTACTAAAGCAACAAAGATGATGACCATTGTTCCAGCAACGAGTCGTTACTCCTATACATCCTTCTCTCCAGCCAGATCTTCCTCATTTCCCAGTATTCTCATCTGTTGAGGTTACATTAAATTTCCTTTCCCCAGAACTCGCTGTATCAGAAAACATCTATTCTGTATGCCTACAAATTCTTCTTATGTCTGCTCCTATCATTATTGTTATTATTTTCATTATTACAATATTATTGCCACTATTAGTGCAGAAGCAGCAGTAGTAGAAGTAGTTATTAATTCATAGTCATTTATTCTCATGTCAATATAAATTTTAATACTATTTGTCATTTTAAAACTGTTATTTCAACAATGGAAAATCCAGGATGGAATAATGACAATTTTATGGAAAGTTTAGATTGCTAGCATCCGCGCAGAATACTGTGGCCGGTATTAGTGCAGACAGCAGGGTACATGTGGGAAGAGCTGTAACAGTGGGGGTTGTGGGCAGCCGCTGTAGCGGAAATGCCAAGCACTAGAGGGCAAATGCTTCCACGCTCATACTTGCATGGTGACCATTGAAAAAGATCTTTCACCTCCTCTTCAGTTAGTATCTAAAAAGAATTCCGTCGAAACTGCATCGATTTATTTTCGCTTGGCTTTTTAAGCATTTGCAACTTTCAGAGAAGTGTCACAAATGGCGAATTTTGAGTAAACCTACACATTTCTCTTGTTGCCATGTTAAAAACTGCTTCTTTCGCCGAAACACAGCAGAGTTTACACAGTCTCACCGCACTAACATGTGCAGACGCAATTGCGAGAGAATTCTAAAACAGTGGTTTCTAAGTTTATTAGGCGTGGAACTGAGGAAAAGTAAGGTCAATATCTTATAAGAAAGCACATCCTCAGTATAAAAATTTACATGTAATGTCTTCACTTATGTTGTTCCAAAATCCATAGGATTTCTCATTTCACTAGCTATCGATGGCCCTTAAAAATTACATTCTTTCGTAGAAATGTAATTAATGTCGTATAACATGGTACATAACGAAGTTTTGCATAATAGCCATAAGGCCAAACATTCTCCTCTTTGTGAGCTATCATTGCCAAAATCTCATTTCGATATTTCAAATCGTTTATGAAATATGAGGACTGTTGTGGATATTTCACTCTGGCTTTATGGCTGTTGCAGCGCGATCGCTAATGAGTGTGCTGTGTTGGATCAGTTTTCTTGAGATTGGTGACAGATAGAGGCCTCCACCCACGTCTAAAGCAAAATTCAATATGTTAGCTAAATTTCATATGCAGCAACATATTACATAATATGGGCCAAATGCAAAATCGTTGCGAACGCAATTTATCGCTGCAATTTTTTTCGAATTTCGCTCAGTGTCTTACTTTCACGTAAATATCACAGTAGCTATGAGCATTAATGAAATGATGGGCACATCGTAATGAACCTGACAACTAAAATGAACTAAAATGAAATTTTTGTTCCGATTAGTTTCTGTAAAATCGTTTGAGAAAGACTGTAAGATGTGTCCCATGATTCTGTAATCGCCGATTGGCCGAAAGGTGGCAGACAGTATTGTACTCCCCGTCGTAACAAACGAATGAACTCGCCCAGCGCTTTGGACGAAAATTAGTCACTGCGCATCGGCCACCGTATCCTGTGCAGACTCTACTCACCATATGGAGGAGATCTTGAGTCGCAGACAGGCACACTGAAAGGACTGGTAAACATGAGAGCTTTCAGTCCAAAGATCTTCTTCTTAAGTAGACAAAACACGCATTTCAGACAATGAAAACTCACCACACGTGACCACTCTCCCATCAGGGCTACCTGTGAAAGCAGACATGTAATCTTCAAATTAAATTGCAACAACTGTGCTGTGTTCTACGTAGGCATGACAACCAACAAGCTGTCTGTCCACATTAATGACCTCCAAATAAATGTGGCCAAGAGACAGCTGGCCCACGCAGTTTCTGAGCGTGCTGCCCAACACAACGTTCTTCACAGCCGGTATCATCTGGATCCTTCCTACCAACACCAGCTTTTCTAAATTGTGCAGGTGGGAACTCTTCCTGCAATATAACCTATGTTCCTGCAATTTCCCCCACTCCCCAGCCTCAACCTTCATTACTTCCTGTCCTTCATCCATCTAACCCCTTCCCATTTCCAAAGCGCTACACAGCCTCCTATTCTACTGCCAAACCCACTAGTATTTTTCCCCTCCTCTTCTCTTTTCCCCTCTCTTTCTCGGTTTCTCTCCCTCCCCCCCCCCCCCCTCTTCCTCATCAGCTACCCTACCTTGCCCGCACCACGTCCCTGCAGGTTCCCACAAGCAGCACTTAACCGTCCCCCACAGCTACCCTGCTATCCCCCCCCCCTCTCCCTTCCTGCCCCAGCCTCTTCCTTACCACTACCACACATATTGCTTCTCCTGTCACGCACAGTTGCTCGCAGTCTAGCCTGTGGCCAGAGACAGTGGTCATGTGTGTGTGAGGATTGTGTGTGTGAGAATGTGTGTGTTTTCTACTATGACAGAAGGCCTTTTGGCCCCGAAGCGCACATATTTACCAGTTCTTTTTTGAGCCTGTCTGCAACTCAACATCTCTTCTGTATGGCAAGTAGCAATCTATCCTTTTAATAATATTAAAATTGTCATTTTTTAAATAACTGTATTATAAAAAAGTACAGAAGGTGCGAAACCCTGGCCCAATGTAAGAGACCAGGCTAAAAAAAATAAAGAAACGTTATGGGTGACATAAAGCAAGCATGGCAATATTACGTTAAGAAGCGACAGCGACAGCAGTAGTTTTCCGCGCTTATAAATTCTACTAGGCAAAGTCAGAATCAGAAACCGTGGCTGGGAGTTGCCAGTTACCAGGTTAGGTGACAGCTGCAGTATGAAGCATGAGACAGCGACAAAGGGCACACTGGCGACGCCGTAAGGTACACTCTGTCTCTTTCCGCACAGAATGCATCGCACTGCCATCTTCTTAAGTGCACCTCACTACAGTCAACGTTCCAAGTCCCTGAGCTGTCTTGACTGACTCATTTTGTTGTTACAGCTTCGCTACTGACAACACGCCTCCTTTTATGCTTGCGGTTTCGTCTCTCGTGACATCTACTGGACAATTCCGCAATACATAACGGTTTCCAGATATTTTTGATCAAAGAGATTACAACGTCATTACAAATGGCCAACGTCGTGAACCCAAGTTCCAGCATACCTCTTAAATAATACATACTATGTAGTGGAGAATTATTAAGTTAATACAAAGCAGTGTTTGATAGAAATATAAAATGAATGAATAATAAAACATCGTCGTTCTACAATATACTTTCAGATTATACTGCATATTTCTGGTTCATGGTATGTCCAAGATTTTTGTTGTGTAATACCAAGATCTTTTTATAATACTGACCTGTAAATATCATTCACTATGGAGGAATGATGTCTCTCTTGAAAATGATGTAATGGAAAGGACGGTGTATCTTCAAGATACTCATGTCTACTGAAAGGGAATTTGTATAGCTTGTGCAGCATGTAAAATATGTAAAGTGAGCAATGTCAGTAAATAGTGCACCTCGACTTTTTTATCAGCTAATTTGTTCACGGATGTTTATACAGGGAGAACCCGAACTGCATCGACAAATTTTTGGAGACTGATCGGGGATATTTTCTGAGTATTTTAGTTTCCAGTGGCTCATTACAGAGTATTTACATTTAGTTTGAGTTCTTATCCAGATTTATCTTTGTGTATGTATTACTTTCAAAATATCTGCACAACACTGGAAACGTTGGTAAGTGCAGTGTGTCTTGCGTGGAAATGGAATGGAATGTTCCATTCACTCACGGCATTTTCCACTGGCAATAGTGATTATCACTTTACACTTCGCCCTCAATCTTGCATTCACTATTACTAGGTTTTGCCTCTGGTTTGCTTTTTCGACAATTGCAATTGTACGTGAACAATGATATAAAGGAGGATGGAAAAGTTCGCTTATGAAGAGTCAGCCGATATGCACCTGACGTTTGGGTTCGCTGAATGCAATGAAAGAGCAACACCTTGAAGCTATGCTGACCTATTCACAACACCTTGAAGCTATGCTGATCTATTCAAGATGCGACGGTAACCACATCACACTAACCTATAAATATTCTGTATGAGTCCATCATCGTTGTGAATAAAGCCGTCTATAGTCTGGGAGACGAGTCTTTGGTATTGACAGCTCGGTAGCGTCTTTCCGTTGCCTAGCGACCGCAGGCAGGCAGCCAATGACGGCCTGACTTTGAGCGGGTAGCAAGGGCCACGTTGCCGCTCTGAAACCCGGTCGCGCGCGCTTATGAAACTTACCAGTGTCTCGCGTGCAGGCGGTGCGGTCGTTCGTCGTTTGTCTGAAGTTGAATTCGCAGTTTATTTCGTTTTTGTTGTTTTTAGTGTTTCTTTGTTTATGATTCGTTGTAAACAATGTCTAGTGCGGCGGGTAGTACCAGCCCAACACAAGAAGTGAAACGGAGGAAGAAAAGTGTGCTACACACCCAGGCCCGTGAATTCGTGTGCTCTGTGAGGGATTACTTTGAGAAAGAAAAGGACAAAGGTGGGCCCTTAATTCCTGTCGTTCAGGTTGTGAAGAGAACTGCAGCAGCATTGAAAATAAGTAAGAACACTGTTGTAAAGATAGGGAAAGAACAGTATAGTGTAGATTGTGACGAGAGTGGCACAACAAAGCTGCACACACCAGGAAAGAAGCGACCGAGAAATAAGCAGGTGACAGCTTTGGACGATTTTCAGAAATACGCTATTCGTCGTCATATATACAGCTATTATAAGAGAAGGGAACATCCCACTCTATCTAAATTACAGGTGTCGCTTCAGAAAGACGACCTTTTTAAAGGGAGCAAATTTTCATTGCGTACAGTGTTGAAAGACATAGGCTTCAGCTATTCACTGTTTAACGGACGCAAAATATTAATGGAAAGGACAGATGTTGTTGCATGGCGGTGCAGATTTCTGCGCAGGATCATGGGTGTGGAATTCGAAAGTATAGTGTGGTTAGATGAAACTTGGGTCAATGCCAGCCATTCTTTACGTAGAGGCTGGAATGATGGAACGCCCGAGGGGACAATGGCAGTGCCTGTTGGCAAAGGAGGGCGTATTATTGTCTTACATGCAGGAACATCGAAAGTTTTTGTGCCAAACTGCTTGAAAATGTTTCGGTCAAAAAAGACGGGAGATTACCATGAAGAAATGAACAGTGTAGTGTTTCAAGAATGGTTCGAGACATCGCTTATGACGAATCTGACAAGTCCATCAGTGATTGTTATGGAGAATGCGGCTTATCATTCCGTTGTTCACGATAAGGCACCAACCTTGGCAACAAAAAAAGACGATATCATTCAGTGGTTGAAACGGCGAAAAGTAGATTTCAGAGAAGATTTAAGGAAGGCGGAACTGCTCGAAATTGTGGCACAAAAGAAACCCCAATTTCCAACATATGTAATTGACGAGATTGCTAAAAGGCACGGGCATGAAATCGTTACATTGCTGCAAACAATAAAAAAATTCACGATCTCTGAAGTGGAAACTCTCCTTCCAGCAGCTATCAATAAAGTGACAAGCGAGACGTGGGCTAAAATTGTAAACAGCACTGCAAGTGCCATCAGAGAGGCGGCCAAAACCGAAGGGGTTGTGGAAGAACGCATCGAAAATTTAATTATACATCTGGGAGAGAGCAGTGATAGTTCGAGTAGTGCTGAGGAAGACAATGTCCAATCAGATTCTGATGTGAGTGGTGTTTTTCCATTACAGTAACTACAACGTATTCAGGAATGTAAGGAGGGAGTTTGCTATCGATCTACAACCAGATCATCATATTGTGAGTACTTTCTTCATATTATAACTCTTAATACACTGACCAATTATTCTGTAGCTTGTAGTAGAACAAATTAATAATGCTAATACTTAACAATGGAAACCAAAACTGCTAATGTTCAACAACTTGCGAAAATAGTTTTCATTTCAGTTGTGAAGTTTAACGAATAACTTTATTATGTTTCAGCATCTTAAATACTTGTACTAAATAGCTCTTATCAGTTTTCGAGTTAATATATTTCAAGCATCAACTTTAAATAAATTCACGCGTACCAATACGACTTGTATTTTGTCTCGCTTTTATTTCTGCTGCTAGAGAATGCGTGTAGCAGACAGGGCGCCGCGTGCTGTGAGTCACGTTCGGCAACAGCGCCGTCTGCCCGCCGGAACTGCCAGTACCTACCAATCACTCGTCTCATGGACTATAGATCGCTTAGTAAAATTTCTTTAGTGATTACGCAGTTGTGGCTGCTGTGATCATCAGATATCGGCAGTTACGATTAAAAAGACATACGATCAATAGTGTTTGTTATACAACATCAAACTACAAAATACTACAAAACATGAAAAAATAAAAAGGCAAAAAAATATTTTTTTTAGAAAAAATCTCACTCTCCAAAATCGTAGAACTTGTTAAAGAAGATTCAGTGTCAGTATCAAACACTCATACCTAATGTTCAAAAACTGTACAAAGATGTAAATTCTAGCTGACAGGCGGTGCTAGCGTGGGGTATGCTGCCTTCAAACTGCATTTTATTTATTTTTTTCTTCTATACTTAAAAAACAGAGACAAGCTTTAAAGCATAGATATTCAAAGTCATATTATAAACTACATGAGAAACCCAGCGTCGCTTTGATATTTATTTATAACTATGTCAGAGACTTCGTACGTGTGCAGTTAATTTTGACTTCTAAAGCTCCTGTGTGTACAACGTTTGAAGTAGCATGATTGGGGACATGAACGAAGAGCTTGTTTGCTTCACTAACACGGGAGTGAGCCACACAGAGCTGACCATGCAAACAACAACACTGACACTAAGCTCCATGCCCGCAACATGCAGCGTCTGGTCTGGTTCTTTGTTCTTGGTCAAAGAACTACATAATATCACCGGAAATTGTACACGTTTAAAGTGAAATAGTAAACTGATAGGTATAAGTGGGATTTGGGGTATAAAAACTCGCTCACCTCGGCCGCTTCCTGTAAAAATTCCCGCTTCTACGGTGTCGCGTTGTAGAGAAGTAGCTTTAAACCTCCATGAGTGAAGGTTTCTGAGGAGTGAGATAATGCATGATGCTCTCGGTCAGAGTTACATCGCGCCTCGCTTTTGGAAGGAGTTCTTGATCCGCAGCAAGGCTCGCCTCACGATCTTTATTGGATTCTTGAGACCGCATAGTCCTCAGACTTTTAGCAGTTCTGTGTATTCAGAAAGACTCGACCTTTTCTACGCATTTTTATTCGTAAACAAAACAAAATCACATTGTAACGAGTAGGCACCCAAACCACAAAACAAGTTCCATAAATTCGTTTTTCCTAGTAAGAAATATAAATAAAATCTGTCGAAAGAGGCAAAGTAATGTCGTTAAGTTTTTAATGAACAAAGCAATACCAGTAAATTCTATATCCCAGACGCATAAATTCGTTTTTATTTTGTATTCGTAAAGATAAGATTGCGGTGCTTAATTCTGCCACTGAGGTAAACTTCCGAAAATAAATCTGTCACTGAGTTAAAAAACTAACAGCTCCATCTATTGGTTCTTTGGTGGACTACGAAACTAACAGCACCAGCTATTGGTTCTTTTTTGTGCTACACCGTGATGATTGAAAATTCGAACAACTAAACAGAGTAGATGATTTTACATAAAACTTTAAATTTCGGTGTTTATTTTTTTTTCGTTACCCGATTTTGATGAAATAAAGCCTATATGTTGGCCCAGGCCACTCTTAAGTTACCTGCGGAAATTCCATGAAAATTCGTCTAATAGATTGGAGATTAGCGCGTTCAACCAAATAGACACTACAGTTTAACAGTTTTTTTTATTAGTATAGATGTATGTGACGATATAGTTTTAGCTAATTTTATGAGTATACAACTATACTGCTTTAAGTCGTGAAAAGTAAACTTCTTACAAAGTAATATATTTAACTTTTATGTTCCTTTAATCTTAACTGCAAATGTCTGCTGATTACAGTCACCAAAATGACGTAATTTTATTAAGCGATCTAGACTGTTTTATCCAGGGCTATGGCGACTGCATATTACAGGCCTTATCACCGTTTTTAAGGTATTGTCACAGAAGCAAAGTTGACTCAAGCAACAAACCGAAAAAATTAAAATTACATTACTAGTCTGTAACGAGCCGCCGGAGACGAAGGGTCCCTTGTAGCAAATATTCAGAAAATATACCTGAATAACTTCCGGAATTTTGTGGGCGGCGTTTGGTTTCAACACGCATACAGAAGCATAAACCTTCCAGTAAGCGTGCGTCCGTGAACGAGCCGTTTGCCCGATAAATTCCAGTTTGCTATTAAGAGCTGTCACTGACTTCAGTATCAAATATTGTTGGTTGGTTGGTTTGGGGGAGGGGACCAAACAGCGAGGTCATCAATCCTATCGCATTAGGAAAGTATGGGGAAGGAAAGCGGCCGTACCCTTTCAAAGGAACCATCCCGGCATTTGCCTGAAGCTATTAAGGGAAATCACGGGAAACCTAAATCAGGATGGCCGGACGCGGGTTTTGAACCGTCTTTCTCCAGAATGCGAGTCCAGTGTGCTAACCAGTGCGCCACCTCGCTCGGTATCAAATATTGTCCGAGTTAGTCCAAATGTGTACGAAATGTAAACTCTTTCCCATTTAACTGGGCTCGAGCGTTCTAGCAATGCAGGGTGATCGTGGGGGTGGAAGCTACCTAGCATCACGTCTCTCGCACATTCCTGGCACGTAAGACAGAGTTTTAGTACGGACGAGACTAGGCACCGCTTACAGCGCCGCTGACGTTGCGCTCCAGAAGCGACACGAAAAGTGCGACCGCGGTGGCCGCGCCTGTAGCCAGACAGAGAGAGGCGACGCGGCTGCCGCTGTGGTGAAAGGTCAAAAACTGGCAGCCGGCGTCTCTCTGTCTCGCTCCACTTGTGTTTTTCGCGACCGCTCAGTGAATAACGAGAGTAGTGGAAACGCACAAAAGGGAGAGAGAAAGGCGCGACGTGCCAGACAATGGCAGCTTGCACTCCGCCGTCACGGGCGCTCCATTGCGAGAGAGGATGCGCAGAATGAAGCCGCTCCGGAATTAAAACAGGAAATCTCCTCCTCTCCCTTTTCTGACCCTAGCGTCGCGGGCTAAATATTTGGCCCGGCTTTCAGTACTTCACTAGTGTCCGCTATGACGTCGCTGGGCTATCCACTTAGGAAGTCAGACCAGCGAAATTCGTGTATTAATTAAAGATCGTTACACATTATTTCGTAAATAACGAACGTTGGTGCAACTATGCGAGTGATAAATAATGCACAGACAAACAATGTTTTGTGTCATTCAGGCCGGCCGGAGTGGCCCTGCGGTTCTAGGCGCTACAGTCGCAGGTTCGAATCCTGCCTCGGGCATGGATGTGTGTGATGTCCTTAGGTTAGTTAGGTTTAAGTAGTTCTAAGTTCTAGGGGACTGATGACCTCAGAAGTTAAGTCCCATAGTGCTCAGAGCCATTTGAACCATTTGTGTCATTCAATATCAACGAATCAAAACTGGAATTGGTAGTTCATACCATATTGTCACAATTTGTAGGGATAGTGCATCTACATCTACGTGATTACTCTGCTATTCACAATAAAGTGCCTGGTAGATGGTTCAATGAACCACCTTCCAGCTGTCTCTCTACCGTTCCACTCTCGAACGGTACGCGGGAAAAACGAGCACTTAAATTTTTCTGTGCGAGCCCTGATTTCTCTTATTTTATCGTGATGATCATTTCTCCCTTGTACGTGGGTACCACCAGAATGTTTTCGCAATCGGAGGAGAAAACTGGTGATTCAAATTTCGTGAGAAGATCCCGTCGCAACGAAAAACGCCTTTGTTTTAAAGATTGCCACTCCAATTCACGTATCATGTCTGTGACACTATCTCCCCTATTTCGTGATAGTACAAAACGAGCTGCCCCTCTCTGTACTTTTTCGATGTCATCCGTCAGTCCCACCTGATGCGGATCCCACACCGTACAGCAATACTCCAGAGTGTAAGCAATCTCTTTAGTACACCTGTTGCATCTTCTAAGTGTTCTGCCAATGAATCGCACTCTTTGGTTTGCTCTGCCCACAATATTATCTATGTGATCGTTCCAATTTAGGTTATTTGTAATTGTAATCCCTAAGTATTTAGTTAAATTTACAGCCTTCAGATTTGTGTGATTTATCTGATTTCTTTTACTACTTCACACTTTCCTTTATTCGGGGTCAGCTGCCACTTTTCACACCACACAGATATCTTATCTAAATAGTTTTGCAATTCGTTCTGGTCATCTGATGAGTTTACAAGACGGTAAATGACAGCATCATTTGCAAACAATCTAAGACGGCTACTAAGATTGTCTCCTATATTGTTAATATAGGTCAGGAACAATAGAGGGCCTATAACACTTCCTTGGCGAACGCCGGGTATTACTTCTGTTTTACTCGATGACTTTCCGTCTATTACTACGAACTGTGACCTTTCTGACAGGAAATCACGAATCCAGTCGCACAACTGAGGCGATACTCCGTAGGCACGCAGTTTGGTTAGAAGGCGCTTGTGAGTAACGGTGATGAAAGCTTTCTGGAAATCTAAAAATATGGAATCAATTTGAATTCCCCTGTCGATACCACTTAGCAAGAGTATAAAGAGCTAGTTGTGTTTCACAAGAACGATATTTTCTGAATCCGTGCTGACTACGTGTCAATAAATCGTTTTCTTCGAGGTACTTCATAATGTTCGAATACAGTATATATTCCAAAACCCTACTGCAAATCGACGTTAGTGATATAGGCCGGTAATTCAGCGGATTACTCCTACTTCCCTTTTAGGGTATTGGTGTGACTTGAGCAATTTTCCACTCTATATGTACGGATCTTTCTCTGAGCGAGTGGTTGTATATAACTGCTAAATACGGAGATACTAAATGGAACGATCACATAGGATCAGTCGTAGGTAAGATATATGGCAGACTTCGGTTCTTTGGTAGAATACCAGGGAAATACAGCCAGTCTACAAAAAGGATTGCTTACAAAACACTCGTGTGCCCATCTCAAAGGAAATAGAGTTCACCGTCCCGCCGACAGTGCGGTCATTATAAATGGAGCACAAGCTCGGATTACGGAATGATGGGAACGGAAATCGTCAGTGCCCTTCTCGAAGGTATGGTATGGTATGGCTCTGAGCACTATGGAACTTAACATCTCAGGTCATCAGTCCCCTAGAACTTAGAACTACTTAAACCTAACTAACCTAAGGACATCACACAACACCCAGCCATCACGAGGCAGAGAAAATTTCCTGACCCCGCCGGGAATCGAACCCGGGAACCCGGGCGTGTGAAGCGAGAACGCTACCGCACGACCACGAGCTGCGGGCCCTTCTCGAAGGAACCATTTCTGATTTGCCTGGAGAGATTTAGGGAAATCACGGGGAACCCAAAGTGGGATGACCGAATGGGGATTTGAATCGTCGTCTTCTCGAATACGAGTCCAGTGTGATAACCACTGCGCCACCTCGCTCGGTGTGACCTATCCTAGAATACAGCTCAAGTGTGTGAGACTAGTGCCAAATAGGATTAACAGGGATATCCATATTACTGAACGACTAACCCGATTCACAGTCAGCTCATCCCGGTTGCATGTTCCTATCTATCGGCTACCAGGTTCAACAAAAATTTAATTTTTCAGTATTTAATATAATTACTGACCGAATATTTAAAATGTTGTCGTAATCCACTCTTTAAGAGATATAATCTTATGTTAAATGCTTACCACAGTAAAACAAGTATTACAGTTACAAAATATGTACGAGGTATGATTAAAAAACAACGGGAATTTTTGTTTTTCTTAAGGAATATTTATTTATTCATCAACATCAACTTTGTCCCTTTCAAAGTAATCCCCCTCAGATATACACTTCTTCCAGCGCTTTTCCCAATCTTGTAAGCACTTCTGGAACTCACTTTTCATTATAGTGTTCAGTTCCTTCAGCGATTCTATTTTTGTCTCATCGGTGGTGGCAAAACGACGTCCTTTCGTGGTTCTCTTCAACCTTGGGAATAGAATGAAGTCACAGGGGGGCATGTCCGGCAAATAGGTGGCTCAGGCAACATAATTGTTTTGTTTTTTGCCAAAAAATCACGAACAGGCATCGAGGTGTTAGCGGGAGTACTATCATGATGCAATTTGCACAAGTGTTTTTGCCACAATTCTGATCGTTCTCTTCGGATTACTTCACGCAAACGGCGTATAACCTCCGGGTACGATATAATCGAAGAAACAAGTGAGAAGAACCTTCACATGTGATCAGACTTGTCGAATTTTTATGTGTTGGTTTTCGGGTATGTTCCATTGGGATGACTGGGCACTAGTTTCGACGTCATATCCGTATACCAGTGTTCTGTCACCGGTTACAATCTTCTTTAGAAATTCCGGTTCGTAGACGATTTCATTTGGCAATTCCTTGGCGAAGTCTATGCGACGTCGTTTTTAGTCCAAATTCAACAATTTTGGAACAAACTTTGCTGCTGCACGTTTTATGTCTAAAACATCCGAAAAAATTGCTTTAAAAGAGTCAAAGGATACGCCAACAGCTTCAGCAACCTCTGTGATGGTGATTTTCCGTAGCCATTTTCCCTCCTTCTTCCACATTGTTGTCAGTAGTTGATGTGCTAGGGTCTCCAGGGCTGTCGTTGTCTCCAGTGTCTGCTCGACCCTCTTCGAAACGTTTATAAACACTCGTAAGCTCTTGTCTTACTCATAATAGATTCGCCATAAACTACAGTCAACATTTCGAATGCGGTGTTGTACTTTATTCCATTTCTCAAGAAAACTTCAATGCAAATTCTTTGATCCAAAACGTCGTCGAGCACTCGAAAACACGTGTAACCATTTCGACTTTCAACAAAAAAATTAAATATTCAAATCAGCTGAAACTGTAAACATGTGTCAGGAACATGTGTACCAACAAGATCAAAAGATTAAAATATTCCCGTTACTTTTTGAGCACATTTCATATGTCATGAGGCAGTGAAACTCCAAGCACGCAAATTCCCAGACTATATTCCCAGTATTTGAGGATGAGAGGATTAGTGACTTGCAACAAACTTTATACACAGTGTCAAACCACTATGAGTTTCTTTCTCGGAAACATCCCCGACAAAATAATGAAAGAAAATAAGTTTATCGCTTACTATATTTTCGCTGTCATGCGGTAAAACTACTGCATGATGCGTGACTTCTTAATTTATTACTTAATTACTATTAATTCTAGTCACTACACAGTTTGCGAACAACATCCTTATATACCACTGCAAAATTATGTCATTGTACGACGCATAGTTCATGACGAGGCCTACGAGAAAGACAGGCCACGGCGCGTATGTCACGAGGGTAGTCCTTCGCTCGCTCGCTCAAATCAGCAGACAAACTACGTTTCTACACCTGATAGCTCGTAACTAGGCGTGTCCGTACAAACGAAAACTGAATCTTCTACTGGAATCCGCTATTGTGGAGTCTTACTGTTATTAGCCTTATAATGATGGGAAGTCCATGGGCCTACTTATAATTTGTTACGGCTGTACTGGCGTACAATAAAATAAAATCATGCTAAAATGATTATCATTTGCATAAGGCACCACTTCCTGCTTGTAATGAGTACTGTTAAGTAGAAGAGACTAAATGCTATAAACACGCCGTTATACCATTTATATCGAGCATTGATCTTAAATTAAATTTTGCTGTAGTACTGTTAATCAGTAAGACTTCATATTAGCACATTCTAGTGGAAGATGCGATTCTCGTTGGTACTTACACGCCCAGCTGCGAGTTAACAGGTTTAGAAACGCACTTGATCTGCTGAGCTGAGCGAGCGAGCGAGTTCAGGACTACCTTCGTGACGTACGCGCCGCAGCCTGTCTTTCTCGTGGGCCTCAGTTCATGAGATGTGACGTCATAAACATTGAGAAGCATGAAAAACTTGTTTTTGCTTGAGACCAGTGCATATTACCCAGAAGATACTCATCTACCGTAGTATTTGATAATGAGAGCACTTAGCGACTTCCAGCAAACTTTAAACATAATTTCAAACCTTTTCTAAGCTTAATCTCGCTTACGTGCTTAACGTCAGATATTTACGCATTAACTCAGTTGTAAAGAAATCAAGAAATTTGAAGCTGTTTTACACATGAGAATTCGATTCTTTAAAGACTCGTTTGTCATAGACAAAGGAAGGCAGTAAAGATTTGTTTGACCCGTGGGAGAGTGTCACGGAAACTGAACTGGCACAAGCCTGAAGATAGACGCGGACTTTGTTGAGAAAGGCTACTCACAAAGTTTTTAGAGCCAGCTTTAAATGATGATTCCTAAAATATACTCCAACCCCCTAAGTATCGCTCGCGTAGAGAACAAGAGATCGCAAGGACAAGATCAGTCTAATTATAGCGTACACTGAGGCATTTAAGTAATCGTTCTTCTCATGCTTCAGAAGTAAATGGAACGAGAAGAAGCCCTAATAACTGGTACAAATAGTGAGCACCCTGTGCCCTGCTCTTCTCAGTGGCTTGCACGGTATGGGAGTCGATGTAGATGAGTTTCACTTTTGTTGGAGCCATTATACATTTTGACGATGGCACTGTCACTATTCCATCGAATTATTTCTTTTCAGTTTTTAAAAACTGGATAAGTCATATGTGCACGCGACGTTTTTCGACAGCCGTGATACAGTGAGATGTACATAACGTCTCGAGTCTTCATCCAGTGTATAAACCAGATTAACTGTGCAATAGTAAAGTGGAACTGACATCTCATTCTGTTGTGGAGAGATCGCGTTTCCAAAATTTCTACCCAAAGACAGAGAATTGAACTTGAATCGCTGCTGGACTCTTGAGTTTTACTGGCTAAGCTCCTATTGGTTGGGTTAGAAAGAGACAATGGATGGCGCGCCTCACCATTCCAGTCAGCCAGAAACATCTTGAGCCATCCAGGCACGTTTCATTACCCAGCTAACAGATTCCTGCCATCATTACCTTATCTGCTACCGTCACTCTCCGGCAAAGCTTTTCTTCCATTCGTTGAAAAATCAGTGTTTCTGAGGGAAAGCGTATCGTGGGATAGGTGATTAGGTCCTGCCTGTCGGTTTTTCCCTGGAGATTTCACTTTGTCGAGGAGTGCAGGTTTATGAGAAACTTTTGTGTGTGTTTATTGTTCTATTTATCATTTTAGAACCTTCAGGCCCTCTCTCACATCGGACCAGGAACTAAAGACTATATATCAAAACTGTGATAAAATATTCTCAATTTCTGTGCTTACTTGTGGTATTTTCATGTACTACCATTTTCAAAAGTGTCGAAACGACTTGGATTGCGTTCCATCTGATTTGCATGCACCCCACAATAGCTGCCTTGCTGGTCCTCTAATCTCTTTGCGGCACAGGCATTTGACTATACAAAATGGTTATCAAAAGAGACCACTGCTCTTTCAGGTAATCAGTTCACATTCAAAATAATACCACGATACTGTACGTACTAGGAAAGAAGTTATTACAGGTGAGACAATTCTTAAGGCATGTAAACTCAATTTCGTTACAATAAGTGACATTTCAAATACATTGACAGACCCCCTAAGGCCTGCACAACTAACACCCGTAACTCCATCACATGAATCAGTCAGTAATACTTGGTCAAAACTAAATATTTTTATGAATAAGAGATTTTGAAAAACACCTGGCTCCCAAAATCCTATGTCTGTTCGAAGATTTTAGCTCTCTAAGAGCTTTTTCAAGCCGCGCGAAGTGGCCGCGTGGTTTCAGGCGCCATGTCCGGAATGCGCGGCCCCTCCCGCCGGAGATTCGATTGGTTGGTTGGTTGTTTTGGGGAAGGAGACCAGACAGCGAGGTCAACGGTCTCATCGGATTAGGGAAGGACGGGGAAGGAAGTCGGCCGTGCCCTTTGAAAGGAACCATCCCGGCATTTGCCTGGAGCGATTTAGGGAAATCACGGAAAACCTAAATCAGGATGGCCGGACGCGGGATTGAACCGTCGTCCTCCCGAATGCGAGTCCAGTGTCTAACCACTGCGCCACCTCGGTCGGTACGGAGATTCGAGTCCTCCGTCGGGCGTATGTGTGTGTGTGTGTGTGTGTGTGTGTGTGTGTGTGTGTGTGTGTGTGTTTGTGTTGTCCTTAGCATAAGCTAATTTAAATAGTGTGTAAGTCTTGGGACCGATTACCTCAGCAGTTCGGTCCGTTAGGAATTCATGCACATTTGAAGATTTGTTTTTCAGCCACCTACCAATCGCCGTTCCCACGGCGAGTTTTGTCCATAAAGCAGTTAATGAACTAACAAGTCAAAAGCTCAATTAACAGAGGCATGCACTCTACGAATACCTCAACATCAACGGCGTACCATTAGTAATTTCACAGTACTCATGATGGCAAGCGGATCCACGAAGATTGTTCAATAAGTAATGCAACACATATTTTTCTGAAAGTAGATTAGTTTTATTTAGGGTTCCAATACTCCATATTACTCACCACTCTTTTGGTCATAAAACCTCTTTTTCAACATAATCTCCATTCAATGTGACAGGCTTACGCCACCTTACTGAGTGGCTTACTTACAGTATGCCTGCTCTACTGGTCGATGTCAGAGCCAGCGTCTTCCTGCATCAATAGCCTCCCCATCACCCACGGACTGGTTCCCGGGGAGGACGTCCTTCAGTGGGCCAAACGGAAGTCTGAACGTGCAAGATTCTGGCTGTAGGCTGCATGAGGAACAACAGTCCAGTGAAGTTTTGTGAGCTCCTCTTGGATGCACAGACTCGTGCGACGCATTACGTTGTCATACAGAAGTTCGTTTGCATTTTTGTGGCGACGAACACGCTTAAGTCGTTTCATAAATTTATTGAGGGTATTACAATACACTTCAGAGTTCATTGTCGCACAACAAAGGAGGATATCAAACAGGGTAACCTCCTCAGAATTCCAAAAGACGGTCGCCATGACTTTACCGGCTGTGGGTGCAGCTATGAACTTTCTCTTCGGAGGAGAGATGGTCTGATGCCACTGCGTGGATTGCCATTTCGTTTCCGGTTTGAAGTGATGCGGGTATTACAATACAGTTCAGGGTTCATGATTGCACCATAAGGGAGGATATGGATGAGTGTCAGCACTACCAACAAAGACATCCAGTAGTGCAGCGAGGGGTTTGTTTGTGATCCGCCGAACACCTTCAATGAGAGTGTCCACATGCAGGAGTCACAGCTGTGTGTGGCCGGCCAGCGCGCGGGAGGTCAGATAGGTCTGCGCGACATTGTTGCGATGATGGCAGACGCCTCGCCCAACGTCTCACCGTGCTTTTGTTCACTGCTATGTCTCTGTAGCCAATCTGCAACGCCTATGGATATCCGCAATGGTCTTGTTTTCCGCCAAAAGGAACTCAGCGACAGCTCTCTGCTAGGAACGCATCTCCACTACAGACGCCATTTTGAAAACTACACTACTGGACATTAAAATCGCCACACCAACAAGAAATGCACGTGATAAACGGGTATTCGTTGCACAAATATATTATACTAGAACTGATATGTGATTGCATTTTCACGCAATTTGGGTGCATAGATCCTGAGAAATCAGTACCCAGAACAACCACCTCTGGCCGTAATAACGGCCTTGATACACCTGGGCATTGAGTCAATCAGAGCTCGGATGGCGTGTACAGGTACAGCTGCCCATTCAGCTTCAACACGATACCACTGCTCATCAAGAGTAGTGACTGGCGTATTGTGACGAGCCAGTTGCTCGGCCACCATTGACCAGACGTTTTCAGTTGGTGAGACATCTGGAGAATGTGCTGGCCAGGGCAGCAGTCGAACATTTTCTGTATCCAGAGAGGCCCGTACAGGACCTGCAACATGCGGCCGTGCATTATCCTGCTGAAATGTAGGGTTTCACAGAGATCGAACGAAGGGTAGAGCCACTGGTCGTAACACATCTGAAATGTAACGTCCACTGTTCAAAGTGCCGTCAATGCGAACAAGAGGTTACCGAGACGTGTAACCAATGGCACCCCATACCATCACGCCGGGTGATACGCCAGTATGGCGATGACGAATACAAGCTTCCAATGTGCGTTCACCTCGATGTCGCCAAATACCGATGCGACCATCATGATACTGTAAACAGAACCTGGATTCATCCGAAAAAATGACGTTTTGCCATTCGTGCACCCAGGTTCGCGTTGAGTACACCATCGCAGGCGCTCCTATCTGTGATGCAGCGTCAAGGGTAACCGCAGCCATGGTCTCCGAGCTGATAGTCCATGCTGCTGCAAACGTCGTCCAACTGTTCGTGCAGATGGTTGTTGTCTTGCAAACGTCCCCATCTGTTGACTCAGGGATCGAGACGTGGCTGCACGATCCGTTACAGCCATGCGGGTAAGATGCTTGTCATCTCGACTGCTAGTGATACGAGGCTGTTATGATCCAGAACGGCGTTCCGCATTATACTCCTGAACCCACCGATTCCATATTCTGCTAACAGTCATTGGATCTCGACCAACGCGAGCAGCAATGTCGCGATACGATAAACCGCAATCGCGATAGGCTACAATCCGACCGTTATCAAAGTCTGAAACATGATGGTACCCATTTCTTCTCCTTACACGAGGCATCACAACAACGTTTCACCAGGCAACGCCGGTCAACTGCTGTTTGTGTATGAGAAATGGGTTAGAAACTTTCCTCATGTCAGCACGTTGTAGGTGTCGCCACCGGCGCCAACCTTGTGTGGATGCTATGAAAAGCTAATCATTTGCATATCACAGCATCTTCTTCCTGTCGGTTAAATTTCGCGTCTGTAGCACGTCATCTTCGTGGTGTAGCAATTTTAATGGCCAGTAGTGTACGTATAGCGCCGCCACCTGTTGGAACTGCATGAAATTGTAAGCGCTGAAGCGATAACATTCCATGATTTCCCACAACCAGTTCCGTATTTTTCCGACTGAAACTGGCCGAAAAAAATTTGTTGCATTACTTACCGAACACTCCTCGTATTTTGCCTAATAGTTACCACTAGTTGTGTTAATATAGCTGTGGAAACCAATTATTAAAACCATGTTTAACGCCTTATGTAGTGGTACTGCTAAAACACTTGGGATGATTATCAGCCGAAGATAGAGTTCATCCTCAAACTGAGGTGTATTTGCAATACGGAACATAGTTGAGACTCTTTGTCCTTGCCTTCCTTCTGTGAGCGTTCGGACCCATATACAGAATTCTATACAATTCTATGTTTACTTTCAACGCTGAAACGAAGAATTATATTGCCTGCAGGACAGACTTCAACTACGCAATACATTAGAAGAAAAAGTGGAGATATAAAGTGAAGTGTATTTGTACACATCACCTATTTGAAAATAATACACCATATATTGTAACTGACTTTAATTAAAATTTTGAACATAGACAGGCGTAGTGTATTCATACCAATTTTATAAAACTTATATCTCTTCTGCTATAAATAAATTTAAATTTATAGATTGATCGATAACAGGCAACACTGACAGTTGTTACTGACTATTAAGGGTGAAAACGTAAAACTTGCTCCGCAAATATTGCGAAAATGGAAGGTGCTATTAATGTGTGATTCTGACAGAACGGACCGGCACTCAGGGACTAGTATTGTTAGCCAATAAACAGATTGTACTAATAGTTAGAAAGTGTATATTTGTGCAAACATACACTTTCTTAAATGGAACAATGCCTATTGACATCAACAAACCAAAAAAGGGATAAATAAAAATGTCAGTGGCGTTTGTGCAGGATTCTTGTGTGAATCGTCTACGAGATATAGCACTTTTTTAAAAGATTCAACACCAACACTTGATTGTGCATTCAACAGCGTAATTGCTAGATACTGCTAGACTTGTTTACACACACACACACACACACACACACACACACACACACACACACGCACAAGCACTCTCTCTCTCTCTCTCTCTCTCTCTCTCTCTCTCTCTCTCTAGACCAGTGGTTCCCAACAGGTGGTCCGCCGACCCCCAGGTGTCCGCGAGCTATGCCAGAGGGGTCCGCAAGATGCTATTAGAATAAAAAATACACTCCTGGAAATGGAAAAAAGAACACATTGATACCGGTGTGTCAGACCCACCATACTTGCTCCGGACACTGCGAGAGGGCTGTACAAGCAATGATCACACGCACGGCACAGCGGACACACCAGGAACCGCGGTGTTGGCCGTCGAATGGCGCTAGCTGCGCAGCATTTGTGCACCGCCGCCGTCAGTGTCAGCCAGTTTGCCGTGGCATACGGAGCTCCATCGCAGTCTTTAACACTGGTAGCATGCCGCGACAGCGTGGACGTGAGCCGTATGTGCAGTTGACGGACTTTGAGCGAGGGCGTATAGTGGGCATGCGGGAGGCCGGGTGGACGTACCGCCGAATTGCTCTACACGTGGGGCGTGAGGTCTCCACAGTACATCGATGTTGTCGCCAGTGGTCGGCGGAAGGTGCACGTGCCCGTCGACCTGGGACCGGACCGCAGCGACGCACGGATGCACGCCAAGACCGTAGGATCCTACGCAGTGCCGTAGGGGACCGCACCGCCACTTCCCAGCAAATTAGGGACACTGTTGCTCCTGGGGTATCGGCGAGGACCATTCGCAACCGTCTCCATGAAGCTGGGCTACGGTCCCGCACACCGTTAGGCCGTCTTCCGCTCACGCCCCAACATCGTGCAGCCCGCCTCCAGTGGTGTCGCGACAGGCGTGAATGGAGGGACGAATGGAGACGTGTCGTCTTCAGCGATGAGAGTCGCTACTGCCTTGGTGCCAATGATGGTCGTATGCATGTTTGGCGCCGTGCAGGTGAGCGCCACAATCAGGACTGCATACGACGGAGGCTCACAGGGCCAACACCCGGCATCATGGTGTGGGGAGCGATCTCCTACACTGGCCGTACACCACTTGTGATCGTCGAGGGGACACTGAATAGTGCACGGTACATCCAAACCGTCATCGAACCCATCGTTCTACCATTCCTAGACCGGCAAGGGAACTTGCTGTTCCAACAGGACAATGCACGTCCGCATGTATCCCGTGCCACCCAACGTGCTCTAGAAGGTGTAAGTCAACTACCCTGGCCAGCAAGATCTCCGGATCTGTCCCCCATTGAGCATGTTTGGGACTGGATGAAGCGTCGTCTCACGCGGTCTGCACGTCCAGCACGAACGCTGGTCCAACTGAGGCGCCAGGTGGAAATGGCATGGCAAGCCGTTCCACAGGACTACATCCAGCATCTCTACGATCGTCTCCATGGGAGAATAGCAGCCCGCATTGCTGCGAAAGGTGGATATACACTGTACTAGTGCCGACATTGTGCATGATCTGTTGCCTGTGTCTATGTGCCTGTAGTTCTGTCAGTGTGATCTTGTGATGTATCTGACCCAAGGAATGTGTCAATAAAGTTTCCCCTTCCTGGGACAATGAATTCACGGTGTTCTTATTTCAATTTCCAGGAGTGTATATTAAATATATTTCGTATGATAACAGATTTTTTTGTTTTGGCCTCTTCCTGCATGAGCAGAGCTTTAGCGAACGCTAACTTCTGCGTCTAGCGCCTTCCTAAAGCCAACTGACACTAGCACACTCTAGCGCAAAAGTAGAATTAGATAGAGGCAAATAGTTAATAACAATGATGGCTTAATTGAAAAACTTTTAAGCTCAATATTTTTTCAATAATGAATATGTCAATGTTTTTTCTAAGTACCAAAAATAGAAAAAGTATAAAAAGACTCTTAATTTGGCTTTTTTAGGTACTTGATACTGTGATATGACAAGGTACCAATTATGCTCGAAGAGGGGGTCCTCGAGAAAATTTTGTTGGGAACCCCTGCTCTAGACTGTCACCCGTGTAGTAGAAGCAGGAGAGGTAAAGCACTTCGGTAGTGCAGGTAAAGTAACAGCACATTTAATAGAGAATATTAGTCAATGACATATACATAACTTTTGGTAAAGATGAGCACGTAGATGCGAAGCTGTTGTCCATGTATCAAAGCTAACAGTTTCTGGTAGTTGGACAAATTATCATTGAAGTAACAAAGGCAAAGTCTGTAATGGCTAGCCCCCTACGAAGTAGAAGCTAAGTTGATTGGTCGTCTGCTCTTGATCAACTGGGCAGAAAGCAGAGCGGCGCTCGTTGAGCTCCACAGCGTCGGCCAGGGGGCGCTGTGGTCAGCATAATTCGTCCACTCTCGTAGAGCCAATCTACGAGCGTGCACATACGCTGTGGCATCAGAACTATCGACGCCACACCCCTCCCCCCCTGAAACGGTGCACCGTTGTGGAATAGGGTTCCGACGGTGGGTGGAGGGACCCAGGGGCGGCGCAACTGAGGGGGCATGCTGCCCACCCACGTCCCCGAATGGCTCGCGAGGGGGGGAGGAAAACGCCCTGTTCAAAACCTGCCCGGGGCGCGCACTGCCACTGGGTATGCTCAGATGCGGAGACAGAGCAACAATCTCCATGGGCGGCGGCGGCGGCGGCGTGATGGCAGCTTCAGCATCCATCGGCTCGAGCGCTGCGGAGGAACACGGCGGCGACGGCAGCCGGAGGTGGGGCCGTGGCAGCGGCGAGAGACACCCGCCCGGCGCTGCAGAATGGACCGGCGGCTCAGGCAGGGACGCCCGCACCGGAGGCGCGAGAGGCGGAGGCGCCGCCAGTGGAGTCGTGGGCTGAGGCAGCAGAAGCCACGAAGCCTCCGATTCTGCCGGAAAAGAACCAGCGGCAGAAAACCGAGGACGGCACAAACGGATCTGGTTCTCGTGTCGCTTGACAGTGCCAGAGGGATCAGAAATGACAAAGAAGGCTTGGCCAAGGTGGCGAAGAATTGGCCCCTACTCCCAGTGCTGCCTGCCAGAGAAAATGCCATAGAATACCAAAGCATGCAGCGCCAAGCCAGAATGAGGCGAAGCAGCAGTGGGTGCAATAGCTGCAAGAGCGACCGATGGGAACGGCCATGCAGCAGTTCCACTGGAGAACGGGCGCCGCGTGGCTGGGAGCAATAGGAAGCAAGGGAAGTCCATAGCGTGTGCTCATGAGAGTGCGTGGTGAGCAACTTGCTCATCTGCGACTTAAACGTACGCACAAAGCATTCAGCCTCACCGTTCGACTGGGGGTGGAACGGGGCTGAGGTCAGATGGCGAATGCCATTAGAAGCACAGAACGCTTCAAACTCGGAGGACACAAATTGGAGGCCATTGTCGGAGACAATAACTTCAGGAAGGGCCTCAGTGCAAAAAATAGACGTCAGAGTCTTAACAGTACTGGCAGATGTAGTAGAAGACACAGGCACAACAAAAAGAAAGTTGCTGTACGCATCAATAACTATCAACCAGCGGGTGTCCCAGAAAGGACCCGCAAAATCAATATGAACGTGCTGCCAAGGCGCAGTAGATGTCGGCCACGCAAAGAAGCGCTGGCGGGGAGCAGATTGATGCTCCACGCAAGAGCGACAATTAGCAAGCAAATTCTCAATTTGTTTATCATTGCCGACCCAAGTGCAGTGGCAACATGCTAATTGCTTCATCCGCACTATACCCCAATGATCAGCGTGCAGTAATCGGAGGATTTCTTACTGCAACGAACGAGGTACAACCGCACGAGACTGATCATTGTCAGTTCGTTGTGGTGTACAGACTAGTTGTGACGTTGCGCGAAGTAACGTCGAACAAGGGGATCACTAATCTGCATAGCAGACAGAGACCATTGAGTATGAAGGAACCGTAAAACAATCTACAAAGAAGCATCGGCGGCCGTCGCGGAAGCAATGCGACGAAAATCCATCGGAAAACCATCACCTAATTCCTTATCTTGCGAATCAATAAACACGCATGACAATTCGGAAGAACCAAACTCGTCGACAGGACCAATAGGTAGGTGAGACAAAGCATCGGCATTGCCATGCTGGGCCGTAAGTCGAAATAAAATTTCGTAATTGTAGTTAGACAAAAACAAAGACCAATGTTGCAACTTTTGTGTGATACGGGCTGGAACTGGCTTTGACGGGTGAAACAATGACGTCAAAGGCTAATGGTTGGTGACCAAATAGAACTTGCGACTGTACAAAAAATCATGAAACTTTGTCACTCCATATACAATAGCTAAAAGTTCTTTCTCGATTTGAGAATAGTTTTGCTGGGCAAAACTGAGCAACTTAGATGCAAAAGCGATCGGGCGATCGACAGAATTAATGCAGTACGAGAGAACTGCTCTGATGCCATGAGAAGATGCATCGACAGCCAAAACATCTGGCTTGGAGGGATCGAAAGGAATCAAACCGCGACCACTCAACAAAGCAGATTTGAGCTTGTGGAAAGCAGCTTCACATTCCGAAGACCAAACGAAAGGAACGTTCTTACGCCGAAGGCGATGTGTAGGCGTTGTAATGTGTGCTGCATTTGGTATAAACCGAACATAATATGTAATTTTGCCTGACGCAGACTGACGTTCCTTCAAGTTCCTAGGTGCTGGCAAGTCCCTAATCACATGGAGATGTGACAGTGTCTGTTAATCACATGTCGTAAATACTGAATCTCAGTTTGAAAAAAAATTGCACTTGTCTCTGTTACACTTGAGTCCTGCCTGCAAAAGTACAGTAAATAAGGCACGCAAATTCTGCAAATGTTCATCAGGGGTTCGACCTGACACAACTATATCGTCCAGATAATTGGAACAACCAGCAACAGCGGCACACAACCGCTGCAAGTAAGCCTGAAAAATAGCAGGAGCCAAAGGAAGTCGGCGAAACTTGAACAATCTAAGGCGGGTATTGATCACAAAATAGCGATGCGACTGTTCGTCAAGTGGAATTTGAAAGTAAGCTTCCCGCAAGTCAGTCATGGAAACGAATTTTCCCACACCAAGCTTATCAAACATGTCTTCAGGACGCGGTAAGGGAAACGTAGCGACCACTGTTTGGGGATTTACTGTAGACTTACAGTCAGCACAAATATGGAGACGACTGTTTGGTTTCTTCACACACATTATAGGCGAAATCCATTGCGAAACAGAAACACGTTCAGTGACACCACTGTCTTGCAAATGGTTCAGCCACTAAGGTGTCAAGCAGTTCATGCGGTACCAGGCGTGCACGCCGGAAAATAGGCATGGCACTGTCTTTAACTACAACACGTATTGCAAAGTCCATGGCACAACCAAGGCCATCAGAAAAAAGTGCGGTAAAGTTATGGCATAGTGCGGCAGGACTGTCTGCATGGCCACTAGCGTTAGTATTCGAACAAAGTTCGTACCACCCAACTTTCCAATGTTGCCATATGTATCCAAGATGGCGGCGATGACGTCATCCAAGATGGCGGTGCATAAACTTGGCAACAGCACATGACGTCATCCAAGATGGCGGCCATTACGTCAGCCAATGACGCAAGTAATGTTATCCAAGATGGCGGCTATTGGCGGGAAATTGCCACGACCCCTCCCCCAGAAAACTGGCGGGAAGTTCAAATTTCAACAGGATAATGCATCACATCGCGGTTATCTCTACTAACCTAAGAAAAATCGCGGGAAGATAGGTCACTTGGGCAACCTCCACTAACCTAACACCCCTCCTCTCCCCTCCCACAAAAACAATGGCAAGAAGTTCAGATTCCAACAGGATAATACATCACACCTAAGAAAATGGTGGGAAAGAAAGGTCAATTGGGCTAACCTCAGTCACCCAACCGCCACCTCCTCCTAAGGATTGGTGGGAAAAGGACTCGACCATTGCTAGACATAAGTCTTTATTTAAACAATTTAATGTTGTACAGCCATCCAGTGTGTTCACGAGGTCCGAACTCAAACTGACTTAGTACACAGTACCACCACCAGAGGGCACTCTTATCTGTGACGTAATCTAACATGGTGGGAAACAGTGTGTTTGCCACGAGGTCTGGACTCAAACTGACCTAGTACACAGCACCACCACCAGAGGACGCTCTCATCTGTGACATAATCCAAGATGGCAGGAAATAGTGTGTTCACCATTATGTCCGGATTCCAACTGACTTACTACACTGCGCCACCACTAGAGAATGCTGTCGTCCAATATGGCGGCCATGACGTCAGGTGATGATGCAAGTTCCGTTATCCGAGATGGCGGCAAACACTGTGTTCACCACGAGGCCTAGTACATATTCACACCACCAGAGAGCACTACCGTGGACTTGGAATGAATTTTCGTGAATGCCACACCTACCTGGACTTGGAGGCAAATAGTTAAAGTCTGCACCACGATCTTCAACCAACTGCCACATCCCCTTACCAACCCATGTTGTCGGGCTAGCGTATACTAACGTGCACTGACATGGACTAATGTGTACCAACGTGTGCTAGTGTGTGCTAATGTGCACAGGGCATGACGTCATCCAAGGTGGCGCTGTGACGCCAGTTGATGATGCAAGGGCCACACCCATCTGGCTAGAAATTTGAATTTTGGCGGAAGATAATTCAATTGGGCTACATCCACTAACCACCAGAAAAACTGCGGGAAGTTCAAATGCCAACATGATAATGCATCACACTAAGGTTATCTCTACTAACCTAAGAAAATCGCGGGAAAATATGTCACTTGGTCTACCCCATCTAATCTAAGTCACCCAACTACCACCTAATCCTAGCAACTGGTGCAGAGTTTGAATTTTGGCGGTAACAAAAGGTCACGTGGGATTTCTCCATCAACCTAAGAAATCTGCGGGAATCAAAGCTCACCTCCACTAACCTAAGTCACTACCTCTTCCTAGGGATTGGTGGGAAAACGACTCAGCCTGCACTGGGCTGCTGGAGAGAGGAAGGAGTGTGCTTTATTTATTTTGGAACAATTTATTTACAGATGGAGTATATTTATCACACTGACAAAAGACTCGCCCTGATGTGCTTGGCGTCACAATACACAAAAAATGATTCAGATGGCTCTGAGCACTTTGGGACTTAACATACATCTGAGGTCATCAATCCCCTAGAACTTAGAACT
Organism: Schistocerca piceifrons; assembly: GCF_021461385.2. Classification (NCBI taxonomy): domain Eukaryota; kingdom Metazoa; phylum Arthropoda; class Insecta; order Orthoptera; family Acrididae; genus Schistocerca; species Schistocerca piceifrons. Next base: position 560,165,839 of record NC_060139.1, read on the forward strand.
ACTTAAACCTAACAAACCTAAGGAAATCACACACATCCATGCCCGAGGCAGGATTTGAACCTGTGACCATAGCGGTGGCATGGTTCCAGACTGAAGCGCCTAGAACTGCTCGGCCACACTGGCCGGCCACAATATACAGTTTGCAAACATGCAAACTACTCTTAAATAACGCAACAGACACGCTTGCTAATTGTAGACTGTTGTAGTAATGCATTCCACAGCCTACACACATGCAAACTACTACACCGAAATAATTTCAGTACAGACCTGCAAACTCCTCCTAAATAACGCAGCACAGTGATGTGCAGACACGAAATCATAAACTGTCCAAATAACCCATAGCACAGCCTACAGATCTGCTTGCAAAATAATCCAACAGATGCTCGCAAGCACCCTCAGCCACCCCCTGTCCACCAGACCACACAGAAGATTAACAGTAGCCCCCACGAAGTGACGTGGCCATCAAGTGTCAAACCACACACAGACGCCTGTTAAGGTCCCGCACACATGAGACAGTGGCGCCCCTTTCATACTTGACACCTGAGAAATTCCTGGCGAAATACATTATCACCTAGGCACCATCACAGCCTCGAGCCACAGCCAGATTCAGGTGAAAGTAGCCTTATTTTCGAGTATACAGTCACCGTTATACTGACGTCACGGAACTCCAAGGTGCACTCATGCAGCCCCCATATGCAAGTCACCTCTGGGCAGCACGTGTCTTTACCTTTGATGACAGAGTAGCTACAAACCTTTGCAAATGCATCTAACAACGTTCTCAATCTTATACTAATGTCACGTGACTGTGTAAAAAATAAGAACTGAGTCGAACTCCCAGAAATTGTACAGTGTCCCAGAAATAGTTAACGCTCACTTTCTTGATGTATGCACGAAAATTCTTGTCCTAACAGAACCTCTTTACGAAAACAACGCAGAATAACGTAGACTGCAGTCTTCCTTGCGGATCTAATGTGGTACCCACTCCACCACGTGTTGCCCTTCCCACTTTCAACACACGCAAACGTTCCCTCCACTATGTAGAGGCACATGTATCCCAGCACAAAGGATATAAATGAATCAAGCATTATTACTCGCTGTTATTGAACATACCCACCGAATTACTGATGCTGCCAGTATCGATGCACCATCCACACTTTCCTTCTTTTGGCACACGGGACTTTCAGTGTTAAAATTATTTTGCACAGATCGCTAAATTGCACTCACAGTTGAACCCACAATATTGTCTACAGATCATCAAATACATACGAGACTCACAAGAATATTGGAAACCAGGAACATATTTACCAGTCTAACTACAATTAAATATTATTACGATTGCCGCAACTTTCTTTCTACAGACGTGAAATTCAGCAGCAATAAGCTATTTCACACTGATCACCATATTGCACCGACAACTAAACCTCGCAAAGTGCCATACATATCGCCAAATATGGAAAGATTCTTACTCAATTACACTGCTCTCCACTGAGGACAGGAGACTGAATATTAGAGCATGAAACCAATATCCAGCCCAGCAATATATCACCTCGTACAGTTTCGATGTAGTAAACATGCAATTCATATCCTCCGCCATACAAAATCATCCCTTTCACATCAGAGCAGCCTCAGCGGACTGAAGTCGCTCTCAGAACTGTTCTACAAATTTGGGATCGTCTCCACTCGGCCCAAACGCTTCCTTGCTTGCTCGGTTTTCTATGCACATCTCCAGACTCAGGGATTACAATAACATGTATTTTCGCATGGTTCGCCATAATATTATACCATTTTCGCCATACTTCTCGATATCAAGCACTAGGCAGCATCCTACCGATCGCTAGCGCAACATAATTCCGGAGATATAGACTGGAAATAATTTCTCTACAAACCCCAAACTTTAGCTAGGTGCAGCATGCTGTAAACCACTGAGTAACTAGAAACAAATAGAGGAAACTGATATTTCCACTCTCGAATACCACAGTCGGTGATGTAACAGATTCCAAATCATCCCTATAATTTACAAGCCAACTAAGGTCTTCCCCATGTCTAGAGAACAGGCAAATGTGTCTTCCACGTGTTAGATGCACACACCATAATCGATCTTCTCTCAACTAAATAAAGGCGCGAAATGTGCATAAGCAGTCAACCGAACAATTTACATGGTAGGGAATAACGGTCCAGGGCAAAGCACCTCCATACACAATCTTCTCAAATTTTCACTTGATCACGAAAGCCGCCCAACACATATTAAGTATTAGTTCGCTGTTCGGTCGTCTAGACGACGGCAAAGTTAAATCAGATACATTCCTACACTCCAACAGGCCTCTGCATTGCGACAGCTGCTTCCGTTAACGGGAAACGTGAATCATTCCCACCACTGGCCATGCCGGTTTACGTTACCGCTATTGGTGAATGACGCTTCGTCGCTAAATAGAACGCATACAATAAATCTGTCATCGTGCCGTAATTTCTCTTGTGCCCAGTGGAAGAACTGTACACGACGTTCAAAGTCGTCGCCATTCAATTCCTGGTGCACAGAAATATGGTACGGGTCCAATCAATGTTGATGTAGCATTCTCAAAACCGACGTTTTTGAGATTCCCGATTCTCGCGCAATTTGTCTGCTACTGATGTGCAGATTAGCCGCGACAGCAGTTAAAACACCTACTTGGGTATCATTTGTTGCAGATCGTTGTTGACGTTTCACATGTGGCTGAACACTTCCTGCTTCCTTAAATAACATAACTATCCGGCAAACGGTCCAGACACTTGGATGATGTCGTCCTGGATACCGAGCAGCATACATAGCACACGCCCGTTGGGCATTTTGATCACAATAGCGATACATCAACACGATATCGACCTTTTCTGCAATTGGTAAACGGTCCATTTTAACACGGGTAATGTATCACGAAGCAAATACAGTCGGCACTGGCGGAATGTTATGTGATACCACGTACTTATACGTTTGTGACTACTACAGCGCTATCTATCACAAAGCGAAAAAAGTGGTCCAACTAAAACATTCATATTTTTTTACGTACTACACGAATATGTAATAAAAAATGGGGGTTTCTATTTTAAAAAAACGCAGTTGATATCCGTTTGACCCATGGCAGCGCCATCTAGCGGGCCAACCAAAGCGCCATCTGGTTTCTCCCTTCAAGCTAGACGAGTTTCGTTCTTTGTAGTTTTTTCATTTGATGCTTATTTCGTGAGATATTTGGCCTGGTCACTATCAATGGACCACCCTGTATGTTGCATTGTAAAGTTACTATGATGTATGTTGTGGCATGACTAGAGAGGATGACTCTGTATTCTATCAGGAGAGACGTATAGATTCAGCACTCTGATAACTGCAGGGGTATGAGAGAGATTTTGAACGTGGAATATTATGTGCGCTATAGATACAGAGATTCGTTCCAGAAGCACAACCGTCAAGAGCAGAAAATACGTGTACATCGATAGGTGTCACACTGTTAAAGCAATCGTAATAATATTTAATTGTAGTTAGACTGGTAAATATGTTCCTGGCTTACAATATTCTTGTGAGTCTCACATGTATTTGATGATCTGTAGACAACATTGCGGGTTCAACTTAACCAAGTGACCTTTCTTTACCGTCAAACTCTGCGCCAATTCCTAGGGTGAGGTGGTGGTCGAGTGACTTAGGTTAGGGAGGTTGGGGGGGCGGGTTAGCCCAAGTGACATATTTTCCCGCGATTTTCTTAGGTTAGTAGAGATAACTGTGGTGTGATGCATTATCGTGTTGGAATTTGAATTTCCCGCCGTTTCTTGGGGGAGGGGGACTAGGTTAGTGGATGTAGCCCAATTGACCTATCTTCCGCCAAAATTCAAACTACCAGTCAGAGGGGTGTGGCACTTGCATCATCAACTGGCATCACGATGCCATGCCATGCCCCGTGCACGTTAGCATACGTTAGCGCATGTTAGTACACGCTAGCCCGACAACGTGGGTTGGTAGGGGAACGTCAGGGTCGGTTGAGGATCGTGGTGGAGACTAACTATTTCTTTCGAAGTCCAGGTGGGCGCAGCATTCACGAAAATTCATTCCAAGTCCACAGTAGCACTCTCTGGTTGTGTCAATATGTACTAGGCCTTGTGGTGAACACAGTGTTTGCCGCCATCTTGGATAAAGGTCTTGCGTCATCACCTGACGTCATGGCCGCCATCTTGGACGACAGCGCTCTCTGGTGGTGGCGCTAGGTACTAAGTCATTTGGAGTCCAGATCTCATGATGAACACACTGTTTCCCGCCGTCTTGGATTATGTCACAGATGAGAGCGCCCTCTGGTCGTTGTACTGTTTATTAAGTCAGTTGGAGTCTGGGTCTCATGGTAAACACACCAGATGGTTGTACTGCACGAAATTGTTTAATTAAAGACTTATGTCCAGCACTGGTTGAGTCCTTTTCCCACCAGTCCTTACGAGGAGGTGGCGGTTGGGTGTCTGAGGTTGGCCCAATTGACCTTTCTTTCTGACCATTTTCTTAGGTGTGATGCATTATCCTGTTGGAATTTGAACTTCCAGCCATTTATCCAGGGGAGGGGGGGGGGCGTGGCACTTTCCCTCAAAAGCCATCATCTTGGATAACGGTACTTTCGTCATTGGCTGACGTCATGGCCGCCATCTTGGATGACGTCATGTGCTGTTGCCATGTCTACACGCCGCCATCTTGGATACATCTGGCAACAATGGAAAGTGGGGTGCTAAAAACTTTGTTCCAAAACTAACATTGATGCAAAGTACGTTGTCCTGAATTGAGAGGCCAAAAAGTTCAAACGCGCCCATGCCAAACATGTTCGGAGCATCACTTGAACGGAGCACATGGAAAGACACTGAACTTGTCGTTGCAGCATACACAGCATGCAAACTACACATGCTGAGCACTGAGGTTTCCTGTCCAGTAAATGAAGTCAGCGTGGAATGTGAACGACGAAACAGGGGCGAACCAAGCAAATCATACATTGATCTGTTCAGTAAAGCAATAGTCGCACCAGTGTCCAGCTACATGCAAACAGAACATCCAAAAATTTCAGTCACGAAAAGTTTCCTTGCATTGCGCTGAATGCGAGAGGAAGTGTCTGGAAAAACTTGTTTATTCACATGACCAGCTGTAGAAGCACGTGAAGCAGAAGGCCTTGAAAAAATGGCATTAACGTCCATAGGCTGATGGTCTGAATCATGATCACGGCCGTTTCGGTTGCAGTGACGCCAACGCAAGTCACGCGAAAGGGAAGTGGGCTGTGAATTAGAGTTTCTCTTACTACACACAGCTTGCACATGTCATTTCTTATTCCAAAAATGCCGGCTGCGGTGGCCGAACGGTTCTAGGCGCTTCAGTCCGGAATCACACGACTGCTATGGTTGCAGGTTCGAATCCTGCCTCAGGCATGGATGTGTGTGATGTCCTTAGGTTAGTTAGGTTCAAGTAGTTCTACGTTCTAGGGGACTGATGACCTCAGAGCCATTTATTCCAAAAATAACACTGTGCTTGACAGGATGTACAACTGTCCTGTGGGTGGGCACGAAAACAGTTCGGACATGATTTCAGTTTCTTTGCCAGGTTGGAAAAGTGTTTTCTTGGGTGAGTGCGGCATGGTGCGGCGCTCTATGCCGGGGCAGGGCGGGAGGGCACGTGTTGTGCCACGCTAACAATACACACACCCGGGGTCACGTCGAACTAGGAAGTAGCCATGTCTAATGTATCTTGTCTATCTAGCAAGTCCACTACTTCCTGCAAAGATGGGTTTTTAAATTGTAACATTTGCTCGCGGATGCGGTGGTCCACCACATTCTGCGCAATAGCATCTCTAATCATGATATCTGCCTAAGAGAGTCCGCATGAGCAACTAAAGTCACAATCAGATGTTAATCCCTGAAGGTCCGCTAACCAAGATTTATTGGACTGAATAGGACCACGCCAGAGATGAAAGAATTTGTAGCGTGCAGCTACCACATTTACACTGTCATGGAAGTGGAAGTTCAATGTATCACTCACTTGTGCATAAGTTTTAGTCTCTGTGCTGGCAGTGGGGAACAATTTTACGAGCACACGGTATAACACTACACCCGCGTTGGCTATGAAAAAGGCAAGCTGCTCTGTACCTGGTGTGCTGTATGCGGCGAAGTGGGCCTCGAGCTGGGTTCTAGCTAGCGTTCATCGTCCGGATAGAAGGCACGAAATGGCGGCTATGTAGGCGTCGTCTGTGGTACAGGCGGGGGCGTCGGAGGCGCTGTAATAGCTGCAATTTGTAGTGTGACCAGTCCATTTACAGCAGCAAGCAGCTGCGTCATTTGCTGAGCCTGAAGCCATCGTTGACACAAAATAATGTCTTATAGCAATGGGTGAAAGCACACATTCACTCAGTCACATGGAGATAATACAAAAAAGATAAAGCAGTACCGAGCAACTTCTTGTCTCTCCCTCTTTGCTGTTTCATAATCCACTTAAGCCTGATAATTTGATCTGGACAGCTTCTTCCAGGATGAAATCTTCCTGGAAATTCTTCAAGTTCTTGGTCGAGTTGTTCCTGAGTTCTTGTAAAGATAATTCTAGACAGATCTTATGTGTGCCATCAAGTAGTGAAATCCCCTAATAGTTGTTTGGATCTTATCTGTCACCCTTTTTGTGTATTGGATGGGTTATAACTGTATTCCACTCTTCTGGCATTTTTTCAGAATTCCAGATGTCTACTATGTGCTTATGAAGGTTCTGAAGTGTTCGTTTATTTGTGTTCTTCCGCAGCTCTGCAACCAGTTGATTCTCCCCTACTGCTTTGTGGTTCTTGAGCCACCTCGTTGCTTGAATAACTTCACTGAGATCTGGTGGTGTAATCTTCTCCGGATGTATTTTTTTTATGTGGTTCGAAATCTAGGTATTCTTTTGGTTCCTTGGCATTTAGTAATCCTTTGAAGTGATCAGCTAGAATTGTGGCATTGTCTTGATTACTGTGCGCTAGTTTCCCATTTTTATTTTTCATCATGAGTGTGGGTGGAGTATACTTTGATTGATATTTTCTGGATGTCCTATAATAGTCCCTTCTTTTATGTTGTTTGAATGATTCCTCTATGAATGTTAGGGTTTCTTTTTGATGGTCTCTTTTGATTCTTCTGATTTCCTTGGCTGTTTGCCTTCTGGCAATGGTTACCTCTTCTCAAGATTTTTCAGTTTTCTTTTGCTGGTTATTCAGCCATGCTTCATGCCTTTTCTGTATTTATTTATCACATTCTTCATTCCACAAGGCATGTTTCTTTCTTCTTCTGACAGGGGAAATCTCTTCAGCAATGTTTTCCAGTTTATCAATAATCGTTCCCAGTTCATCGCTTGGAAGTGTTCTGAATCTTTCTGAATACAAAACATTATTTCTTAAACAGATGGGTTCATATTTTCTCCTCCTAGTGGATTTTTATGATCTGTTTTTCTTTCTTGGAGTTAACTTAATTTTTATCTTTTTATTGTAATGATATGAATCGATGTCCACCCCACAAAGGACTTTGACATTTCAGATTTCCTTGTGATACTTCTTATCCATTGTGACATGGTCTATTTGACACTCCCCCATTTTAAAATTAGGGCATTTCGAGGTCATCAACTTGTGCAGTCTGCTCTTAAATCTTGTAGTCCGAGAATAAGTCCATGATCTATGCGAAGTTCAATTAGTCTTTGACCATTCTTGTTTGACAGTTTATGATCTGGCCATTTACCAACGATAGTGTGATATTTTCTTTCTTTCCCAATTTTTCCACTGAAATTTCCAAGCAAGACTTTAATATGGGTGTCAGGGATGTATGATATCAGTTGGTCCAGTTCTTCCCAAAATATTTCAGTTCCTTCCTTATCTTTCATGTTTTTGTCATTTGTTGGGGCATAGACATAATCAGTGTACATATTTTATTCTTTCCTTTAATTGTTGAGGTTGCCATTCTTGAGGAGTTCGACAAGAAGTCCTCTACTGAGTCTAATATGCAATTATGAACCAGAAATCCCATTACAAATTACTCTTTTTCCCGGAGGTCCTTTGTAGACATGGTAACCCCCAGATTCAAATGGGTCCTGATCCACATTTCCAAGTTCCTGAAGGGCTGTTATTAGAATTTTGTGTTGATTCATTACATCTGTTATGTGTTTCAGTTTACCAGTTTTCATTATTGAATTTATATTTAATGTTGCAAAGAAAGAGAATTTTCCAGGTTTGCTGAATTTAAGTCTCTGTCTGTTGGGCTGCCAGGAGCTCTGACTCACAACAGTCCTCTAAGTGAGACCCCACCATATCCGAGTGGTGTCTTTTCTTAGACCCATGATTCTGTGTATCCAAGACGCGGATTCTTTTGTTAGAAGACTCTCCATGTTGGGTTGATTGTCTGATCAATGATTAGTGTTCTGACTGTGGTCAGGATTTACAATTCCAGATGTGATCTGGAAAAGTGATAAATGAAATATGGTGGGATGATGAATGATATTGTGGAGTGTGTTCGGTACGTGAGAGCTATTTTATTTTGCTCCCCCCATCTTCCACCTGGGTCATGCTACATCAGAGTATCACCTCTCTGCCTGCTACCACAATGTAGTGGGTTCGTGGTACAGGATATACTATCACAAATGTGTCAACAGATTGACTTGATTACAAAGTCATGTGGTCAAATACGCAAAAAGCTTTGCAGAATGAGTGGCAAACTTTCAGGAATACACAAAAAAGAGTGCTAAAGCAAATAAGAATCTTAAGATAATGCTTTGACCAAAAGAGACCAGTCAAAAAAATGGTTCAAATGGCTCTGAGCACTATGGGACTTAACATCTGAGGTCATCAGTCCCCTAGAACTTAGAACTACTTAAACCTAACTAACCTAAGGATATCACATACATCCACACCCGAGGCAGGATTCGGACCTGCAATCGTAGCGGTTGCGCGGTTCTGGACCAAAGTGCCTAGAACCTCGCAGTCGCGTGGTTCCGGACTGAAGCGCCTAGAACCGCGCGGCCGCTGCGGCCAGCCAGACCAGTCAACTTTAACAACTAGAACCAAACTGAGCAATCACATTACTGAGATTTCAATATAGTTAGGGTGACAAAACAACTGCTGTAACCAGCCAGGTAGAAAAGTTAGATTAAAGACTGAAAAATGTAGTGGGAAGTGTAACCAAAAGAGAATCCACATTGTAAGATAGGACTGAAAGTGACTGAAGCAGAAGACCCTTGACAAGAAATTTTCGCTTTAAACAATATAAATGAGTGAAATTGAAAGTAGCAATACTCAGAACCTAGGTTACATTAAAACTTTAAATGGTAAAATCAAATAGGTAAAGATGGATATTTCAAAAGCAGATGAAGACTACAAAACAAATGTATCTGCATTACTTGCCCATGTTGTTAATGTCCAAAAACAAGTACAATTATTACAAGAAGGTGTCTGTTCAAAAACATTGTATAAAAATGGATATAGTAAATGGTCTAGTATGTCTGTGAAAAGTTTCCCTGGAGATGGGCAATTTCACCCTTCAGATTTCATGCAACATTGAATTAATAATATGCTTCCTGGGATGAGTAATGATTTAAAGATTAGATTTATGAAAGATTTCTTGAGAGAGAAGCATTATCTTGGGCCAATCAACTCAGCTGTCAAACTTTGACACTGAAGACTCTGAGACAGCGTTCATAAAAAAATTTTGGTCTGAGGCAGAGCAGGCTAGAATTAAAAGTGGTTTTATAATGGCACACTCTATACTGAGCAGAAAGGCAGATGAAGGAATTCTGTAGAGCCCAATTAAAGATATTAGGTCTACATCTACATCTACATCTACATTTATACTCCGCAAGCCACCCAACGGTGTGTGGCGGAGGGCACTTTACGTGCCACTGTCATTACCTCCCTTTCCTGTTCCAGTCGCGTATGGTTCGAGGGAAGAACGACTGTCTGAAAGCCTCCGTGCGCGCTCTAATCTCTCTAATTTTACATTCGTGATCTCCTCGGGAGGTATAAGTAGGGGGAAGCAATATATTCGATACCTCATCCAGAAACGCACCCTCTCCAAACCTGGCGAGCAAGCTACACCGCGATGCAGAGCGCCTCTCTTGCAGAGTCTGCCACTTGAGTTTATTAAACATCTCCATAACGCTATCACGGTTACGAAATAACCCTGTGACGAAACGCGCCGCTCTTCTTTGGATCTTCTCTATCTCCTCCGTCAACCCGATTTGGTACGGATCCCACACTGATGAGCAATACTCAAGTATAGGTCGAACGAGTGTTTTGTAAGCCACCTCCTTTGTTGATGGACTACATTTTCTAAGCACTCTCCCAATGAATCTCAACCTGGTACTCGCCTTACCAACAATTAATTTTATATGACCATTCCACTTCAAATCGTTCTGCACGCATAGTCCCAGATATTTTACAGAAGTAACTGCTACCAGTGTTTGTTCCGCTATCATATAATCATACAATAAAGGATCCTTCTTTCTATGTATTCGCAATAAATTACATTTGTCTATGTTAAGGGACAGTTGCCACTCCCTGCACCAAGTGCCTATCCGCTGCAGATCTTCCTGCATTTCGCTACAATTTTCTAATGCTGCAACTTCTCTGTATACTACAGCATCATCCGCGAAAAGCCGCATGGAACTTCCGACACTATCTACTAGGTCATTTATATATATTGTGAAAAGCAATGGTCCCATAACACTCCCCTGTGGCACGCCAGAGGTTACTTTAACGTCTGTAGACGTCTCTCCATTGATAACAACATGCTGTGTTCTGTTTGCTAAAAAATCTTCAATCCAGCCACACAGCTGGTCTGACATTCCGTAGGCTCTTACTTTGTTTATCAGGCGACAGTGCGGAACTGTATCGAACGCCTTCCGGAAGTCAAGAAAAATAGCATCTACCTGGGAGACTGTATCTAATATTTTCTGGGTCTCATGAACAAATAAAGCGAGTTGGGTCTCACACGATCGCTGTTTCCGGAATCCATGTTGATTCCTACATAGTAGATTCTGGGTTTCCAAAAACGACATGACACTCGAGCAAAAAACATGTTCTAAAATTCTACAACAGATCGACGTCAGAGGTATAGGTCTATAGTTTTGCGCATCTGCTCGACGACCCTTCTTGAAGACTGGGACAACCCGTGCTCTTTTCCAATCATTTGGAACCCTCCGTTCCTCTAGAGACTTGCGGTACACGGCTGTTAGAAGGGGGGCAAGTTCTTTCGCGTACTCTGTGTAGAATCGAATTGGTATCCCGTCAGGTCCAGTGGACTTTCCTCTATTGAGTGATTCCAGTTGCTTTTCTATTCCTTGGACACTTATTTTGATGTCAGCCATTTTTTCGTTTGTGCGAGGATTTAGAGAAGGAACTGCAGTGCGGTCTTCCTCTGTGAAACAGCTTTGGAAAAAGGTGTTTAGTATTTCAGCTTTACGCGTGTCATCCTCTGTTTCAATGGCATCATCATCCCGGAGTGTCTGGATATGCTGTTTCGAGCCACTTACTGATTTAGCGTAAGACCAGAACTTCCTAGGATTTTCTGTCAAGTCGGTACATAGAATTTTACTTTCGAATTCACTGAACGCTTCACGCATAGCCCTCCTTACGCTAACTTTGACATCGTTTAGCTTCTGTTTGTCTGAGAGGTTTTGGCTGCGTTTAAACTTGGAGTAAAGCTCTCTTTGCTTTCGCAGTAGTTTCCTAACTTTGTTGTTGTACCACGGTGGGTTTTTCCCGTCCCTCACAGTTTTACTCGGCACGTACCTGTCTAAAACGCATTTTACGATTGCCTTGAACTTTTTCCATAAACACTCAACATTGTCAGTGTCGGAACAGAAATTTTCGTTTTGATCTGTTAGGTAGTCTGAAATCTGCCTTCTATTACTCTTGCTAAACAGATAAACCTTCCTCCCTTTTTTTATATTCCTATTAACTTTCATATTCACGGATGCTGCAACGGCCTTATGATCACTGATTCCCTGTTCTGCACTTAAAGAGTCGAAAAGTTCGGGTTTGTTTGTTATCAGTAGGTCCAAGATGTTATCTCCACGAGTCGGTTCTCTGTTTAATTGCTCGAGGTAATTTTCGGATAGTGCACTCAGTATAATGTCACTCGATGCTCTGTCCCTACCACCCGTCCTAAACATCTGAGTGTCCCAGTCTATATCTGGTAAATTGAAATCTCCACCTAAGACTATAACATGCTGAGAAAATTTATGTGAAATGTATTCCAAATTTTCTCTCAGTTGTTCTGCCACCAATGCTGCTGAGTCGGGAGGTCAGTAAAAGGAGCCAATTATTAACCTAGCTCGGTTGTTGAGTGTAACCTCCACCCATAATAATTCACAGGAACTATCCACTTCTACTTCACTACAGGATAAACTACTACTAACAGCGTCGAACACTCCACCACCGGTTGCATGCAATCTATCCTTTCTAAACACCGTCTGTACCTTTGTAAAAATTTCGGCAGAATTTATCTCTGGCTTAAGCCATCTTTCTGTACCTATAACGATTTCAGCTTCGGTGCTTTCTATCTGCGCTTGAAGTTCTGGTACTTTACCAACGCAGCTTCGACAGTTGACAATTACAATACCGATTGCTGCTTGGTCTCCGCATGTCCTGACTTTGCCCCGCACCCGTTGAGGCTGTTGCCCTTTTTGTATTTGCCCAAGGCCATCTAACCTAAAAAACCGCCCAGCCCACGCCACACAACCCCTGCTACCCGTGTAGCCGCTTGTTGCGTGTAGTGGGCTCCTGACCTATCCAGCGTAATCCGAAACCCCACCACCCTATGGCGCAAGTCGAGGAATCTGCAGCCCACACAGTCACAGAACCGTCTCAGCCTCTGATTCAGACCCTCCACTCAGCTCTGTACCAAAGGTTCGCAGTCAGCCCTGTCGACGATGCTGCAGATGGTGAGCTCTGCTTTCATCCCGCTAGCGAGACTGACAGTCTTCACCAAATCAGATAGCCGCCGGAAGCCAGAGAGGATTTCCTCCGATCCATAGCGACACACATCATTGGTGCCGACATGAGCGACCACCTGCAGATGGGTGCACCCTGTACCCTTCATGGCATCCGGAAGGACCCTTTCCACATCTGGAATGACTGCCCCCGGTATGCACACGGAGTGCACATTGGTTTTCTTCCCCTCTCTTGCTGCCTTTTCCCTAAGGGGCCCCATTACGCGCCTGACGTTGGAGCTCCCAACTACCAGTAAGCCCACCCTCTGCGACCGCCCGGATCTTGCAGACTGAGGGGCAACCTCTGGAACAGGACAAGCAGCCATGTCAGACCGAAGATCAGTATCAGCCTGAGACAGAGCCTCAAACCGGTTCGTCAGACAAACTGGAGAGGCCTTCCGTTCAGCCCTCCGGAATGTCTTTCGCCCCCTGCCACACCTTGAGACGACCTCCCACTCTACCACAGGTGAGGGATCAGCCTCAATGAGGGCAGTATCCCGGGCAACCACAGTCGTAGTCCGATCGGGGGATGTGTGGGACTAGCTGGCCGTCCCCGACAAACCCCCATCCAGACCCCCACAGTGATGCCCATTGGCAACAGCCTCAAGCTGTGTGACCGAAGCCAACACTGCCTGAAGCTGGGAGCGAAGGGATGCCAACTCAGCCTGCATCCGAACACAGCAGTTGCAGTTCCTATCCATGCTAAAAACTGTTTTGCAAAGAACGTCTGAACTAATCTACAGAGAGCGCAAACAAATCGACAAAATTTAAACGGTTATTAAAATACAAGATTGCCTAGTAAATGCAGTAATGCTGCTACTTGCGCACTGCTGACACTGCTCGGCGGCGGAAGGAGACTACGCGAATTTACGCTATTCAGGTACTAAAACGCGATGCTACAACTCTCAAATACTATAATACGCCCGAAATTTATGAATTAAACAATGCAAGTACCAAAAACACGCAAAGAAATTAAGAATTAAACTATGTAACAAATGAGTGAGCTAGGAGTATACGACTTGCTGCTGCAGCTGCTTATCCAATGGCGGCAGGGAGCACACTGGTCATTTGATTCAACCTTTTGACGAGTTAACTCAAACTGATGCATTAAAGAAGAGGCTACTGAAAGGATACAGTGGGTCTTGGTTTATGGACCTGATGATTCTGTTGACCAATTCTTAAAGCATGGTTTTGTTTAGGGTGCAAACATTCCTAATGCTTGAAGATAAATTAAAGTATTTATTTGAGAAGACAGATAGACAAAACTCTTACTATGAGAGACCAGACTGGGGAAATAACAATGTTAACAACAACTATAATAATAACCAAGATAGAGGTGGCAGCAATAATTACAGGAATTATCACCCAGAGAGAGAACAGATGTGGGATAACCGAAACTACAATTTAGACAGAAATGGTAATTGAGTATTTAAAAATAGAGGCGGACAGTGGAAACTTACAATGAGCCACAACAACTTTTAAACCTAATGATGGGAAGAACGGCCAGGCAAACTAATAACCTCTCCATTGGCAGTCCACAATGTGAGAGGCTTATGGAAATCTTAATGTAGAGGCCATTTATAGTGGCCATTGGTCGCTGACTAACAACTAAGTTAGAACTGTGACAATGACAGTGCAGTAGATGTATTTAAAATGAATACAGTTACCATTGATGAAGAGCATTGGAATAACTTTTGAGAAGAGCACTTAGACAATAAATCGTATAAAGAAACCAAATGTGAACAGTTTTGTTTGGAAGACAGGGATTTACACGAGAAGTCAACAATTTGTGGTGGGTTAAAATATGAGGACAGCGAAAGATTGAATACAGTTGAGCACTGGGTTGTTTCTCTGAAGGGTAACAAGGCAATCAGAGATGGTGAAGAGATGAAAGCTGAAGATGAAGGAATGGGCTATTATGTTAGTTTGAGTGAAGAAGTGGTGTTAGGGGCTGAAGACATTGAGGTCTTAGGTAGTGTGAAGCAATTACATGTTGTTGGGGTGAAGATCATATAATTTTCAACAAATCTCACAGTGTGTAAAGCCAGAAGTTGGCATGGGAGAGAGTGAAATGTATCGTTGCAGTATTTGGATGAGTTTAGGAAAAAAATAACTAGCAAAATTAGGTAAACAAGTAGATGCTCGGGTTGAAGCTGATAGTGGATAGAAGAAAGGCCACACTCCTGAAATGAATATTACAATAGCTGAAAGTGCACCTAACATTAATGTCAATAGTAATGGTACTTAAGTTTATGGCATACAGTTTGATAAATTAGAGGGACATGTTGATGATACACTTTGTGAATTAATGGGAAAAGTGCTATTTGAAAAACACACTTGTACCCACCAGTATTGAAGAAAAGTTTTTCTCATTCATACCTCAGGGCTTGGCAGACAAGTTGACTAGCTCAGCAGTGTTATTTCATTTGTATTATCAGGCATTGTAGTGAAACTCCATCTTCTGAACTTGTCTTAATAAATTTATAATGTGTTATACAGAAAGTGTCATGTAACTAAAATACACAAGATAAAAACTTGTACAGTATTAAATAAAAAAGGACCATGATGCCGAGAACATCATACGAGGTGCGGCTAGAAAAAAACCGGACTGATGCTGGGAAAAACATTTATTTACAATTATTTACAATTTCATGTTATCTCCTTCAATGTACTCTCCTCCTCGGTCTCTACACCGCTCCATACGTATTTTCCACTGTTCATAGCAATGCTGCAGATCATTTTCGGTAAGTCCATACATTACTTCCGTCGCTTTTTCTTTTACTGCTTCAACAGTCTCAAATCTAGTTCCTTTCAAAGCTGACTTGACTTTAGGGAAAAGAAAAAAGTCACAGGGGGCCAAATCAGGTGAGTAGGGTGGATGATCTAAGATGAGAATGTTGTGTTTTGCCAAAAACGTCTTCACTGACAACGCACTGTGAGCTGGGGCATTGTCTTGGTGAAGGATCCATGACTTTTTTCTCCACAAATCGTTCCGTTTTCTCCGTACTCGCTCACGTAGGGTAGCCAGGACGCTAATGTAGTAATGCTGATTCACTGTTTGTCCCTCTGGTACCCAATCAATGTGCACAATCCCTTTGATGTCAAAAAAAACAATCATCATTGCCTTGAATTTCGATTTTGACGTTCGTGCTTTTTTTGTCGTGGAGAACCAGGAGTTTTCCAATGCATCGATTGGCGTTTAGTTTCGGGGTCGTAAGTAAAAAACCACGATTCATCGCAAGTAATAACATTTTGTAAGAAGGTGG
Organism: Schistocerca piceifrons; assembly: GCF_021461385.2. Taxonomy (NCBI): domain Eukaryota; kingdom Metazoa; phylum Arthropoda; class Insecta; order Orthoptera; family Acrididae; genus Schistocerca; species Schistocerca piceifrons. Next base: position 560,182,072 of record NC_060139.1, read on the forward strand.
GATCACTTTCAATGTTTTCCAGGATGTCAGAACAAATCATTCTTCGGCGTTCCTTCTGTTCAATTGTGAGACATTTTGGAACCATTTTTGAACACACTTTGTTCATGTTGAAACTTTCATGAAGAATCTGCCTAACACTTTCCTTGTCAACTCCTGTTAACTCAGACACTGCTCTGATTGTTAAACGGCGATCTTGTCGAACAAGTTTACCGATTTTTTCAATGTTTGCATCAGTTTTTGCTGACAATGGTCTGCCAGTGCGAGTGTCATCACTGGTGTCTTCGCGGCCATCTTTAAATCGTTTAAACCACTCAAACACTTGTGTTCGCGATAAATAATCATCGCTGTACACTTGTTGTAACATTACAAACGTTTCACTTGCAGATTTTCCTAGTTTGAAACAAAATTTGATGTTAACACGCTGTTCTTTCTGTACACTCAACATTTTCCGACGCACAGACAAAACGTCAACTACTTAAAACAGACGCCACGGGCAGACTGAGTGCAGGAGGCAGATGAAACTCGAGCAGTAGGCGGAGCGAGAGTCACGTGACAGGCCACGCGACTTTCAGCCTTATTGCATTCGTTTTATTGTTTCACCAGTACTAGTCCGGTTTTTTTCTAGCCACACCTTGTATACCTTGCTACTTAACAAACTTAATAATTTTGTTGTACTAATATAGATAGAACTAACCTCTGTTAACTTCAGGAAAACTACTGAATTCCTATAAAATACACCAATGAACCTTTTAACAATTTTGTCTGTACTTGAATTACAAAGGCCTTCTTAAAACTTGCTAAGGAACTTAACTTCAAAATTACATAGACACACTTAGCGTTAATAGATCTTATCTTTTTTTTTTTTTTCTTTTCTTGTGCCCAACACCAGATTGTAGGCATAATAATACGAGGACAAGTCAATTATTATCCACAAAGTAGTTATAAAATTTTATTGTAATCAAATAGGAAACTTACAACAACATAATTTTTTGAAATGGTCTCCTTGCTTTTCAATGCACTTGTTTCATCATTGTACAAGCTTCCTGATGCCATCATAAAAGAAGGTTCTCGGTTAAGCTGCAAGCCAGGTGTGCACCGCTTCTTTCACTGCTTAGTCTGAGACAAATCGATGGCCCTTAATGCCTGTTTGATGGACCAGACAAGTGAAACAAGTAATAGTCAGAAGGGGCAAGATCAGGACTATATGGAGGATGATCCAGTACTTCAAATTTGAGTTTCTGGAGTGTTTCAGCAGTGTGGGCAGCAGTATGCAGACAGGTATTGTCGTGCAACAACACAACACCTTTTGACAGCAATTCTCAGCGTTTGCTTCGAATTGCACGCTTTAGCCTGGCATAAGCATCTCACTGTAACGTACACTGTTTATTGTTGTGCCCCTTTCCCGATAATGTTCCACTACCGGACCTTGTGCGTCCCAACAAACCTTAAGCATCTGTATCCATTCCATACTCTGTCATTTACTCTGTGGCTCGTTATGATGGATCTGTGTTTCGTCACCAGTAATGATCCTGTCAAAGAAGTTGTCCCCTTCGTTACCATAGCAATCAAATGTTTTTTTGGGACCCACCTTGCACAAACTTTATGAAACCCAAGTCTTTTATGGATGATTTCATGGGCAGAACTGTGACTAATTTGCAGACGATGTGCCACTTCATCAGTAGTTAATCGTCTGTCTAAGAGAATTATTTCACGTGAACACTCAATGGTTTCTTCATTTGTGGCGGTAAACGGTCGTCCGGCTCCTTCATCGTGTGTAACAGTTGTGCGACCATTTCGGAATTTTCCAATCCATTTGTACACACTCCATTGTGGCAAAACACTGTTCCCGTACTGAACCGAAAGTCTTCGACGAATTTCAGTCCGATATGCCTTACGACCACAAATCACAGATCACTGAACGTTGTTCTTCTTTGGTACAAATAGACAGCAGAGCAGCTATGATTAACAGCACGGCATCGATAGCGAAACTAAGCTATACTCCATTCACCGAAACAAGATACGTACTGTAGACACGGCAAGGCGCGTGACCACAGCACTGCCGTCGGGGGTGTACAAGGCAGGTGCGTCAGAAATTAAAAAAATGAAAGTCGTGTTTTTTTATAATTTGGCACCTAAACATGATAAAGTGATCCGAGAACTACCTTCCGACACCTTTTTTTTACATTACTTTAAAATTTATTTTCACTGAAAAAGAGAAATATTTAAGCTTTCAGGAAAAGATGTTTTTTCGCGTTACTCTATATTTATTACGCCATATCTCCTAAACTTTGTGTCGCACAGCAAAATAATTTTATAATTGCCTTAGTACTATATTTTGATGACGTCTGCAAATTTTCTGCCAAATAGAGTCAGTAATAGTGAATTAATAAATTAAAATCTCACGTCTGATGCAGAACTTTTACCAAATCATCATCCGAAATATAGTAAGCGACAAACTTTTCCCCTTTAAATTTTTTGTGGGGGATGTAAGTGAGAAAAGTTTCAGAAAGGTTTGAATTTAATTTTGTAGTTTGTTTGAATGCGATGGGTGCAACCATTTGTCCTTTATCAGCGATGCATTGTGCGGTTCGCAGGCGCGGCGCTCAGTAAGTGTGGCCGTCTCAGTTGCAGGTGTGAGCTCATTAGTGGGTGTTGTACAGCGGCGATTTCAGGATATCTTAAGTTCATCTGTAAAGACGCTTGAAAGACTAGTTGTTGATTATTAGAGTAAGTATATGTGTTTGTAGTCACGCTGAGCATTCACTGTTTATGTGCGCATCCAATAGCATCACATGGTTTCTTATTTTGTATATATACACTTATTTCATTAGCATCACATTCGGCTGTCCTCATTATGTCATCGATGGATTCAGCGAGCGAGGTCGACATGTCAGTTCTGAGTCCACCAAAGAAGCGAGCAAAGAAGAAATCATTAAGTTCTTCTGAGAAGCACATGGTACCTAATGTTACATCCAGAGCAGTCGATAAGTGACATTGTTTCGAAAACAGCTGCAGCTACAGGTGTTGGACGTTCTTCAGTGTATCGTGTGATAAGTGAGTACAAGGCCACACACTCTGTGAAGTCTCCCAAGAAAGGAAAATTGCGACAGAAACTTTCTGAAAGTGTTGATGACTTCGACAGAAATGCGATACGAAGGAAAGTACATGAATTTTTTTTTATCGTAACGAATTGCCAACAACTGACAAAGTGCTTACAGTCGTGAACGAAGATGCTGATCTGGGTAATTTTTGGAGAACTACATTTTATAAGTTATTGAGAGAAATTAAATTCAAATATGTCCGGCGTGGGCGCGATAGCATGCTAATAGACAGGGATGACATCATTTTATGGAGGCAGCGTTATCTTCGAACCATTAAACGGTTGAGAGATGAAGGCAGACCCATTTACTATTTGGACGAGACGTGGGTGAACGCAGGACATACCCGAAGTTACGTCAGGGTAGATGACACTATAAATTCCTCAAAACAAGCGTCTCTGTCCGTATTATCCACCAGAAGCAAGGGCCCATCACGTAAAGGGAAACGTCTGATTATCGCACACATTAGCAGCAAAGCAGGGTTCGTTGACGGATGTTTGTGGACTTTCGAATCCAAGAAAAGTGGAGATTATCATGAGGAGATGTGCGCCGAAACCTTCGAGAAGCGGTTTCAAGTTGTTCTTCCTCGGCTTCAGGAAAATGCAGTTATTGTTCTTGATAACGCGCTGTACCATTTTCGGAGAAAAGAAAAAGTTCCCAATGCGAATTCCAATAAGCACGAAATATCAGAGTGGCTAAAATCTAAAAACATCGATTTCGAAGACGGTTTGTTGAAATGGCTCTGAGGACTATGGGACTTAACAGCTATGGTCATCAGTCCGGTTTGTTGAAGAAGGAACTTATAGATACAGTTAAAAATCACAGAACAGTGCACAACAAATACGCAATAGATGAAATGGCGAAGAATGTTCTCAGAATTCCTCCGTACCACTGTGAATTAAACGCCATCGAGTTAGTGTGGGCCAGAATCAAAGGCTATGTTGCAGCGAAAAACAAAACATACAAAATGCCGGAAGTTAAAGTACTGCTAGAAGAAGCAGTAAGAACAGTGACTGTACAGGATTGGAACAAGTGCGTCCTCCATGTCGTAGAAAAACTGGAAACTCAAATGTGGAAATTAGACTGCATTATAGAGGAGAGAGAGGAGCGGTTTGTTATAAACCTCAATGAAAACAGTCCAAGTTCGACAGAGTGAACCTTGTTTCGTCCTTTAGCGCTATTATTACTGGTACTGTTATTAAAATTAACAATTAATTGTGTTTGAATGGAGCGTTTTTTTAGCAACCTGAATGAAAGTAAATCTGCTTCGATAGAATGAACTCAGTTTAACATTATTTTAACATTATTGTTAAATTTATTTCCTACATTGTTGCCCAGGTTTCTCACGGTCCGCTGTGACAGCTCGGCAGCCAGTCGAACGCCGCCAGGTGCAAAGCGTGCGCCAAGGATTTTCCATACCCCTACGTATCACGTGAACACAAAATGCTTTCTCTGGAAACGAGCGTAGTCGCTCACGTGACACTGTTTATGTTTCGTCCCAGCTCTCGGTGAATAGACTTTAGTGGCTTGAAAACTGCAAAGATATAACAACAAACAAACAAAGCATGCTTCATCAATGTAAAATGACAGTACTACTAAAATAAACAAAAATATAACTAAATTGCGGATAATAATTGGCTGACCCTCACAGTTAATACAATGCCTAATGTATCCACTATTACAATTCGGAAGAAATTAAAAAGATCTGATTTCCAAGAATGATTGCCTATCGAAGTCACAGGGTCCAAACGATACATATCGAACGTGCACGATTGTAAATGGATTATGTGACTCTGGTGGCGGACATTATGATCAGTAATTTGTGATTGTCATTTTTATCTGTTTTCCGTCATTCCCTTAGTTGCTCTAAGTTACATACGTCCACGAATTATTTGTGAGTCACTAAGGAAACGCAGATGATTTATTTCAGTAGTGAGTGGGATGCCTGATGTTCTTGACGCTTCTTCGGTGGATTCTCTCACATGGAAAAATCTAATTCCATACTTAACTTTTTGTCACAAATATGGAGTACTATCGGATGAGGTAAGGAGAGACTGTGTAGACTGTGGTGGTGCGAAAACTTTGTAAGAAGAGTTTTGTGGCGCCGATGAGGTCGACACCATGATCGATCTAAGTATCGTCTTTGAACTAAGCTAAACATTATCTTTGTGCAGTTCCGCCATTCAGTTCTGTGTAAGCCTTGTTTGTGTAAAGAGTTGACTAAATGAACTACTGTAAAATGGGAGTGTTGTTTGGTGAAACCGACCCGAACTTCGTCTTCACTGGTGACCCCGAGTTGTAACATCTTCCGTTTTCACCATTTTACAGTGTCTGCAGCCTCCATGTCGGTTATTTTCGCGTGTATTACATCAACATAACATTCGAACAATGACTTCGGCCCAACGCCTAATGCTGGATTTTGTGATCGACATGCATCGTGTTGTGGGGATTGTACATCCGCCAGGACTGCAACACGATACCTCTCACTCGACAATTTCGCCAGACGTTTTCGAGCCTGCAATAATAAGTGAGGTTAGAAGTGTGCATGACTCCGGCTATCAAACGCCTTTGTTCCCTCCACATGTGCAGTTACCTCTTACGGATCTCCGTGCAGTGTGGGACCAATGCCGATTTCTACAAATGCTTCATGGGACAACCTACCACCGCCAGGACAACGATTTGCTATGCCACAATCCGTGCCGTACCACGCGGATACCTGCCACGTGGCCGGAAATGCTTCGTTCACAGGTCAACCTCCTCAGCATCTGACCACGCCTGCGCCTGCCTCGGTTGAGCATCAGCACATGCCTTCCTACTTCGATACCTCAGACTGCAACACGAACAATAACTTGTTATCTGTGCCCACTGCTACGCCTCAGTGTTTTGTGCCACGACATGCACATTATCCACACACATTTTTGAGTGAAGTGACTATGAACAGTGAACATTCGCACATTCCGTCCTATGTTCGACATCATTTCCCACACTGTGCTTCTGGACAGCCCGCATCTCTGCAGCCTTCCTGCAACTCAGGTGGCCCTGGCTCTGATCAAATGTTGAGCTTTCCGTGAACTAAAACATTGAACTTTTTCTCACCTGTCGCCCACGTGCCGGCTCTAGTCGAGCTTCCGCTACCGTTCTCAGCACATCTCGGTGCCTCATCCGCATCGGTCTTTTGCGACGCGTCTATTCAAGCACACCAACAACATGTTGTTCTTCCGAAACCACAATCGACACATTACGGTGTCGCACCCATGTCGGCTTTCCACGTCGTGACAGATCGCACTCAACCACATCATCTCACCTTCATGCTGCCACCTGAACAGCCGTTGTTGCCACATCCCCTGGAGGCACACTCTCCTGGAATACTACAGCAACAACAGCTTGATTCAGGCAGTGCCCGGACGAACTCAACTCAACCTGTTCTCCCGAACATTCTACAATGCTTACCGATGCTGCCGCCATTTAATCCCGACAGGGCAACAACCTGGTTCAAAATTGTGGACGAAGTGTTCGACCATTACAAACTCGATGAGTCAACCAGGTTTCTGTGCCTCATCACCCACCTGCACGACCAGGAGGACTTGATTGCTGACCTGGTCGATGCCTGGGACTCATCTACCCGGTACACTCTAGCCAAAGAGACAGTTCTATGTCAGCTTGCACGCTCAACTGAGGCAGCAATACAGCAAGTGCTTCACATCGAGCATCTAGGCAACGACAAACCTTCCCAGCTCTGGAGACAGCTATGTGCCCTGGTCAGCGTCGATCTATTCTCTGACACAGCTCTCCTTGCCATATGGTCAGATAAACTATCTCCTCACATCCGCTTTGCTCTGGCTCAAAGACCTCCTGAACCTGTCGAGCAAAGAATGACGATTGCTGACAAGCTACACGATGCATCACTGCTCCATTTCGTCAGCCACTGCCTACCTGACAAGTCTCAGGTTCAGGCTAAATCGCCCTGTGGCTGGACGCGGTCGGGGCCGTACTGTGTCGACTGTTCCGCTCTCTCCGGGAAGCAGTAAACAAGCAACTGGGACGTCAACGGCTCTTCCCGCGGTCACGCCCCCTCCTGCAACCGAACCTGCTGTGGCTACCAAACCTCGGCCACCGCTACTGGCAATGAACTTTCCGCAGGAAATGCAACCACACTACCCGTACTGTTACTTCCACATACGGTTTGGTGAGGTAGCACGGAACTGCAGACCACCCTGCTATTTCCCAAACGCCAACTGCAGGTAGGTTGGGTGCCGCCTCCTGCGCACAACATGACAGGCACCCCCCCCCCCCCCACCCACCCCCACCCCCCTCCCAGTGCCCTATTCTGTCTGGGAACGACCAGATAATTGTGGATGACTTTACATTAAAGACATTTCGTCAGGACACCTTTTCCTAGTGGTCACAGGCGCCGATGTTTCACTACTGCCCCTGTCCTTAGCATCGTCGAACATCCGTCCTCATCATACTTCACTGCAAGCCATGAATTCCACTAAACTACAATGCTCCAGTTCAACCTCACACGTCATCTCACTCTCCGCAAACTGCAAACTCGAGTGGACTTCTTTAGTGTGCGAAATTGATGAACCTATACTAGGCGTTGACTTCTTGCAACACCATAAACTTTCACCGGACCTAGTGCAAAACACCGTGTTTCATCACCCGTCCAAGTCTCGCTTCCCCTGTGCTCCGTCAAGCAACCCACCCCGTGACACATCCGTCGGGGCTCATGTCATCTGTACATGCTTGTCTCTGTCAACGACGTTACAAGAAATCACTCATAAGTGCCTTGTCGAGCTTGAAAACGTCGCTCGCCTACGCAAGGAAAACTGCGAGCTCTCCCTCCGCCTCCATGAAACACAGCTCCAGCTTTGTCCTGAGCGCCTCTCCGACCTTAAAAAGCAGATTTCTGAACTTCTAAGCTCCGGCGTCATTGAACCCTCTGCCAGTAGCTGGTCTACGCCCATTCAGGCTCCACTGACAGACACTTTGGCAGGCACCAAGACTTCTGGATCTCGGCCTGTTCCGTGGACCCCTGCTATGACTGCCTCTTTCACTGCCCTCAAAAATCTTCTTGCTGAAGCCTGCACCATCGCGCATCCTCATCCCAATGCACAGCTTTTCATCAGCACAGATGCGAGCGATAGTGCCATCGGCGCTGTCCTTAGCCAGACAGTCGATGGCCAAACTTCGCCTCTGCAATTCTTCTCGCGCAAGCTCACCAATTCACAGTGGAAATATTCTGCATTCGACAGGGAGTTGCTCACGTCTACGAAGCAATCAAGCATTTTAAGGCTGACATTGAGGGACACCCGTTCTATGTTTGTAACAGACCACAAACCCTTGGCTGTGGCCATTACAAACCCGCCAGCTGACCCACTTCCTCACTGCTTCAGATACATGGACTTCATATCTCAGTTCACCACCAATGTCAGACATATAAAGGGTGCTGACAATATAGTTGCTGATTTTCTTTTTACGAGTCGACGCTGTTCATTCGCTGTTAGACCTCTCTGAACTGCCTAACCTCCAACCCACTGATGAGGACACGCAAAACCTGATTTCAGACTCTACCTCTTCACTACACTTCATCCGCACCACCTTCCCTGGCATTTCTGGTGAGATCTGGAGCGACTACAGTACGGGCACATTACGCCCCCTCATCCCAACCATGCTCCGTCGAGCTGTCTTCAACGCACTGCATAATTTAGCCCACCCTGGCGTTTGTGCGTCCGCCCGCCTCATAGCGGAGCGCTTTGTGTGGAGAAATGTCAACAAGGACTGCCAGCAATGGACACGCTCCTGTGTTGCGTGCCAATGCTGCAAAGTACACAAGCACACTTCACCCCCCCCTCCCCTCGGCGCCTTTTCGATCCCTCCTGGGCGTTTCCAGCATATTCATATTGACATTGTTGGCCCTCTCCCCCCCTCTAACGGCTTTCATTATGTTCTCTCGTCTATCGACCGAACAACTCGCTGGGTCGAGGCTGTTCCCCTCCCCAATATCACGGCAGAAACTGTTGCTTGAGCTTTCGTCGAATCATGGATATCGCATTTCGGATGTCCAGCTATCATCACGACTGACCAGGGCAGACAATTTGAGTCGGTCCTGTTCTATGAGATTTGTAACATTTGCGGCATCCGGCGCATCCATACCACAGCATAGCACCCACAAAGTAATGGGCTAGTTGAGAGCTGGCACCGCACTTTCAAGGCGGCTCTTCGATGCCACGACTCTCTGTGGATGGAGTCCCTTCCCCTTGTGCTACTTGGCATTCATGCGATCTATAAGGAAGTCCTCAAGTGCACAATAGCCGAGTTCATATATAGCCAGAACATTGTTCTCCCTGGCGAACTTGTGAGCCCTTCTCTCCCTCAGTCTGACTTATCTTCCTTAGTGGACCGCATCTGATGCCACTTCATCAACCTCCACATCCCTCCACCCACCAGCCATTCCCGCCCTAAGGTTCAGGTCCCGAAATCTCTGGACAATTGCAAGTACGTCATGCTCCAAGATGACACTGTCTGTGTTCCCCTCCAACCTCCATATACCGGCCCGTACCTAGTTCTCTGGTACTCAGCCAACACCTATGACATCCAGATAAAAGATTCAGCTGTTACAGTCTCTCTCAACAGACTTAAGCCTGCTCATGTTGAGCCCGCTTCTACCTGTCTTCAGGCCACGACCACGCCACTCACTGTCGTGGCTCATGACACTCCGACCACTCCCTCCACATCAGACTTACACACTCGGTCGAGTGACTTCCAGTTCTAATTGTCAAGCTCTTCTCCGACCTCGCCCGCTACTCCGGTCTCACGCACTCCGTCGAGTGATCACATGCTCCCCACGTCGACCTTACCTACGATCACGCCCTCGCCGCCGGGCCCTTCGCTGATCCCTTCAACCTCTCCCCCTTCACCTGCCTCGCCCTTTCGAGGTTTCTCACCCCCCCCCCCCCCCCATCTTGAACGTGCCCTCCTCGAGGTGTTTGTGCCTGTTCCCCCGGACATAATCCACGACATATCTATAATACTACATGATGATAGACTGTTCGGCGTGTGTTTCCCTTCATCCAGTGCTCATGACACAACCTCCGCCATTCCCTGCCACCTGGTGAAATGTGTTCCCCTCTCGCCCGACGTCGACCTGGACATGCTTCGTGTGTTCGCCACTCCCACTGGAGACATCGTCATTGTCACTCCGTTCCTCCCATAAACCACCGGCCTACCTGTCGCTGCTCGACCAGCACACCAAGTACGATGCCCAGTGCGTTTCAACGACTTCCAGGTTTGCTGGCCGGACCTTCCGTCATGACACCTACCCACTCAGCTACCCGATGACGCTGTTGAGCTGACCCTGGTCCAGCTCCCGCAGACCACCCTCCTGCCGACACCGTAGTCACCCCTCCCTCCCTGGCCTCTCAAGAGTACTCCGTACTGCGGGGGAGGGGGGGGCATCTATGTGGCGCCGATGAGGTTGACACCAGTATCGATCTGAGTATTGTCTTTGAACTAAGCTAAACATTATCTTTGTGCAGTTCTGCCATTCTGTTCTGTGTAAGCCTTGTTTGTGTAAAGAGGTGAATAAATGAACTACTGTAAAATGGGAGTGTTGTTTGGTGAAACCGACCCGAACTTTCTCCTCAGTTTCAATGCTGAAATATCGTTACAATTTCAGTGCGGACAGTGTGGAAAATGAATAAGTATCGAAAATGAATAAGTATCAAGAAGAATAAATGGTTCGACTCTTCCAGATTATCCATCCAGACCAGCATAATTCTTCTATCTTGCTGGATTCGAGACTGCACCTTGCAAGCAACAGCATAGGAAGCTGACTTATCTGCCACTATTGTGTGCAACTGTTTAAGGTTTTGCAGAGAAGTGTGTTATGTGGTAGTGATGAACGACAGCGTACCTGTTGGTGAACAAGTAATGTTGTGAAAGTGGTCGAATCTCACATAGCAAGAAGGAAGAACCAGAGAGGATGACCTTCAAAGAGTGAAATCAATCATATTTGGGTATTCAGTGGAATAGAACGAGAATCCTGGAAGTGTTTCGTTGTCACAGTATTGTCCAGAGACAAGGTGACTTCAGTGCGTCTAATAAAACACTTCATACTGCCTGGTAGTAAAGTCATTACAGATGGATTTCAGCCCTGCAAGACACTCAAAGCAAAATGATTTGACCACAAGTTCATCAACCACTCTGTAGAGTTTGTGTCTTCAGATGACCCCAGTGTGCACATGCAGAACATCGAGCAACTATGGAAATCTGCGAAGTCTTCCATTAAAAGAGAAGGGTCTCCAAGACAGAGAGACGAACTATATTTGTTTCAGTACCTCTATTTCCACAACTTGCATTCGCAGGGAAAAGTTAATGTATGTGACACTCTATCCATATTTTTGCGTGATATTGGCAGAGTTTACCTTGGCTATGGCCAAAAGGGAATTGTTCCCATATCGTACATATCACTTGGACTTTCACATGACAACACCAACAACGAACAATGTAAGTGGCTCTGAGCACTATGGGACTTAACATCTGAGGTCATCATTTTGAACAATGTAAGTCATCTCCTTTGTAACTACAAGTATTTTTGTAATGCTGTTCCTTTGTTTTTGCTGACCACCATAAACATATTAATAACACCCGCCACCAGAGTCACATGATCGATTTACAATCACATGTTCGATATAGATCGCTTGGACACTGCGACTTCAATAGACAATCATTCTTGGAAACTACCTAAAAACATATGAGATCATCTTAATCAAACCTTAATCTTAAATATAATTTGTCTCAAATGATTCTCTACCCATTCATATTTGTTTATTTACCTAATAGCTTATCATTCCCTAAAATTTCAGTATCACCATTTTAAAATGAAAATTGCTGCTCACTTATAAAAGACTGATTTGTATTCTTGAATTCCTTTAATAGTATGTTCACAAAATATTTACATATTGTGGCCCACTGCAAACCCATACACAACGTTGAAGAGGGTTCTACATACACAATTTCAGAATTTTATTTCTCAGCTTAGCAATGAAACAGGAGAAATCTTTTTTACTCATGGATAAAATCCCACTCTGTCAGTCACTTCCAGTACTAAACAGATCAAAAATTACATATGTTGGAGGTGTGAATAAAAACACACCTTCAGTCACAACTTTTCATGTTTTATCAAGTGCACAATGCATTTCGGACCCTTTGGGTCCATCATTAGGTGTAATTTGACTTAATACATGCTTTATTTTTTTCTCTTGAATGAGGTGCAATGCATACTCCTGTCATGAAAATGTTTGATGTTAGTTTACAAATTTCATTAGTAAAACATGGAAAACATTTTTTAATTCATGCCTCCAGTGTATTGAATACAGTCATGTTTGAAGCTGCGAAATATGGATATAATTTTTTTTAAAATATGTATTTGGTTAGGATAATCTGCATTCTGTAGCTGAAAAGGTTCCACTGTTGTAGGACAAAAGCCTTATACATGGGAAAATCAATCTGATGAGGATTCTCGACTCAAATTAAAGCAAATAAGAATGAAGAAAATGGAAGGAAACACTGCACACCAGGAAGAGTCAAGAAACAAATGCCACAGCTTCCAGAAACGAATGATGCTGGGAAAAAAAAAACAGTATGGAACACCTGTTGAAATTTTCTCTGTATCAATAGAAACACCAGCAAAAAACTGTACTGATATAAGTACCATACCAAACACCCAAATTTTAGTACCACTTTGTTAGTCATCAGTTTGAACATCACATTTTACATGTTTATATTTTCAAAATATTGCTCTATGTTTTTCAGCACAAGTACATGTTCACTAAAGAAACTATCAAAGTTGGGGGGAGGGGGAGGAATTTTCCTGATTAGTACATCAACAACCAAGGTAGTGACATATAGTAATTAAAACAGTCTTAACTTAAATCAGGGCCAAATTTGTTAAAATTCTGTTCATAGTGGAATATGAATGCAATTCTAAAGTGGGATTCTAAAACTTTTTGCATTGTATTGATCTTTGCACTTCATTATCAGACCAGAAATTGAGCAACAATTTTCACCAGATCTGGTATCAGTAAGTTCGATTGACAGTTTCTCAATATGATCTGCAATGATGAAATGTGCTTAGTGATGTAGTAGACAAATTAGTCTTTTCCAGTTAATGACATTTAATGACAAGCCTGCCATGACTGAAACCACATAATAAAACAATACCACTCAACAGCAAAGCATAATGATCCTCAATCTAGTATTGAAAAAAAGAGGGATCTGGTGCAGGGAGGGGGAGGAATTGCAGGGTAGGGGTGGGGTACGGTAAAGTGCTGGTTGTGGGAGCATACAGGGACATCGTGCGGACAGGGTAGTAAAGCCAGAAGCAGTCGTGAGGTTAGATGGTGGATGAGGGAGGAGGGAGCAGAAAAGGACAGAAGTAAAAAGACTGTAGGTGCACTGTTAAAGAACAAGGCTGTGTAGTGCTGGAATGGGAACAGGGAAGGGAATAGGTGGGTGGAGGACAATGACTACAGAAGGCTGAGGCCAACAGTTATGAGAACATTGGATGATGTCGGCAGGATGGATCCAGATGGCACGGGCTGCAAAGCAGTCATTGAAGTGAGGAGTGTTGTATTGGGCAGCATGCTCAGCAACTGACTGGCTCAGCTGTTTCTCGGCCTCAGTTTACTGGTGGCCATTATGAGGACAGACAGCTTGTTTGTCATGCCTATATAGAAGATAGCACAGTGTTTGTAGCTTAGCTTTTAGATTACATGCCTCCTTTCAGAGGTAGACCTGTCTATGATGGGATGGGTGATGATTGTGACTGGATTGAAGTACGTGATGGTGGAAGAATGTATGGGACAGTTCTTGCATATAGGCCTATTACAGGGACATGAGACATAAGGCAAGATTTTGGGAACAGGGGAGGAGTAGGAATGGATAAGGATATTGTTTGGGTTCGGTGGGCAGTGGACTACGACTGTGGGACAAGTGGAAAAGATGTTGGGTAGGACATTCCTCATTACAGGGCACAATGAGAAGTAGTTGAAACCCTGGTGAGGAATTTGATTCGGTTGCTCCAGTCCTGGATGGTAGCGAGTTATGAGGGGAATGCTCCTTTGAGACCCCACAGTGTGGGCAGGTGGTGGGTGACTGGAGAGATGAGGCACAGATCTGTCCCTGTACAAGGTTGGGAGGGTAATTTTGGTCTTTGAATGCCTCAGTAAGAACCATGACTGCTTACCACAAGTGGCTAGGCTGTATGGAAGAGTGCTTTTGGCATGCAATGGATGGCAGCTATCGAATTGGAGATATTTCTAGTGGTTGGTGGGTTTGATATGGACAAAGGTACTGATTTAGTCATTTTGAGATGGAAGTCAGCATCGAAAAAGGTAACTTCCTCGAGGAGGACCAGGTGAAGTGAATGGGGGAGAAGGGTGTGACGAATCAAGCTCTTTACTCCCTCTCGTTTTGCCATCTGCCTCCTCAAATTCATTTTACTTTCATTTTTGCTTAATTACCATTAACATGCATGAGTATAATCTGCATTTCCATAAAAAAGAGAGAGATTCACCCTCAGTCTTAAGGAATATAGCACCAAGTCTAATTTTGTGCTTTGTTTTGTGTATATAATTAATTTCCTAATTTATTTTGACCATTCCTAGTTAATACATTTTGTTATACAGTGAAATTAGTAATTCTTTCGTGGCTTAGAATATATTGTTGACTTATAAACAAATATAAATGTGACTAATTATAAACATTTGGAAGAAGAACTACCAGGATGCTTAAAGTATTTATTTGGCTGTATTCAAAAACATATTAGCAAAGCCAACCCTTAATTAATTCAAAAATAATTACCAGGTTTGTCAGATGCATTGTTTTACAACTATATCTGTTAATTTCATTATTTAAACAAATAATTCGGCCTAACCTTTGTAGTAGAAGTAGCTGTTTAAAAGGAGGAATTTTTTTATGTATTCAGTTAATTGAATGAATTATGTTTTAATTGTAATTTCTGTAATGTAAACATTGAACAATATGTAGTTTCAGTGTCATATTATTGTAAGGATATATAAAGGACGGAATTTTGGTCCTGAGACAGTCAGTCCAGTGCCTATTTCCAGGGGGGAATTACTGTATGTACTGTTTCAAGTAGCAACTCAAGTTAACAGTGGAATTGGTGTAACACAAATAGGCCATGTGGTAGATCAAGTGACGAGGATGTCTGTTCAATTTATTTTAGAAGTAGTGTCACACATACTTTATGATTCTGCAAGAACTACGAACTGTGTGGTTAGGTTTTTACTGCTCATAGATATCCAAGAGCAAACTATTGTAGCAGTATGTTGATGTTTGCCTGCAACCTATTAATGAGCTTATCAATATTTACCAATAGTGAACTCGCCATATAACTGTGTAATATTGGCGGGAGGGGGGGGGGGGGGGGTTGTGAACAGTGAAATTAAAGAACTGTGAAAGGCAACTGCCAGCTACATCATTTACAGTAGTCAGTATTGAACTTCCACCCCACATCCAGTATAACAATGCAGTACATCAACACCGAGGACTACCAATGAAGAAATAAAACAGGCGAATGTCACAAGATGTTGAGGTTCTGGAGGAATGTAGATAGGGTGTAATCACCCTCAGTCCAGATCATAAAGATGTAATCAGTGAATAAAGATGTAATCAGTGAATCTCTACCAGGTGAGGGGTTTGGGATTCTGGGTGGTTAAGAAGGATTCTTCTACATGGTCGATGAATAGGTTGGCATAGGACAGTGCCATGCAGGTGCCCTGAACCATACCACATATTTGTTTGTAGGTGATATCTTTGAATGTAAAATAATTGTGGATAAGGATGTAGTTGATCAACAAGGAAGGAGGTTGTAGGTTTGGAATCTGACAGGCATTGGGAAAGGTAGTGTTCAATAGCAACAAGGCCATGGGTGCTAGGAATGTTGGTGTAAACGGAAGTGGCATCAATGGTAATGGGCAGGGCAATACATGGTAAAGGAACAGGAACTGATCGGGTCGGTGGAGGAAATGGTCGGTATCTTTTATATAGGAGGGTGGGTTGTGGGTAACAGGCTGAAGGTGTTGGTCTACAAGAGAAGAGATTCTTTCAGTGGGGGCACAGTAACCTGCCACAATTGCATGTCCTGGGTGGTTGGGTTCATGGGCTTCAGGAAGCATGCAGAAGGCAGGGGAGCAGGGAGTGGTAGGGGTCACAAGAGGTACAGACTCAGGGTAGTGGTTCTGGAGTGAGACTAAGGATTTGCAGAGTGACAAGAGATCCTATTGGATTTCCAGAATGGGGTCACTTTGGCTGGGTTTGTAGGTGGACGAGTATGATAGCTGGCAGAGTCCTTTCCCCACGTTATCTTTGTGGTTCAAAACCACAGTGGTGTAGCCCTTGTCAAGTTAGGATTTTAAGATCAGGATCAGTTTTTAGGTGGTGGATTGCAATTCTTTCTGCAGATGTAATGTTATCGTGCACGTTGACGGATGTGGGGAGAGCTAGTGAGGTAAGGTTCCAGGTTAAGAAATTCTGGAAAGTTAACAGGGGCTGATTTGGGGCAGTGGGAATGGATTACGGTTGGATGGATGAGTGAAATGAGTCATATAGAGTTCAACATTGGTTTTGGGTTGAGGCAGATTGGTAGGGTTGGTGGTGGAAAAGTGTTTTTACTGCAGTGACCCACACCAGCTCTACACAGCCTTCTATTCTGTGAATACACGCACAGTTTTTTTACTTCTCTCCTTTCCTGTTCCCTCCACAGCCCACTGTGTAACCTCCCATCTGCACCTAGCTGCCCTGCACTCTCCCCACCACGTCTCTGTATGCTTCCGCCAGCAACACTTTGCCGTCCCCCACCCCTACCCCACTAACACTCCCCCCCCTCAGTGGCCAGAGATATTGGTCGTGTGTGTGTGTGTGTGTGTGTGTGTGTGTGTGTGTGTGTGTGTGTGTGTGTGTGTGTGGAGGGTTGGAGGTGGGGGGGCAGGGGGCGAGTCTACTTGAAGAAGGCCTTCTGGCTGAAAGCTTACTTGTTTAGCAGTCTTTTTGTTCACCTATCTGCAACTCAGCATCTCTCCTGTATGGCGAGTAACAATCTACCCTTTTCATAATGTTGTCATTATTACATCATGGATTTTGTATTGTTTGGTTTTGCCTAATGACTTTTCTTCCATCTCATAAACCAGTGCTGTTTGTGTTTACTACTATTTTCTAATACATTACTTTGTTCAGTATCCACACAATTCTTTTTCTTCTTTCCTGAATTTCAAATTGCTCCAACTTACAAGCTACACTGTATCAGCCATCTCATCCGTGCATAGCACATGGCTACATGATCACACTGACTGTTGGTGCAGCATTTTATGTCACACATTACTCCTACCGATTACATTAATCTTAGGCCTTCAAGTTGACCACTCTTCCTGCAACACTCTTACACACAGGATGTTATTCAAAAGTTTCAAGACTTAACTCAGAACTAGAAATTTATTGGACTTTTAAGTACAGCAGACTAAAATTCTTTAAAATATGATCCTTCCGCAACAACACAGCACTGCCAGTGCGCCTTCCACTGTTCGTAGCCCTTCTGGAAGGCCTCGGGCATCATGCTGTCAAGGGCTCTCGTCGAAGCCTGTTGGATGGTGTCAATGGAGACGAATCGCTTCCCTTTTACGCCTGTCTTGAGTCGTCGGAAGAGGAAAAAGTCACTTGGAGCCAAGTTAGGGCCATAGGATGGCTGCGGCAGTGTTGTCACATTGAACTAGACCAAAACTTCAGTGGCGGCTTGCAACATGTGAGCGGGCACGTTGTCGTGGTGGAGAATCCAATCACCCTTCACCGCCGGGCGGATGTGGCGAACTCAATCCCTCAAGCGGCAGAGCACTTCAGTGTAAAAGTCACCTGTGACAGTCTGTCCCTGAGCAACAAACTCCTTGTGAATCACTCCTTTACCATTTAAAGAACAATCCGTGTGCACTTTACACACAACTTGCTCATGCGAGCTTTCTTGGGCTTCAGCGAGGAAGCAGTGTGCCATTCTGAGCTTTGACTCAGGTTCGTACTTGTAGACCCAGGCCTCATCACCAGTAACCACTTTCTCCAGAAGGTCTGAATCAACACTGAACTGCTGGATCATTTCCTGGCAAACAGTCATGCACCGTTTCTTCTGATCCACTGACAAAACTTTTGGCACCAGTTTGGTACACACTTTTCGCATCATCAAATTCTCCATCACAATCCTCAACACCGTACTCTGACGGAGTCCCAGTTCATCAGCAATTAATCTAGTACTAAGACGATGGTCACTGTTTAAAAGTTCCCGCACTCTCTTCACATTTTGATCCGTTCGGCTTGATTATGGCCTCCCAGAGCGGTCGTCACCTTCAACATTCCTGCAGCCATCTTTGAAACATTTGTGCCACATGAAAACCATTGCAAGGGACATGGCTTCTTCCTTAAAGGCCTCTTGAATCATACCAAGAGTCTCCGTGGCAGTTTTGTTCAGTCGCACGCAAAACTTAATTGCATAACGCTGATCCAAGTGCTACTCTATTTTCGCCTCTCCCACTTGTCAACCGAGGTCAATGATACACACTCATGCTGCAAGCAATGTGCACTTTCCAGGGTTCCGGAGGCAACTGCAGCAGTGTCAGTTCGTTCCCTGAGACCCCCCCCCCCCCCCCCACTACTTCCCCCACCCGGCAGAACCGGTCCGCACGCACTCCCCTACTCAGAAATGAATCAGTCTAGAAATTTCTGAATCGCACCTTGTATTTTCGTGTGTTATTTTCTGTGCTACATGCACTTATACCTCATCCTATCAACCCCGCCCCCACCTCCACTCTTATTCCAGTTTGCACAAACTAAAGTCACCTAATCTAGTCATATCTGCTGTCCCCTTTCTTCATACATATCCGCCCACCAACCTGCAACTCACCTTACGGACTTTTTATTTATTTTTATCTACAATCTTGATGTGTTTTCTCATCAATTTCAGTTTGTTTCTGCCTTTCATTTCTACTCCCTCAGGTTTCATCTTGTTCCCCCATACTTCATCTTTTCTGGCCTTTTTATTATTTTTCCCACATATTTTGGTGTATTTCTGCAATTTTTTTTGCACATATTTTTACGTAATTTATGGATTTTACAAGTGTTTATCCTTCACTGTGGATGCTTGCTCCTGCCATCTGCGCCAATACTGGAAAATTTCTGAACCTCAAGCCAGAACCCAGTCCCACATACTGTTCCCACATTGTTGCCTGGCTTATGGAATCCACCCCAAATTGTCTTACCATTAAATTACCTTGTCTCCAGCTGCAACCCCTCCTTCCAAAATGACCTCCATCTGTTTGCATTCTGCCAGCCCTTAACCCTCACCAACCTAGTCCTGCAAAACCATGTAAATCAGGCCCAGACCTCCTTGCAGTACTTTCTCTCCATCCATAAAATTCTCCTACTGTCCAGTTCCAAATTCCTGTATCCAGTATCTCTCACTGAAACTCTTACCCTCCAGGAAGTAGAGCAGTATGCTCAATGTCACCTCAAAAAACTCTCCAATCTGTTTCTCTCCCACTCTTGCTTGGACAACCAATATCCACCACCTCTACAACAGCCTCCAAACCTCCACCACATCCCCTCGTAACTGACAAACCCTGCCTAACATACTTAGCAAATTTACCACACCCTCAAACTCACTCCCACCACCATACAGATTCCAGAACCTAAACAGACGTGAAACACTATCATAAACCTTTCCTCCAAAAGTCTTAGCCCCACAGAAATATCAGTCCTTTCCAAAGGCCTTACCTCTTGTCCTGCTCCCAATTCAATTATACTGGACTTGTTCAAGATCTTCTCTCCTTCTCCCAGTTCCTACAGAGAAAACACATTTTCACCACCAACCTTACCAATGAGACTCAACCCAAAACCAATGTGGAACCCTGCCTGACACAGTTAACCCCTCCACCAACCATGATATTCCCCCACTGCTACCAAATCAGTCCTTGTTAACTTTCCAGTTTCTTAACCTTGAACCTTGCCTCACCATCATTCCCCATATCCCTCAACATATAAGCTAACATTGCGTCTGCAGAAAGAATCGCAATCTACCATCTAAAAATTGATCCTGACCTTATAATCCTACATGCTGACAAAGGCTATGGTTTTGTACCACAAAGATTACTTGGTGCTCTCAGATTCGTCCACCTACAAACTCACCCACAGTGACACCTTTCCAGAAATCCAACAGGATCTCCTGTCTCTCTGAAAAGTCTTGGGCCCACCCCAGAACCATCCCCCAAAATCTCTCTCTCTCTCTCTCTCTCTCTCTCTCTCTCTCTCTCTCTCTCTCTCTCTCTCATGACCCCTATCACTCTCCGCAATTCCACCTTCTGTGTGCTTCTTGTAGTCCATAAATCCAAAAACCCAGGACACCATATTGTGGCTAGTTAGTGTGCCTCCTCTGAAAAAATCTCTGCTTTTGTAGACGCACATCTTCAGCCTGTTACCCACAACCCGCTCTCCTGTTCGAAAGATACCAACCATTTCCTCCACTGACTCTCCCAGTTCCTGGTCCTTGAACATGCGTTGCCCTGCTCATCAGTATTGATGCCACCTCCCTTTACATTAGCATCCCTAATGCCCATAGCCTTGTTGCTACTTAACTCTACCAATGCCATAAGGATTCCAGACCACAACCTCTTTCCTAGTTTGGCCCAGACTCTTTGCCTTTACAAATGTCTGCTTGTGTCTGTGTACGTGCAGATGGATATGTGTGTGTGTGTGTGTGTGTGTGTGGGGCGCGCGAGTGTATACCTGTCCTTTTTTCCCCCTAGGGTAAGTCTTTCCGCTCCCGGGATTGGAATGACTCCTTACCCTCTCCCTTAAAACCCACATCCTTTCGTCTTTCCCTCTCCTTCCCTCTTTCCTGATGAAGCAGCCGTTGGTTGCGAAAGCTTGAATTTTGTGTGTATGTTTGTGTGTCCATCGACCTGCCAGCATTTTCGTTTGGTAAGTCACATTATATTTGTTTTTAGATATATTTTTCCCACGTGGAATGTTTCACACACACACACACACACACACACACACACACACACACACACACACACACGTGTGTGTGTTTTCTACAACTTCAGAAGAAGGCCTTTTGCTAGAAAGCTTCCTTGTTTAGCATTCTTTTTGTTGTGCCTGTCTTCAGCTCAAAATCTCCACATGTGGTGAGTAGCAATCTGTCCTTTTCATAATATTCACATTCAATCTAGTTATTATAAACCACATCTAGTAAATAACATTCAAACTCTCCAAAACATGGAAGCAACATTGAATTTCAAGTAACACAAAATTTACAAAAATTCATACATCAATAACTACTTATCTGTTCCAAAATTTATATCTCATTAGAAAGCTCAGGTGATGGAGAACCCGGTAAAACTCCCACTTTTCATCAAGTTTACTAGATTGTGGATCTTTTGACATATGTAATCAATACATACTGCACCATATATGACTTATACAAAATACAACTGATCCATTTTGTTGCAATGTTCAAAACTCCACTTGTAATTTTATACTGTCAAATGAATTACATAACACAAGAAACACCATAGGTTTGTGAAAATGTTGTAAAATCATAATGTCCACAAGATCACTCAAAGTGTCTGATGCTATTCAATTTACATTTACTATTTAGAAAGAAATTGTAAAATCATATTTCCATATTTAAACATTGATAGTATAACAACTGTTTTATGTAAAAGGAACCTCAACATATGTACTAATTTTTATGCTAATACTGAGTTTTAGTCAACACTTATATCTGAGATTAATACTGTAATTGGTCCTTTGAATCAGACAGGTTCCAGAGACCTCAAGCATTTTTCAAGCAGAAGACACTTACAATATGGTTATATTAGGAAGCAAATGTTTGTATACTTCCCTCTTAAAAGTTATTATTGAGCAACACAGATAAAAGTGATGCAATGTATAAGCTGGGTACTTATATAGCTGTCAGCTAATAAACTTCATTATATACCCGCAAAAAGGCAATTTTACTTTATGAAACTATGACAGAGAAAATTACTATAAGGAAACTTCACGGGAGTGGAGGAAAAAAAAATTTGAAACGGCAAAAGATAAGTATAAACATTACCTACATACATATAGCCACCCAGCCATCTTGCAACATCGGGATTTTACCATGCATAACTTGTGCCTTAAAAGAACACATATGATCTTCAGATAATAACGCTGAGTGCAGCTTACAATGTGCACAGCTGAGGAGAGAAAGAGTGGGAGAAGAGCTTGAACAGAGAGAGGGGTGGATGAGGAAATGGACTGAGCAAGGTGGGAGGAGGAGATGTGCAGAGAGAGGGGAGAGGAAGGAAGATTAGGGTTTCATGTACTGTGGACATGGAAGTCCTTAGAGAATGAGCACGAGCTAGGAATGTTTCAAGCAAATCAGCCATGCTCTATCAAAGGAACTATCCCAGCATTTGCCTGAAGCTACTTAGAGAAATCACAGAAATCAGTTGGATACAGGTTTGAGCCTTTGTCACCATGAATGCGAGTTCGGTGTGCTAACCACTGTGCAACCTCATTTGGTGGGGGAGAAGAAAATGAGCAGAGAGAGAGGGGAGGAAGACTGGAATAAATAAATACCCAGGCAACACCGGGTATCCAGCTAGTACAAAGCTATAAATGGGGAAAAAGGTAAATTTTAGAAATAAGGGGAGGTGAGGTAAACAACTGAAAAGTGACAGTAGGCTAAGTTGAGACAGTGTGCTAGTTATACAAAAAGACATTGTGGAACATGTTTTTAAATACAGTGTTGAGAGGAACTTGGGTGCAAATTGTTTTCGCCCATCAGTCCAGCTGATACCCATGAGACAAGGAAAAGGTCCACTATTGGATGAGCAGGCCATAATAATAGTATGGAGAATATTTTTTCTTGAGTACATTTTGTGTGTCCAGGTTGAATACAGTAATGTGAACAATCTCAATTTCTAGTACAGTTCTGACTATGTTTCTTTACCTACAGATGAAAAACAGTTCCATTTATCATGGTAAGTGCAAAGACAAAATTCACATTTGTGTATGCCAACAACTCTTGTGCAACCAACTAAATTCATCTGTCAGAAAATTGGAGTGTTCACTGCCACATCCATTACACAAATAGTCACCCAGTATTCCTCAGAAATAACAAATTACAAACAACTTTTTTCCCATTCTATACCAGTTCATCAGAGAACTAAATGTTGATAAATTAAGAATGCTTGGAATCAGAAAGAAATTTTAACCATGCCCACAGCAAGCAGCCCATGCTTGGAATCAGAAAGAAATTTTAACCATGCTCACAGCAAGCAGCCCATGAAAATAATGCATGAGGTAGTAGGGCATTTCCTGGTGGAGGTGGATGGTGGTCGAAGGGAGGAATATGCATTACAAAGCATTGTGGTTCCCTCAGTCTCAAGATTTAGCTCAGACGAATTCCCATACACTCAGGAATTCCCACACATTAAAAGTTTTCAAAAAAACTTATCAAAATCTCACAAGGAACATTCCACATGGAAACAAAATGAGAGTTTTTTGAGAATCAGAAGATAGATGGAGCTTCTTGGAGAAAATCTTAAACGAATACAATGATGAATCAATGTTTTGCCTTCCTGGACCTGACTAACAGGTATTTACAGTATACTCTCAATTATCTGGGGTAATGTAGCAAAGAAGATGCATGAATAATTGAAACATATTAATATCTGAGATATTTTCAAATATGTATTCGGGAAGATGTCTACTGGGTGGGTACTGGTGTCAGTGCCAGCAACTGACGTCTGCGCGCACTCAGGCATGATTCGGCCTAGTCGTTTTCTGCTCCAAGTCTGGCTTAGCATCTACCACTGCCCCTAGCAGCCAGAAACATGAGTTGTTGGTCTCAATTTGCATAATGAGTGTTCTTCTTCTTTTAAGGTGCACAAATACTCTGCAAACTGAATAATCTGGACAAGAATAATCTGGGAGAACACTGTAATTCCTTTAAGACCATGTTGTATAATGTCAACATGAACTACAACACACTATTTACAGTGGAAAATATGCAGTTAAGGGAACAGTGTCATTTGTAAAAGCCACAAACTGCAATTAAAAGGCAAGAATGTAGATAATGAAAGAAATTTCTAACCTAAAAAAGAAATTAAATCAAACATTATTAACAATATAGCATTTTATTTTTCTGTAACTTAAGTTTCACAGTCTGTTATATCACAAATCAAGACTGAAGTAACCAGTCATGGGTTACAGAACACACAAGGAACTGATAAAACACATTGTCCATATATACAGAACAATACTAGTGTAATAATTTACCGAAGATCATTCTTCAAGCCACAATGTGGGCATACATTTCACGGATTAAAAACACACACGCAGACACACATTGCAGTTTTCCTGTAGTCACATACACACATGTAACACAATAAGTCGAGTAATATGACACACATTCAACACGGACACCCATTCTCAACGTTCAATAAAAAAAAAAGTTTCCCATGCTGACAAAGGAAATAAGCTTTCCTTCACCAATGTTATGACTATTGGCAGAACATCTACGACGTCTGTTTCGTATATGCCTTATAGGCCACTCAGTTACGACAGTACAGATGTGCGGCAGCCATATGCAGCTACACAATATTTAAAACTAAAATATTGAAGCACTTGTCAAATAAAACTGTTCATTTGTTACAGACAGATGATATGTCATATATGTTTCTCCATTCAACTGTTTCACAGAAGTAGCACAGTCATTAATGAATTGACTGTTAATGTATAATAAATCACATGATTCCACACTCTGATAAACACTCATGTATATATAGTTTCATATTAAAATTGCTCAAGTCGGACTTCGAACACTTTTTTAGATAATGCACTGATGAATTTCCTTTATTCCTAGCAACTAATACCATGTTAAGTTATGGAATAATCTGAAGAAACCAAATTTATAAGACATGGTAATGGTGATAGACTCAAGTATTTAAAATAGTCTAATCACTTCCAACAATTAACGATAGTAAATAATCTTTAATCAAAAACACGTAGAGAACCAGTAACGTTTCAGTCTCATTTTGCAGAGCAGGCATAACACTGCGGAAACTAAACTCATTTGTTAATTCAACTAGGAGTTCAGCAGACAACTTGTTAAATTCATTTTACAAATACAATTTTATAATTAAAGAAATTAATATAGTCTTGTTAAAAAATTCCAGTGTTTCTAATTAATACAATACCTCTGGCAGCAATACCTACTGTCAACATTACTTGGATTCAGAATTTTTAATAATGTCATGACACTTTTTCACATTGCAACATTTATTATAATAAAACAAAACAAAAAACAAATGTTTAACAGAAGTCACAGGATTATGGTAACTATTTTATTGCATTATTCACAGTTTCGTGACTAACAGAACTACATAAACATGTATGGCCTGCACAATTCTGGGCACACAGTATCTTAAAGCTATGCCTCCTCTGCATATTTTATTTTCAGTAACATAAATTACACGTGTTACATTAATATTTAAGTAGGGCATAATGAAAAAATGGCAACATGCAACAATATTTTACTTTGCAAAACAACATACCAAGTGTGGAAAATGCATTTATAAAAATGAATCACTTAACTGCAGTCTACACACTGTCAAAAATTATTTTGATTTCATTTTTGCAATGAACACAGTACAACAAGTGACTGCAGTGCAAAAACCAAAAGTTGGCACACAATTATTACAAGCACTTGCCTGCACTAAAGTGCACAAGTGCGCACACACGAGCGCGTGTGCAAAAACACACACACACACACACACACACACACACACACACACACACACACACACAAAAGGGAAATTTTACAAATATTTCCACACGCAGTGTCAGTCACATTTACAACTGAACATGTTGTGACAGAAGTAAGCTGACATTCATATATTCATGAACCAAGGCACATTACTTTAGCCATAACACATAGCAATATGACCATTTCAAAACATTGTTTGGTGTCAAAAAATACACCAGTAGTTCTGTGTATCAAACACTGCAAAAATAAAATAATTTCTGAAGTGAGGAAAAAGTAGGACTTTTGAAACTGAAAATTAAATATCTTTTTCGTAGTTCAGTAATTAATTTGCTGGAAAACCGTTCAAAGTATGGAAAATAAGTCAAAAGTTGGATTAATTTAAAACTGATATTGCACACACACACACACACACACACACACATGCAGCAGCTGTTGGTTGAAATAATACACCACATTTCAAGCAGTGTGTTGTGGATTTGTTTTTCTCCAACTGTGTGTGTAGGACCAGCCTCGCATCATTCAGTTGAAGTGGAACTTGAACTGAAATGGACTGCCGTGGAAATGGGTGTGCTGAAATGGATTAAATCCATGTTGATTTGGAGCCTCTGGGTCTAATGGATCTTCGCCCATATCAAATTTGCTACGCTTATCTGAAATGAGAAGCAGAACAGAATACTAAACAAATTACATCAGTGGCAATAAATGTCTTTATAAACACATCATACCAGTAGCCACAAATGTTTACAGAAATACAAACACAAACAAAATAAATTGATTCTGCTACTAAAATAAAATAGTGTCCCTCATTAAATTCCTCTGCTGACTTGCATAGGCTATTAATTTTGTTGCAATCATCCATTGGATAGCTGAACGGCTTAGTGTGCTCACATGCTAGTTGGCACCAAGCTGTTCACTTATGACAGTTTACAGTATTACTAAATCAGTTCACTTTGCTTTACTATGAAGTAAACAGTGTTGATCACTCTCCATATGAGTCAAAGAAGAAAAGTGTTCAGTAATCTGTTTTTTTATGGTCCAGTATAGTAGCAACCAAAAGTCATGGACGACTTTCAGCACTATGAGGAGACAATGTTTCACAGTGCTGGAAATGTAGCACGGTGGAATAACTTTACTTGCGTGATACCACTCCTGGCATGAATATAATTTATTTTCCTTTTTGCACTCATTATTCTATGTGTAATATATGTACCATTTGTCTATGAATTCTCTAAATTTCTATTCAAGGAGTATTTTTCAAATATTTCATAATTAGGTAGTGATGACAACTGTGTAAGTAGTTCGTGTAGAAACATTTTCTTTACTGAAATATTAACAATTTAAGATTCACTGAAACAATGTCACCCGTTATTCAATCTGTACTCAAGAGTATGCACCTGGCAATATGTAAAACGAAAAAAGTTAATGGAATCTTCGTCAACAACATTTGCTATGCTGATGACGTAGTATGGATGCTGATAATTTAGATAATCTTCAACAACGTGTCAACATAGCAGGAGATTAAAGTAGTAATCTGGGTCTCATTATCAACACCAGAGAGACACATTTTATGATTGTCACACAACAATCGACCCCTTTACAAATGCAGAACTACAACTCAATGGCAGCTTAATAAAAACAGCAGAGCTCTATTTGTAAGATGCTATACCTGGTCTGTACTTTAACATGGTTCTGAAGAATGGACGCTAAATATGGCGTCAGCACGCAATATCAAGGCCTCTCAAATGGGAATATACAGCAGAATGCTTAGAGTACTGTGACAGCAAGAATAACACCGAAGTACTGCAAAGAATACACTAACAGCAAGAAACTTTATCAATGTTTAACAATAAGAAAAACTGCATGTCTTAAGCTCAAATGCATATTTCTACACTTTATAGCAGAAGGGGACATCAAGCGTAAAAGAAGTAAAGGGCAAAGAATATAACAAAGCAATGGACAGAATTAAAAAGTGCGACCAATTGCTACTTACTGCAGGTCACAGAATAAAGATGCATTGTGTGGTTGCCAACATCCATTAATGGATAGCTAGAGGAAGAAGATATGATTGAGGACGATATGATGAGGAAGAAGATGGGATTGATGTACTATATATATAACCCTCATCACCTTTTTGGATAACATTTTAGCTACCTTTATTCAAAACTGTCAGCTTATAGGCTGTTCCACAGTCTTAAAATGCAATCGTTTCAAAATTTGTGTTATTGTCTTCTTGTATTTTTTCCAAAAAAAGTGTAATTTCACCAGTTCAACACATTAGTTTATGAAAGATTGTAATTAAAATTTTGAGTTTTTAGAAAAATCTTAGTAGGCTTTGTAAATCAGTTATGCTCAAGCTTTCACCTTATAATATACAACCATTATTTCTGCCAATTTAAGGACCTTCATGAAATTGTTAACCAGAATAACGAATTTGTCTGATGTGAATCTATATGCTATAAATTTTCTGTCTTACGCTAACATCTAAAGTATAACAACTTCATACTGAAGCATTTGGTAGTATCTGTCCTATATGTGTCTTTAAATAGGTGTCGCAAGCAAAGTCATAGTCAGCCTGTGTCCACTAGTTATGTCACTCACATTCTCAAGTGATCTGTTAGAATTACTTAAGATTGGCAGCTACAAAGGAAGTAGGGAAAAGGCGTAGCATGCATTCAGCTAAACTAATGAGACCTGTAGCTGTAGCAACTACCGTATTTACTCGAATCTAAGCCACACTTTTTTTCCGGTTTTTGTAATCCAAAAAACCGCCTGCGGCTTAGAATCGAGTGCAAAGCAAGCGGAAGTTCTGAAAAATGTTGGTAGGTGCCGCCACAACTAACTTCTGCCATCGAATATATGTAGCGCTACACAGGCATGCGTTGTAGGCACAAAGATAAATACTGGGGCCAAAACCTCTGCATCAGTAAATAAATTAAAAATAGGCGAAAGACGAGCTTTTTTTTCTGCACCCCGAGTTTCGACCACTGCATTTTCATACATTATCCAACGAAGTAAATACAAATTCCGTATTGTTCATCTTCGAATGTAGCAGAATTTCAATGTACTATGAAAATCCGACTGACAAGACTGTTTGGGATGTTTGTCAATATGGCCAACTCTACGTTCGAAATTTTTTCCTACCTCTGAGAAGAGATGGTTGCTAATAGGAACCTGATGAAATGTGAATCACATGCAGTATTCTCTTCACCATAAGAATAATACGAATATAAACATTTTGCCATGTATTCTTTCGTGTTTGCTGCTATCTCATTTAAATCCTGTCTGCCTAATAAACTACAAAACTAGAGTGAGACAACAACAAACGCGGAAGAATGTACGTATCGTGTCATGTTTATATTCGTATTATTCTTATGCCTAATAGTGATACAGTCAGAAATGAAGCACGGCAACTGACTAGATTTTTAAATCTAAGATGACTAATTTCTGTGCAGAATTTGATGTACTAAAGAAGCGGCCGCAAAGATTTTCAAACGGAGAAAAATTTTCGCCTAACTCTCATTCAGAACCTGTTCTATCATATGCAGTCTATTATTTGGTTCTTGTTGATAATCATCAAAGAAAGCAGCACTGTAAGTAACAACAAATAGCAGTCTCTTGCCATTGTTTCGTTAATGAGACGATTCATCTCTCTCTCTCTCTCTCTCTTCTTTTTTTTTTTTTTTTTTTTTTAAATTGTAAGCGGCCGGTAGCGTGCACAAAAGCAAGCCATGCCGCGAGCGGCAACAGGCCGTAAACACGCACTATCAGAATGCGACAAACAATGCATGACACAGTACAGTAATGCATTTTCAGCTTAGAGTGACGTAAACACCTATAATGAAGAAAACGGCACTTATCAGATCGAAGCAAAATAAGCAATCGATTCAAACCAGACAAAGCACGTGAAAAAGGAAGGGTACCCGTATAAATATGGACGGATCGGCTGACGCATAGCAATGGCTACCTGGTAAAGCTTAACTGCTAAGCTTACGACTCTAACCAAACTACTGTAGCTGTATCATCATTCATTCGACCTAAATTGTGTCTCGTATTGCAATGGACCAACTTTGTTTCGACTTGGAGGTGCGGCCTAAAACTTTACTCTCCCCTTGAATTTCGAGTCTCAAATTTCAGGTGCGGCTTAGATTCGGGAATTTTTTTTTTTCCTTTATTTTGAGTCTCATTTTTCAGGTGCGGCTTAGATTCGAGTGCGGCTTAGATTCGAGTAAATACAGTACCTGCGATAACCTCCCCATCACCCCCACCATTACAACACTTCCCGCTCCCACTACACTGCAACGTTTGCTGTTCTGTGCATTCTGTTTTGCTTGCTGAGATCTTGTTCATTTTCATATTTCTGCTACTACTATTGTTTGTTGTGTGATACTGAACAATGTTCGAAACACATTTGTCGAGTGTTATTCAGTGGTAGCGTCATTCCCTTGACCAGGGAATATGAGGTCGGAAGAGGGAAACTTTTTCAACTTCTTTGTGTAGCTCCTGCTTATAAGATGAAACAGGAAAGCAGACTGCTGCCCGTTTCAGAAATACTGTTATCAATTTTAAAACCATCATCATCAATTCTGGAACCAGATTCTTCTTGATCACTCAAACTGCCCCGAATTTTATGGGAATCTTTTGTAACCAGATAAGTACAGAAACCCACTGCAGCAACGAATGTGCAGGAACTGATTTTTCCTGTAATATGTTTTTTCAAGCCGCATAGCACTTTGTGAAAGCAGGAACATCCATTTAGCACCTCTCCAAAGTACTAAAAGAGTTAACAACTGACTTCAAGCTATCATTGCTTGAAAATAATGCATCATTTAGTAACAACTGGGAAAGCCACATTTAGAGATTCTTCCAGTACTGACTGTCTGACTGTTACGGAAATCACAACACACATGTAATTCCTATGGATAGCGAAGGGAATGTGTTAATCACACGAAAGAAATCCCTCTCACTCTTTGCATTAAAACTGTTAAAATACTGAGTTAGTGTATTTTTTTATCACTATTCTTCTGTTTTGCAAGCCATTAAGACAAGTTTCCTTGATCCAATCAGGAGGTGAAAAAATTTATTTATGTTACAAATAAGTAAAAAGTTTTATCAGAAAACACAACAACATGTTAATCATAAACCTAGTGCTCTGTTTCTCACAATAAAATTAAACAAGCAACTATTATGTGTTTCGCACGGGAGTACATCACCATGTCCCGCCTTTAACTAAAATTATCTCATGTTACAGATCTCTAACAGAGTTCCGATGGAGCAAATGAAAATGTGATGTATTTTTAAGATTTTGTTCACATAATGTGTTCACCTAAATTCAAATTGACAAGTTTCCTGCTCGCGAAAATTCAATATCATCATCAAGAAATGCATTTTTGTACACTTTTTATATGGTGTCTTAAAAATTTCAGACCACAAATGAAACTATAATAAGAAGATAGTGCAAATCTTCCAGAAAACACATATGAGTTTCATCTTTATTTGTCAAATAGTTTGCAAGTTTGAATGAGTTCAAGAAAATGTAAGATTCCACATGTGTCCGCAAGTATTCCTGCAAAATGTAAATCCTAAAGTAATTCTGAACTTACTATAGTAGTGCTATATTAACTGTCGATCGTTGCCACTTGTATGAGAGTTTGCTGACCTTTTAAATGAACACAAACACTAATTGCAGTTGATCACAACTGTAAGAGACAATGTTAACAAACAAACATAGAATGTAAAACCACATCCACTGCTGATACTAACATTGAGCTTGTTTGTGTCCACTTCTGCTTATTGACAAAATGGTAAACAATATGCACAGCAGTCTTGGTTGAGTTATGCAGAACGGACTCAACTTTCATAAAGATTGTGCAAGACACAGCCCGAAACAAATCGGTGAAGAGCACAAAAGCAACTGACAGAGAATCTGTCAGTGCTTGTTGGACTTTCATCTAATGCAAGTAGCAGTTTCCTGAAACGTATCTCTGGAGACGAAAAATGGATCCATCACTTTGACCCAGAGACCAAATACCAGAGCACTCAAATAAACAACCCTAATCTCTGGCCAGAAATAAATTCATGTGTCCACCACCCTATACGACAACTGATGGTCATAATTTCTTAAAACTCAATGGGGCTAAGCCTCCTCCTCCGCCTTACCTGTCTCTTTGTCCATCATCTCTTCTCTCCCTTTTCTGTCCATCCTCTCCTCCTGCTCCCCCCCCCCCCTCTCTCTCTCTGTCTGTTCACCACCACCTTTCCACTCTCTATGTTCATTCCCTTCCAATCCTCTGTTCTATCTCCCCCCCCCCCCCCCCCCATCCCTCCTTGAACCTTATTTCTTGTTATTGCAAATTCACATTTTGTAGTAGTATAAGCTGATATACCAGAAATACAACTTTCCTGTTTTCTGTGAAAGGAAGTAAGAAAACAAAAGAGCACATTGTTGTGTGTACAATTTTTATGTTTGTGAGGAAGAATTTTTCTAATGATTAAAACTGGTGACATTTTAAATTTTGCACTGTTATTCTAATAAATAACAAAAATTGAATGTAGATATTTATTTCTACTAATGTAAGAAATAATTAACTGTATCCTACATTAACAGCTCACCCCTCCTCTTTGTCCATCTCCTCCTCCCTCCTCCTCCTTACCTGTCTCTTTGTCCATCATCTCTTCTCTCCCTTTTCTGTCCATCCTCTCCTCCTGCTCCCCCCCCCCCCCCCCCCTCTCTCTCTCTCTCTGTCTGTTCACCACCACCTTTCCACTCTCTATGTTCATTCCCTTCCAATCCTCTGTTCTATCTCCCCCCCCCCCCCCCCCATCCCTCCTTGAACCTTATTTCTTGTTATTGCAAATTCACATTTTGTAGTAGTATAAGCTGATATACCAGAAATACAACTTTCCTGTTTTCTGTGAAAGGAAGTAAGAAAACAAAAGAGCACATTGTTGTGTGTACAATTTTTATGTTTGTGAGGAAGAATTTTTCTAATGATTCAAATGCTCCACTTCATAGTTGAAACTGACTGCGACAAAGGAAACAGAATGTCGCATTTTTACAGCAGAGCGTTTTCCTTCTCACAGTCTATATTAACAGAAAACTAGTACATTGTTTTTCAAAGAATTTACAGTCTATACTCATCTGAATGTTTAATGGACTAGCATTTAAAATTTGAAGTAAATTGCTCAAGAACTTTGAGATTTTTGATAGCTATTTTTCCCCTTTATGTATTACATGTTTATTGATATATTACATACATTTAAAAATAGGTATAAAAGAACACATGCATATTTGCCTGCAACACTGTGTCAGAATTTCAACACAATCAGTGAAAAACTTTCAGAAATTTACAATTTTGTACACAAGAACATTTACATTTGTTTATACAGACTTCCTCTGCCTCTTTGAAACTTTTTGTACTGCTTATCTAGTTTAGCTAGTAAAAACAAGGATAGCCAAGACAACTGCCTGTAAACAAGAATTCAGTTATCACATGCTAAAAATGCTATTTCTGTCTCACATGGTTTTACTGAACCAGGTAAAACCCTTGTCAGTCCTCTAATCACACGTTTTGAGGCCACACAATTGAGCACATTAGAAACCTTTCCCTATTACAATGCTATCTTTAACATGGGCTCCACAGTCCTCTATAATGCAAAAGGTGCAAACTACTGGATAGCTGCTTTGCTAAAGGCAAATACTGCAGTCATATTAAGTAAAAAATTAGGTTTCTTTATTCTTGAAAATGCACCATTATTTCATTTATAAGATGTATACTATGTTGTACAAGCAATGAAAAAATGAAGATCTTGAGTATAAAAAATATTAATTACCTGGATCTGTCAATACTTCTTTAGCAGCTGCAATGTCAATGAATTTCTTTTCTGCTATTTTCTTCTCATCCCCTTGGAAATTATCTGGATGCCACTTCTGTGCCATTTTTCTGTAATGAAATACAACAAAGCTACAGATTCTGCAAAGGATTCACAATACAGAACCCAAAGACTAATAACAATAAATACCGGTAAGCCTTTATAATTTCTTGCTTGCTTGCTGTCCTCTTCACACCAAGGATTTTATAGTAATCTCTTTTTTCCGCTTGCTTCTGGAGTTTTCTTGCTCTCTGTAGGCCCTCCTTAGCACGTTGCAAGTTTTCATCCATTTCAAGAGCATCCTGGTAATCATGAATAGCTGAAAAAGTTAATCAACTATTAAATTCGAAGGTTAATTCAATTAATCGATATCTCTCTCTCTCTCTCTCTCTCTCTCTCTCTCTCTCTCTCTGTAAAACACACACACACACACACACACACACACACACACACACACACACACACACACACACACAATGAAAGAATATTAGCTCAAAGTCACTGAAAATCCTAAAGTGTCCTAAATATAAGAACCCACAACAAAATCAGCTTTGTTAGGTGAGTGGTTATTGTGAAAGAAACAAAGAAAACGGTTATAATTTATTTACGTATAAGCACCAGCAGCTTCATGTTACAGTCTACAGACGTTACAATATATCACAGAAAATGTGCTTTAATTTTAATTCTAGAATCTAAAATAACCCTGCAAGGGAAGCCTTTTAGCAGCAATTATGGCTGAACTGACACTGGTGTTTTTAATCCTTATTCCATATGATTATATGTAGTACACTGATGCTATTATTCACAAGAAAATGTTGCTCCGTACTTCAACTGATAAAACAGTTACTGTTCTTCTAAGCACACAATGAGATGCCAATTGCAGGGAAAACATACA
Organism: Schistocerca piceifrons; assembly: GCF_021461385.2. NCBI lineage: Eukaryota > Metazoa > Arthropoda > Insecta > Orthoptera > Acrididae > Schistocerca > Schistocerca piceifrons. Next base: position 560,216,813 of record NC_060139.1, read on the forward strand.
TATATGAACTTAATAATACACATTTCTGCATTTGAATGTCATAAATAACATGTGATAAGTTATTTTGCCAACATTACCTCAATAAGCCATTCCATTCCAAAAATACAGTTTTCTGTAAGTATCAGATGAAGCAAGTTTGGAAGGAACAGCAACAAAGGAGTAATGAGCTAACTAGAGCCAGCCCCACCCCCCTTTACCCTCCCACTCCAATTTGCAATCTACTCTATTCCTTCATCTTGTCACAGCACTTGTAACAAGTTACAAATTAATAAATGCTGACAATGGGTTATTAAGCAACTGATAGAACATAGGGGCTTAAAAAACAAAAATACAGTAATAACCTTCATGGACTTCACAAAGGCATATGACTCCAGTGACAGACAGACTCTTGTTAGGATCCTGAAGAACAGAGGAATTGATGGAACCGCACAAGAACTCATAAAAGAAATTCAGACAGACACAAAAGCAAGGGTGAAATTCAGAGGAGCACTGTCAGAAGAATTTGAGATCAAGACTGGTGTTAAACAGTGAGATGGATGTGGAGAGCAATAAAGGAGGAAATGGGAATACCAAAGACCCATGTGGGGGACAAAAAGGACAACAGGGCTCAAGTGGACTGCCTAGCCTTTGAAGATGACACAGCAATAGTAAGTGAGACAGAAGAAGACGCAAAGACACAACTCGACAACTTAAGTAAGGTGGCCAGAAAGGTGGGACTGAGGATCGCCTATAACAAGACAAAGACATTAAATACCACTGCAGATTGGGAAACCCCGGAAGGCACTGTGCAAATGGTGGACAAATTTAAATACATGGGAGAATTAATAACAGGAAGGAACAGGAGCAAGGAGGGAATAACAGAGAGTATAAAGAAGATGAGGTCAGCCTTCTGCATGACGAAAGAGATATACAATAAAAATAATATATCCACAGAGGCAAAGACAAGCCACTACAAGGCAACGGTGAGGAATGCAGTATTATATGCTGCTGAGACGATGACACTAGGAAGAAATGGGGCAGAACAACTAGAGAAAAATACTAGGTCCCAGAAGAGGTGGAGAGAGGTGGATGCGAAGACCTAGGGAAGAATTGTACCGGAAAATGAGAACAATATCTGGGGAAATCAGACTCAAAAGGGCAAGGTTTGCTGGACATGTAGTTAGGATGAGTGTGGACAGAATGACGAAGAGAGTGTGGGAAACAACAGGGAGGACAAGGGGAAAGACAGGAACCAAGAGGGTTGTTGAACTTCAGAAGCACTGGTTGGAATTGGGGATCAAAGTCGAAGGAAAGGAAAATTGGAGGAACAAATATACACTGACCAATATGCCGGAGATCAATGACAGAGGAGAATACAAGAAAAGATTAGAGTGTCACCAGTGGAGCCAACAGGAGAAACGGACACTGAAGGTCTCTGAAGAAGAGAGAGAGGGAAGAGGAGAAAGAATGAAGAGGTTCTGGGAGAAGAAGAAGAAAATGCAGTCCAAGAAGGGGATACCCATGGTCCTACAGAGGCTGTAATGCAAGAAGAAGAAGAATGGGCTATTAAATGTGTTCAGGTGCAATACAACAATACAATATAACCATACCTTTGAACATCTCCTGATACCAAAACAAAGCTTCTGTGAATGGAAGAATGACTTTTTAAATTGTTCCAAGTATGTAACTGGTGAACAATACCAAAACTAATTACAAGCAGCCTAAAAATTATTGAAAACCTAAAGGCATATTAAGTATTCGAGAACTGCAGTTGTATGATCAAGTATTGCAACATATTTTTCCAATACGATTTTTATTATGTATGTAGATTTTTGGAACACACAGATACTACCTCAAATGTTTAATCCAACTCACCATCATCATACATTTCGCTGCTGATGTAGGCTTCAGCACGGTCACAAAGTACATATGGGTCTTTCTGAAGTTCTAGAGCCTCTCTACAACTCTGAATACTCAGGGACAATTGATCTGATTTCAAGTAACAATGGCACAATTTCTGTTTTGCAAGAAAAGAAATCATCTGAATGGTAGGCTCCTCTTTCAGCACCTGTAAGCCGAAAGTCATCAGCCATTGGAATTTTTATATATTAAATACAATTCACAAATTTGGTTATCAATGTACCACTAAAACTGGTAACAGAAGCACATTTTAAGTGTTTACCTTTTTAGCTTGTTCAACGCATTTTGTATAATCTTTGTTATTTGCTGCTGTTTCCATATCCTGAAGAAATTTGTCCACTTTCTTTACTTTTTTGTAGAAAGGGAAGCACTCTTTATGTTCAGGGTCTAACCTGAGACATTCTCTGATCTCCCTACAAAGGAAAACATTTATAAAATATTTCAATATTCTTTTCATTATAATAATTGAAATAAAAATGGACAGTATGATTTTCTATCTGCATTGTTCATACAAGTGTGACTGTCAAAGCTGAAATAAGATTGAAACTGATCTACATATGTACTGCAAGTGTTGAAAATAGTCCTTACACACAAATATCAAATTTTGAATTACATTACATCAATCTCAAACATACACAACAGTAATAACAGGTGTCACTATCCTTTTTTTTCTTTTCACTGTTTAAATTAAACCTTACAAATATCTGCTTCATGAACAAAACTGCAGATTGAAAACACCATCTGTGTTAAAAGTTGACCTAAATAATTTCAAAAGATTAACCACTACTTAACAATTACTAAATAATGTGACAAGCAAATTGAAAAAATTAAACACGCAAATGAAAAAACGGCATCTGCAACATAGTCAGAGCACATAATATTATCAGAATCATTTGCAGTTCATAAAGAATTTTCCAACTCAGTGTCTCTTACACATAGAAACAGAAAACATGCCCCATGACAAAGCCCCTGAAACAATGTGTATATGGAGAGATTGGAGAGAATTTGGCAGCTGATACAACTTTGACAACACACCACAGCAAGAACTTTACACAGGACTGGTCTAATGTGGCAGGTGTCATTTGGTGCATGAATGTTTCCCTGTATGTTTGGAAGAATTAACGCCTCAGGTAATATCATGCAGCTTCAAAATGTTCATCTGTTCAAGCATGCAACAGAATCAATACACATCTTTACAAATAGCCACATGCATACAGCTTGGCCATTGAGGCTTAATAACTAAAAACAAATGATATCACATGCAAGAAATGAATGGATGGATCTCCTCTGATTCAAATTCTATTGAGCATTCATAGTATGCACTTTGACAGCATACTGAAAGATATCTACTGTCTCCATAGACACTTCCATGTGCTTAGGATGGAAATGGTGGAAACAGCAATGATACAACACAAGAACTGGCCAAACTGCAGAACAAAAGTAGTGAAAACATTGCAATTATGGAAGAGGGACCAATCACGTACATTGACCCACTTGGCAGCGCCAGTATACATCAATCTGAGTGCAATGTTTTTTTTGCAGTGTTTCCACCAGTAGTATCAGAACAACATGATGAATGGGTGTATAAAAATCTGTATGTGTCTTCCTATTCAGCTGGAACAAATGGGCTGCACACAGATCTAGAAGAGTTTGAGTGTGCACAACAGTCTCCAGTTGAAACTGCCAAGTTTTTGGGACAGGTTTCCTAAAAGAGAGAACATGATCACACAGCAAACAGCTGACTCAGGCCTGGGTGCTAATAATCATCATTACATGTGTGACAATATCACAACACACAAGGTTTACACACTTTCTACTCAGCTTCTACTGAATCATGCAAGAAACAGCTGCACCCAATACATCTCTCATTTGTAAATCTTGCTACATTAAGTTACGCAGCTATTTCTTAACTTACAGACATGGGAAAAACAACTGCACAAAGAAATTTCTCTCACTCATAACTCACCCTAATCACAAGAAAATGTTTCACTTAGATGAAGTAAATAGCTCACATGAAATGTCACTTCAAGCTTTTCCTGTAACAGACAATTTGGAAGTTCTCTCTGCAACTTTTATAAGTTACCAAATAAAATTGTATGCTCCTTCACATTCACATTCATTCCAAAATCAAATATCTGTCACCCTTTATACACAGATCTCACTCATACTTACTTCAAAGATTCCTGGGCTTGTCCAAGCTGGTACAGAAGACGAGACAATTTGAGGAAACCAACTATGTTGTCAGACTCCAATTTTGTTGTTGATCTGATATCTGAAATAGCAGACATTGTGTCACCAAGTGCAACATGGCAGTCGGCTCGCAACTCTCGCAAATGGGATGCCCATGGGCAAACCTGAAATGCAAAAGACTATTTAATGATTTTGTTTGACAACAGAAGCTTGAAAGTCAACAGCAATGTACATACCAAAGTGGTATCATGAAAATATAACCTGAAAATATTGTTATAATACAATATTTTATGAACATATTAAAAAAATACCTCTCCCTCAAAATAATACACTTATACCGTATTCATTTTTCACAAAAGAGTATCGAACAATTTAAATAAGCACACAGAATGAATCCTACTCAGAGTGAGATGTTAATAGAACAATCTTACTACTTAAATCACAAATAAAGACAAAGAGAAGCTTAGGTTTTAATATATCAACAACAAGGCCATTAGAGATGGAATACAAACTTGAATTGGGAATGGATGAGGGATGAAATCAGCCATGTCCTTTTCAGAGGACCCATTCTGGCATTCACCTTAATTGATTTAGGTAAACTACAAAGAACCTAAATTTAGATGAGTGTATGGAGGCTCCTCCCAAATGTTAGTCTAGAGTATTAAGTCTTACTCAATGATACAACAAAAACCTAATAATACAACTGAATATCAGCAGTGTTTCCAAACAATATATATACTGACCACATCCCACAGTGGTATTTACCACCTTATTTTCATCTGCATGTAAAATATTAAATGTTTCTCACTTTCCCTAACACACTTAAGACATCAATGTATAGAATCCCATTTCTAATTAAACACTGTACAACGGAAGTAGTATTATCGAAGGATGTAAGACATTTCAGCAAAGCGGACTGTTTTATGTAGAGACAATTCCATTCTTTTGTTACATTACTGCTCAATGTTTTCACGTGCAGGTGTGTGTAGAGCGGGTGGGAGGGGAAGGCATGCAATGAGAACAGTTTCTCATTAGTGTATCCAATTTTGTCCCAATACTAAATTTGCTGAAATAAAACCATCTTTTTTAACATATACTGATTTAATTTTCAATTTAGTTCGTAAAACACAACCATGAATGAAAAGGAGGTAGTTGTAAAATACAGCGTATTGAGACCCACAGGCTGGGGCACAGTAGCTTATATATTGAGGCACATAAGCTGCTTCTAGCACTGCTGAGTATGTAACATAATCAGGAGTGTAAACAGAAGAGTAAATGAAAATATGTATTCTGATGTAATGTCTTCTCAAGCTTCTCTTTTATCAGATGGCACTTCATGTGCAAAGGGAAGACACCTAAAAATAATCAGATAGACTGTAAGGAGGAGGAATATGCAAAGTTGAGTGTTTGGTAACTAACAGCAAGTAATTGAGTGCTAAGAAGGACTGAATAAAGAGTAGCCTTAGACAGAAACAGGAGTAGGCAACAGATATTTGTTTGGGTCATTACTTGAAGAAAGCCTACAACAGTAATGAAATTTAGAAAAAAATATTCCTTCTGTTAAGAAAAATTCATAAGGTGCAGCACTTATTTGTGTAAGGCCATAGGAGCTGTGTAACCAGTACAATGCTTGTCAAGTCTAGTGCAGAGTTGCCAAGTGATAGAAATGGTTATCCTTGCTGTAAGGATTTGACACAAAATAATTATTACTATCATGGATGAAGCAGCAGACAAAGTTGACAGTGGCAGCCCTAATGGCTTTGAAACAATACAGTGATTTCAATTTGTGAAACCATTTTAGTAACAGGTTCAGCCTCGAGATCATAAAACTCTGAAGTCACTCATTGTAAGGTTGGCACAGGCTATCATGGCAGTTGATACAGCACTCTTAAGTTCTGGTTCCAGTACATACTATAGATCAATAGTGTTACATCAAAACTAAAAACAATTGAATACAACAAGAAAAACGGAAAATTGAGTTTTTATGTCCCATCATTCACCTTGAGGTGATTTCAGAGAACCAAAATAGGCCTAAATAAGGATGAGCAGATGCTGAAACATCTCCTCCCAATTACAATTCAGTGTCTTAACTACTGCAACACGGTAGGCTTAGGAAGAAAAGATGGATTTAAATATTAAGTGAGAACATTTGAAATAGTCTCCAACAACTCGTGCACCCATCTTTGTTGTGATGAAAACTAGGACCATTTATTTTAGAGTATGAATTTACAATTGTGTCTGCTTCAGAAATATCTCCATCTCAATGAAACCACCTTCTTCTCTTTTCTCCATCATTAATGTAGGCGTATGTTCTTCCAAGATTCGCTGGAAGTATTTCGGGTACATCCAGCAAAAGTTAAAAGACTACTTGCTATTAATGAGGGAGACTAGGGATATTGTACAAAAGGACAAGGATGACCAAAAGAGACAAGAAGGAATGGAACAGAGGGAGCACTGCAAGTGGGTGTAGTCAGGCAGAGGCAGTAACAGCAATTGCAAGCAGGAAAAAGAGATGGAGAATTGTTGTCTGAAGACCAGATTAGACAATGATAATGAACCTGAGTGGCCGCACAACCAATGTCTTAAACGGTGCTCCCAGAGTTTTTATCATTTGATGAAGCCCAGAAGATTGGAGACTCCTGCAGCCATCATCTCTGACGCCATTATGAAGTGTTTTACGTAACTGACTGCCAGTTACCTGAAACACTCAAAAGTCAGAAAGCTTTTCCATTTCTTACTAAGATCAAGATGATCAATGTAAATCAAAACTAGCTGTAACAAAAAATTATTCAACAGGCAGAAAAATACCTACATTTGTGTTTTCAACATATATGTAGAGAGTGTGGAAATATAAACCTACAACAATATTTTTTGTTCTTTACACTCCTGGTAATATCTGCTCTTCTCTTGTGAAACTACAGTCTTTCCACTACCATTCATCTATAAATGGTGGTGACACTGATATACCTCAAGCCAATCAACTCCATTTCCATTATTACATTATTCCAATTATTAACAAAAGCAGAGGATATTTTATTTTTTGAGAGGATGAATTATGATATGCATATATTCCAAATACTACTAACACACTCCCCTGCAGTCTTTAAACAATGAAACTCCCACATATGAAACAGCTTCAAACATTTGGACAAGTATAGTCTGCGCAACCTGCACTCTGCTTTCACCAATAGCAGCTTTTTCACACATCTCATTGTCTATGATGTCATATCTCCTGAACTATCTGTATTACTACGACATAATTTTGCAGTTAAATTGAGTGGTATATGTGGATGTCTGCAAAATGTGTTGGGTACGGAGTTAGCAGTAAAGAAGTAATAAATAAAAATGTCATGCCTTACTGCATGAACAGCAAAAATGTAGTAAGCGATAAAATTTCCTTTCATCTTTTTGTGGAAGATGTTAGCAAGAAAAAGTTTCATAAAGGTTTGGAATTATTTGTAAAGTTTGTTGCAGGTCACTAAGTGCTCTCATTCTCAAATACTGGATGAACGTAGTCTGGGTACCTGCAGGCAGTTAGTTATGCTGCCTTAAAACATATACACAGTTTCTAACTGTAATACCTGTGCTACTCTGGTAAACCTTTAACTCTTAATGAGCAGGTTGTTGTTGTTGTTGTTGTTGTTGTTGTCTTCAGTACAAAGACTGGTTTGATGCAGCTCTCCATGCTACTCTATCCTGTGCAAGCCCCTTCATCTCTGAGTAACTGCTGCAATCTACATCCCTCTGAGTCTGCCTACTGTATTCATCTCTTGGTCTCCCTCTATGATTTTTACCCCTCCCCCAAACACACACTTCCCTCCAGTTCTATATTGGTGATCCCTTGATGCCTCAGAACATGTCCTACCAACCGATCCCTTCTTTTAGTCAAGTTGTGCCACAAACTTCTCTTCTCCCCAATCCTCTTCAACACCTCCTCATTAGTTACCCATCTAATCTTCAGCATTCTTCTGTAGCACCACATTTCGAAAGCTTCTATTCTCTTCTTGTCCAAACTATTTATTGTCCACGTTTCACTTCCATACATGGCTACACTCCATACAAATGCTTTCAGAAAGGACTTACTGACACTTAAATTTCTACTGTATGTCAACAAATTTCTCTTCTTCAGAAACACTTTTCTTGGCATTGCCAACCTACATTCTATATCTTCCATACTTCAACCATCATCAGTTATTTTGCTTCCCAAATAGCAAAAACTCATTTACTACTTTAAGTGTCATTTCCTAATCTGATTCCTTGAGCATAATCTGATTTAATTCAACTACATCCCATTATCCTCATTTTGTTTTTGTTGATGTTCATCTCATATCCTCCATTCAAGATACTGACCATTCCGTTCAACTGCTCTTCCAAGTCCTTTGCTGTCTCTAGCAGAATTACAATGTCATCAGCGAACGGCAGAGGTTTTATTTCTTCTCCCTGGACTTTAATTCCTACTCCAAATTTTTCTTTTGTTTCCTTTATAGCTTGCTCATTACACAGACTGAATAACATCGGAGATAGGCTATAACCCTGTCTCACTCCCTTCTCAGCCACTGCTTCCCTTTCGTGCCCTTTGACTCTTATAACTGCCATCTGGTATCTGTACAAATTGCAAATAGCCTTTCACTCTGTATTTTACCACTGCCACCTTTATAATTTACATTATAAATGTTTAAATTCAGCCAATAATTATATGAAATATTTAAAATCAAATTTTTGTTGCCTCTGGTGTCATCAGATAGGCAACCTGCAACTGGGATATGCGAACATGAACCAAGTTAGCCATTTAGTAATGTACGAGGGCAGTTCAATAAGTAATGCAACACATTTTTTTTCTGAAACAGGGGTTGTTTTATTCAGCTTTGAAATACACCAGGTTATTCCCCAATCTTCTAGCTACACAATACTATTTTTCAACGTAATCTCCATTCAATGCTACGGCCATACGCCACCTTGAAATGAGGGCCTGTATGCCTGCACGGTACCATTCCACTGGTCGATGTCGGAGCCAACGTCGTACTGCATCAATAACTTCTTCATCATCCGCGTAGTGCCTCCCACGGATTGCGTCCTTCATTGGGCCAAACGTGTGGAAATCCGACGCCCGCATCTCGTGGTCGTGCGGTAGCGTTCTCGCTTCCCACGCCCGGGTTCCCGGGTTCGATTCCTGGCGAGGTCAGGGATTTTCTCTGCCTCGTGATGGCTGGGTGTTGTGTGCTGTCCTTAGGTTAGTTAGGTTTAAGTAGTTCTAAGTTCTAGGGGACTTTGAGTCCCATAGTGCTCAGAGCCATTTTTTTTTGGAAATCCGACGGTGCGAGATCGGGGCTGTAGGGTCCATGAGGAAGAACAGTCCACTGAAGTTTTGTGAGCTCCTCTCGGGTGCGAAGACTTGTGTGAGGTCTTGCGTTGTCATGAAGAAGGAGAAGTTCGTTCAGATTTTTGTGCCTATGAACACGCTGAAGTCGTTTCTTCAATTTCTGAAGAGTAGCACAATACACTTCAGAGTTGATCGTTTGACCATGGGGAAGGACATCGAACAGAATAGCCCCTTCAGCGTCCCAGAAGACTGTAACCATGACTTTACCGGCTGAGGGTATGGCTTTAAACTTTTTCTTGGTAGGGGAGTGGGTGTGGCGCCACTCCATTGATTGCCGTTTTGTTTCAGGTTCGAAGTGATGAACCCATGTTTCATTGCCTGTAACAATCTTTGACAAGAAACTGTCACCCTCAGCCACATGACTAGCAAGCAATTCCGCACAGATGGTTCTCCTTTGCTCTTTATGGTGTTCGGTTAGACAACGAGGGACCCAGCGGGAACAAACCTTTGAATATCCCAACTGGTGAACAATTGTGACAGCACTACCAACAGAGATGTCAAGTTGAGCACCGAGTTGTTTGATGGTGATCCGTCGATCATCTCGAACGAGTGTGTTCGCACGCTCCGCCATTGCAGGAGTCACAGCTGTGCACGGCCGGCCCGCACACGGGAGATCAGACAGTCTTGCTTGACCTTGCGGCGATGATGACACACGCTTTGCCCAACGACTCACCGTGCTTTTGTCCACTGCCAGATCACCGTAGACATTCTGCAAGCGCCTATGAATATCTGAGATGCCCTGGTTTTCCACCAAAAGAAACTCGATCACTGCCCGTTGTTTGCAACGCACATCCGTTACAGACGCCATTTTAACAGCTCCGTACAGCGCTGCCACCTGTTGGAAGTCAATGAAACTATACGAGACAAAGCGGAAATGTTTGAAAATATTCCACAAGAAATTTCCGGTTTTTTCAACCAAAATTGGCCAAGAAAAAAAATGTGTTGCATTACTTATTGAACTGCCCTCGTAGACATAGCAGCTATCAGTAACTATATTGGGCCAATTAATGATGGCCTTTTAGCTCTGGAGGCCATCATTAGTATTGTGGCATGTGTTGTTGGACAAACCACTTGCCAGTGCCTTTTGCCATTAAATATTGCCTCAACGTAATACACTGCTGAACACAGCAATGTATGTTACAACCACATACTTCCCTATGCAACTGCCAAACATTGTACATGTGTACCTACCAGCCGGTTGCTTGAGAACTGAAGTCACCATGTGTCATATGAGCATAACAAATACTTTGCTTCTGTTGCTTTATCATCTTTAGTATACACATTATTTACGTCATCACAGGAAAAATCTATGTAATAAATTATCTTTCGCTGTCCACTCATTCCATGAAGAAGTGAACACGTGAAATGAATTCGCAATAGTGAACATTGACAATCTTCAGCTGTATAATGAAATAACAACATCGAAAATTTGTGCCGGACAGAGGCTTGACTCTGGATTTCCTGCTTGTCGTGGGTGATCACCTTAGCAATTGCAGCTATCCCAGCATGCTTCATGACCCGACCAAAACTTCCGTTTGTCATCATTCATGTGTCCAGAACCTGCACTTGTTCCTTCACTATGTATATTCCAATGCATGGGACAGAGGTCACCAATAAAATGTAATGGCAACTCACAACCTAGACAACAATGTCTTAAATTCAAATCAATTTGTGCACTGTAAATCCCCTACCCCCATGAACAATGGACCTTGCCGTTGGTGGGGAGGCTTGCGTGCCTCAGCGATACAAATGGCCGTACCGTAGGTGAAACCACAACGGAGGGGTATCTGTTGAGAAACCAGACAAACATGTGGTTCCTGAAGAGGGGCAGCAGCCTTTTCAGTAGTTGCAGGGCTAACAATCTGGATGGTTGACTGATCTGGCCTTGCAACACTAACCAAAACGGCCTTGCTGTGCTGGTACTGCGAACGGCTGAAAGCAAGGGGAAACTACAGCCGTAATCTTTCCCGAGGGCATGCAGCTTCACTGTATGGTTAAATGATGATGGCGTCCTCTTGGGTAAAATATTCCGGAGGTAAAATAGTTCCCCATTTGGATCTCCGGGCAGGGACTACTCAGGAGGACGTCATTATCAGGAGAAAGAAAACTGGTGTTCTACGGATCGGAGCGTGGAAAGTCAGATCCCTCAATCGGGCAGGTAGGTTAGAAAATTTAAAAAGGGAAATGGATAGGTTGAAGTTAGATATAGTGGGAATTAGTGAAGTTCGGTGGCAGGAGGAACAAGACATCTGGTCAGGTGAATACAGGGTTATAAATATAAAATCAAATAGGGGTAATGTAGGAGTAGATTTAATAATGAATAAAAAAAAATAGGAGTGCGGGTATGCTAATACCAACAGCATAGTGAACGCACTGTTGTGGCCAAGATAGACACGAAGCCCATGCCTACTACAGTAGTACAAGTTTATATGCCAACTAGCTCTGCAGATGATGAAAAAATTGATGAAATGTATGATGAGATAAAAGAAATTATTCAGGTAGTGAAGGGAGACGAAAATTTAATAGTCATGGGTGACTGGAATTCGAGAGTAGGAAAAGGGAGAGAAGGAAACATAGTGGGTGAATATGGATTGGGGGAGAGAAATGAAAGAGGAAGCCGCCTGGTAGAATTTTGCACAGAGCATAACTTAATCATAGCTAACACTTGGTTCAAGAATCATAAAAGAAGGTTCTATACATGGAAGAATCCTGGAGATACTAAAAGGTATCAGATAGATTACATAATGGTAAGACAGAGATTTAGGAAACAGGTTTTAAATTGTACGACATTTCCAGGGGCAGATGTGGTCTCTGACCACAATCTATTGGTTATGAACTGTAGATTAAAACTGAAGAAACTGCAAAAAGGTGGGAATTTAAGGAGATGGGACCTGGATAAACTGACTAAACCAGAGGTTTTACAGAGTTTCAGGGAGAGCATAAGGGACCAATTGACAGGAATGGGGGAAAGAAATACAGTAGAAGAAGAATGGGTAGCTCTGAGGGATGAAGTAGTGAAGGCAGCAGAGGATCAAGTAGGTAAAAAGACGAGGGCTAGTAGAAATCCTTGGGTAACAGAAGAAATATTGAATTTAATTGATGAAAGGAGAAAATATAAAAATGCACTAAATGAAGCAGGCAAAAGGGAATACAAACGTCTCAAAAATGATATTGACAGGAAGTGGAAAATGGCTAAGCAGGAATGGCTAGCGGACAAATGTAAGGATGTAGAGGCTTATCTCACTACGGGTTAGATAGATACTGCCTACAGGAAAATTAAAGAGACCTTTGGAGAAAAGAGAGCCACTTGTATGAATATCAAGAGCTCAGATTGAAACCCAGTTCTAAGCAAAGAAGGTAAAGCAGAAAGGTGGAAGGAGTATATAGAGGGTCTATACAAGGGCGATGTACTTGAGGACAATATTATGGAAATGGAAGAGGAGGTAGATGAAGATGAAATGGGAGATACGATACTGCGTGAAGAGTTTGACAGAGCACTGAAAGACCTGGGTCGAAACAAGGCCCCGGGAGTAGACAACATTCCATTGGAACTACTAACGACCTTGGGAGAGCCAGTCCTGACAAAAAACTACCATCTGGTGAGCAAGATGTATGAGACAGGCGAAATACCCTCAGACTTCAAGAAGAATATAATAATTCCAATCCCAAAGAAAGCTGGTGTTGACAGATGTGAAAATTACCAAACTATCAGTTTAATAAGTCACAGCTGCAAAATACTAACGCGAATTCTTTACAGACGAATGGAAAAACTGGTAGAAGCCCACCTCGGGGAAGATCAGTTTGGATTCCGTAGAAATGTTGAAACACCTGAGGCAATACTGACCCTACGACTTATTTAGGAAAGGCAAACCTACGTTTCTAGCATTTGTAGACTTAGAGAAAGTTTTTGTCAATGTTGACTGGAATACTCTCTTTCAAATTCTAAAGGTGGCAGGGGTAAAATACAGGGAGCGAAAGGCTGTTTACAATTTGTACAGAAACCAGATGGCAGTTATAAGAGTCGAGGGGTATGAAAGGGAAGCAGTGGTTGGGAAGGGAGTGAGACAGGGTTGTAGCCTGTCCCCGATGTTATTCAATCTGTATATTGAGCAAGCAGTAAGGGAAACAAAAGAAAAATTCGGAGTAGGTATTAAAATCCATGGAGAAGAAATAAAAACTTTGAGGTTCGCCGATGACATTGTAATTCTGTCAGAGACAGCAAAGGACTTGGAAGAGCAGTTGAACGGAATGGACAGTGTCTTGAAAGGAGGATATAAGATGAACATCAACAAAAGCAAAACGAGGATAATGGAATGTAGTCGAATTAAGTCGGGTGATGCTGAGGCAATTAGATTAGGAAATGATACACTTAAACTAGTAAAGGAGTTTTGCTATTTGGGGAGCAAAATAACTGATGATGGTCGAAGTAGGGAGGATATAAAATGTAGACTGGCAATGGCAAGGAAAGCGTTTCTGAAGAAGAGAAATTTGTTAACATTGAGTATAGATTTAAGTGTCAGGAAATCGTTTCTGAAAGTATTTGTATGGAGTGTAGCCATGTATGGAAGTGAAACATGGACGATAAATAGTTTGGACAAGAAGAGAATAGAAGCTTTCGAAATGTGGTGCTACAGAAGAATATTGAAAATTAGATGGGTAGATCACATAACTAATGAGGAGGTACTGAACAGAATTGGGGAGAAGAGGAGTTTGTGGCACAACTTGACTAGAAGAAGGGATCGGTTTGTAGGACATGTTCTGAGGCATCAAGGGATCACAAATTTAGTATTGGAGGGCAGCGTGGAGGGTCAAAATCATAGAGGGAGACCAAGAGATGAATACACTAAGCAGATTCAGAAGGATGTAGGTTGCAGTAAGTACTGGGAGATGAAGAAGCTTGCACGGGATAGAGTAGCATGGAGAGCTGCATCAAACCAGTCTGAGGACTGAAGACAACAACAATAACAACTGTAAATCCTTCCAGTAACCCAGCGATTACAATTTCCTTACTAGCACGTTTGTTTATCATTTCAAAATAGGCACATTGGTTTATCTGAAATCGCCAACACTCATCTCTAAAGATTAATACAGTTTCCTATTTTAAAAAGTTACACAACCTAGCTTCTGACAGTCTGCTGCAGCAGCTCACTTTAAGCCACTTACGACTATTTTCAATCAGCACATTTTGCACTTCTACATTGCAATTACAGGCAATTAACCATTTTCATGACAGAAATCATAGTTCTTGTATTACAATGTAGGTGAAATCTTGCAAGCCAGTCCCATGGGATGCACCTTCAGCTGAGAATCTGCCCACTTCTTTCTTTACACAGTATACTACACTTAATTATATTATATCAATGCAGAATAACTGTGTGCCAAACGTTTTTAGAATTCTGCTGCAGCTTCAACTTAAGTATTTAGAAATCTGCCACAACTTCACCTTTTTTCTATAATTAAATTTTACTGAAAATAAGAAAATTTTAAGAAATTAATATGTACAATTTCACCAAGTCAGGCAAAAGGAATGTCTGTTTAATGGCTATTGAGACATGAACAACTACAACAGGTCAATGCGTGCACTGTACCTGCTGTAGTTGTTCACATCAGGACATATGCACACTTAAATTCACTGGGCGTTTGCCTAGATTCAGATTCACCGTGTCACTTTCTGAGGTTGGTTCTCCTAAACAATAAATCCACACATTAACGACAATAATATTCAATAGCTGCTTCTGCCTTCAAGTCAAATATTCTCCCACAACAACATTAGTGGGAAACGAATATGTTCTCAGAAACAATCTCGACAACAACCATCAAAAATCCTCTGGACCAATTTATTCTTTTTCATCATCATCACCATCACCATCACCATCACCATCACCATTATTATTATTATTATTATTATTATTATTATTATTACATCATCCAGATGTGATCTGAGCATTATTCCTACAGCTAAGATTGTCCAAGACTTTTCACTCATTTTCTGAACAGACTTCCACTCACAAGGGGAAGGCCTCAGAGACAGCCAACCAATTCGGCTCAAATTTGGTGGGTCGCTTGTGTACAACCTGAAACAAAGGACTCCCAAGATATTTTGGGTCAACAATTTTGAGAAAATCACCCCTAAAGGTTATGATGAGCAATCGACTCAAAATTGGAGGGAGCGATAGATAATTTTAAATAGAGCATTTTTCATCATCAGGTATGGGGTCCGCAAATGCAAACTTTTCCAGAAATCAAGGAAAGAAACTTACAACTGCCGCTTCTGTTCCCACATGGTAAACACTTAGCGCCGATAGTGCACCGGCCTAGGTAAATGGCTGAGAACCAGAAAACCCAGGTTCAAATCTCGAAGAAACCTAACGGATGTTATTCTTTTCGTTTGTATTTTTCCATATTTTCCATATTCAGGATTAATAAGGTAAGTAAATCAATAAGGAATGATGATAATACGGTAGGCAAACTAATTTCCCAAACGCCATGAGTTAGTAAAGCATTAAACTTTCAAGCCTTGTCACATGAAAAGAACTCCAAGTAAAAGTGCTGCGAATTCCTCATGAGGGATCACAGATAGCCAACCGTGAGACACTTGTTTACAGCATCAAAATTAATTCCCGACAAAGACATATTTTTAAATGTAAACAAAGTTTGTTTTCCGGTGACTCTTCGGAAGGAACAGTGTAACTGTCAAAAGATAGCATTCATTAGATGTTCTTGGTGCCGTGAGTATATTTGTTTTGAATGTTTACATGGCAAGTACCATCCATCTAGTTGTTAGAAGAAAAGTGAGGACGCGTAACAGTAACTGGAAGAGCCATTGGAAAGTGACCTGGAGTAACATTTTAGTTGTTTACTATCCCAAGAGGTTTGAGAAATTTATTTGCCTGCCTACCTATTATCATTACTTATTGATTTCCTTACCTTATTAACCCTCCTATCCCTATTAATTGAGATTTGCAAAAATACATACGAAAAGAAGAACATTCACTAGGTTTCTTCGAGATTCGAACCCGGGTTCTCTAATGCTCAGTCAGTTACCTTGGCTGTTGTGCTATCAGTGCTGTTGGTGAAAAGCGTTTAGCATGTGGGTACAGAAGAGGAAGTTGTAAAAGTTCGTTACCTCAATTTCTGGGAAAGTATGCGTTTGTGGACCCCAAACCTGATGATGAAAAATGCTCTATTTACAATTATCTATCGATCCCTCCAATATTGAGTTGATTGCTCATCATAACCTTTAGGGGTGATTTTCTCAAAAACGCAGGTTTTTACCCGAAATATCTTAGATTCCTTTGTTTTAGGTTGTACACAAGCGACCTGCCAAATTTGAGCCGAATCAGTTGGATGTGTCCGAGGCCTTCCCCTTGTCAGTCTAACACTTCATTATTTCACTGAGCAATTATCTTCCAGATTTTAATAAGCTGCTCATAAAATGTTTCCCTACCTAGTAACTTGTATCAATATGATCAATATCACTGCTGTGTAGACTTTATATATAATGCTCATAAAAATATTTTGCAAGACAGTTGCAAAAGCATGTATGATCATTATGTACAACATTTATTTAAATTATTTATACGCTCATCCACCTTTTTTTAAAAAAATCCTTTACTTCTACAATCATCACATAACTTTAGAAAAATTGTCAAACAATTCTAGAACTGAACAGCACTAAATTGTATCTTCATTCATTCTCAACAAATGTCTGGGCATTTTCAAACTAGCAACAGAACTATTGAGATATAAACTCATATTAAAAAAAGATCCTCCCTCCATCAACACTTATTAGTTTGATGTCCCCCATCCCCCTCCCTCTTTTTCTCTCGCCCATTTCCTTAAATGCGGTTCTCTCCAATCTGACTACGCCTTTAATCTGTTCTCTTGTTACCATCTCCACTTGCTGTTTTACTTCCTGTAACATTTCAATTTCTACTAATCCATTACAATTAATTAATTTATTTATTGTTACCACAGGCTCTCTTGTAATTTTGTGTGTATTGGTCTTAAATTACATCATCACTCAGCTTCTGACTTACCTCTATTACTTTAGTGATGGTGTCAATCGCAGCACTACATTCACCCATTTCAACATATCTCTCTGCTAACTGTATGTCATACATTGCAGGTTCCACTCTACTCTGTCCAAGAAGGGCTTCTTCATTAAATGGATTCTCCTGGAGCTGAAACAAACTGTCATTTAACAACAAGCATGATTTTTCATCTCCAACAAAAGAAGTTACGAAATATACGATCATTGCCTTTCATCAACTTAACACTTTAAAAAAATGTTTTAAAACATTACCTCTTTATAAAAAATAATATATCTTATTTGATGTTATCAATATTTGAAAAACGTATTTTTGGAATGCACACTTAGAAAAATAAATAGAAAATGTGGCTGTGGAATGTCAATAAGTCATCTAACAAATGCCCTTTAATTAAAAATTGTTATAAAATCAATAAGAATAATGATTACAATGAAAGCAGAAACTCTGATGTCATATATGAAACAGCAGCAGGTGAATAATGGACCTTAAATGCCAAGAACCTAAATGGAAAGAAATACGATTAAGATGCAGCAAATAATGGTCACCAATGTAATCACATCGCATTCCTTAATCAAGAGGTGAAAGTAATCTGCAGAGAAGCAATACAATACAAAAATTACAATTACAGAAATTAAAACTGAAATCCAAATGCTGAAGGTCAGTGTGTGCTCAAGTAGCTAAAGATGAATACAAAGCCTGCACATATACCCAATTTGTCGTTCATACACACCAAAAATGGCACAATAACAATTACTGGTCACTGACAAGCAGCTAACACCATGGAATGTGATGTTCTATAAAATAACCATTTTATAGATGATTATTTGACAAACAAAAATTCTCTCTCTTCCACCCACCCATTCCCCACAATTCTCATCATCTCTACAGTGATTGAATTCTCTCTCTCTCTCTCTCTCTCTCTCTCTCTCTCTCTCTCTCTCTCTCATCTACCACATTCCTACCCTCTTGTTCCCTTGGCACTAACCACTACTACTTCATCTCTTAACCTCAATTATATCTTTCACTGGAGGCAATGTTACTAAACAAGACTAGTTTTCACTCCGTACAACCCCTGTCATCTCTAAAATAGATTCTTATTTTCATCAAGTAAACTTAAAAATTAGCACTGCCCAGATTGTCTTCCTACTGCCACACAAGAGGAATTTAGAAGATGTACTATAAATCAGTTCTTATAAGAGGGCCGTTCAGTAATTCCCCAATCTGTTTTACAGCCATTAACATACAGAAAAAAAATCTCCTTTTAGGCACTTCAAATTTGATGTTTCCTCTGCACATAAGCGAAGTTTTGAACAATTCCAACAGAGTGTAGAGCATAAGGAACCACCAAAATGGTGTCTACACAAGACACCAGTTACAAGCACCAGGTTGTAATTGAATTCTTGGCTGCCATGGTGAGCAGTCATAAATTGTTGTGTACAGTGTTGATAGAAATACTGTTTGGAAATGGGTACAGAGAGTTAAAGCATCTGGAAGTACAGAAACTGCTCCCCACGATCAGCGACATTCACGATCCCCTTCATAGCCACTGCTCCCAACATGATGAATCGTGTAGATATCATTATTCATGCAGAATGGTGCACCACAAGTTGACAACTGGCTCTGCAGCTGCTCACAACAGACCACAAGATTAAAAGAAAAACCATTTCATACGACCTGTTGGAGAATTTTGAGGCCACTGGAGAGATCATTCTGTCACGGATGAAACCTGGGTGTATCACTTTGAGCCAGAAATAAAAAGTCAGCCACTAGAGTAGCACCACTCCCAATAACTAAAAAAGGAAAAATTTCAAGCCAGCTCCCTCTGCTGGCAAGTCATGATGATATCTTTTGGGATAATGATGAAGTAAATCTCATTCATGTGTTGTCAAAAGGATCGACCAATACATAAGCATATGTGTAGCCTCTGAACAAACTTGAAACCATTTCTGATGTGTTTGGTCTGAAAAAGAATCTGACAGAAATCATGGTTCAACACAACTATGCATGCCAACACACAAGTATCAGGGGTCAAGAACATATTGCCAATTTTGGTTGGCCATCACTGCCTCATCCACCCTTATAGTCCACTCCTGGCATCCTCCAACTTTCATCTGTTTGGGCCATTTAATGATTCTCAATGTGGGGCACACTTTGAAGATGATTATAGCATAATTAAATGCAGTCAAAACATGGCAATGACCACAGGACGAGAGCTTTCACCAATAAAATATGCACTGTTACACAACACTGATGTGAGGTTATAGAAACTGATGGAGACTATGTAGGAAAGTAGTACTTGTAAAAGAAGTGTTGACTGATAGTGTCATCAAATTCTAACTCTTAAGAAAATTGAGGTGCATTATGTGAACAGGCACTGTAATTTGTTGCTGCTCATGCTGTAAACATAAATGTGCATGTTGCTAGGGCCTCCCGCCAGGTAGACCAGTCAGCTGGTGCAAGTCTTTTTAGTTGACACAACTTCAGCGACTTGCGCGTCAATGCGAAACTGTGTACATCAAATATTATGTTAGTTGGAAAACTTAATTATGAAGTCTGTCCATTGTGTTTTCAATATCATTTCTACTATGCCACCATATATTTCGAAGCACATCATCATGAGGGTGTCATTTAGTTATGGAAGGGCATTCGTTGCAATGTGGCGTTTAGACTTTGCGACAAACATCCTTTAGCAACCAAATAAGACCACAAGGGGTGTGTGTGTGTGTGTGTGTGTGTGTGTGTGTGTGTGTGTGTGTGTGTGTGTGTGTGTGAGCGAGCACGCGCGCTTTTGAATGCACATTCGTGAAACAAACACAATATTGAAAAGATAGTGATGAATTTTATACAGGTTTCCATTTATTTAATTATCTCAGTTTTGCTGCCCTGAAATAATGTTAGTATCTGTTTTATTACAAGAGATTATCAATACAAAATGGTAATGACGATATGACACAAACTTCTCTTGTTATAAAGCACAAAGTGGTCTGCTTGTCTAATGACCCAATCCCTCAACTGTCTAACAGTATCAACAAATGGTATGTTTGAATGTCCTGGTAGATCAAAACTGTGCGCCACTCTGGGACTTGAACACAGGATATTTGCCTTTCGCAGACAAGGCCCACAGCTAAGCCATTTCTCCACAACATCCTTTATTTGAAGAGTGCTTGTCCAACAGGAGGTGCACAACTTCTGTAATGTTTGAAAGGTAGGAGAAGTAGTACTGGCAGAAATAAAGTTGAGAGGTAATAGTCATAAGTCATGCTTAAACAGCTGTCTGCAGAGCACTTGCCTGCAAAAGGCGAAGATCCCAGGTTCAAGTCCAAGTCTGGTACACAGTTATAATCTGGCAGGAAGTTCTCCCTTAATTTTGAAAAAAAAAAAAAAAAAAAAAAAAAAAACACTATATCCAGTTCTGTACACCGAATAGAGTCATAATGATAATTGATGTAGTGAATGAACAGGGCTCAGTTAACAGGGTAGATTTCTCCAAATTTTTTGGTGTTCACATTGACAACAACTTGAACTGGAAGAAGCATATTACTGAGCTTCTCAAACAATTAAGTTCAGCTTCTTTTGCTTTTCGTATAATCACTAGTCTTTGTAATAAACAGATCAGCCTCCTTACGTACTTTACATATTTCCACTCAATAATGTCTTATGGAATAGTTTTCTGGGTAACTCACCACTTAGACAAAGTATTATTGCACAAAGGAGAGCAGTGAGAATAATTAGTGGTGTTCACCCGAGGATGTCATGTAGGCACCTATTCAAGGAGTTAGGTATTTTAACTGCACTATCAGAGTATACACATTCGCTAATGAAATTCGTTACAAATAATCCATCTCAATTTGTGAAGAACAGTGATGTTCATACATAAACACTCTAGGGAAAAATGACCTTTACTATCCATTATTGCAGCTGTCAGTTGCTCAAAAAGGAGTACATTATTCAGCAATAAAAATCTTTGATTATTTACCCAACAACAAAGTGGCTGGCAGGTAGTTTTAAATCTTGCTTAAAATCATTTCTTTTGGACAGCTCCTTCTATTCCATGGACAAATTTGTGTTTCAAAACTGGTAAAAAAATTGTACCTCTAAATGTAGTTGCACGTGTAGAACTAAAAATTTCAGTAATATTAATATTAACACTATTCGTGCGTGTGCGTGCCTGTGTGTGTGTGTGTGTGTGTGTGTGTGTGTGTGTGTGTGTGTGTGTGTGTGTGTGTGTGTGTGTGTGTGTGTGTCATCCGATTTGTTCCACATCATATCGATAAAATAATCATGAAAATGATCTACAGAACATGACATGACTAAACTAAACTAAACTAAAAGTTTGCACATTCCACTTCAGACTAAAATTTCATTCAGGAAATGGCCTAGTACTTACTCACTCCAAAAAACTGCAAAGTTCTATTAATGGTTTCGTTAATAATCAAGTAAATAATCTCACTGTTTCTTAACTGCCAGGCACAGATTGATTTTGATAAACTTCCCACCAACAATATTTAATTCTTTTGAGTGACAAATACCATTAATTGGGATGCAACATTTGCACCAAATGTGCTAATCATAAACTGATCATGATGCACTCCTTTCCTATCTCTCTATCTATATCCTCAACCATATGCGAATCTCGCGAAGCAGCAGTGAAGATGGTGCACAGGAAATGTGCAATTATCAGTGAAGTGCCGCAATTACAAAAGAGTGGGGCAGCTTCTTCTAGGATGTATCCATTAGTCATACTGATGTGATCAAAAGTGAGAGGGCAGAGAACTGTGAATACACACTGAGGTGATCAAAAACAACTCTACCACACACTTTTAGACTCTTTTATAGTCTGTAACTTATTGGTTGTCGCCGTGACATCCATTCTTTTTCCACACTGCTAGGAGTAAGTGAGACAATGTCGTCTGAATGTCAGGCCCTGGTGCCCTTATTTCTAGCACATACTCCCCAGTACCCTCCTTGAATGCCAATCCATGAGTTCATTTCCTAGGACAAGGGGGATCAGAAGGATACTATCATCTTCCCATTATCATGGAGGTCTAACAGGGGATTTTGCAAGGATGTGACCAGTGGATGCTGGAAATAATGATGGATTACAACATGTTAGCTCATAGAATCCCTGCAGATTTGGACAGACTCACTTGACTTCCTATCAGATCATATCTCCCTACAAAACCAACAATAAGATACATCTATTCAGAGCCAACAACAAATGTTGGAGCTAAATATCATTTCATAATTGTTCTAAATTTTACTTTACTTCAGTTTTCATAGCTACGTCATTGTGCAGGTTAGCTAGTACGATTCTGAAATTCGGTGTTCCTTTATGCAGTAAACTGATATATTACAGTAACACTTTCAGAACCTTTGTATTTTCTACTGATGGTAAAATACTTATGTGCAAAATATGTGAGGAGCCAGTGAACTGCAAAAAGAAGTATTTCATTTCCTCTAAATATGAGTACAACCAAACATAAAAATGCACGTTCCAAGGCTCCAGGGAAGAGGATTTCTTTGCCTTCTATAACAATTGCAGCATCAAGTCAAAAAAACAAAGATTTTATTTGATTTATGAAAAGCTTTTATTGATGCTGGAATTCCTTTGTGAAAACTACAGAGTCCTACATTAAGACAATTTTTGGAGAGGTGTACAGATGAATTTGGGGAGGGGTGAGGGGGGGGGGGGTTGAATTTAATAAAAATTCAAGATTGGATAATAAAAAGCAGAGACCAGAGGTATGGCTTGTTCGACATCAAATCGGGCATTTGTTGCAAGTCAAGTCTAAGGGAAAGAAATTCTCTGAGAATAGCAGAGAGCCTCCAGCTGGAACCTGTCATAAGACAGATACACTAGTGAAGGAGAGGTAGGTGTGTGTGTGTGTGTGTGTGTGTGTGTGTGTGTGTGTGTGTGTGCGTGTGTGCGTTTGACAAAGGCCTTCTTGATCAAAAGCTCATTTTCTGACAGTCTTTTTGTTGTGCCTAGCTGCGACAGAAAATCTCCGCTATATGGTGAGTACCAACTATCCTTTTCATAGCATTGTTACATTCCACCCTGGATTTTTGATGTCTGTAATGTAACAAGTTGTTTAAATTGTAAATTGCACTGTATGTGATTGAACATATGATTTAGCAAAGTATGTCATTTGACGATGACCGTAGGTGATAATAACCCGAAGAAGTTTTGCCCTCATGCCTAAAATTTCCACAAATGTTAACACAATCAAATTCTTAATTATGAAGTTTCATTCACTTCTGTTTCAAACACTGACAAAAGAGAGTACCTTATTAAAAATCCACTAGCTGAAAAGCAGAATTTTAGGTAGATCAGTCGCGTGAGTAACTTATTTTCTTGTTTCAGCTATGTTCTTTAGCAGTTCATGCACAATTGAAGAAAACAAGACAGCATAAGACAGAGGCGGGCAAACGTTACACGCAGCTCATGAGCGCACAGTGCTGCACGTGTGCTGCTCGCGTGCAATCGTCGACCGGAGAAGTGGCAACAGCCGGCAGGTTGCGGTAGTGTAGTACCAGGCTAAGCTGCGGACGTTGATGCGAAGCGACCGCTACTTAGTGAACACTGTATTTCAAGAACCGGAAAATGGAGAGTGAACCAAGGAAATGGACAAGTGGAGATTCGCTATCTTTTAAAAAGGAGTGGGAGAATCATTTTTTCTTTGTGCAAGAACGTGAAAACTCGAAATGTTTAATATGTGGCAGTATTCTCGCTGGTCAGCGGAAGTTCAGTATTGAACCCCATTATAATAAATTTCAGAAGGACGAGTACAATTTATTGTCTGATTCTGAGAGGATGGGGAAATTGAGCTTAAGAAGAGCAATCTGACAATACTAGATGAATCTGACATAAGTTGTTGTTGTCACGAGAGATCTGCGACTTTCTTTCATCATGTCTCTCATCTAACTGATTTAACATTTTATGGATCACTGTTTTCAATTTTTCAGGACGACAACAATGATAGCCCAGCGGTACGTGCAAGTTATAAGATTGCGCTTAATATAGTGAGAGCTGGAAAACCATTTGCTGAAGGTGAGTTTATGAAGGAGTGCATCAATGACGCTGCTGATTTACTTTGTCCACTGAATGCAAATCAGTTTCGAGCTATCACTCTTTCTCGGCGGACTGTAAGTCATCGTATAAGTGCCATGGCAGGTGACATTTACCGTCAATTAAGGAGTGCAGTGCAGGAGTTAATTGCATTTTCCATTGTACTTGATGAGCCCACAGATATTTCAGACACAACGCAATTAGTGATTTATGTCCGTGGTGTGGACACTGCTCTGCGCATAAAAGAGGATTTTTTAGATATGATATCTTTAAAAAGCACGACCACCGGCACAAACATCCTAAAAGCTGTTGAAGAAGATGTCGATTCAGCTGGCTTAAACTGGGAAAGTTTGGTGTCAGTAACAACAGACGGAGCACCTGCGATGAAAGGGGAACAAATGGGATTTGTTGGATTACTAAGAAAAAAGCTACAGCGTACAGAAGAATCATTGTACAGCATCCACTGCATTTTGCACCAAGAAGTACTCTGTGCAAAAGCAGCAAAACTGGGGGACGTCATGCAAGTGGTTATTCAGGCAGTTGATTATTTGAGATCCCACGGGCCTGCACATAGACAGTTTCACACATATTTAGCTGAAATTGGGGACGAGTACGGTGACATACCATACCACAGTGAAGGGCGCTGTCGCAGCTGCGGTAATGCACTCAAAAGATTTTTTTAGCTGAGAATACCAATAAATCAGTTTTTAAAACGATAAAGGAAGGTACGATCTCAAGTTAGAAGATCCAGAGAGGGTTGCCGACCTTGCATTTTTAGTGGACATTACCAGACACATGAATGCACTGAACATAAGTTTGCAAGGAGAAAATCAGCTAATTTGTAAAATGGCTGTAAAGGTGAAAGCTTTCACTAGCAAGCTTGAGCTGTGGGAACGACAGCTCTCGTCAGGGAACGCAGTGTGTTTCCCCACTCTGTCTACCGTGCGAGAACAGAATTGCAAAGAATTTGTTTCTGTACTTAGTGCAATAAAAGCGATTTGAGGATATATAATATTTATCCCAAGCTTTTGAATGGTTCTTGAGACCATTTGCTGTTTCTGTAGATGATATTCATCCCAGTTTGCAAATGGAATTAATATATCTACAGTGTAACTCTCACCTGAGAGACAAGTTCCTTTTGGCAAGACATGTAATAGACTTTTATCACGACTTTCCCCAGCAAGAGTTTCCTCGTCTCCATCGTGAAGCCGCGAAGATAATGTCAATGTTTGGCTCGACATAGCTTTCGGAGAGATTTTTTTCTGTTGTGAAAATTAAAAAGCCTCGGTTAAGAGCAAACACCAGTGATGAAAATTTACGTAACTGTTTGCGTTTGTCTGTATGTAGAAATTTTGTTCCGTTAACTGCACACGGGCAAATGCACTGCACATGTGCAGGATTCCTGCCCGCCCCTGGGATAAGAGTTGAAAATTACTGTACAATCTGTCTCTGCCACATGCTCCAAAAATACTAACTAGCATACTTTATCAAAGAATAGCATAGAAAATTTAAAGTAGATTATGTGAGGGACCGTTTGGGATACTCTAGAAGCACTGTGGTTAATAACAGAAGACGGATATAGGAAAAGCAAGGAAACATCATTGCATTGCATTCATAGATCTGAAGAAGGCTGTTGACAATACAGAATGGCAGTGTCATATTAGTTAGAGATAGAGAAGGGTAAGCCACTCTCTATGTGAAGCAGAGTGGAATAGTCAGCACTGATGGAATGATATAGGAAGCAGAAAATCAGGAAAAGTTAAAAGCCAGGGTTGGTCATTGTCACCACTGCTATTTGTGCACAGATGAAGCAATGAGGAGAGTTAGGTTGTTTGCCATGGACAGAAAAATTAGCAATAACGTAGTTTATTGATGTCATAGGAATGTCCATCAAAAGTCAGATGGGGGATTAATGAAATTTGGTGTATGCCAGCTGATAGTAATAACATGCATATACCCAAAAAGAAATCTAATTCAATGCTGTGAAGCAGGTAGACATGCTTGATGACTAAATGAGAGGAGATGGACAAACTTTACTATCTCAGAAGCAGATCACATAAACAAGAAAGTTGCAAAAAAGACACAGTAGAAAGAATAGCATGACACAAAAGAGCATTACATAAGAAGAAACGGTTACTACAATGTCCAAAAATATACATGATAAAGCCATAAGAAGAATCAAGAAAAGTTCTGTAAGAGTATGTGACAAAGAGACAATGGAAAAGACAGATTTGAAATGATTATATACTGGTACTTACATTCTTGATGATTCTTGTGGTATGGGGATTACATTTGAAATGAAGTGTTGAGGCTGCTGTGTATGCAGACAATAGCAACACAGCAAAATCACCAGAGGCCATCACCAAGAACACACTATTCATGCTAGGTGCCTCAAAGTTCTAAGCTACTTCCACTTCAATGGTACTCTCATATCAGAACTAATTTATGCTTGCACTATAGGCCTTAGGAAGCACCAGATTCCTCCACCATTAGTTCCATCAGCCAACAAGGGGACACCGAAACCTACAACTAGCTTTCTGCTTTCGCCAACAAGATTGCAGTTGCAAGATTATTCCATCGGTAGCAGAAAATTTTTTAACACACCACTGCACTCAAGTTCCTGCAGATACAGTTGTGGTTCTTCCATACAACAGCTCCAGTATACAGTTATTGCTACAGATGCAGATCAACAGATGCCACCGTAATAACAAGGTGCTATTTACAAGTGACTGTTGGACAGTTAAACACTGAATTTCTAGTGAAATTCAGATGTGTGTGTGTTTGTTTCATTTTAATAAATGTTTATTACTTGTTTCATATTGTGTTACCAATGCTAACTGTTTTAGAGGTTATACCTTGTGACCATGTATGTTGCAAAGTGAGCAAGCCAGCTACCTAGTACTTGAGTGAATATTCCATGGTAGAAGGTTCGCATCCTGCTACCCTGAAAATTGGGTGCTAAACTTGCTTTAGTGAATACAACAAAATGGCCTGTTGAAGACTTAACTCAGTAAGGAATGAAGAAATGTCTTGCAACAAATCAATGAGAAAAACTATCTAATAAACAACATAATGAAACAAAGAGACAGAATGGTCGGGCACATATTGTGACTGAAGTTGTTGCTGAAAACAGTAAAGGAAGGGATGCCAGGGGGCAAAAATTGCAGGGATATGCCTAGATATGAGTATAAAAGTCAGATTGTTGATGGTTTGGGATCCATCAGTTATGCTCAAATGTACAGGATGGCATGAATGGAGAGCTACATCCAACCAACCTTTGTGATGCTGACCTTAGAAACACTACATCTTAATTGGAAAT
Source organism: Schistocerca piceifrons (assembly GCF_021461385.2). Taxonomy (NCBI): domain Eukaryota; kingdom Metazoa; phylum Arthropoda; class Insecta; order Orthoptera; family Acrididae; genus Schistocerca; species Schistocerca piceifrons. The sequence continues at coordinate 560,244,721 of NC_060139.1, forward strand.
TTCGACACAGCAGTCTCCTCAACAGCACGCAACAGCTCAGTGACAACAGGTATTTTTTATGCTACCCAAATGTCCCATTTTCTCCTGTATAATTTCAATACCACACACAACTGATACACTGAATTTATAAGTAACAACTGTTGTACTTTCAGTGATAAAAATGATAAAAGACTGTCTTCAACTTTTGTAGTCCTGTCTTCCTCGGTTGCGTGTAATATTACGGTATATTGACAATTTTTACTTATGGACCGTCTGACAGCAACTGAATAAAACACAGTTTTAGTGCCATACGCATTTCGCCTTTATTTTCTGCAAGGCATCATCAGTGGCAGGTTGTGTGGACATTTCTTACATATTACGCTCCTGTTGCATCTTTGGTGTTGTTGTTCTTTTTATGAACGCCAATTTGCGGTTTTTTCCACATTCCACAGCACTATGCACTGAACGCTTGTTTTAATGCATTTGCATTGTCCACGCAACCTGCCACTGATGATGCCTTGCAGAAAATAAAGGCGAAACGCGTATGGCACTAAAATTGTGTTTTATTCAGTTGCTGTCAGACGGTCCATAAGTAAAAATTATCAATATACCGTAATAAAAGACTGTCTTAATTTTGTCCAACTTCTATTAGACAGTGTTACAAATGTTTTTCACTTACAACTGGAACTTGTGTTAAACCATGATTTTTCTTCACATGTCACAAACTCAGTTAAAAAGCAGTTAGGACAAAGTAACTCACCACATCTGTATAATCTCTTAAAGCTTCTTGCAGCTGGGCTTGTTTCAAGTGGACATTACCTCGCTGCAAACGGGCCTAGAACAGAATTGTTAAACAAGTTACAGTTACCCATGTTAAATTTTTCCCTAAAGCACATTAGCATTATCAAATGTTCATTTTGTAATGGAGCAATGTCACAACAATGTCAAAATTTGGGGAAAAACTTGAAATTTATACTTCATTGTGAAGACTGTGCGCAGCAATAAAATAACTACAAAAATAATAATTTAAAAAAGTATAAATGACAAGGTGATGCGTTTAATGGATACTGATTTTCTACGAACATTTTTGGCAAAGCATAACTTTTTTAATACAAGTACCCTGACATGTTTTGGTAGTCCTGATTTAAAATTAGGCAAGTAATTATTTTGTTGATATAGATGCATTAAAATACATGTAAGAACTACCACATATAACAGAAAGAGACCAATTTTTACTGACTATTGACAGTACAAAGATGTCAAAACCATTCATGATATTAGATAAAAATAAATGATCTTAAAATGGTCAAAGTCACTCTTCTGTATATTTGGTTACCAGTTTCAGTGGAATAATCATCTCTCACATTAAAATGATCATTTTCAGGTGGCCAGTGTTCCTTAAATAATTCCTTATATTAGACACCAATCCACTGTGACAAGTTGATTACTTTAAACAACTGACTGGAATATACAGTATTATTTCGTCAATGCTACCAATGCCTCTACCTCCCACTGCAAATAAATAACGAGTAAAGAAGACCACTCACCGAATAGCAGAAACACTGAAATACCAACAAGTGCAGAATGAAAACTTGCTAGCTTTTGGAAGAACTAGTGACGAGCTAGAAAGTGCAAGCAGGCGCATGTGTGTATGTGTTTGTTTGTTTGTGTGTGTTTTTAGCTCATCACCTAGTCAGTTTTGTAGACCGATTATTCCTGATTCAAAGAAAATAAATTTATGTTAAAATTCCATAGTTCAAAAGTTATTAATCAATTAAGATTCAATTTCAAGACATCATCCATTTTCATATCAGGTCATATTTCTAAAAAAATTTTTGGTTATACTGTAGTCAGAAATTTTCGGAACACTTTGATGTTCTTTGATTTCTCATATTTTGGATTTTAATGCAACTATTCAAAATACACACTTTTATTAAATATATTATAAATTGCAGCTCTAATGGAAGCAGGAGAAATTTACTGCATATCACAATATCAAAAAGCTTTTGCTAAACCGAAGGATACAAATCATTTGATACATTAAATAATTAGTCATAAAAATTAAGTCTGGTTAACTATACAATAGTCACTCTTACGTGTTATTTAACATTATCTCATGCCAAAAGATGAGGCTCGACATAGAACTGAGGATGGACGAGGCGGTTGGCCAACGTATTCAGAAGAGTATGAACTATGTTACCCTTAACAGTGAAACCATATTTCAACACTGTAAACTGTGTTGCTTATTGATACCACAGAAAGAATCAATGACAGTATTAATATAAAGTCAATGGTTAAGCATCAACTACTGAACTATCATCACTGTGTGTGTGTGTGTGTGTGTGTGTGTGTGTGTGTGTGTGTGTGTGTGTGTGTGTGTGTAATCAAGTGTTTTAACATTTAACACTGTTTGTATATTCTGAGGCTACTTTTTATTCTTATCTGGCATCATCACTATCATATTTGCTTTGCGGGAATAAACTGTCCAGAAGTAGTAATTTCAATGTCAGTGTTCTCGATTAACATAAATACAAATCCATTTTCCGATGTATCACTGCTGTTGGGGTTTTTGACTTTCTGTCTGTAGTGATAATGGACAAAGAAGCTCAATGTGATAAGGAAAAAGGAAAAGGCAAATATTGGAAGTGAAAGGCAAATATTAGAAGTGAAAAATTAGGGTATATAATAGTGACAAAAATACATTAGAAATGACACGAACTGCTGTTAAAAAATAATATTACAACTGAATTTCTTATTAAAAACCCATATGATGAAAAACAACATACACTTGAACCCTGCACCGTGTTTAAAAATGAAATCTTGAAAATAACTGTCTGAAAGAACAATGAAAACTATAATACTAGTAACTATGACAGTCTGATGGGACACACAACATAGCACAATATAATCAAATTATGCTTAGAAAATTGACTAACTAGTTACTACAGTCTGATTTAAACTAGTTGTCACTTGATAGGTAGTGGGCTGCATAGCCCTGGCCATCATTAAAACTATGGAAGCCTGGCAATGTCAGCTCCCACTGTGTCACCACTTCCAGTGCACTGCACTGCACTGCCTGAATCATTGAGCCAACCATTCCTCAGCAATCTGTTGTAGCGAGAGATTTGAGTGACTGTCAGCTTCACATATCTTATTTTTAATGTATGGTGAAAGCAAAAGAAAGAGGCAGACAGGCTGCACATCCTAAGAAAGTTTCAAAAAGTATTGAGCCTGGCATGATTACACACTCAGTTGCTTGAATTTGTATGTTCCATGAGGGAGTATTTTACGGGAGAGGGGAGAGCACCTCTCCTTCCTTTAGATAAAGTGGTTGGGCGAACTGCAGCTGCTCTACAAATCAGCGAGTGATAAGAGTCTGCAACGAGAAATTCATGAAAAAAATAATCAGGTGAGGCACATAAATTCCAGACACCTGGGACGAAGAGGCGCCTTGAGAAGCGCGTCACAATCAGGAATAACATCAGATATATTCAAAGGAGGAGTATCCAATACTCAGAAAGCTACATGCTACCCTCACAGCAGCAGACCTGTTTCAGGGTAGTAAATCATCCTTATTACGAATCGTGAGAAAGCTGGGATTTCCCTGTAAATCCCTTTCTGGCTGCGAGTTAGTACTGGCTCTCCAATATATTGCAGCCTAATGATGCCACTTTCTTAGAAAATTACTAGATACAAATTTTGATGTATCATATGGCTTGATGAAACATGGCTGAATGTAGAACACAGTTTGAAAAAGGGCTGGACAGACAATAACATCAGCAGTAATAAGGCAGCTCCGATCAGCAGAGGAGAAAAAATACAGGGTGTACATAAAGTCTGGGAACACTTTTAATTATTTATTGCACAAGAACTAAACATTTCACAGATGTCACACATATTGCATTTTGAAGAGAAACTTTGAAAGTTTTTTTACAAACATTTCGAGTTCATGGGATGGATGACGCACCAATTTCTTTAGACTCCTTATTAATGTCTCTTGTACATGCTCCACATTCACTTCACTCACATTGGGACATCTGCTTCTCTTTGCCGGGCACAAGCAACCCACCATAACAAATTTGTTGTGCCAGTGGTAAATGGCCTTCCTTGTTGGCTTCTTACCATACTTGGTTCTAAACATCCGTTGGACAGCTGTAGCACACTTGTTTTTGTCAAACAACAACTTTCCATGTTTGCGACTAGTGCTGACTATTGGCAAATTACCTAACTATGCTGTGGCGGTATACATAAAAAAAAAAAAAAAAATAAATAAATAAAATAAAAAAAAAGCTTTCAGGATTTCTCTTCAAAATGACATACGTATGATATCTGTACAATGTTTGGTTCTCGTGCAATAAATAATTTAAAGTGTTCTACAACTTTATGTACACCCTGTATTTGTAGCACACGCTAGGAATTCAAAAGATTTTATTTCTAATTGTCTGCTGTTATTCATTTCAAACAAGAGCTCTGACCACTACAATGAGATGAACCACACCTCTTTTGTGCTTCGAAATTTAACAAAAAACACTATAATTGTCATGGATAACGCCCCACATCATTCGGTTGTACAAGACAAGGCACCCACAATGGCAATGAAGAGAAACAACAATGCTTGCTGGCTAGAGAAATGTAAAATACAGTTTGACAGTAACTTGACTTGGGCAGAATTATTAGAACTTCTATCACAACACATGCCAAAGAAACCAGTTTAAACCGCGAATGAAACAGCAAATAATATGGGAATAAAGTGTTCAAATTGCCTCCCTACAACTGCCACTTCAATGCAACAGAATTGATTTGGGCTCAGGTTGAACACCACATTACTGCAGAAAATTAAAAAAAAATTACATTGACCTAACTGTAATGGATTTTGAAGAAGGCAGTTGAGAAAGTGATATGAGAAGACTGGCAAAACGTAGTGAGGAGTGACACAGGAAGCATGAAACAGTGAAGGTATGTTACAACAGTATGTCGAAGACTTGATAATATCTGTAACACTGGTACTTCCACTGACTCTGAATTAAGCGGTGTCTGTCTGGTTAGTATGTAGTGTACAGTCTATTTTAATGAAGGTCTTCCTGCCATTAAATCTTGTGTTTGTGGCTATATTAATTTTTATTTTTAATGTTGTGAGACTAAGGAATGTTGTTCAGCCATCCCCCCTTCACCTCCTTACCAAAAGACAGACTGCATTTTAAACACATTTCATTTTGTGTAGATACCAAGATATCATTTCATGAGTGTAATATGAAGGAAACTTCCCAGGATGCAAAAATATCTCCTGTTGCAATAATAATCAATTTAGCACCGGACCTACTTAAAATCAAGAAAATAATTTTGACACACTTTGAGATACCACTGAAAGCGCTACTATACATACATTTCAGAATTTTTACTTTACTTTTGTAGGAGATAAAAATTTTAAACTTCATACTTATTATGAGTTAAATACCAACACAACTGCATACAAATGCCATTTTCAGCAGTATATATACAGGGTGAAGCGAAATACGTGCACTCAGGCTTCGCAGTGCGACTCCTCACATGCCAGCAATAAAAAAATGTCTCTCACAAAATTTCATATGACGAGTACATCCGGCAGAAAAAAGGACATGAAAGAGTGGCAATCTGGCAACACTGTAACCACAATTACGGTAACTATCTCTATCAGTACACATTAACGGTGCTGTACAATTGGTGCAGTGGATACAGTTTCGGGTTAGCATGCAGGAGGTCTAAGGTTCGATCCTTAGTTGGGGCACTTTTTTTTTATTTGCTAATTTCATTCTGACATTTCATACTGTAATATACACCACTTCTTAGGTGACATGTATCCTAAATTTACATTTTGTGACACTGAACATAACAAATATGTGATTAGACAAATAAAAAATAGACAGTTGAAAAAAATGACCTGTCATAGGACAGAATAGCTACAAAAACAATATCAATTTCGAGATGCTACAAATGATAGCTCAGTACAAGAACACAACACCTACTTGTCATTTATACGATATGTAATATGAGTGCTCAGATGTCACACATTAACAACCAGTGACAATAATAATAACCATATTTGTGACCGCAAGACCTTCACAACAGAATATCTTGTCCCAGAACAACAGATGCTCAAAGCGACTTTTCTGCATGTCCAAACATTGCACAACCCGCCAGATCAAACAGCTCTGGACCCTACAGTAACAAGATCAGCATGAACATGCGCTACCAATTCTTCCACATTTGTCAGCAGAGTAGAGTACACATGCTTCTTCAGGTGTACCCACGGGAAGAAATCCAGGGGATTTATGTCAGGTGAACGGGGTGGCCATACAACTGGACCTCCACGTCCGAGCCATTTCCTTGGGAATGTTCTGTCCAAATACTGCCACACATTAATTTCAGCATGTGGAGGTGTACCATCATGTTGGAACCATATCCTCTGCTGAACATGTAGCGCAAAATCTTATAGCGCATCAGGCAGATAGTTTGAGAGGAATGCATGATACCTTTGTGCAGCCAACCAGTCAGGCAACATGTAGGGGCCCAAACACCTGCCGCCCAATATTCTGGCCTGGACATTGAAACCAAAGCAAACTTGATAGCCACAGTACTCGGTTATGTGCAGGTTAACCTCACACCAAAGGTGGGCATTGTGCATATTGAAATCACCCTCATGAGTGAATGCTGCTTCATCTGACCATATTATGGTGTTCATGAAGTCATCATTGGTTTCTTGTAGTTGTTGGAACCATTTACAGAATTGCATCCTCTGATGGTGATCTGCAGGATGCAGGTGTTGTGTGAAAGCATAATGATAGTGGAGCAGCCCATGCTCGCACATCACATTAACGACCATGCACTGTGATACACGCAGCTGCCTTGCTACGCTACATGTTCTTCACTGAGGTTTTTGGTGTATGACCTCCAGAACAGCTTCCTTAGTAGACGACCTCTGTCATGTGATGGTGGAAGGAGAGAATCTGTCTCCAAAAGGCATAGCTCCACATGACGAAACACGTTTTTATGTAGATTAATTTGACCAGGATATTTATCAGCATATTCACGAGTAGCAACACTAACCCATCTATCAGATTCGCCATGGACCAGAAGCATATATACATATTCATCGTTTGTGTACAAATGTACATGGAGCCTGTCACTGGCACTTTACTCCGCTAGCAACTAGTCCCTGTCTGGTGGACAGTGCATACAGTATAAGCACGTCATCAGCCCTGCGCACTGTTCCACCTAACGCCCATTACCCCTCTGACAGACATTGTTCTGCATGGTTCATCCTGATACCACTAATTGTGAAATGTTTGGTTTCAAATTACACAGTTTCCCTAACGGCAATGGACATGATGCTTCCACAATCCCATCGGCAGAATAACAACAACAACAATAATGCATTGCGATACATACTATACTGCCTATACTGCATGCAATTACCAGACTCAATGTTGAAAGGCATAATTGGTGGGACCATGGTGATAAAAACAAATATTAACGGAGTTTGAGCACTATTCGCAAAGCACGTTGCTAGTCCTACCGGTAATGGAAGGCCCTAATGAAACGTAATGGCCCTGAACAAGGCAAGAATAATAGTTGGTACTAATCTATGGGACCACTGGAGGAGGGTACAAAGAAAACAGGATTTGAATCTGGCAAATGAAGTGGTGCGATAAATTCTAGCCCACGATGTGGAAAAGGCTTCTTTCAAAGCTGACAATCTTCCTTTTCTACAATTGTAGTGTGTAAGTGCAAATGTTTACTAGAGGACCCGCCGCAATCGCTGTTGATGATTAAGATGCCAGATACTGTACCACCTGGACAACATTTATCAAATAAAAAATATGCACCTCAACCCAGGATCGAACCATCGACCTCTTGCATCCTAACCCAAGACTCTGGCCCTGCGCCAATTGTACAGCACATGTAACATGTGCTGACAGAGGTAGTTACCCTACACGTTTTCGTAGTGTTGCGAGATTGCCACTCTTTAATGTGCTTTTTCTGCCGGATGTACTAGCCAGATGAAATTTTGTGTGAGACATTTTTTTATCACTGGCATGTGAGGAGTCATGCTGTGAAGCCCGAGTGCATGAATTTCACTTCAACCTCTATAGGAAACTTAATGCAGCACAAAAATTTTAGAAGATTTGTTGCTGAGCAAGATATTTTAGTAATGAACAAAACAAGTATTGTTCTGAGAGCATTAATTTTTGCGATAAGTGGTAAGTCTGAAGCTGTTTATGAATGGAAAAATTTAATCTGTTAAAAAAAGTAATGTAACTGTTTCCTCAGTTAAAATGTACAACAGATATTTGACATGCTGAGAGATACTAAAGAGCTCTACATCATATGTGAATCTGAAATTTCTTATTTGAATTTTATGTAGAGGTTATAAAGCAATTTTCTATCACAGCGGAGAGTGATGCGCTATGGCGCAGACTGTACTTGATATCACATCATCGCAACTTTCGAGCTTGAATGTCAAGTAACAATTAGTTTAAATCGGACTATGCAGGAATAACATTGCTGTTGTATAGGGATTATTCACAAATGTCTCACTGATTTCAGTTTGGTTCAACTATTGTACACATATACAATTGTCCACATTATGTTTGTGTACAATGTTAACGCAAAAGTTAAAGATACGGTACAAGACCATTCAAAACTGTTAACAATTTGAGTATGAACGTATCTACCACAAATAAAGAAAAAACATGTTTCTATTAGCAGACTGCAGTTACCAATAGTACAACAAGAAACTTCTCAGAGACAGAAAAATTAGACTGTGGCTGGAATTTTCAACAGATGAGAGTTTCTTCACGAAGCATGCAAGACAGCACAGGATGAAGCCTCAAACAGGGACATGACATTTTAGGAATTGACGGTTTGATTGAGCTGCATCACATTCAAACGTATTTGTAATACTGAAATGAAATTCTCTTTTGGGGCCCTACAGTGGTAAATGCTGCTAGTTCACTGTATATGAAGTGCAGCCACTGTATTGTTTATTTCTAAGCTGACATGAATAGGAGAGCATAGCACTCACTTTAACCCTCAGCAATGGCTCTTGTTGCTCCTAATTCTCATTTAAGCCCTGCTGATGATTAGAGCCACAGGAAGAACAGATGACAGAGATGCAGCAACAAGCACGGACAGCTTTTGCTCAAGATAACAGTGTGCAAAGTTGTAATGCAGTATGTGCACTGGTCTGCACCTGTAGGGCACAAAGGCGTCTGATAAGTTTCTGATTTTCCCTTCTAACATACAACAAGTGTATTAAATGGAAGTTCATAGCATAAAATACATAATTTTAAATAATGTCATCAGATTACCTAGCTTTTATAGCAATAGAACATAAATGGCTAATGGGAGAATAGGAATTCAAAGCAGCCCTAAACTTTTTTTGCAATCCAAATTTACAGTAATATGATGATATGATAAATGACATTTCTACAGTTAAGATATCTCTCTCTCTGTCTCTCTCTCTCTCTCTCTCTCTCTCTCTCTCCCCCCCCCCCCCTCCCTCCCCGCCCCCTCTCTCCACACTTTCGCCATACACTCCAGGAAAGAGAGACTATTTTGAAGCACATCATGGGGGGAGGGAGGAGGCTTATTTCTTAATTGGAATAATATGATAAATAAGTGGTTTCCACAACAATATAAAGGAAATAATAAACATTTTTATGAAAAAGAAAATTTATTTTGGTCGTACTTACATACAGTCCAACTTAATAGCAATGAAATCACTGCTACTGTTGATCATCCAGTATTGAAAACTAACATTTCTGAAAGATACTGTCTTTGGAGTAACATGATGAATCTCACAAAGCAGAAAAATTGTCAGCCATTTGCTTATAAGTTCTAAAACTTTTCAAATTAATATCTTGCTTACTTGACCACAGGTATGTTATTCAGTGTTCAGAATCTTAACAACAAGAAAACACTTCCATGTAAATGTAAAGCTACATCAAATGCATAAACAGCATAGGAAAACACACATGCAACAATCATAATTTGACACACAGAGAGGGAGAGAGAAAGAAAGAGAAAGAGAGAGAGACTATTTTCAGCATCTATCACATAATTGCATAGTGTAGTTCTTTAGTTATTAACTGTACCATACCACAAAAACGTGTGGACTGTAGTGTCTACTACACTCGCTGATCTGAGAGGTGGTGACAGTTTCTTTGATTTGGTTTCAAAGGGAAAGATTTTTCAAATGGAAAAATGTAGTTAATTTCTAATGTTATTGAGGCCAATATTATGAAGTTCACAAAGTGATGAATATAATCAAATACACTGATATCATGAAGCTTGCCTATTTTGCACTCTACTGTCACACTGGCTACCAGTACACAATCCATGGCATCCTAGACACACTATCAGAGTGTACACACGAATAAGAAAAAAAAATCCTGGATTTTCCAATTAAAAATACACCTTCCCCAGGTTAAAAATCACTTTTCCCCAGGTGAAAAAACACTATCTTTGGCGAAAGTACATTTTTCCAAGTTAAGTGACAATATACTTTCCCTTAGAGCTGTAAACTTACCAGTTCTTTGAATAATATAAATATTTATACACTGCCGTAGAGCTTCCGTGCACTTAAGGCATTTTGGAAAGATCTATGCACAGCACCAAAACACTGCATGTTTTCTATTACAAAAGTGCAAACACAAATTCCATGAAAAACAGCATGGTAGCTTCTGAAGCACTATAATTGAGACGCACTGTGCAATGCGCTTTCGTCAGCCAATCATAGCTATGTCATTTGATCTCGCCAGGTAATGACAGCTGATATTCAGAGCATAGAACACGTGATGTAGTCAGCCAATAGCAACATCACTTACAGAGCATGAACACACAAATAGGGGAAGTTACTGGTTTAAATTAATTTACCATACATTACAGCTACAAACAAAGCTAACTTTTCAAATACAATATTGGTTGTATTTCTCCCCCATCCCCCCCTCCCCCCCAACCCTCCCTTCCTGAAGTTGGTGTTAGGCAGAATCCTAAGAACATAGCTTATATTGCAGCAGTTAAATATTTCTGATTAGCACAATTATAAATTTCACTGCCGTGCACAACATGTCATGGGTTGCCTGGCTAAATAAACATTCTGTCGAGCAATGTAACTTTTCCATAGAAAAGCCAATTACAAGTGAAACTGCTCAAGAGCTTCCCTCACATTTTTTTTTGTTAAATTATTACTCTTTTTGCCATTATTATAATGTAATTTGTAATACATAAAAGAACTAAAATAAATATGAAAAAACCTAACCTTGAAGCCTGGTCTTTTTTAGTGTGCATTACACTTTAAGAATTTCAAGGCCCAAAATTTTTCTAAGTAGCTGTTCCTCCAAGTGTTAAGTTTTGAATGAGATTCAGATGCTCCATTATTTAAGAAATTCATTGGCTGATCTCACATGCAATATAGTTCATCTCGTTATTACGAAGTATTACACTGTCTTCGTTCTAAAGTCTTTGACACATTTTACTTTTGGCACAAGCCAGTGTGTGGACTGTGTTTTGTTGTTGTAAATGGCGTATTTTCTTTGCAACTTAAGTTTTATTTAGGTGTTATTCTTTTGTTTGTTTATATTTTATTGCTGCAGTATTATTCTGCAGAAGCAGGTTAAAGTGCAATTCTTTGTTAAAAGTATCAGTTCCTGCCAGTCAAAAATTTTACTGAAAACTAAAACAATGAAAAATTTCTGAAATGCTAAAAAATTCCCAGGTTTTTTTTTCTTACAGATGAAAAAATTCCTCCAGGTTTCCCAGTTGTCCCGAAGTGTATACACCAAACTACTGTATTGTCTTTGGAAATAGAAAGACTCAATGTTCCCAATACAGCAACTAGCTGTAATTTAATTTCTCTAGAGAGTATTCACTGTATCAACACCACCAAGTGACAGACTATCTGGCTCGCAGAGCAAGTGCTTCCAGCAGACGCCTAGCAGTAGCTGCCTGTCCGCTGATAACTGGCTAAAGACAGACTGACCACAACCTAAAGCCTAAATACTTCCATGCTTCCCAGTCATTCCTAAAGGGATAATTTCTGCCAAACATTATATAACCTAGTGACATTTACCACCATAAATATCTTCTTCAAAGGTCAAGCTCACTAAATTTCCCATCAAGGGCAAAACCTCTGTAGTGTTCTGTTGTTTGAAATGCAAATGCCAAAGAACAGTGCAGTTCTTTGCTTTTGTTACGGCTACTGAATGTAGAAAATATCATGAGAAGTAAACATCGTGTTTCAAATGAAGACACATACATACACAATCTCACAGTCCAAATATAGAAACATACATTCTTTCTCTTTCCAAAAGTGATGTATCATTTGTGTGTATTGTTTTGATAGAGAAGATATGTCTAATTGACTAACCTTTTAAAGGGTGAATATTTTGATGCATTTAGCGAGTGGATGTGGACATTGTTCATACAATATTAATAAGATTGAGTTTTTGACAAGGAATTTCTTTCAGAACTCTTCACATGACCCTCAGATTTAAAAGGATATTTCAATTTTCTAAACACATATGGAGGAAGAAGAACAAAACATTTAACAGATGTATTTTCTCAGTTTAAATTACCACTCAACAACTCTAATTAGTAACCTTAAAATCGTAGGTCTACTGGATACTTACAGCTGTAAAATCTGGCTTCAGTTCAAGTACCCTATCCAGATCCATAAGGGCAAATTTTGACTTCCCAAGTGCTAAGTAGACAGTAGCTCGTTTGAAGTAAGTCAGATAGTTGGCTGGATCTCCCTCTGAAAAGCAAATATTTTGTAAACAATATATCACGTTTCCATACCACCCTGCAACATTTACATATATCATTACATACACAGCCAACACTGGTCTAAATTACTTCTTTGTAAAGTAACCAAACTGTAACTCACTTCCCTTTTAATCTAGAATAAAAATACAGTTTGTATTTTGCAATAATGTGCCATTTTCACAAACTGATTTTTTTCTTAATGGCCTGTTACGAAATGCCCCAGTTTAATTTAATTCAATATACAATGAAGAGTGAAAGAAACTGGTACACCTGCCCAATATCATGTAGGGCCCCCGAGAGCACACAACATGACATGACATGACATGGACTCGACAAAGGTCTGAAGTAGTGCTGGAGGGAACTGACACCCTGAATCACGCAGGGCTATCCACAAATCCATAAGAGTACATGGTCATGGAGATCTCTTCCGCACAGCATGTTACAAGGCATCCCAGACATGCTCAAAAATGTTTATGTCTGGGGAGTTTGGTGGCCAGCGGAAGTGTTAAAACTTGGAAGAGTGTTCCTGGAGCAATTCTGGATGTATGGGATGTCACATCGTCCTGCTTGAATTGCCCAGGTCCGTAGGAATGCACAATGGACATGAACGGATGCAGGTGATCAGACAAGATCTAGACGTATAAGGGTTCTCATATCACTCCAACTGCACATATCCCACACCTTTACAGAGCCTCCGCCAGCCTGAAGAGTTCCCTGCTGACATGGAAGGTCCACAGTTTCATGAAGCTGTCTCCATACACGTACACATCCATCCACTAGATAAAATATGAAACAAGACTCATCCGACCAGGCAACTTGTTTTCAGTGATCAATAGTCTTTGTCACGCAGACATCATACGAGTAGGCCTTCGGCTCCAAAAGCCCGTATCAATGATGTTTCACTGAATGGTTCACACACTGACACTTGTTGGTGACCCACCATTAAAATCTGCAGCAATTTGCAAAAGTGTTGCACTTCTGTCAGATTTGAACGATTGACTTCTGTTGTTGTCATACTGTTCTTGCAGGATCTTTTCCCAGCTACAGCAATGTCAGAGATTTGATGTTTTACTGGATTCCTGATATTCATGGTACACTCGTGAAATGATAGTATGGGAAAGTCCCCACTTCATCACTGCCTCGGACATACTGTGTCCCATCGCTCGTGTGCCGGCTATAACGCCATGTTCAGTCTCACTTAAATCTTGCTAACCTGCCATTGTAGCAACAGTAACCGATCTGACAACTGAGCCAGACATTTGATGTCTTATATAAGTGCTGTCAACCCCAACGCCATATTCTGCCTGTTTACATATCTCTGTATTTGAATACGCATGCCTATACCGGTTTCTTTGTTGCTTCAGTGTACAATGGAGAAAAGCAAATACTGTGTTATGATAAAATGCACGATACCAGCACTTTTTAATCTTTTTCCTGCTAGGTGACAGCAGAAAGCATAATTCTCCATTTGTACCATTTTCCTGGACATACATAAAGTATCATTCAACTGGGAGCTATTTCTATTTAATTAATGTTTCAGTAATCCTCAAACACACAAACTACAGATGAAGTATCTAAATGCCCTTTCCATAACAGGCCTGTTATACTCCGAGGAGAATACACAGTACAAGAGCATCAAGATGTAATTATAAATGACAATCTTGTCAGACTTTCACAACACTGAGGAGGTTAATGAACAATATAACAAGTTGACAAGGTCTCTGTACTTCAGCTTAACAAGATTTTTTTTTATGATTTTAGCTTGACTGAACTTGTTAAAACAATGACCCGAGCTTTTGAACATCAGAGTCAATTTATGATATATGTATCACAATAACATAAAGAATGTTGTTGTATTACTTATTTCTGGATTTTTATGAACTCTGTTCATCAATGAAAAGGTGTACATTTATGCAACAACACCTATTAATGTGGGAGCTTTTGAGTATCCGTACAGAAAACATTTGCAGCGCCTTTGCGATCTATTAAAAGTTAAATTTATATGTTACACAAAAATAATTCACAGTGCATCCCAACCATGAGACACCAGTCAATACAATGAAGCCCTATCAAAAAAGATAGTAATAATACTGAAATGTCTAATAAGGATTCTACGTAACTGCATAGTCTGCATATTTACTACTTTCAGTTTTTGTATGTTCAGATTTAAGGGACATTATGTGTAAGCACAGAAAACAGCCTAAACGTAGAGTTCTTATTTCTGGACAAAACTGAAGCATATATTATTAATGGACCCTTGACACACACAACAATGGATTTTGAAAAATAACATTTACTGAAAATATTAATTAAGTAATCTCTGAACCAATATATTTAAAATCTGAATTTCTGAAAGTTAGTTATGAGTAACTGATAGAAGAAAGTTTTGTAATGTCATATACAATATCATTATTGAACAATGAGCAACCTACAGGCTTTGGCCACACTGTCAAATTAACTGGAAAAAAAACAGACTGGTAATCATGTAAAATACAGCCACCTATCATAAAAAAAAAATTTATGAAAACAGCACAAAATTATTAAAATGTAGAAATGATTATATTCCTTCTGAGATTTACTGCATGGTGCAAAGAGACACTGTCATCCCCATCCCCTTTTTTATATCCAACCTACTTTTTTGAGCTTTGGCAGAAAGCTGATAAGTCACCATTGATTAAATAGCTGAGACAGACCGTTTCATTTACATAACAGTATATAACTATCGGCAGTAAAGAGTAAAGACAATCTGCCAAGACAGCTCCTGAAGTCAGTCATGTTTACTTCTTACCGATTCTTAAACTTAGTGGGAGGTGGACTGCTCAGGGGATGGTGGTGAAGCACAGAACTATACAAGAAATTTAGAGAACCGCCATTTGCTATTCTACTGCCACCAATGTACATTTCATTTAAGGACCATCATGATGAAATAAGAGAAATTAATGCTAATACAGTGGCATAAAGACAGTCTTTTTACTTTCTTTCCATTTGCAACTGGAACAGGAAAAGAAATGACTAGTAGTGGTACAGGGTTCCTTTGTACATCTCTTAGTGGTAATTTTGCTTACACAGATCACTAAACAGGGGCTGTATGTGAAATGGGGAGGTGGGGAGTTGGGAGGAGGCAACCTTACATGATGGGACTTCCCTTTGCTGGATATCATAAATATAAATTATCTGTAAATAAGTGTAAATGCTAAAAAAAGTCATGGTTCAGATAATTATAATTCTTCCAACATGTGTGACTATCTGCTTTCATCAGAAAAGTATTTTAGTACATTCACACAACTCTCCCAATCATAATGGACCAATTATCATCAGCACTGTCAATATATACTCTTCATTTCATAAAAAACCTAATAATCTAAGGAATATGCAGATTTCTGTTGGATGATACTTATATTGTGACAGAATCATTGACCACTACTTACCTTCATGATGTGAAGTGTGTAGCCCTATCAATAACCACATATAATAGTGGTACCCTCTCACCTGCAAGTCTGAGTGAGCTACTGTTTCGTATTAGTACTCTTGTCCAATCATCAAAGGAGGAACTATTAGTTCTCGAAGACAGGGAGTGTCACTTCTACTTTTACACATGTGTATCAGTTGTATACACCTACACATTTCGCCCTTTGAGGAAAGTAAAAAAAAATGCAAAGCCAAGAGTTTCGGCTCAGTTGGTCCAATCAGGACCAACCAATTGACTGCTATGTCATCCACTGCTAATGGCATCACTTTGATATGGTATAGAGGGGCACGGGATTAGCACACCAATCTCCCAGGTGTTGCCCAATTGCCGTCACGAGGCACAGTGTATCCTGTTCCAGTCCTCTCATCAAGGAAAAAATCCCTGGCAGTACCAGGAATTGAACCTGGGTCCTCGGCATATCAGCCAGACACACTGACAACTGAGTTACAGAGGCGAATCCTGAAGGTAATCAATAGCCAGCAATTCTATCTCAAAATTTGTTTGTTATCTCAATCTAATATCCCTTTGACACACTTTTAACATTTATTCTCGGATAACAAAAGTGTATGAAGTCAGAGAAATCTAAACTAGCTAGAAAAATTTTACCTTCATGACGGCAAAATTGTTTTACCAGAGCTGAGGCAAAAACACAGAAAAGAAACAGAATCAAAATTATTACATGCTAACTCTGCAGCTAAAAAAGAGTGGGAAATACAGTACACGCATAATATCTTCTGCTTCTCATATCTCTCTAAACCTATGATGATGTCACCACCTTTGGACTTCACTTTTTCCACGCTCCTTAGATTCCAAAGCAAAAATGATATATATTGCAGATTTTGAATGCAAAAAAAGAAAAGCAAGTTCAGTCACTATATATCCCTGGCACATATTTTTAAATTCCACTAATGATCTTCAGTTCCAGAAAGAGGGCATCACTTACAAATCATCAGAATAGTATAGATGACTTTGATCGTGTGCAACACCAAACTGACATTTTCGAAAGCCTGCCTCTCAGTCTAAAATATTGATCATGTTCATTGAGGGGAAACAGAGAAGACAGTTCCTATCCACAGTATCTGATAATAGCTGACAACAGTATTTCCTCACCTAAAGCTGCATGGTAATGCGATAAGGCATCCTGTAGCTGTCCACGTCCCAGGAAGTCTCTCCCCATCTCCAAATGCTTGTTTATTTCAGCCTGTGTTGTGCCATCACAGTCTGCAACAATATAAGGCACAACTGAGTAACAACAGTTAAAATAATTTGGATAATAAGATACGAACTGAGCTCTCTTCCAAAATAACACTTATTCCAGGTCATTAATTATTTTATTTGGATTCCAAGTTGAACTGACAACAGATTCATACAAATTCTTTAAAGTTTCTAACAATGACAGGGAGAAAAATATTTTGAGCTTTGATACCAGTCACTCATCTACCTAGAGTATTTACGAAAATACATATTTACAACTGCAGGAAACATTTTTTTTTTTTTGCTTCTGCCGTTTGCCAATAGGTAGCGACAACGATAAGTAGCGGTCGAAAGAAACAGATCACAAACGCCAGGCAGTTAGCTTGAACCTTGGTCAACATAACCTCATTCAAACATTGATCGATTTGTGTCTGCATCATAAAGTTGCTCTTGATTGAAAATGTCAGTTTAAGAGCCTAATTTTCGTCATTTGCAGGATGTGTTACTGTTTTGTATCAATATGAAGAAAACAGCAGCTGAGTCTCATTGAATGCTCTCAAGTATGTATGGTAAGGACGCTATTAGTGAAAGAACGTGTCGCGAGTGTTTCAACACTACAAGAACAGTGATTTTAATGTCTTAGACCGGCATAGTGGTGGAAGAGAGAATGTTTTCGAAGATGCGGAATTGGAGACATTGCTGAGTGAAGGCTCGCATCAAACTCAAGAAGAATTGACACGATTAGTGGGAGTGACACAGCAAGCCATTTCAAAACATGTCAAGGCTATGGGCATGATTCAGAAAGAAGGAACTTGGGTCCCATGTGAGCTGAAACCAAGAGACGTTGAACGGCGTGTGTGTGTTTGTGAACAGTTGCTTCAGAGGCAAAAACTGAAGGGATTTATGCATCGCATTGTGACCAGGGAGGAAAAATGGGTTCATTCCAATAATTCTAAATGCAAAATAATGCGGGGATATCCCGACCATGCTTCCACGTTGACGGCCAAACCGAATACTCACAGCTCCAGCTCAGTGTTAAAACCAAGTGAAACAATCACAGGTGCTCATTATCAAACACAATTAATGTGTTTGAGCAGAGCATTAAAATGGCCGCAATACAGCGAGAGGCACGATAAAGTGATTTTGCAGCACGACAACACTCGACCCCATGTTGCAAAAGAGGTCAAAACATACTTGGAAACAAAATTGTTCAGGCTTTCATGGCCACTTGTTGACAAACCACCTATTTGCTTCTGTCTCGGGTTCTTCAGCCGACATTCGTCTGATGATTTTACTGACGTTTTGCCAGCACGAGTGGCTGGCATTGTCAAAGCTTCATCCTCCATTGCCGGTGGCGAACTGGAGCCGAGCTCGCAGCCGCAGACTATATGTACCTGGCACGCCAACGTCCGAGGGCTTCTCCGCGGTCATTTCCAGTGCAGTTCTCCTCTTGCTACATACGACGGTCGTTCCCTGCAGTACGGGAAGCTAGGATCCGTTTACCTTTGGGCTTTCCTCTTTCCTGTTGAAGCTATTCCCATGTTTGTGTATTTCTACAGCTTTTCTATACAAGCAGGTGTGATAGTGTGAAATGCAACATCTGGAAAGTATTCTGAGGAAGAATGGATACTCCACAAATTATATTAGAAGCGTAACAGAGCCGCACACTTGGCGAAGTAAGAAATCGGGAAAAGAAATATCAGGTACAGCCTTTCTGCTATACATTCCCAGAGTGACTGACAGAATCGGCCATATATCGCACAAACACGGCGTAAAGGATAAAAGGGACCCACTTGCAATGTCAGGAATATACTGCTTACCAAGCACATGCAGAAAAGTTTATGTCAGAATGACTGGACGATCAATCGACACCAGGATCAAAGAACATAAGCAACACTGCAGGTTGGGGCAGGTGGAGAAATCAGCCGTGGCAGAGCACACACTGAGTGAGACCGACCATGTAATAAAATTTACCAACACGGAAGTTCTGGCTGTAGAGAAGCACTATCACACCAGCTTGTTTGGAGAAGCTGTAGAAATACACAAACATGGGAATAGCTTCAACAGGAAAGAGGAAAACCTTAAGGTAAATGGATCCTGGCTTCCCATACTGCAGCAAACAACCGTTGCAGGCAGCAAGAGGAGAACCGCACTGGAAATGAGCACGGAGAAGCCCTCGGACGTTGGCGTGCCAGGTACATATAGTCTGCGGCCACAAGCTCGGCTCCAGTTCACCAACGGCATTGGAGAGTGAAGTTTTGACAATACCAGCTTGACAATACCAGCCACTCGTGCTGGCAAAACGTCAGTAAAATCATCAGACGAACGTCGGCCAAAGAACCCCACACAGAAGCAAATAGCCAGATCTTGGAAACGTTAAAATGGGAAGTCCTACCCCACCCGCCATATTCTCCAGACATTGCTCCCTCTGACTACCACCTGTTTAAATCAATGGCGAATGGCCTGGCTGGTCAACAGTTCCGATCTCATAAAGAAGTCACAAATTGGATCGATTCATGGATCGCTTCGAAAGATGATCAAGTTTTTCGACACGGGATTCATACACTGCCCAAAAGATGGGAGAAAGGGAGACCAGCGATGGAAAATACTTTGAATGATACATGTGTAACTAATTTGTTTCATTAAAGCCTCAACTATTGGGGAAAAAATGGCAGAAGCAAAATTATACACCTTGTATGTAAAATAACAAATTTCTTATCTACACATTTATCTTGCTAAACTTCCATTATTCACAATATATTTTACTGATGCTGATGACAATGATATAAATAGTTCATGTAGAAACATTTTATTTAAAGAAATAATATAAAGTTACGATACCTGTAAACCATGTGCAACTGAAAATTCAACCCCGCTAAAAATTATGTTTTTCGACTGACATAATTTATTTGAAAGCCCTTAATCACGTCTTTCATACCCATTTTTTCTTAAAACTTATTATTACAAAAGTTTTTCATACTTAAAATTTTCATACTCCAGTATGTTTCTACCTTAAGATGTGATTCTGTCACAATTCTATTGCATCAATTTGTAGCTCAAATTCTTCTAATTTCAAAAATGTATAATTTTCTGAAAATAACATGTTTGTTAAGAAAATACACTAGCTAGAAAATTTAAATTTCCAGAAAATTCGTGGCAGGCTTTGTAAATTCTCAAGCATATGAAAATAATAGAGCACCTTTCATCTGGCTACTTTCAATTATTTCGTTTTCGGTTCAGTTTACTTCATTGCTTACAGTATGTTCACATCTTTTACTTTTTCTGTCTTTATATTAATAGCCAAAATGCAATTGCTTTATTTTTTAATCAATGGTAATTTCTGTAATAGCGCATCTATAAATAGCTGTCCAACACACAGGAGCAGTCAGTCAGCACCTGGTATTCAAAAGGTCTTCTATAGACAACATCATCCATAACTCATTACATACATTTTATGTTTGTCAATCGCTGGTTTGCATTCAACTAGCACAGTCACAATGCTTGTTCAATGTCTGTCAGTCTGTCTGCAAAGTTCTGTTCAAAAGAATGTTTATTTCTGATTCCACTTAATAACTTTCTCTCTCTAGGTAGCTTTCTGACCATCGATGTTAAACGGAAATAGTTCACAACAAAAAAGATGATCACTTAAAGTGTTTGTTGTTGTTCTTGTCTTTAATCCACAGTCTGACACAGCTCTTCATGCCAGTGTATCCATGGAAGCCACTTCATCTCTGCATAACTACTATAACCTACAGCCATTTGAACCTGTTTCTGTATTCAAGCCTAGATCTCTGTCTAAAAAATTTTTCACCCACACTTCTTTCCATCAGCAAACTGACAAATTTTTAATGTCTCAGTATGTGTCCTATCAACCATTCCAACCTGCTTACTGTATTGAAAACTTGGTCACCTCCTACAATTTTTTATCCCTCAACCTTCCTTCCATTACCAAGTTGGTTCAACTGCTCTTCCAAGTTATCTGCCATCTCTATAATAGAATTACAATGGCACTGACAAACCTCAAACATGAACTTTAAATCTTTCAGATTTCTCCTCTGATTCCTTCACAGCTTGTTCAATGTACAGGCTGAATAATATCAGTGATAGGCAACAACACTGCTTCACTTCCTTCTCAACTACAACTTCCCTTTTATATCTTTCAACTCCTACCATTGCAGTCTTGGTTTTGGTGAAATTCACAAATAACCTTCTACTATGGTTTTGGTGAAAGTTGTAAGTAACCCTCCACCCTAAGTACCTTATCTCTGCTATCTACAGAATTTCAAAGTGAGCAATCCAAAGCTTTCTATAAATGTAGGTTTGCCTTTGTTAAACCTATCTTCTAGAACAAGCCACAGGGTCCGTACTGCTGTATGTGTTCCTCATTCCTCCAGAACCCCAACTCATTTCCCCCAAGATCAGCTTCTTCTAGTTTTTTCATTCTTCTGTAAACAATGTGCGTCAATATTTTGCAACCATGACTTATCAAACTGATAGTTCAGTAATATTCACATGTCAGCACCAGCCTTATTGCGATTCTTGAAATCTTACGGTGTTTCACCTGCCTGATATATCTTGCACACCTGAAAAAATAATTTTGTCATGTCTGGCTCTACAAAGAATCTCAGTAATTCTGAGGGAATGTTGTCTACTATAGGGGTCTTGTTTTCACTTTGGTCTTTTCATATACTGTCAAATTTTTCTCACAGTATCATATCTCCCATCTCATCTTCATCTACTTCCTTCTCTCTTTCTCCAATATAATCCTCAAGTTTGTTTCATTTATACAGACCCTCCATATGTACCTTCCACCTTTCAGTGTTCTATTCTTTGCTTCTTTCACTGGTTGACACCCGAACTCTTGATACTCCCTTTCCTCAAAAGGTCTCATTAATTTACGTATAGGTGGCACATACCTTTCCGTTAGTCATGCTTACTTCTACAGCCTTGCATTTGTCCTCTAGTCACTTCTGCTTACCCATTTTGCATTTTCTGCCAATCTCAGTTTCTGGGCAAGTATTCACCATTGCATGTAGCACTGCTGCATTTCTATACTATCTCCTTTCGTCAATTAATTCAATATCGTCTCAGTTATCTAGGGATTTAAGCAATGTGATGCTCTGCTACATCCACTATTTCATCTTTCTTTCCATTTCCTCATTTCAGCTCAACAATGCATAACACTCCCTCAAACTCCCAAAAACCTCCAGTTCTTTCAATTTACCCAGGCCCCATCTCTTTAATTTGCTACCTTTTTATAATCTCTTTAGTTTTAACCTGCAGTTCATAAAAAATAAATTATTGTGACAGTCCACATCTGTCCCTGGAAGTGTCTTACTGTGTAAAATATGGTATCAAAATCTGTCTTAGCATTTTGTAATCTTTCTGAAACCTTACAGAGTCCTGAAGTCTCTTCCAAATATACAGTGATCTTTCACAATTCCTACAGAGTCCTGAAGTCTCTTCCAAATATACAGCAATCTTTCGCAATTTTTAAATTAAGTTTTAACGATAACTACGTTGTGCTCTGTGCAAAATTCTACCAGGCAGCTTCCTCTTTCATTCCTTTTCCCCAATCCATTTCCTCCTCCTACTTTTCCAACTCTCCCTACGACTGACTTCCTCTCAACCATCAAATTAAACTTTTGTCTCCATTAACTAGGGCTATCTGAATAATTTCCTTTATGTCGTCAAACATCTGCTCAATCTCTCCACCTCTTACACCACTGAAACTTTTCCTTTAATTCACCAGGTCTTTGGGAGTGACTGACTGTCCAAATCACAAGTTCTCAGATGACAAGTCATTCAAGGAGGACCAAGAGGACGTCACCAATGAACCCCCGCAATGGGCGCGTATCAAAATCCCGAATCAACAAGAATGAGACATGTGAGCTAGATTGTTTGAATTCTTACTTTCTGACTGACAGTTGGATCATCAAATTGATTGCAAAAACTTTAAACATAATGAAAACAATTGTTTAATGCATTGCAGCTGAGGATTTGGACATGAATATGGTATGCATCAAACTGGTCCAAAAGTGTTGACCGATGAATAAATGGCCATACAAATGCTCTGGTACCAAGAACACTTGGAATGTGTGTGTAAATTATCCTAATTTTTTTAAACTCAATTATCATAGTCATGAACTTTTGAGCACAACCTGGAGAAAAAAAGGCAGAGTTCAAGTAGACACATCCCCCTGCCCCAAGAAGACATATGAGCAAGTCAAGGATCAAAACCGTGCACATTGTCTTCTCTGACGTCAGATGCACTGTTCATCATAAATTCTTACTCACCAGGACAACAGTGAACACAGCTTCCTACTCAAAAGTGCTCAACAAACTGAATAGGAGGATGAGTGGAAATGGCATCATGACAGTGCACCAAGCCACAGCACCTTCACTGTCAGCGAGTTTCTGACCTGGACCCACACCATATTGCTTCCCCATCCTTCCTACAGTCCCAGCTGGCTCCCCCAAGACATTTTTCAGTTCCTCACTTAAAAGAAGGTCTGGAAAGGAAGCATTAGGGACACAATTGAAAACATCTAAGCTCGTGTTACAGCTCAGAGAAGGCCTTCCAAGCCTGAAAAAACCGACACAAGTTTTTTTAAATTATTTATCATCAATCTTCTGACTGGTCTGACACAGCCCACCAGGAATTCCTCTGTTGTGCCAACCTCTTCATCTCAGAATAGCACTTACAACCTATGTCGTCAATTATTTGTTGGATGTATTCCAATCTCTGTCTTCCTGTACAGTTTTTACCTTTTAGAGCTCCCTCCAGTGCCATGAAAGTTATTTTGTGATGTCTTAACATATGCCCTACCATTCTGTTCCTTCTTCTCCTCCTCTGTCTTTTCCTCACATTCCTTTCCACACCAATTCTTCAGAGAACCTCATCATTCCTTACCTTATCAGTCCGTCTAATTTTCAACATTCTTCTGTAGCACCGTATCACAAATGCTTTGGTTTTCTTCTGTTTCAGTTTTCCCACAGTCCATCTTTTCACTACCATAACATGCTATGCTCTAAATGTACAGTCTCAGAAATTTCTTCCTCAAATTAAGATCTAATTGATACCAGTACTCTTTTCTTGGACAGAAATGCCCTTTTTGCCAATACTAATCTGATTTTGCTGTCCTTGTTCCATCCATATTGGGTTATTTTGCTGCCTAGGTGGCAGAATTCCTTAATTTCATCTACTTGATCACCAATCCTGATAAGTTTCTTGCTGTTCTCATTTCTGCTACTTCTCAGTACCTTCGCCTTTCTTTGATTTATTTTCAACCCATACTCATTACACTGTTCATTCCCTTCGGCATATCCTGTAATTCTTCTTCACTTTCAATGAGGATAGCAATGTAATCAGTAAATCATATCTTTGATATCCTTTCACTTTGAATTTTAATTCCACTCTCGAAGCTTTCTTTTCCTTCTTTCACTGCTTCTTTGATGTACAGATCGAACAGGTTGGATGAAAGACTGCATCTCTGCCTTACACTCTTTTTAACCGTATTTCCCCTATAGCTTACCCCAATTTTCTCATAATTTTGAACATTTTGCACCATTTGACATTGTCGAATGCTTTATTTTTCTTTAGTCTTGCTTCCATTATCAGTCACATGTCAGAACTGCTTCTATGGTGCCTTCACTTTCCTAAAGCCAAATTGACTGTCATCAACAAGTCCTCAATTTTTCCCTTTCTTCTGCATATTATCCGTGTCAGAAACTTGGATGCATGGGCTGAAGAGCTGATTGTGTGATAATTCTCACACCTGTCAGCTATTGAAATTTTCAGAGTTGTGTGGATGATATTTTTTCCGAAAGTCAGACAGTAAATCGCCAGACTCGTTTGTATCATGTATCTCTCTATAGGTGCAGAATTTCACGCATAAAAATATTTATTGTACTTCTGGCTGTAAGATAAGAAATCAGGACAACAAAGGGCACCATCTAAATGCTGTAGTGTGTGTACATGCAACCTCAACACATGGATAAAAGGAAATCTTGACAGCTGATCACGTGGAGCAAACCCTTAAACCTCACCCCAACTTACTTTTGTACAATTTTCCCACTAAACAATAAAATCTCTGTGAGAGGGATGAAAACAATTGTATACCCAATTATACATTCTGCAAATCTATCTTGGATCCCACAACAAAGAACTTCCTATTTGTAAACCTCTAGCAAAGGTTTTTGTAACCTCTAATAAATTAAATTTACAAGATAACAAGGTAGGCCCAATGAATTCATAAGGGCTCTAGAACTTCTTAACAGAGAGAGAGAACTTTCAGCATCATGGGTAAAACAGTGGAGCTACCTAAATGACTATATGAAAGTATCTACATTCCACATTGTAACTAAAGAACTGCAATCATTATTAAAACAGGCTGCATCTTCAGATAATACAGACATAGACAAAATTAAATTTGACGCACAGAATGTGATGCTTAGTGTAGCTCAATGACGACCTTCACTGACACTTCAATGAAATGACAAAGTTGCACTTTTACCCAACAATAACAAGTTTGCTTTCATTCCGGAGGCATATGCTAGCATTACAAAAGAAGCAATTCAATATATGAGAAATCTGTTGATAGGAGTAGGCTGTATTAAGTATTGGTTGGAGACTGCCGGTGATGTTTAAGTTATTTGTCATATTATTTGGACTGTAATCCGACTTCACTAAGTATGTTATTTCTTGTAGGTGTGATATCCATTCTAAGGACAAACAATGTTCGAGCAATAAAAAGTTGTTTCACAAAACAGTCAATAATTCTTGGAATCAAAATCTGCATGAATCACTGATGGAGCCAAACAAAGTTTTGCTTTGTCATTACATACAGATTTACACTTACGAAGAATTTTGTAAAAACTTGAGCTGGAAATAGCTTGCATTCACTTACATCAAAACTTCTGCATTCTCAGTACTGAAAAAATGAAGGCAAGTGTTTTCACTGATCCAAAGATCTGATTTCTTTTTTAAATACACACACTCAGTATGAACTGGTGCTAACAAACAACAGTAAAACAGTACAGATATGTTCTGAATGGTTTCCACAGGAGACTTTGAAAAAAAGTTTTGACTTTTGCTCAATGTCAAGCTTGCAGAAAGTAAAGTAACATGTCATTGCAATTGCACATGTATATTGATTGCATCTTCTCACCAAAATATGGCAGTGTAGAATGAGAAGATAGCAATTACTTCCGCCATGATATTACACTGATGGAGCACAAGTACAAATGGAAATGGAGCACTGTTATTTTAAGTAATTATTGCTGAATGGTAAAAAAATGAGAGACCTTCCTACAATAAAGCAGCAAGCAGGTTGAGGAGAAATGTTCTTAAGGCAACTGACATTTTTTTTCCATTTTTTCCTTGTTGGACACCTACAATAAATGTATCTCAAGCACAAGCTTTTTCGGGGCCTGTAGCCTGAAAAATACAAATAAATTATATTCTCTTCACTGCGACATTCAATTTTTTTCAACATTGGGCATTATAGACACTTCCGATTTCATCCATCTGCTTTGACCCATGAGATCATCAACATGGCAGAAACGGCTACTTCCAGCATATACAAAATGACAACAATGACATCACTACATACACATGCCAATAATGTGAACAAAAATAAAAATTACAGAATAACATCTCACTCAAAATGAAATTTACGGCAACTGCGGGAAACTGGGGGTTTAGGGTGCGCAACAAACTAAGTATACAATTTAAAAAAAAAAATAATAATAATAATAAAAAATTGAAAAAGTTCTTTGGCCTATATAGCTAAACCGCAGCTACCGAAAAAAAAAAACATCTACAACCACGAAAAGAGAAATTGGATATTTCCCTTGACATATGTAGCTCAACCGCAACTTTTTGATACCAAACAGGACCAATGTCTCCAACCCCCAAAAGTGGAATCAGACATTTCCCTTGACCTGTATAGCTCAACCGCAGCTATCAATACCAAAAAACCAACACCTACAACTCCGAAAAGTGGAAACAACACCCAACAACTCAAAAACCCAAATATTCCATATTCACTACAAAAATTAAGACATAACTGCACTATATCAATTTAAAAATAGCTGACATCCCATAAATATACAATATTTGCAAAACATCAGAATTACTGTAGAATAAAGGCAAAATAAAAATTATCCCTAGTCCAAACTGCCAAAATCTTTGTCAACCTCATGTTGCTGCCTCAAACATGACACCTAACATTCATTCAGCAATAAGATCGAACATCTGCAGAAACCATATGGCAGCCATCATGTCATCCCCCATCTCAGAATGTAATGATACACCCCTGAATTTCACTGTCATATCCATCTGCCATAGCCACACCTAACACAAAAGCAATTAAAAAAGATTAGACATCTTTCTGCATAACAAACACCAAACTAATCAGACTAAAACAATACCAAACACATACAAAACACCCTTAATAACTCACTGAAAATACGGGATTACTGAAGAACGGGATACAGCCAGTCAGCTGTGACCAATGACGTCAGAAGTTACCAGAGATGATGTATTGCACAGATTTTACAGCAAAGATGAATGGTTGAGAAACAAAGGAATGCAAGACAGGGAAAACAGATAGTAGACATATATCATGTACATCGATATTTCGAACATAATGTTAGGCATATCGCTTCTTTGAGTCCTACGGAGCTCAACCAGAGAATGGGATACTAGTGGAAAAACAGAAGGAAAAGGGAGTGAAGTAACGTTAGTGTGCACTACCTCAGTTGACAAATATGAGTTGTACCGTGAACTTCAGTTGATCTGTACAGGTCAACTGAATTACAGGATACAAATTTTACAGTTGTTGCTTTTTTCTCCTCCGCTACTATTAGTATCCTAATGTGCAGTTGATACTAGTACAATCAAATGCGAAAAGACTGACATACGAAAAATTTGTATCCCGTATTCGAGCTGACCTATATAGGTCAACTGAAGAATAGGATACTAATACTAACAAAGATTAAAAAAATCGATGCATGTAACATTGGCATCCTGTACCTCAGTTGAACTATGCAAAGGTGAAAACAAGCGACATACATAACACTGGTATCCCATACTTCATTTGACCTATACATTCTTTTTTCGCCTTCAATACTAGTAGTATTGACATTTTCAACTTTTGTGATCCTGTCCTCCTCAGTTGCGCGTAATACTACGGTATATTGATAAGTTTCACTTATGGACCGTCTGACAGCAACTGAATAAAACACAATTTTAGTGCCATACGCGTTTCGCCTTTATTTTCTGCAAGGCATCATCAGTGGCCTGGAATATGTACATATGTTAGCTATTTTATTTACATTTTTGTCACTGTGCCTATAGGTTATAAACAGTTCTGGTGGTTGGTATTTCCTATTAAGTAGCAATGTTTTGAACTGTACTTACAGGTTGCGTAGACAGTTTCTTACATATTACGCTCTTGTTGCATTTTTTGTGTTGTTCTTCTTCCTATGAGTGCCAATTTGCTGTTTTTTCCACATTCCACAGCACTATGCACTGAACGCTTGTTTTACTGCAATGTTTTGGTTTCTGTTGCCGACTGTCAAATGTTTTTGTCAAAGATCGAATATTACTGCCAAACTTATGAGTGTAACTATTGAAGTATCTGTGGTCTGTTCGTGTATTTTCTTTTTTTTGGGGGGAGGGGGTGGTGGTGTCTGTGTGTGTGTGTCTGTATTTATATATTCATGTTATCATATCCTTTATTAAGTGTAGTAGGGAACCTGTTCTAATGTGTGTTAGTTCATTTATCACATGTTTGTTTTCTGCTATGGCTTTCTGGACGGGGAAGTTTTCTTGCATTTGTATAAGGTGTTTGTCATGGTTGCTTATTCTCATTATTTTCATTTCGTGTTCCATGTTTGTAGGATGATGGTTGTAGTGTTTTAAATGCTCTGCAAATGTGGAATGGTTTGTTTCATACTTCCAACATCTGATATGTTCTTTGTATCTTGTTTCAAAATTCCTGCATGTCATGCCTATGTATACTGCATCACAACTTTGACATTCAAGTTTATATATTCCTGATTGTTGGAATTTGTCCCTCTTGGTAGCTGGCTGGCTTAGGTGTGAGTGAAGGGTTTGCCCAGGCTTATATGCTATTTTTAAGCCCTGTCTCTTTAGGATGCTTGCAACTCTGTGTGTTAGTTTATGTGTGTAGGTCATGGTGTACCATCTGGTTCTTTTCTGTGTGGTGTTGTCATTGCGTGTGTTTGTAAGTTTTCAGCTTGTGAGTTCTTTTGTATTGTGGAAATGTTGTGTTTGTTTTTTATTTGTGTTTTTATTTTTTGATTGAGCCTGTGTACCACATGTGTGTCATACCCGTTGTTCCTAGCTATTTGTATGATCGTGTTCATTTCTTGTTCATAGTTTCTCTTGCTGAGTGGGATTCTGTTTAATCTATGTAACATGTGTCTTAGTGCTGCAAGTTTCTGGGTTTGGGGGTGGTTGGATGTGGAATGTATTATTGTGTCCGTGGCTGTTGGTTTTCTAAAGATGTTAAATGTATGTTTTCCATTTTCTTTTTTAATTGTAATGTCAAGAAAATTTATTTGATTTTCTTTTTCTTTTTCAAGTGTGAATTTTATGTTCTTATGCGCTTTGTTTATTTCTGAATGGAGTTCATCTATTTTTCCACTTGGCTTGTCTACCAGACAAATAATGTCATCCACGTATCTGTACCAATATATGATTTTGAAACTTTCATTTGTGGTTATCTTATCAAATATCTGATTTTCAAGGTGACTGATGAAAATGTTTGCTAGTGTTCCTGATATTGGGGATCCCAGGGGCAGTCCATCAGTTTGTAGATAATATTCTTCCTCAAACTGAAAGTAGTTTTGTTCAGTTGTCAGTCTGAGCATATCTGTTATTTCTTTTATTGCGTCTGTGGTGAGGTTGCTGTGGGACGAGAGATTTTGTTCTATCATTTCTATTGTTTCTGTGATAGGGATGGAGGTATACATATTTTCTATATCGAATGAAATCAGTGATGCTGTTTGTGGTATCTGTATGTTCTGTAGGTTTTCTATTAGGTTTCCTGTGTTTGTCACTGTTCTGTTGTTTTCTACTTTATAGTGGTTTGTAACTAACTTTTGGAGGTGTTTGGCTATGCGGTATGTTGGGGCTTTCTTGAAGTTGATAACAGGTCTCATTGGCATTCCGTCTTTATGTACTTTCGGTTGGCTGCGGAGTGTTGGTGCTTGTGGGTTTTTCTGTGTTATGTGTGATGATGATGATGATGCCTTGCAGGAAATAAAGGCGAAACGCGTATGGCACTAAAATTGTGTTTTATTCAGTTGCTGTCAGACGGTCCATAAGTGAAACTTATCAATATACCGTACTAATAGTATTGACTGAAAAGTATCATAGTATTACCAGTAACAGTGAAAAAACTGACAACTGTAAAATATGTTCCATACTCCAAGTTAATCTAGTTAGGCCGACTGAAGAATGGGATACTACTGCTAGCAAAAATGAAAAAACCAACATACGTAACATTGTCATCTTGTAGCTCAGTTGAACTGCAAAGATAGTATCCTGTTCTTCAGTTGTGATATTTAAGGCAACCAAAGAACAGGATACTAGTGCTAGCGAAGTCAAAGAAAAGCAACATTCCAAAAATTTGTATCCTAAATAACATTTGTATCCCGCACTAGCACTAGTATACTATGTGATACAAATTTTTCATTATGTCGGTCTTTTTGCCTTAGATAGTAGTAGCATCAACTGAAAATATCATAGTAATACTAGTGCTAGCGAAGGCGAAAAAAAGTGACAACTGTAAAATTTGTGCCCTGTACTGCAGTTATGATAGATAAATCCACACTTATATAAATGAAAATCAAAAAACAAAAATTGTCCAGAATGAAAAAATAATTCTTCCAAAAGATCTCAAACTCACTAAGGATGAAATTAAGAACAGAATGAATTGGGACAAACACAATGTCTAGCACTGTCTTTAAAAGACAGTCATATATTTCAACATAGTCATATGTATGAGTAAAATATTCCGGAGGTAAAATAGTCCCCCCTTCGGATCTCCGGGCGGTGACTACTCAAGAGGACATCGTAATAAGGAGAAAGAAAACTGGCGTTCTACGGATCGGAGCATGGAATGTCAGATCCCTTAATCGGGCAGGTAGGTTAGAAAATTTAAAAAGAGAAATGGATAGGTTAAAGTAAGATATAGTGGGAATTAGTGAAGTTCGGTGGCAGGAGGAACAAGACTTTTGGTCAGGTGAATACAGGGTTACAAATACAAAATCAAATAGGGGTAATGCAGGAGTAGGTTTAATAATGAATAAAAAAATAGGAGTGCGGGTCAGCTACTACAAACAGCATAGTGAACACATTATTGTGGCCAAGATAGACACGAAGCCCACGCCTACTACAGTAGTACAAGTTAATACGTCAACTCGCTCTGCAGATGATGAAGAAATTGATGAAATTTATGATGAGATAAAAGAAATTATTCAGGTAGTGAAGGCAGACAAAAATTTAATAGTCATGGGTGACTGGAATTTAATAGTAGGAAAAGGAAGAGAAGGAAATGTAGTAGATGAATATGGATTGGGGCTAAGAAATGAAAGAGGAAGCCGTCTGGTAGAATTTTGCACAGAGCATAACTTAATCATAGGTAACACTTGGTTCAAGAAACACGAAAGAAGGTTGTATACATGGAAGAACCCTGGAGATACTAGAAGGTTTCAGATAGATTACATAATGGTAAGACAGAGATTTAGGAACCAGGTTTTAAATTGTAAGACATTTCCAGGGGCAGATGTGGACTCTGACCACAATCTATTGGTTATGAACTGTAGATTAAAACTGAAGAAACAGAAAAAAGGTGGGAATTTAACGAGATGGGACCTGGATAAACTGAAAGAACCAGAGGTTGTACAGAGTTTCAGGGAGAGCATAAGGGACCAATTGACAGGAATGGGGGAAAGAAATACAGTAGAAGAAGAATGGGTAGCTCTGAGGGATGAAGTAGTGAAGGCAGCAGAGGATCAAGTAGGTAAAAAGACGAGGGCTAGTAGAAATCCTTGGGTAACAGAAGAAATATTGAATTTAATTGATGAAAGGAGAAAATATAAAAATGCACTAAATGAAGCAGGCAAAAGGGAATACAAACGTCTCAAAAATGATATTGACAGGAAGTGGAAAATGGCTAAGCAGGAATGGCTAGCGGACAAATGTAAGGATGTAGAGGCTTATCTCACTACGGGTTAGATAGATACTGCCTACAGGAAAATTAAAGAGACCTTTGGAGAAAAGAGAGCCACTTGTATGAATATCAAGAGCTCAGATTGAAACCCAGTTCTAAGCAAAGAAGGTAAAGCAGAAAGGTGGAAGGAGTATATAGAGGGTCTATACAAGGGCGATGTACTTGAGGACAATATTATGGAAATGGAAGAGGAGGTAGATGAAGATGAAATGGGAGATACGATACTGCGTGAAGAGTTTGACAGAGCACTGAAAGACCTGGGTCGAAACAAGGCCCCGGGAGTAGACAACATTCCATTGGAACTACTAACGACCTTGGGAGAGCCAGTCCTGACAAAAAACTACCATCTGGTGAGCAAGATGTATGAGACAGGCGAAATACCCTCAGACTTCAAGAAGAATATAATAATTCCAATCCCAAAGAAAGCTGGTGTTGACAGATGTGAAAATTACCAAACTATCAGTTTAATAAGTCACAGCTGCAAAATACTAACGCGAATTCTTTACAGGCGAATGGAAAAACTGGTAGAAGCCCACCTCGGGGAAGATCAGTTTGGATTCCGTAGAAATGTTGAAACACCTGAGGCAATACTGACCCTACGACTTATTTAGGAAAGGCAAACCTACGTTTCTAGCATTTGTAGACTTAGAGAAAGTTTTTGTCAATGTTGACTGGAATACTCTCTTTCAAATTCTAAAGGTGGCAGGGGTAAAATACAGGGAGCGAAAGGCTGTTTACAATTTGTACAGAAACCAGATGGCAGTTATAAGAGTCGAGGGGTATGAAAGGGAAGCAGTGGTTGGGAAGGGAGGGAGACAGGGTTGTAGCCTGTCCCCGATGCTATTCAATCTGTATATTGAGCAAGCAGTAAAGGAAACAAAAGAAAAATTCGGAGTAGGTATTAAAATCCATGGAGAAGAAATAAAAACTTTGAGGTTCGCCGATGACATTGT
Source organism: Schistocerca piceifrons (assembly GCF_021461385.2). Lineage (NCBI taxonomy): Eukaryota > Metazoa > Arthropoda > Insecta > Orthoptera > Acrididae > Schistocerca > Schistocerca piceifrons. The sequence goes on from NC_060139.1 coordinate 560,278,389, forward strand.
AATTCTGTCAGAGGCAGCAAAGGACTAGGAAGAGCAATTGAACGGAATGGATAGTGTCTTGAAAGGAGGATATAAGATGAACATCAACAAAAGCAAAACGAGGATAATGGAATGCAGTCGAATTAAGTCGGGTGATGCTGAGGGAATTAGATTAGGAAATGAGACACTAGAAGTAGTAAAGGAGCTTTGCTATTTGGGGAGCAAATTAATTGATGATGGTCGAAGTAGAGAGGATATAAAATGTAGACTGGCAATGGCAAGGAAAGCGTTTCTGAAGAAGAGAAATTTGTTAACATCGAGTATAGCTTGAAGTGTCAGGAAGTCATTTCTAAAAGTATTTGTATGGAGTGTAGCCATGTGTGGAAGTGAAACATGGACGATAAATAATTTGGACAAGAAGATAATAGAAGCTTTTGAAATGTGGTGCTACAGAAGAATGCTAAAGATTAGATGGGTAGATCACATAACTAATGAGGAGGTACTGGAAAGAATTGGGGAGAAGAGGAGTTTGTGGCACAACTTGACTAGAAGAAGGGATCGGTTGGTAGGACATGTTCTGAGGCATCAAGGGATCACCAATTTGGTACTGGAGGGCAGCGTGGAGGGTAAAAATTGCAGAGGGAGACCAAGAGATGAATACACTAATCAGATTCAGAAGGATGTAGGCTGCAGTAGGTACTGGGAGATGAAGAAGCTTGCACAGCATAGAGTAGCATGGAGAGCTGCATCAAACCAGTCTCAGGAATGTAGACCACAACAACAACATATATTTTAATTTATGATGATGCTGCTTCACCACAAAAGATAACCGATATATTATCTATGACTCAAAAATAAAGACATTAATACCTATGAGTAAACTATAAAGTCATTGGTCAAAGCCGACAGGTTGTATCCCACTCTTCAGTTGACACAAATATACTTCCACAACTCACATACCCACACCAACTACGTAAATTCAAAACCATGTTAGCATGATGACAACCAAAACCTAAATGAACTCAGTACCACATATCAAACTCAGCACGTCCACATCTACCACCAGAGGACACCATGAAATACAACAACACAATGTCTACAATCAAAACAAACTCAAAAACTCTGCTCCGTAGTGATGTCACACACCACAACATGATTACATCACGGGTCAAAGCAGACCGGTGGAATTTGATGTTCCCGTTGACAAATGTTATATAATGAAGATTTTCTCAGTCTCTACACAGAAAGTGGAATGCTAAATTGTGATTGTAAATGCATGGCTGACAAACTACTTCTATTAAAAAACAATACACAACATAGCACATGTAAATATTTGTTTATGTTTACTGTAACACAGACACATCATAACAATCTGATGACAGAAAGTGCATCCCTAGCGAAATGAGACCAAAACTGTTTCATTTTAAATCACCACAGCATAGTCGCCCTTATCTACCTTTCTTCCCCACTTTCTACACTCAGTTTGTCATATAAAAACATTGCTGCACTGGTACTGACAAAAGTTTTTTTTCTCAGTCAGTACTATACATGTACATTCACAATAATAAATATGGTAAATACTTTTAAGACTTAAAACATCTTACAGGTGAAACACTGAAAAGCTTTTCACAACAACAACAAAATGACACTGTATTGCTTTGGCACGCCACAGTAAATAAGATGATTTTTGCTGTATTTTTATATTAACTGATTCCAAAAAATTTGATTGGCAATACATTAATCTTATACAAACAGCCACAATATTTCCATTAATAACACCAAATGTGGATTAATCTCTGTTACACAGGAGGGGGATATAAAATGAATGCGTTTTCTTTAATGCACCACATAATGCTACTCAGAAAGGATGTGTTATGTCCCATTAACAACAAATGCTCTTTAGTATATATATGCTTTCGTTGCATGATTAGTAACTTTACACAAAACAAGTTCAAGACATCTGCTTTTTATATCTGATGAAATGTTCTGCATTATTCTTTGAAGGCTTCTCTCACAGCTAATAGTGTATACATTTTGTTCATTCAGCAGTACAAAAGTTGTCAACAGTCTTGAACTGCACCTACATGGGATGTTTTTCTTTTGATTCATCTTCGGTATGATATCAGTTTTTCGTCGCCTATCGTCTTTTTAGAACCATCAAATCCTTACGACTGCTAGGGTCCAATCACCACTGTACAAACTTAAGAATTTTCAATTATTTATACACAACATTCAATGTTGAATACTTTGTGCAAGTAAGTAAGTCTGTGCTGACTCAAGAATTTCATGCTATCCAACAGACAGTAATTTTACAATAAAAATAAAGAACGTGTATCAACTGTTGTCAGTCATTCACTCAGTTTCACAATTGCAAAATTAGAGGTTATGATATTAACACAAACCTTTGTACATAGAACTTAGCACCAAAACCGATAACCATGCAGGCCAGATTTTTATCGAAGACGGTTGTAGAGCTTCCATTCCTTCAATCCTCAAGCAATCGCTTGACGCTCAGGATACACGCCACCGCCTCTTCACGTATTTGCCATTCTTACAAACGTAAGCTCAGGACGGTTCCATGACAATCGTGGTCTTTGCCCATTGGCGGAGGTAGCGCATATTCAAGGTCGACACATGAGTCGATGGATCGTGATTCGAACGACTCCACCTGTCACGTATGTTTTGACGTTCCACAACAATCGAGATAACATAAAGTTAAACTTCGTCGATTCACTGTAGTCATACGTGTCTCCAAGCTCCAAGGTCTAACATAAAGTCGGAGTGAAGTTGTTCTATTAAACAGATGTTAAACTTAGAAAGAAAATGCTGTGCTACCTGCTAACTCTTTTACGGGTGCACATGTTCACACACTCAGTGTCATCCCGCAAGCGTTTCGCTAGAACTTGACTAAAATAAGGTAAAGAAAAGGCCTGTCTTTTTTTACGCCATTATCAAGTTCAATAGTAAAAGTCGTCAGTGCCTCTATTATTCGTGAGACAGGGTTAATAACTTTTTTTCCGTTGGGATGTAATACGTTTTTTCACATCAAAGATATGGTCTCTGAAGCAGAGCTGACTTAACCACAGAAGTGACAGTACAAAATATTCGAAAGCACTCAAGATGCCTAAAGAGATTTGGTGACAAACGTTTAGTTAAGAACAATAATAAAAACTCTCAGTTGCCAAAATCTAAGATCACGTTGCGCTTTCTCAGTGTGTACAGTCATCTCGAGATGTACTAAGAGTGTCTTCTCGGAGTCCCCTTCTGCCTCTGTGATTGGTGGAATGTTAGAACTCTGAAGACCTTTGTTACGCATGCTTGGTGATCGGTTACAGATTCTCGTTGTGGCTGCTCCATGTGGTCCTTTTTCAGTTGTTGGTCTTCTGGCGCAGACACAGTGGCGTGGTGGTGGTGCGTCAATTGCTTCGTCACGAGATCGAATCTTTGCGCTTCAATTTTGGTCCTGGTCAAGTATTCTTTTTATCTATGGATGACAAAGCACGTGTGCTATAGCGTATTACGGCAGCAAACGCTCAAGCACTAATATTAATGCATCTTGACTACTGTATAAAATTATTGTACCACGATTTCGTGGTAAAACAAAACAAACTTATTCCCTCTGTTTATGTTGGTATTGTAAGAAAGAAAGATGGTGAAGGGAAACCCGAAGCTATGACACACTCTCGGCTTTCGTAGGGGAACGCATCCTTCGATCACAGAAACTCGTGCCGGAGACGTATGTAGACTTTGTGAATTACCAACTTTCAAAAAGCTAATGAGAACTAGAGGTTTTGTAAAAACTGTGTTTATTTTCACTTGCGATGATGGTCCCAACGAAAATCCACCATACGTGCGAGCTATAGCTTCAACTGTACAACATTTTACAGATTTTGACTTAGATACTATCGACATTGCCACGAAGAAATGCATTTAACAGAATGGAGCAACGAATGGCATCTCTTCCTCGCGAAATTATAGGTGTTGTGTCAAAACATAAAAGTTTCGCCTCACATCTCGATTCCATTAATCGACTTCGAGCTACAAAAGCCGAACATTGAAGTGCAAGCGTCGTGCTAGCTAGATTAGATTAATACTAGTTCCATGGATCATGAATACCATATTTCGTAATGATGTGGAACGAGTCAAATTTTCCAATACATTACGTAATTAAGTTAATTTAACAACATACTTAAGTTAATATAACAACTTTTTTATTTTTTGTGTTTTTTATTTATTTATTTATTTTTTTAAAATTTTTTCCCTTAATTTATATCTAAAAATTCCTCTGTGGAGTAGAAGGAGTTGTCATTCAGAAATTCTTTTAATTTCTTCTTGGATACTTGTTGGTTATCTGTCAGACTTATGATACTATTTGGTAAGTGACCAAAGACTTTAGTGGCAGTATAATCCACCCCTTTCTGTGCCAAAGTTAGATTTAATCTTGAATAGTGAAGATCATCCTTTCTCCTAGTGTAGCTATGCACACTGCTATTACTTTTGAATTGGATTTGGTTGTTAATAACAAATTTCATAAGAGAGTATATATACTGAGAAGCTACTGTGAATATCCCTAGATCCTTAAATAAATGTCAGCAGGATGATCTTGGGTGGACTCCAACTATTATTCTGATTACACGCTTTTGTGCAATAAATACTTTATTTCTCAGTGATGAATTACCCCAAAATATGATGCCATATGAAAGCAATGAGTGAAAATAGGCGTAGTAAGATAATTTACTAAGATGTTTATAACCAAAATTTGCAATGACCCTTATTGCATAAGTAGCTGAACTCAAACGTTTCAGCAGATCATCAATGTGTTTCTTCCAATTTAATCTCTCATCAATGGACACACCTAAAAGTTTGGAATATTCTACCTTGACTATATGCTTCCGATTAAGGTCTATATTTATTAATGGCGTCATACCATTCACTGTACTGTGTCTTATCAAAAGTCAGTGAGAGTCCGTTTACAAGGAACCACCTAGTAATTTTCTGAAAGACAGTATTGACAATTTCATCAGTTAATTCTTGTTTGTCAGGTGTGATTACTATACTTGTATCATCAGCAAAGAGAACTAACTTTGCCTCTTCATGAATATAGAATGGCAAGTCATTAATATATATTAAGAACAACAAAGGACCCAAGACTGACCCTTGTGGAACCCCATTCTTGATAGTTCCCCAGTTTGGGGAATGTGCTGATCTTAGCATATTATGAGAACTGCTTATTTCAACTTTCTGCACTCTTCCAGTTAGGTACGAATTAAACTATTTGTGCACTGTCCCACTCATGCCACAATACTTGAGCTTGTCTAGCAGAACTTCATGATTTACACAATCAAAAGCCTTTGAGAGATCACAAAAAATCCCAATGGGTGGTGTTCAGTTATTCAGATCATTCAAAATTTGATTGGTGAAAGCATATATGGCATTTTCTGTTGAAAAACCCTTCTGGAAACCAAACTGACATTTTGTTAGTACTTCATTTTTACAGATATGTGAAGCTACTCTTGAATACATTACTTTCTCAAAAATTTTGGATAAAGCTGTTAGAAGGGAGATTGGACAGTAATTGTTGACATCAGATCCATCCCCCTTTTTATGCAAAGGTATAACAATAGCATATTTCAGTTTATCAGGGAAAAATGCCCTGTTCCAGAGAGCTATTACACAGGTGGCTGAGAATCTTGCTTATCTGTTGAGAACAAGCTTTCAGTATTTTGCTGGAAATGCCATCAATTCCATGTGAGTTTTTGCTTTTAAGCAGGTTTATTATTTTCCTAATTTCAGAGGGAGAAGTGGGTGAGATTTCAATTGTATCAAATTGTATAGGTATGGCCTCTTCCATTAACAGCCTAGCATCTTCTAATGAACACCTGGATCCTACTATATCCACAACATTTAGAAAATGATTATTAAAAATATTTTCAACTTGTGACTTTTTGTTCGTAAAGTTTTCATTCAATTTGATGGTAATACTGTCTTCCTCAGCTCTTGGTTGACCTGTTTCTCTTTTAATAATATTCCAAATTGTTTTAATTTTATTATCAGAGTTGCTGATTTCAGACATGATACACATACTTCTGGATTTTTTAATAACTTTTCCTAATATAACACAGTAGTTTTTATAATGTTTGATAGTTTCTGGGTCACTACTCTTTCTCTCTGTCAGATACATTTCCCTTTTCCGGTTAAAAGATATTTTTATACCCTTAGTAAGCCATGGTTTGTTACAAGGTTTCTTATGAGTATATTTAACTATTTTCTTGGGGAAGCAGTTTTCAAATGCATTTACAAAAATGTCATGAAATAAATTATATTTTAAATTGGCATCAGGTTCACGGTACACCTCATCCCAGTCTAACTGCTGTAGGCTTTCCCTGAAATTTGCAATTGTTAAATCGTTGACTGAACATACTACTTTGGAGGACTGTTTAGTATTGCTGAATGGAGCTATGTCATATATTGTAACTAGCTGTGCACCATGATCAGAAAGACCATTCTCAACAGGCTGAGCATTTATCTGGTTAAACTAATCTTGGTCTATAAAGAAGTTATCTATCAGTGAGCTGCTATCCTTTACCACCCGAGTAGGAAAACCAATAACAGGTGTCAAATTGAAAGAACCGAGAAATACTTCAAGGTCATTTTTCCTATTACCCTCTTTCAGAGAATCTACATTGAAGTCCCCACAAATAATAATTTGCTTCCCCCTGTCTGACAGATAGCACAACAAGGAGTCCAAATTTTTCAGAAATAGATGAAAATTTCCTGATGGGGACCTATAGACAGTTACAATTATAAATGTGCCTTTATTTAATTTAAGCTCACAGGCACATGCTTCTATATGTTTCTCTACACAAAACTTTTTTGTCTCTATACTTTTTGCACAATGATAACTTTTGACATATATGGTAACTCCTCCTTTCTCCATATTTTCTCTCATTACATGTGCAGAGAGCTTATATCCACTTACATTTACCTTATCCATATCAATAACAATGTGATGCTCAGACAGGCATAGTATATCTATTTAATCCTCAGCTTCTAAATCTTCTAAACAAACCAGAAGCTCATCTACTTTATTCTTTAAACTCCCAATATTTTGATGAAATATACTTACATTATTTTTAATTATACTTTTATGAGAACCTTTCCTTATTCTAACATTTGCAGTACTCTCCTATCTGAGTTTCTCATTGTGCTTAGGCCTAGTTCCTATACCAGTGGTCACATGGTGTTCAGAGAGGCAGATTATGTCAACTGGGTTGGGTGACTTTAATTCATCAATGCAATTACCTAGGACTGAGATACAACTTGGTGGAGATAAAATTTCTGGTGATTGGTGAAAATTTATAATTGACAGCTGTGATTGTTGATCCAATGTGCTAGAATTGTGCTGTTGAATTTCTTTCCTAAACTGAAGATTTGATTCAATCCTGACCTCTCGCAGAACTTGACATCTTTCTGTCTTACCTATCCTAAAAAAGGTGCTGCTCCAACACCTGCAACCACTGGTATTTTACCATTCATGGCAGTTCCTCCCCCTTTAAATTTCCTGCTATTACCCCAGCCAGTTTCCCCTTCCCTTTCCTGTTGAGGTGTAGGCCGTGCCTGGTATAGTCCCACCTACTGAGAGAATCTACAGGAACCACACCAATATGAGCCCCCGCACCTGACCCAAGCAGCCGTTCCAACTCCAAATTAACTCTCCCAACAGAAGAGTTCAAATGAGGCCGGTCATGGCGTCTCAGGACAGATACAAATTCAACATTGGTGTGTCTCGATGCCGACGCAATCTTTACCAGCTCACACTCTATACTGTACCCAGGATTTCTGTTGATGCTGTTCCCTGGCCCTCCCACAATAACCACGGTGTCTTCCCTGGTAAATCCTTTACAGAGTGAACCTAAATCCTCTGTCACCTGATGCGGACTAGCACTTGGTTTGAAAACATTTGCGACCTGGTATTCTGGTCCTAATTCCTCCTGCAGAAGTTGGCCTACACCTCTGGCGTGAGAACTGCCTAACAACAAAACTTTCTTCCTTTTCGATGACTTTCCTACATTCTTTTTCAATTTCCTATTGAAAGTTTGTTGTGTCCTGCCTCTGCTTGAGGCTCATCAGTTTCTAACTGAAGCAACAGGTCAAACTTACTTTTGACATTCACCGCAAAACTGTCAGACTTAGTTCCAGGCCTGTTCCTTCTGTTACCTGTTGCCACTTCCCACCTCTCTTTGCTCTTCTCCCTCCTTAACCTGTCCAGATCTTCCCTAGCCTGATCTAGCTCAGCCTGAAGGGCAGCAATTTTCCCCTCCTGTTCCACTATCTTCCTATCTCTGCTACAAATCCTACATAACCACTGATGAGACTGATCCACTTTCCCGACACCCACGCCACTGCAGTCCCCCCAGTGAAAAAAACTACTGCATCCATCATACCAAACCCCGGAACTAACAATTCTATGGCACTTGTCACTCATGGCAAAAATAATACTTTAGCTAGAATAAATCAATTAAATTACCGAAAATCAATAAAGACGTTACAAGAATTAAGCCTGTTCACAAATGTATATAAGCAAGTTTCTGATTTAAAACTCCACTGTTTTTCTGAGATCTGTATTAAAACAATGAAGGTATACGCTATTTCTTATATATTTCACTCGATAGAATAAAAAAGATATATAAATATAATATTTGGAGACAATTTGTCACTGACGATTTTCCTGTGGTTTCCGAATACATTGTGCCAACAGAAACCAGACTGGATATCATACAGGCTAAGACACTGGAAAATGACGGTACTTGGTACGCAAATCACATATGTGAATCACAATTTTTTTTACAAATTATAAAAAACGACGTTGTCGCACTTTCCGATGTGCAACGATCTAGCCTGTGGTGATTACTACGAGAGGAAATTTTACCACCACCTGTTTTGGTTAAACAGACTTCAGACGAGTACCCATAATAAATTATGAGTCGGAAGGTAAATTTGCTTCATTGTTACTAGAGCTATTTTGGATAATCACATTTGAAGCAAGTTCGTATGATGGCTATTGTCGCAGTGTCGATGCATACTTATTCAACCTATCGTGTGACATCTGTGGCCTGCATTTTTCATCATACAAAGCCACTAACCAACACAAGCATAAGAGCTACTAACAAGAGGGTTTGCCCATAACGAAGATTCATCCTCAAAGAACTGCAGCTAGAAGTGCCAGGGGAGTTCTTTGATACACGATAGTGATGCTGTATGGTTGAATGTTCTTAATATTACCCAAATTGAGAATGAAGTGACTGCTGTGCCAATCACAAACAATAAAAGGCAATCGGTTCAAAATCCTTGAACACAAGATGATAAAATTTTTGTGTAGTTCATTTGCTTTGTTGTTTTGTAAATTTTCAAAAACAGTTGAGTTATTCTTGAATTTATGAAAAAAAGCTCTTTACATAGAAATAGATAAATAATTTTGTAAGTTCTTTTAATTTCATAATTTCTAAATTTGAAATTATACAATGTGTTACATCCCACCAGTGGAAGAGGTCACACAAATGTGGCCACCTGTGACAAGGAGAGTGGGTCCAAAAAAACATGAAATTGGAGTGATGTAATTTATGGATGGACACTTATTGATGCACGGGGTACTTGTGGCACCCTTTCTGCTCTCTGCACTGCTGCATATTCTCCCCTTGTAGCGGCTCAGCATGCTGCTAGGTGTGTGCGGTGCTTCCTCTCTGCGGCCTGGTCATAGAATAGTGTGTATACAGAAAGGAATGCGGAGGGTGGCTTCTTTGATTTGTATGAAGCCAAGCGATGTGCAAATGCGAAATGATAGCTGCTTACTACCACATCTACATCTATACCCTTCAAACTACCATGAGACACATGGCAGAATGTACGTCTCATTGTACCATTTGTTCCTGCTCCATTCACGTTTGCAGCACCAAAAGTATGAGTGATTGAATGCCTGTGTGTGTGCAGTAATTCTTATCATCACGATCCCTCCCTATGTAAGTGATACATAGAGGGTTGTAGTGTGTGTTTTTATAGTCATCTTTTAAAGCCAGTACTTGAAACTATGTTAATAAACATTCTCAGGATAGTTTCCATCTATCTTCAAGAGTCTTCCAGTTCAGTTCCTTCGTCTCTGTGACATTCACGTGCATATTAAGCAAACATATCACTCTTCGTGCAGCCCTTCTCTGTATACAGGGTGTTACAAAAAGGTACGGCCAAACTTTCAGGAAACATTCCTCACACACAAATAAAGAAAAGATGTTATGTGGACATGTGTCCGGAAACGCTTAATTTCCATGTTAGAGCTCATTTTAGTTTCGTCCACCTGCCCACAGCTCGTCGTCGTGCGGTAGCATTCTCGCTTCCTACGCCCAGGTTCCCGGGTACGATTCCCAGTGGGGTCAGGGATTTTCTCTGCCTCTTGATGGCTGGGTGTTGTGTGATGTCCTTAGGTTAGTTAGGTTTAAGTAGTTCTAAGTTCTAGGAGACTGATGACCATAGATGTTAAGTCCCATAGTGCTCAGAGCCATTTTTTTTTTTTCGTTCACCTACGCTCAATGGAGCACGTTATCATGATTTCATATGGGATACTCTACCAGTGCTGCTAGAACATGTGCCTTTCGTGATGACTGGGTGTTGTGTGATGTCCTTAGGTTAGTTAGGTTTAAGTAGTTCTAGGGGACTGATGACCATAGTTGTTAAGTCCCATAGCGCTCAGAGCCATTTGACTTTACAAGTACGACATAAAATGTGGTTCATGCGCGATGGAGCTCCTGCACATTTCAGTCGGAAGTGTTCGTACGCTTCTCAACAACAGATTCGGTGATCGATGGATTGGTAGAGGCGGACCAATTCCATGGCCTCCACGCTCTCCTGACCTCAACCCTCTAGACTTTCATTTATGGGGGGCATTTGAAAGCTCTTGTCTACCCAACCACGGTACCAAATGTAGAGACTCTTCGTGCTCGTATTGTGGATGGCTGTGATACAATACGCCATTCTCCAGGGCTGCATCAACGCATCAGGCATTCCATGCGATGGAGGGTGGATGCATGTATCCTCGCTAACGGAGGACATTTTGAACATTTCCTGTAACAAAGTGTTTGAAGTCACACTGGTACGTTCTGTTGCTGTGTGTTTCCATTCCATGATTAATGTGATTTGAAGAGAAGTAATAAAATGAGCTCTAACATGGAAAGTAAGCGTTTCCGGACATGTCCACATAACATACTTTCTTTCTTTGTGTGTGAGGAATGTTTCCTGAAAGTTTGGCCGTACCTTTTTGTAACACCCTGTATGTTCAATATTACCACTTAGTCCTACTTGGTACGACTCCCACACGCTTTAGCAATATTCTAGGACATGCTGCACAGGTGATTTGTAAGCAGCCTCCTTTGTAGACTGATTGCACCTGTATTCCACCAATAAACCGAGGTATGTCAACTGCCTTATCAACAATTGAGCCTATGTGATCGTTCCATTTCACATCCCTACAAAGTGTTACACCCAGGTATTTGTACGAGTTCGCCAACTCCAACAGTGACTGACTGATATAGGACACCATTTTTTTTTATTTTCCTTTTTCTTCGTTGTGGAAAGTGCAGAGTTCTACATTTCTGGACATTTAAAGCAAATTTGCCAATCTTCTTTATACCACTTTGAAATCTTATTAAGATCTGATCGAATATTTATGCAGCTTCTTTTAGATAGTATATTACTATAGATAACTGCATCATCTGCAAAAAGCCTGATGTTACCATTAATATTGTCTGCAAGGTTATTAATATACATGAACAGTAAGGATCCCACTACACTTCCTGGGGCACATCCGAAGTTACTTCTACATCTGATGATGACTCTCCATCCAAGATAACATGCTGCGTCCTCCCTATCAGAAAGCTCCAATCCAGTCACAAATTTCACTTGATAGCCCATATGATCGTACTTTTGACAATAAGTGCAGGTGTGGTACGCAGAGTCAAATGCTTTTCAGAAATCAAGGTTTACTGCATCTACCTGATTGCCTAGATCCAAAGCTTTCAGCATGTCATGTGAGAAAAGTGCGAGTTGGGTTTCACATGATCGATGTTTTCGGAATTCATGCTGACTGGCACTAAGGAGGTCATTCTGTTCAAGATACCTCATTATGTTCAGGCTCAGAATATGTTTTAAGATTCTACACTAAATCAATGTCAAAGATTTTGGACAGTGGTTCTGTGGATCACTTCTACTACCCTTCTTCTAGACAGGTGTGACCTGCACCTTTTTTCAACAACTGGACAAGGTTTCTCGTTAGAGGGACCTACGATAGATATAGTTAACTAATTCAGCTGCTAATTCAGTATAAAGTCTGGCAGGGATTACATCAGGCTCTATAGTTTTGTTCAACTTTAACGATTTCAGCTGTTTGTCATCCCCACTGACGCTAATACTTTTCTCATTCATCTTCTCAGTGGTACGAAACTAAAGTGGAACAATTCTGCTGGGTTTTCCTTTTAAAGGAACATTTGAAAACGAGGTTGAGCACTTCACATTTTGCTTTGCTACCCTCAATCTCAGTTCCTGTCTCATTCACTATGAACTGGACACTTAACTTTGGTGCCACTATAGTTCAATTCTTTTATCTTGGCGGCTCGGGCATGCCCGCCCAGATGCGGGAGATTGCTGCGTTGCCAGTTGCACACGACGCACGCGCCAATAGAAGCAGCGCCATAGTATAGCGTAGTTCGGAAGCTTACGTTTAGGGGGGAGCGCGCAGTTCATGAAGTAAAGCCACCACGGCCGCATTAACCCTTTCGCTGCTACAAAGACGTGCTCCCTGCATTCCGCGCTGTGCGCGATTTTGTCACTGCACTGCTCGCCTGTGCACACACATCGTGTTCCGACTGCTTTGACACTCTTATCAATCGATTCCACAAAAACTATTTGGCCCAAAAATTAGATTTTTACACATCTTCTTGACTGATACTTTCCCCCATATATGACTTAATTTTGTTTCGATGTTCAACACAGTTATTACGCAGCATTAAATACAGTAAACCATTGCACGAAATTTTGAAGAGTTTTCAGAGGTAAAAGTCCACAGGGTATACTTTCCGTATGGTCGATTTTAGTTGCCACAATGTTGAGAATGAAATGTGGACAAGATACCTAAATTTCATATAAAATTTACTGTATAACAATAGGTCATTTAAGTACCACATAGGTGTCGTATGTAATATTGAGAAATATTCCGTCTTTCGCGACTGTAACAAAAGTTTTATGTACACTGAGCACGTTTGGCTTTATTTTAAGGGGCTCCGGAACGCCCTATACTTGCAATGTTAAAATAACACTTATAAATTACATATTTCCTCACAAAGTATTTGAGGTAGGAAGTTGAACTTTTTACAGATTATTTACTGGAATATGGGCTACAACTTAACACAGGGATTTTACAAAATTTTAGTTCAGTTATTAAAGATGATTTTTTTCAATTGTAATGAAAATTCACAACATTTTTTTGCAATTTTTTATTTATATATTCAAAAATATACAGTTTTTTGGAAAAAGGCTGTGTTAAATTATGCAGAAGGTACTGTGTAACATTTACTGAAAGTTTGAAACAAATATGTTTGGAAGATCCTTAGAAAACATGTAATTAGTATGAGAAAATAAAAGTTTTGGGAATCGAGCGACAAAGATTGGATTAACTTTTTAGTGCATTCCAGGTCCATAGGATGGATTATCTTCATCCTCTGCAAACTCCTCCTCCAGCTTCCTCTTGTTCCTCCTCCTGTTTACTCTTGCTTGTATTTCTAGACTCTTTACAGCCCTGTCTGCAGCCCGAAGGCGTTCCTTGTTTAAAGCAAGCATCGCTCGTTGTTGTGTTCATAGATTTTGCTACCATTTTCTTCAGTTGCAGTTACTGCAACACTGTTCCAAAAGGTGGTCATGTATGAACACTTATCACATTTCAGTTGTATTTCACTAGCAAGTCCTACATGCTTTATTATGGAGAGTTCCAGACCAACTTCACTACAATGAATACATCTTTTCAAACTGTGTAAAATTCCTTTGAGAACCGACATATCAAATATTTCATTCACATCCGATTCGCCCATAAAACATTCATAGTTTTCACTCACTGAACCAAGCTTCTTCTGTGAAGTATTTTCTTTCCCACTTTGACTGCTATGGGCAGGTGTACTTGAGAGGTTAGGTTCACTCACTTGGTTATCGTCTTTGTTGTTTACAGTAATAACACATACCTTTGGCTTTCCAACATTTCTCCTTTTCTTAAAAGCCTTCAGAGGATTTCTAATAACTTTACTTTTACTCATTATTATACTTCAACAAAACAGAGACTCAAGAAACGGAATTAATTACGAATATTTTCGAGATAACAACAGAGTAAATAAACATGAAACAATCGACAATCACACCAGCGATATATATTGAACCATCACAGGTTAGCCACAACACATACTTTATCTCACATCACTAAAATGTATCTGATGAACACGGACGTTAATAATAACACCGTTTGACAGCAGTTTAACAGCGCCACACTGGGTCACGCCCATGTAGAACACATTTCAAAAAAAATTTAAAAATAGTTGTAGTCTTCGGAATTGAATAAATTATATATCTATTAAAAGGTAATAGTCTGCAGATTCAGAAAACGCAAAAAAGTAAAAATTGAACTTTTCATGATTTTGAGCCTTTCCGGAGCCCCTTAAAGCACTTCAATCAATCAAAAGGAAGTAGACAAAATACATTAAACAAAACTGTGGACTTACAAAAACATTAGGACTTGAATATACCGTCTATCAGTGAAGTGCTCTGAGCTATGTCAAATATAATTTTTGTGTGGCACACACAAACATCATTTATTTGCTAAAACACTGATCTGCCAACACAAACGTTGAATATTGTGTTACCGCAGCACAAAACTACGAAAGGTGACTTGGCAATGGAGGAGACAAAATACTGTCCACTGAAGATGCTTCAAAAGAGAGAAACGTGTCTGATCTAAATAAGCCCCTTGTTACAGTTGCAGAAGAGGAATATATTTCAGTACCATTGGTAAAACTGCGACTGTGGAACAAAAAGAAAGAGAACATGAGTACCATTGTGTATGTGCCATACCTTTCCTTGATTGAAGTGCTTTAAAATAAAGCCAAACGCGTCCGGTGTAAATAATACTTTTATTACAGTTACGAAAGACCGAATATTTCTCAATATTACATACGACATCTATGTCGTACTTAAATTAAATGAGATATCGTTATACAGTAAATTTTATATGAAATTTAGGTATCTTGTCCACATTTCATTCTAAACATTGTGGCAACTAAAATCGACCATACGGAAAGTATACGCTATGGACTTCTACCTCTGCAAACTCTTCAAAATTTCGTACAATGGTTTACTACATTTAATGCTGCATAATAACTGCGTTGAACATCGAAACAAAATTAAGTCATTTATGGGGGGAAGGTGTAAGTCAAGAAGACGTATAAAAATCAAATTTTTGGGCCAAATAGTTTTTGTGAAATCGAATGATAAGTGTGTCAAAGCAGTGGGAACACCATGTGTCTGCACAGGCGAGCAGTGCAGTGATGTCAAAATCGCGCAGCGTGGAATGCGGCGCGCACGTGTCTGTAGCAGCGAAAGGGTTAATGAAGAGACAAAGCACTAGAAATTTCAAAAAACTGCATTCAAACGAATATAATTCGTGAAGTAAGGCACTTCGATATTGTTTTTAAATAATGAAAATACTAAGCATCGCACAAGGTTTGAACTCATAACCTTTCACGTAGCAGCTCAACACCTTAACCGTTACGCTAACGCACCTCATCTGTCTGCATAACACCGTGAGGACTATAACACGTTATGCAAAATACTGACAAACACTGTTGGTATGACTGAATTACTCACACTTCGTCGAAGTGCAATAGGAAATAAACAATTACCGCTGTTCTTTATTGCGAAAAAGCAGTTCGTGAGAGTGATACAAACACCTTTCCTTGCTATCGCCTGAATTAGGAGTCTTATTGCTTGTTTGGTTTAATTAATTAATAGAATATGAAGCAATTGGTATAAAGAATGCTTTTTCCAAACTTTCTATAAAAAGCTTTTGTTCTATTACTTTATTTATGACTGAACGTTTCTAAAACTGAAGACACTCGCGTCCATGCTCTGCACTGCAGTCGAGATGTGGCAACGTCGTTCTCTGTTCATTGGCTGACTGTGTTTTGTTGCGTCAGATGCGCAGAACGAACCTAAACTCGGCCGCCAACATAAATGACGCGCACTTTAACAGCGTTTACATACACTACGTGATCGAAAGTATTCGGACACCTGACTGAAAATGACTTGCAACTTCATGGCGCCCTCCATCGGTAATGCTAGAATTCAGCATGGTGTTGGCCCACCCTTAGCCTTGATGACAGCTTCCACTCTCACAGACATACGTTCAATCAGGTGCTGGAAGTTTTCTTCACAGAGTGCTGCACTGAGCAGAGGTATCAATGTTGGCGGTGAGACCTGGCACAAAGTCGGCGTTCCAAAACATCCTAAAGGCATTCTATAGGATCCACGTCAGGACTCTGTGCAGGTCATTCCACTACAGGGATGTTAGTGTCATGTAAATTCTCCGCCACAGGCCGTGCATTATGAACAGTTCCTAGATCATGTTGAAAGATGCAATCGCCATCCCCGAATTGCTCTTCAACAGTGGGAAGCAAGAAGGTGCTTAAAACGTCAATTTAGGCCAGTGCTATGATAGTGATACGCAAAACAGTAAGGGGTGCAAAAACACGACCACACCATATCACCACCAGCTCCGAATTTTACTGTTGGCACTACACACGCTGGCAGATGTTGTTCACCGAACATTCGCCACACTCGCATCCTGCCATCGGATCGCCACATTGTGTACCGTGATTCGTCACTCCATACGTTTTTCCACTGTTCCATCATCCAATGCTTACGCTTCTTACACCAGGCAACGCAACGTTTGGCATTTACCGGCGTGATGTGTAGCTTATGAGCAGCCACTCGACCATGAAATCCAAGTTTTCTCACCTCCCATCTAACTGTAATAATACTTGCAATGAATCCTGATGCAGATTGTAATTCCTGTGTGATGGTCTTTGATAGATGTCTGCATATAACGTATTACGACCCTCTTCAACCGTTGGTGGTCTGTCAGTCAACAGATGGCCTGTACACTTTTGTGCTGTATGTGTCCCTTCACATTTCCACTTCACTATCACATCGGAAACAGTGGACCTACAGATGCTTAAGAGTGTGGAAATCTCGCGCAAGAGGAATGACATAAGTGACACCAAGTCGCATAACAAAGTTCGAAGCCCGTGAGATCCGCAGAACGCCTCTTTCTGCTCTCTCAAGATGTCTAATGACTAAAGAGGTCGCTGATATTTAGTACCTGGCAGTAGGTGGCAGCACAATGCACCTAATACGAAGAACTTATGTTTTTGGGAGTGTCCGGATACTTTTGATCACATAGTGTATGACCAAACTTTCTTTGGGTTTTGTGAAATATCACTTAATATTCCGCTACAGTAGTCTCTGAAGGTCTCACGCCATTGCTCTGTTGATAGCCAAATGCAGTTTATTCAGCATCTGCCTACCTGTACCCCTACACTTTGTTTTACCCTATTCTGCAGTAATCTCTATTTCTTTAGAAGTTTCTGTACAGTGACTGTATACCATGGAGGCCCCTCCCAGTATGAAATTTTCTACTTGGTACATGAATATCCAGTGCATGGTCAACTATTCTCTTAAACTTGGGGAATAGTTCCTCTACATGCTCCTGCACTGTGCTCAAAACATCAAGTTCCTCAGAGTTATGTCACTACTGATTTATCTAGTTTACTGAACACACACATCTTTCTGCTTGTTTTAGTTGTCATTTGTACTTTGGTAATGATTGTTGCCACAACTGCGTCATGGTTACTGATACCAGTTCCTGTGTCGACATCCTCAATGAGGTCAGGTCTATTTGTTGCCATTAATCCAATATATTATCATGAGTGGGGTTCTTAACTACCTGCTCTAGATAGTGAGCATGAGCCATTTACGTTTACGTAGTTTCTAGACAGTGGTTGGCGCAGTGGAAAGAGTGCGAAACGGTAATCAGAAGGACGAGACACTACCCGAAAACTATTTTTTTTATTTTCAATTTTTACGTTAGTTACATTGTAAACAATCCTAACTAATGCTCAGTATATCACATTTATCAGTCTTTTCATAAAAGGCATGAAAATGAAAGGTTAAAACAAAATATAACAATACCCATAAAATTCTGTGAAATTTATAACAACCCTATACAACAAAATTAGTTTGACTGTCAAGTTGAAGCCCAACGTGCAGGAGAACTAATTTCTTCTGTTAACTGACTCTTCAGAACAAACAAACCCATTTTTCAAGACAAAGGACTGCCATTGTGCAGTGTTAAAGGGATTTCCCCAAATGCACTATGCTAGCAAAAACTACGATTTTTTTTTATCGGCAGGTAAAGAATTTGATCAGAAACCTTCAAAATTTCTCTTACCTCACTGGGACAAGGAAGGAAATCATATCTCAAGTAAACTACATCAAAATACGTTCTACTGTACATCACCAGCAACCTTCGCCAATGTTTTGTGGCATTATGCGTGGTTTACTGCCAAACTGTGCGCCGACAGAACATTTTATGACTAAGCCAAGATTTTGGTGTTTTTTTACACTTACGTAATTCTAAAAATGCTACGTTTATAATGTGTGCAACATGCTGACAAAATTACTGCCTTCCCTGTTTTTATTATAAGTATCACACCATAAATTGTCAATCAACTGTAAAATAATGAAAGCATGTAATTTTATATACTGAGTTCTTGTGTACAGCTTACAACCACTTCCCAGAAAATTATGTCCAACACCAAATTTTGTTTGTTTTTCCTTTTCATGCCTTTAATGTATTACTAAATGCAATATATTTAACATTTTTTATTTTGCAATATAAGTAATGTAAAAGTTGAAAATTAAAATATGAAAAATTTTCCTCAAATGGCTTCAGCTTACTGTTTTCCTCTCTGCACTGTGCCACCCATTACTTACGAGGTTTGCCGCCATAAATGGTTCATCCCTCCGCTTAGCGCACCAAAACTGCTGTTTTCTTTTCGGCGCCTGGAGCTCCTACTTCTGTCACTTTCATTTCGGATCAAGCCTGGCTTATATGGTAAATCTGGACGAAATCTGTGAAGACGAGTAGGCACGATTCTCTTGTGAGCTGCAGGCTACATGCGTGCGGCACACTCAAAATAATTTCAATTTTTTCCATACTGTAGGGAGATATGGTGTTCCACCTTTAAAAGTAATTATATGCTAGCTACATTTAGTATACAGCAACGAATCACCTAAAGTGAACGAAACAAAGTTGCTATGGACCACATCTTACATTGCAAACCATTCAAGTTTTATGCTAAAGAGTACCTGGAAATTATTATACTATGACTCATAACGAAAAGGTAGACACTGCATCATCAAGCTGTGGTATGAAACTATAGGAGATATCAGTTTTATACGGATGCCAATTATTTTCCTCAGGATCTAATGGGAGACGATATGAACAGCAGTGAAGTAGACACACAAATGCGAGCGAAGTCTTAATTTTTTTGCAAGGAAAAGGAGGACCTCTACTGAAAAAACTTACTACAGGTGTGGATGTTGCTTTGTTGCGTTTTAAATATAGAACTTTTTTTTACAATTTAACTTTTATCGTTTACAGCAAGAATATGGGAAAACTTTTCCTCATGTACTATTAGCTACTTCACGGAAATCGCTCGTTACTTTCCTGTGTAGTCTTTTCTCTCACTACTGTTCAACTGTTGTACAGTAAACAGCTGTTTACTTATAGATAAGCCCACCAGCTAAAACGAATAATAAATAAAATAAAATAAAACCCCGTATCCGTTCGCCTTTGGCTTCGAACGCAGCTGTTTACTCGGTATGAATATGGCAAACTACGCGCAAGCACACTAATGAGTTTCAATTCTGAGGCCGGGTGGTCGGCTGTTCATGTTGCTCTATCCGTTGTCGAGCATCTGCTTACCCCGCCATGATAGTGGCTTGTTACTCCGCTGGCAAACTTTTCGGTGTGCCCTCTGGTCCGTTGGTGCTGGTACGGGAAGCGTTGACTATGCCACACAATTCCAAGTCCTCCGGGTTGTTAGCTGTCATCGCTAGGGACAGCGTCATCGTTGGGGTATGGAAATGGAAATGTCGTGTGGCTAGGGCCTCCCGTCGGGTAGACCGTTCGCCTGGTGCAGGTCTTTCGATTTGACGCCACTTCGGGGACCTGCGCGTCGATGGGGATGAAATAATGATGATTAGGGCAACACAACACCCAGTCCCTGAGCGGAGAAAATTTCCGACCCAGCCGGGAATCGAACCCGGGCCCTTAGGATTTACAGCCTGCCACGCTGACCACTCAGCTACCGGGGCGTGCAGGACCAAGCCGAAAGCAGAGCAGGCTCGGCTGGACTGAGATCTGCCACACCCATTGGTTTGTTAAGCACCCTGCTACATCAGTGGTAGCCAAACTGCTACCTTCGGTTCTCGGTCGTATTTTATATTAATATGCATCAAACAATTAACAGCCAATCCGAAGACCTCCGCTAACGTTAAGAGCTTAATAGTGTCTTTCATGCTCAGTAAAAAACAAAAATACTTCAGAGGTTGTAATATTTTAAGATGCGGTTAATTGTAATTAACGCTCGTGAATTTGACCGCGGGCTATGTTTGCTGCTTACCTCAGTGGCAGAGTGATATGTAGCGTGGACACTGCGCGGTTAATAGCAGTGGGAGAAGAAGTATTTTATTGTTTGTCGTCCAACGACTAGTACCCATTAGCCGCTATAGTAAAAGTGTGAAACGGTAATAATATGAATTCGTGAAAGCACATCATAGAGACGGTCATCTTTAAATGTGGTACATGTTTGTAGTAAGTACCATGAAATCAAATTAAAGGTGTTTAACACAGTGTAATGAGTGAAAGGAAAATGATATTCAAAACATTTAGAAAACGTGATAGTGTCTCATATTGCTGTTAATGTATATAACACACTAATTTGTGTAGATTATCGATTAATAATAGGATCGGTACAGGAAGGTATGGTAAATTGGCCAGGACGGCGAAAGTGGCCATTGCATATTTTTTACCCTGAACACAGCTGTTGCCTGAGCGTTAGTGGTCAGACTAGTTTTAATATATAGTGTGGTTTTCGCTACTTCAGAGAGCCCCACAGGAAACGGTTGATAATGGAACAATGATACTTTGTGGAAACGTTCCTAAGGACATGGAAGACATCATGAATAAACCATTGATAGGGCATTTTAATTTCCAAATGAGAAAGCAGCATTTATTAACTGCATAACATGTTTACAATCCAGGTTTCGAACACTGCACCTTTGCGACGATCACATGTATCCGCGACAGCCTGGAATTGCACTAGAGATACCATTTCACAACTGTTCACAGCATTTTTTTGAACGGTGGACCATGAAATGTTTAGCTGTCATGATAAAACTCATGCACTGCTTGGAAAGCACAGTGTGTCGAGCATTCTCAGCCGTGGCAAAAGTAACTTCAATGTGTGACGCAATTGGCCATCAGCCTCTCCCAGAGACAATTCCCAAGCCGCCAATTAAGAATTCTAACTTACGAATCATGTTCAACCGCAGTGCGGAAGGAGGGCCTATCTGTTTTCATCTAATACGTCAATATTAGTTAAGAGCAGCTGCACTATTGCTGTTTCGACGAAACAGTATTACGAGTGAGTCCTGCTCACTTTGTCAAGACCATGTAGACAGACTATTACCGGCGCCTATCAGCTAGTCCTAACATTAACCCTCAAACGATACGGTTGCTGTAACGAAATAAATGGTACTGTCGGGTCGGATCCGATCCCTCTTCGATGAGGTTTGTGTGCATATAGGTACACAGTATTACTGACTATAGTATGCTACACGACAAAAATCCTTTTTGTAGACATAACATAACCATTAGCTCTTAGTGGTACTCAATTGCGTCACACATCCAAATCAAATAACCTACACGAAATGAAACAATTGCTGTCTTTTTAGACAAATCAATGTAATATAAAGTAAAATGAAATTTTTTCCAGATATAGAAAGGCATGTCCTGTATCTGTTTCCTCAATAGAATCATCAGTCACACACCTAACACATGCTTATGCTGACCACATACGCACGAGTTGCATTTGACACAACATTCATTTCCCTTTCTGTCTTTCGAAGGATCATCGTTTTGATCGCAAATTCTGATTGTGTGTGAGATAATGGCTTGATCCCCTTTTCCGAACACCTTGGCAATTGTCATACGAAGAGCTCTCGAAATAGGCGGGCTGAGCATTCTTTTTTCCATCGGGAGTGTGGTCAAACCCTACGCAGGATTTTTTTCAGAAACGTGGCCCCTTCACATACTGGGAATAAATTTTGGTTCGTATTAAATTTGAATAATACGAAACTGTTCACAGCTGCTACGTCTCACAATTCAAAAAAGTATCTCAATGTCCACCTTCGGATTTTTCATTTGGTAGTCTTGCCTTTGCAAAGTTTCTCCAAAACGTACACTCCACCTTTTGTTAGGCTATAGAATTTAACAATCTCTGGCTTGCTTGATTCATCGCTTATTGTTCCAATGTGGAGCATGGTTGACATTAGGATAACTTTTATAATCTTTGCAGGTGTGAAAAATCAAAATTTTGCTGTCTTGACAGACGAACGTTACGGTTACAGCTGTGGCCGGTGACAACACGCGTAGTGCTATCTCACGCTTATTTTTATGTAATGTACCGAGGAACGTAAGTTTTCGGTCAGACAATTTCTCTGCCAGCTCATACGAAGTGGGCCAGTTATCACATTACGAATGCTCTCTGTCACAGTCCGTTTTCCAATATACGGGATGACTGAAATAGAACGTTCTGGCGTCACATAATGAAACTATTTTCAGACCGTACTTATCAGATTTCGACGGTATAAACATTCTAAAAGGACACTGACCACAGAAACTCAGGGCTATAACACTACAATGACTTGCAAATGTATCCAATATCTCCATAATGTAGCAATTTATCTTTAGCCTTTTCGACTCGTTGGTACCTTTATCATCAAATCTCAAATTTTGAAAGAGGAATGTAAATTGTTTCTGCGACATAGCACAGCGAAAGATCGGTGATCCATACATCTCAAAGCATATCATCTTGGCACAAGCTACAATCTTTCAAGACACCGCTCATAAACGAGAGACCAATAAAAGCTTTTGTCTCAGTTACGTCTGTCTGATGTAAAAGTGAATTGCAGCGGTCACTGTACTTCATCGGTGATAAAGTGAATGTTTTTGCATCTGAAATCCCTCGCGCCTTCCCTTTACGTACAGGCAGGCGTGTAATCACATTTGAAGAAGGGGTTCATGAATATTTTGAACGTGAAGGCTTGTCGGTTCAGATTGTTTGCTCGTCCCTAACTCAAAATTTCTATCTGTTCCTTCTCTCCTGTACTTCTTACCCACATGATCACAGTCGAAAACATATCTCTGTTGAGAAGACTCCCATCGTCAGATTCTGAGACACTCTTCCAGGCGTCACCGTCCTCTTGGTCTGAAGGATCCTCCTGGCAGCGTAACACAGCAAGAACTGCCTCAGATGCGTGTGACTTGTTTCGAAGACATGTTTGTATAACAACTGAAAAATATGTACAGCAATATTAGTAACATTACTGGTACGGTCGGGTTGGATACGACCAGGAATACACGTAGCAAGCCAAGGTCACTAACGCAATAAATGCAGTCAGTCCAATAGGCGGAACACGACTCGCCAGCAGGGTTCCTGGCCAGCTCTACTTCCTGCACTGAGTGGCTAGAGCAGTGTAGGTGAAAACAATGGCTGGGTCGGATCCGAAACTCACCGTTTTAGGTTTAACACTAACAGTCTGAGCATCTAAACTAGCTCAAGTAGCGAACGTTTAGTCATAGCTGCCCTTTAGAACGCCATTGTCAGTGATTTTGACAGATGGAGCTTGTTTTGATATTTTTAGTAATTTTTTCTGTTTGGGTCGTCTGATTTAAATCAAGTAATTTACATTATCCTTGTTCCCTCACTTGTATGGAGAGGAATATTTTCCTCGAATATCAATGTTTAAATAACAAATTTTGCCCAAGAAATGTTATTTATTCTTTACTTCAGTTTGACAATTTCTTCCTTGGATCACTAATGCTGACAGGGCACCCAATCAGGAAAAGTGGCCACACCGCTAATCAGGAAAAGTGGCCAAGGTGTTCACCCCAATAAGAGCTAGTTACTTGGAGAGAAACAGATAAAAGACTTTTAAACCTTTCTATATTCAAAGCAATCATCTGCCATTCTATCCCTTAGTGTCAATTTTTGAATTAATAAAGTTATATTCCAAAACATGTTATGTTACACAAAAACACAGTCCAATTAAAACAGTCTACAACAGCCACTTTGTATTCTTTCAAGTAACAGGTCATCAAGATGCCTAGAATACGTACTCAGCAGTCAGAAAAACAAACATGAGCTCCTGTTGCAATGGTACTGACCAAAGTACCCACGTAGGTATGGAAAATTTTCCACTGCATAAGCCTTCAGAAAAATGCATTAATTTTCAATATATTTTCACCTAAAAATATTTGGTGTGATACCTTATAACATGTAGATCCAAAATGTGTAAGGAGTAAGCCATCAATTACAGTGGCTTGGTGAAAATTTAATTTTCTCTTCTACGGGTGTCCACTTACCACCACCCTCTTCTTGTGCACCCCAAGCTGTTGCCCTACAATATCAGTATCAGCTCTTATGCAAAAAGAATTGACAAACATTGGTCTACATCCATTTTACAGGCTAAACCCATTTCACACCTACAGCGTCACTATGGGTGCCAACGACCAAGTGTGCAAGCAATATCTTGGGTAGTATGCTGTCAAGGAGCAACAGTACCCCTACTGTCCGCCCCCGGTAGCCAAGTGGCCAACGCGACAGACTGTCAATCCTAAGTGCCCGGGTTCGATTTCCGGCTGGGTCGGAGATTTTCTCCACTTAGGGACTGGGTGTTGTGTTGTCCTAATCATCATCATCATCATCATTTCATCCCCATCGACGCGCAAGTCGCCGAAGTGGCGTCAAATCGAAAGACTTGCACCAGGCGAACGGTCTACCCGACGGGAGGCCCTACCCACACGACATTTCATTTCATTTCAGTACCCCTACTGAGAGAAGCACTCGGTGGTTCAATCTACGGTAGGCTTCAATTGCCTTACTATCTATCATTGCAATAAGCACTACAGTCCAATCAAAATTACTTGATACTTGACGTCTGTCATTCACTGCTACAGTGTTGCTGCATCTGCTGCCTGCTACCACTCAGTAGTAGGCAGAAATTAACACAGCAGGCCACTTCCCAAATGCTGTTAATGTGTAATGGAAGCAACTTCCGTGAGGTATGATGGAAATAGCGGATGTTCTGTTTACATCTTGATTTTGAGTGACCAATGACTGAACTGCAGAAGATGTCAGGTATTGTAGCACTGAATTTCAACTTGTGTCCTAACCTAACCACAACCTCGCAATTTTCCCACATATACGATAAAACGTGGTCGACAATCTGCGGCAGAACTAAAATCACCATCGCTATGTTCACAGCTTTTAAGGCTAACATCTAAAAGCGTGTTCATGGCATCTACGGCTAACATCTACAAACTCAAGTCGGAAAAATTTTACATATTCATTTGTATCTTCTGCAGAAAAGTTTCAGTTTTAGCAGTAAAAGTGTACTTATTTCTCACTGTCATTGGTTACCTGAAACTATTCTGACATTGTTTACAAAGGATGCTGCATTACCAATTTATGAGGAGTCCTTGTTGGCACTTTGTTGCCGATCATATTTGACACAAGCACATTCCAAACTCAAAGAATAACATGAGGGACGTAAAAGCAAATAAAAAAATCAATACAATCATGAAAATAACATGGCAAATTATTCTATATAAAAAAACATTTAAACCAATAAATTGAACAAAAATGACATCTTTTGATTGGATTTAAAAAATAAATATATTTTTGCACTTTACGAGATTCGAACCTTCATCCTTCTCCACATCAAGTTTCTATGCTAGCCACTACACTATACCCTTACGCTCCCAAGGTTAGTTGAATTTATAAATGTGGTGCCCAATTCCCATTATTGAAAGCTTTAAGAAATTTGGCTTCATGTAATGCCATGCAAAGCTTATCTAAAACACATCAATCTGAGTGGTTATAGCAACTGTATAAATGATGCTGAATTCTGTCTTGTGCAGATGGAGCCAGTGTTGTGTGGTTAGTGCTTATATATATATATATATATGTCTGCTTGTGTCTGTATGTGTGGATGGATATGTGCGTGTGTGCGAGTGTATACCTGTCCTTTTTTCCCCCTAAGGTAAGTCTTTCCGCTCCCGGGATTGGAATGACTCCTTACCCTCTCCCTTAAAACCCACTTCCTTTCGTCTTCCCCTCTCCTTCCCTCTTTCCTGATGAGGCAACAGTTTGTTGCGAAAGCTTGAATTTTGTGTGTATGTTTGTGTTTGTTTGTGTGTCTATCGACCTGCCAGCGCTTTTGTTCGGTAAGTCACCTCATCTTTGGTTTTATATATATATATATATATATATACATATATATATATATATATATATATCGGGGCGGTTAGTAGACCCGCAACCGAGCGCCTCCCCAGGTGGCGGATAGGGGAATGCCTCCTAGATATAGGTGGTACCGAGGAAATGAAATACTCGGGGCAGACCAAAACTACTAATAGCGTCTGTTCCCACAGTGGGCAGCTACAAAAGGTGTCTGCTCCACATGTCAGTGGCGGCCTCAACCAACCTCCTGATCTGGCAAGTCAGGTTGTACTCGGCAGCATGCCATACATCCAACTACTAAACATCATGATGGTACAACGAGAAAAATCTCATTACCCCGGGCCCCAGTCAATAGGCTGGGATTGTCGTGAGCATCGGATTCCGGGGGCTCACGGACATCATGAGAAGAATCGGAGCTTCTCAAACTCCCTCAAGACCAAACGCAAACACTACATCGGCACACTCAACGTGAACACACTGATGAAGACAGGAAAGATGAAACAACTGACACTCTCGAAAAATTTCAAATCAAAATATGTGCACTGCAAGAAACACGATTCACAGACGAAGACCATTTCAACACGGAGAATTTCAGAATATACAAAGGAAAACCATCGAGACAACTGAAAAACCTAAGGCTTTTGGCACAGGATTTGCAGTACACAGGTCCATCACGGACAGCATAATCGACTTTTCGTCACCAAACGAAAGAATCAGCACCATCACAGTGAAATCAGCCAATAAATCCTACACAATAATCAACGCACATGCACCAACTAATGACTACAACAGGAAAAACCCGGACGAAATTGATGACTTCTGGACGACAATGGAAGAAACTATCAGAAAAATTCCTGCACATAGAATCAAAATAATACTGGGAGACTTCAACGCCAAACTCGGAAAAGAAAAGATATACAGACATATCACAGGAAAACATACTCCACACAAGGACACCAACAAAAACGGAAAACATCTGATAGACTTTTGCAAAAGCCACGACCTCGCCATTATGTCAACAAAATTCAAGAAACCAACACGAAAACTTACCACATGGAAATTCCCCAGCGGAAAGCAAGAACTACAAATCGACCACGTAATAGTGCAGAAAGACTCACAAAAAGAAATTTTGAACATAGACACCCGTAAAGTCTACTTCGACTCAGACCACCACCTACTACAGATCAGGATTCGTCTTTTGCCCAAGAAAAAGCTCCAGAACAACAAAATTGTTAGACCAGATCCAGAATACGTTACTTTAAACCAGACACAAATATTACACAAAATTAAAATGGAGAAAACGACAGACTGGACACAACTTTCACGAAGAATCCGAGAGGCCATGAAACTAGCACAAGCACCACGAACACGGAAACACCGTTGGTGGAACCACACATGTGACCAAGCTATTGACCAACGAATCAGTGCATGGAAAAAATTTAGTTGCCATAAATCCCAAGAGAATTGGATGAACTTCTTGAAAACACAGAAGCAATCAAGCAAAATCATTCGCAGTGAAAAACGACAGTATGACAAACGGCGACTGACAGAGATGGAATCGGACTTCATGAAGAACAATACAAGAAACTTCTACAGAACGTTCAGAGAAAATATGACTGGATGTCAACTTGTGCTTCAGAAGACCGGATGGAACCCTAGAAACCAATACCAAAAACAATTGTGACATTCTGGCAAAGTACTTTGAAAAACTGCTCAACACGGACCCCCCCATGGAAGAAATGATGACAGAAACAAGCACATACAATCCAGATAGTGAACCTCCAACTCTAGAAGAAGTTAAAGAAATAATAAAGTCACTCAAGAATCGTAGAGCACCAGGAGAAGATTGCATCATCGCGGAAATCACCAAAGACATCCACAGGATCTTGGAAGACATCTGGAAGACCATGAAAATTCCTGACGACTGGAAAACTGCCCTGATACACCCACTACACAAAAAAGGTGACAAGACTAACCCGAACAACTACAGAGGAATATCCCTACTACCGGTCACATACAAGATCCTCTCTAAAGCTTTACTGAACAGACTAGAATGCCTAACCGACCACTTGATTGGGGAATACCAAGCAGGCTTCCGTAAAGGGCGGTCTTGTGCGGAACAAATTTGGAACCTGAAATTGATTTTACAACACAAACAGAACCTGATCATTACCTTTGTTGACTTCAAAAAGGCGTACGACTCTATCGACCGGAAAACTCTCTTCAAAATTCTAGCAGAATACAAAGTAGACAACAAAACACGGGCTATCATAGAGCAAACTTTAACCAACACGACCTCCAAAGTAAAGTTCTGTGGGGAACTATCAGAGCCCTTCGAAATTCGCACAGGTGTCCGACAAGGCGATGGCCTCTCACCTCTCCTTTTCAATCTGGTGTTAGATAAGGTCATAAAAGAATGGGAAACATCACAACAGGGGATAACCTTAGGAAACCTACAGATTAAATGCCTGGCTTTTGCAGACGATTTGGCGATTGTCACGAAAGGTATAAAGGAAACAAAAGACGCTATTGAAAAACTGCACGAAATCGCTTCCAAAACTGGACTACAGATCTCTTACAAAAAGACACAGTTTATGAGCACAAAGAAACTCATCTCTGAACACAAAGTATGGCACGATTTACAAAACAGCAAACTTCAAATACCTCGGTGAAACACTACAAATGAGTGGACATAACAGACTCAAATGAAGAAAGAAAGACTAAACTGGACAAGGCATACAAAGGTAGTGTGGAATCATTACAACAAGAAGTCTATCTCACAAAAAGCCAAATTACGCCATTACGACACGGTGGTGCTCCCCGAGGCACTATATGCAGCAGAGACCACACTAATCCGAGGGCATACACGTATCAGACAATTAGAAAAAGTAGAACGGAAAATACTTACGAAAATATTTGGCGCAACTAACAACAATGGAATATGGATCAAGAAACCTACAGAGGAACTGTACAAACATACGGAGACAATCACAGAAAAGATTAGAAAACGCAGACTACAATTCTATGGACACCTATACAGAATGCCATCACACAGGCTGACCAAACAGATCTTTGACTGGGTAACCACTAGAAACAACAAATGGGTGGCAGAGGTAGAAAACGACCTGAACCAGCTCAACATAACAGCAGACACAATAAACGACAGAATAAAGTTCAGAAACATCATTAAGAAAAGTAAACTACATGAGATACAATGCGACAAACGAACAGGCATAAAATGGACCGAAGAATGAAAGCAAGATCACAGCCAGAAGATGAAAGAAATATGGGCAACCAAAAAGGCAATCAAGATGAAGCCGAAGACACGAAGCCGACAAGAAGCATGGACAGAGGACCGGAAACAGAAACACAGCGAGCGAATGAGGGAAGTTTGGGCAGCAAGGAAGGCAGCAAAAGGAACTGGCCATGTAGTTTAGTCCAAATGCGCTCTTTAAGGGCAAAACACCAATAATAATAATAATAATAATAATAATAATAATAATAATAATAATAATAATAAGAAGAAGAAGAAGAAGAAAATTCTTTCTAGAACGAGCAGAAACTAGCAAAATACACAAAGCAATCACCCACATAAATACATCGGCTACACCACTACAATTTCATAACCACCTCTACAACCCTTTAGATCACATAACATCAACAGATACAAAGAAAGTGAATTGGAAAAAGAAAACACTACATGGCAAGCACCCGTATCATCTAACACAGCCACACATTGATCAAGACGCATCCAACACATGGCTAAGAAGAGGCAATATATACAGTGAGACAGAAGGATTCATGATTGCAATACAGGATCAAACAATAAACACCAGATATTACAGCAAGCATATTATTAAAGATCCCAATACCACAACGGATAAATGCAGACTTTGTAAACAACAAATAGAAACAGTAGATCACATCACAAGCGGATGTACAATACTAGCGAATACAGAATACCCCAGAAGACATGACAACGTCGCAAAAATAATACATCAACAGCTTGCCTTACAACATAAACTTTTAAAACAACACGTTCCTACATACAAGTATACACCACAAAATGTACTGAAGAATGATGAATACAAATTATACTGGAACAGAACCATTATAACAGATAAAACAACGCCACACAACAAACCTGACATACTCACCAATAAAAAGAAGAAATTAACACAACTAATTGAAATATCCATACCCAATACAGCAAATATACAGAAGAAAACAGGAGAAAAAAATTGAAAAATACATCCAACTGGCTGAGGAAGTCAAGGACATGTGGCATCAGGATAAAGTTGACATTATACCAATTATACTTTCAACTACAGGAGTCATACCACGCAATATCCACCAGTACATCAATGCAATACAGCTACATCCAAACATATATATACAACTTCAGAAATCCGTAATTATTGATACATGTTCAATTACCCGAAAGTTCCTAAACGCAATGTAACATATACCGTACAGTTAAAAGGAAGTGACGCTTGATCAAGGTCCGCGTCACTTTCATTCCGAACCAGACCTAAGGTCTGAGAAAGGAAAGATATTTATTTATTTATATATATATATACACACACACACACACACACACACACACACACACACACACACAGGGTGATTCAAAAAGAATACCACAACTTTAGGAATATACAACTCTGCAACGACAAAAGGCAGAGCTAAGCACTATCTGTCGGCGAATTAAGGGAGCTATAAAGTTTCATTTGGTTGTACATTTGTTCGCTTGAGGCGCTGCTGACTAGGCGTCAGCGTCAGTTGATGCTAAGATGGCGACCGCTCAACAGAAAGCTTTTTGTGTTATTGAGTGCGGCATAAGTGAATTGACGACAGTTGTTCAGCGTGCATTTTGAACGAAGTATGGTGTTAAACCGCCTGATAGGTGGTGTATTAAACGTTGGTATAAACAGTTTACAGAGAATGGGTGTTTGTGCAAAGGGAAAAGTTCTGGACGGCCAAGAACGAGTGATGAAAATGTAGCACGCATCCAGCAAGCATTTGTTCGCAGCCCAGGAAAATCTACTCGCAGAGCTAGCAGAGAGCTGCAAATTCCACAATCAACTGTATGGAGAGTCCTACGAAAAAGGTTACTTATGAAACCTTATCGTCAACTACCCGAGGCGATGGATCGGCCGCCAGGCAGCCCGTGACAGAGCACTTCATCACTGGCCTTCAAGAAGCCCTGATCTTACCCCCTGCGATTTTTTCTTATGGGGGTATGTTAAAGATATGGTGTTTCGGCCACCTCTCCCAGCCACCATTGATGATTTGAAACGAGAAATAACAGCAGCTATCCAAACTGTTACGCCTGATATGCTACAGAGAGAGTGGAACGAGTTGGAGTATCGGGTTGATATTGCTCGAGTGTCTGGAGGGGGCCATATTGAACATCTCTGAACTTGTTATTGAGTGAAAAAAACCTTTTTAAATACTCTTTGTAATGATGTATAACAGAAGGTTATATTATGTTTCTTTCATTAAATACACATTTTTAAAGTTGTGGTATTCTTTTTGAATCACCCTGTATATACATAACAGAGGGAAACATTCCACGTGGGAAAAATTATATACACTCCTGGAAATTGAAATAAGAACACCGTGAATTCATTGTCCCAGGAAGGGGAAACTTTATTGACACATTCCTGGGGTCAGATACATCACATGATCACACTGACAGAACCACAGGCACATAGACACAGGCAACAGAGCATGCACAATGTCGGCACTAGTACAGTGTATATCCACCTTTCGCAGCAATGCAGGCTGCTATTCTCCCATGGAGACGATCGTAGAGATGCTGGATGTAGTCCTGTGGAACGGCTTGCCATGCCATTTCCACCTGGCGCCTCAGTTGGACCAGCGTTCGTGCTGGACGTGCAGACCGCGTGAGACGACGCTTCATCCAGTCCCAAACATGCTCATTGGGGGACAGATCCGGAGATCTTGCTGGCCAGGGTAGTTGACTTACACCTTCTAGAGCACGTTGGGTGGCACGGGATACATGCGGACGTGCATTGTCCTGTTGGCACAGCAAGTTCCCTTGCCGGTCTAGGAATGGTAGAACGATGGGTTCGATGACGGTTTGGATGTACCGTGCACTATTCAGTGTCCCCTCGACGATCACCAGTGGTGTATGGCCAGTGTAGGAGATCGCTCCCCACACCATGATGCCGGGTGTGCCTCGGTCGTATGCAGTCCTGATTGTGGCGCTCACCTGCACGGCGCCAAACACGCATACGACCATCATTGGCACCAAGGCAGAAGCGATTCTCATCGCTGAAGACGACACGTCTCCATTCGTCCCTCCATTCACGCCTGTCGCGACACCACTGGAGGCGGGCTGCACGATGTTGGGGCGTGAGCGGAAGACGGCCTAACGGTGTGCGGGACCGTAGCCCAGCTTCATGGAGACGGTTGCGAATGGTCCTCGCCGATACCCCAGGAGCAACAGTGTCCCTAATTTGCTGGGAAGTGGCGGTGCGGTCCCCTACGGCACTGCGTAGGATCCTACGGTCTTGGCGTGCATCCGTGCGTCGCTGCGGTCCGGTCCCAGGTCGACGGGCACGTGCACCTTCCGCCGACCACTGGCGACAACATCGATGTACTGTGGAGACCTCACGCCCCACGTGTTGAGCAATTCGGCGGTACGTCTACCCGGCCTCCCGCATGCCCACTATACGCCATTGCTCAAAGTCTGTCAACTGCAGATACGGTTCACGTCCACGCTGTCGCGGCATGCTACCAGTGTTAAAGACTGCGATGGAGCTCCGTATGCCACGGCAAACTGGCTGACACTGACGGCGGCGGTGCACAAATGCTGCGCAGCTAGCGCCATTCGACGGCCAACACCGCGGTTCCTGGTGTGTCCGCTGTGCCGTGCGTGTGATCATTGCTTGTACAGCCCTCTCGCAGTGTCCGGAGCAAGTATGGTGGGTCTGACACACCGGTGTCAATGTGTTCTTTTTTCCATTTCCAGGAGTGTATAAAAACAAAGATGAGGTGACTTACCGAACGAAAGCGCTGGCAGGTCGATAGACACACAAACAAACACACAAAATTCAAGCTTTCGCAACAAACTGTTTCCTCATCAGGAAAGAGGGAAGGAGAGGGAAAGACGAAAGGAAGTGGGTTTTAAGGGAGAGGGTAAGTAGTCATTCCAATCCCGGGAGCGGAAAGACTTACCTTAGGGGGAAAAAAGGACAGGTATACAGTAGTGTGCGCGCACGCACGCACGCACACACACACACGTGTGTGGATGGGTGTGTGTGTGTGTGTGTGTGTGTGTGTGTGTGTGTGTGTGTGTGTGTGTGTGTGTGTGTGTGTGTGTGTGTGTGTGTGTGTGTGTGTGTGTGTATATATATATATATATATATAATAGAGGGAAACATTCCACGTGGGAAAAATATATCTAAAAAGAAAGATGATGAAACTTACCAAACAAAAGCGCTGGCAGGTCGATAGACACACAAACAAACACAAACATACACACAAAATTCTAGCTTTCGCAACCAATGGTTGCCTCGTCAGGAAAGAGGGAAGGAGAAGGAAAGACAAAAGGATATGGGTTTTAAGGGAGAGGGTAAGGAGTCATTCCAATCCCGGGAGCGGAAAGACTTACCTTAGGGGGAAAAAAGGACAGGTATACACTCGCACACACACACATATCCATCCACACATACACAGACACAAGCAGACATTTGTAAAGGCAAAGAGTTTGGGCAGAGATGTCAGTCGGGGCGGATGTACAGAGGCAAAGATGAAGTTGAAAGACAGGTGAGGTATGAGCGGCGGCAAATTGAAATTAGAAATTAGCGGAGATTGAGGCCTGGCGGATAGCGAGAAGAAAGGATATGCTGAAGGGCAAGTTCCCATCTCCGGAGTTCTGACAGGTTGGTGTTAGTGGGAAGTATCCAGATAACCCGGACGGTGTAACACTGTGCCAAGATGTGCTGGCCGTGCACCAAGGCATGTTTAGCCACAGGGTGATCCTCATTACCAACAAACACTGTCTGCCTGTGTCCATTCATGCGAATGGACAGTTTGTTGCTGGTCATTCCCACATAGAACGCTTCACAGTGTAGGCAGGTCAGTTGGTAAATCACGTGGGTGCTTTCACACGTGGCTCTGCCTTTGATCGTGTACACCTTCCGGGTTACAGGACTGGAATAGGTGGTGGTGGGAGGGTGCATGGGACAGGTTTTACACCGGGGGCGGTTACAGGGGTAGGAGCCAGAGGGTAGGGAAGGTGGTTTGGGGATTTCATAGGGATGAACTAAGAGGTTGCGAAGGTTAGGTGGACGGCGGAAAGACACTCTTGGTGGAGTGGGGAGGATTTCATGAAGGATGGATCTCATTTCAGGGCAGGATTTGAGGAAGTCGTATCCCTGCTGGAGAGCCACATTCAGAATCTGATCCAGTCCCGGAAAGTATCCTGTCACAAGTGGGGCACTTTTGGGGTTCTTCTGTGGAAGGTTCCGGGTTTGAGGAGATGAGGATGTGGCTCTGGTTATTTGCTTCTGTACCAGGTCGGGAGGGTAGTTACGGGATGCAAAAGCTGTTTTTAGGTTGTTGGTGTAATGGTTCAAGGATTCCGGACTGGAGCAGATTCGTTTGCCACGAAGACCTAGGCTGTAGGGAAGGGACCGTTTGATGTGGAATGGGTGGCAGCTGTCATAATGGAGGTACTGTTGCTTGTTGGTGGGTTTAATGTGGACGGACGTGTGAAGCTGGCCATTGGACAGGTGGAGGTCAACGTCAAGGAAAGTGGCATGGGATTTGGAGTAGGACCAGGTGAATCTGATGGAACCAAAGGAGTTGAGGTTGGAGAGGAAATTCTGGAGTTCTTCTTCACTGTGAGTCCAGATCACGAAAATGTCATCAATAAATCTGTACCAAACTTCGGGTTGGCAGGCCTGGGTAACCAGGAAGGCTTCCTCTAAGCGACCCATGAATAGGTTGGCATACGAGGGGGCCATCCTGGTACCCATGGCTGTTCCCTTTAATTGTTGGTATGTCTGGCCTTCCGCTTTGCTGCTATAAAATCCACCGTTTCCAGTCCACAAACAGTTCCTTTTAGCTATTAAACAACCCTTTCGGCAGTTTTAATAACTTTTGCTTTATTTCCATTTCCGTTTTTCTCACATCACCGATCATTTTTAGCCGTTTCCCACAGGTTTTAACGTCATTATTTCTTCATCAAACAATTGTTAGCTTCATTTCTATAATCTGCCACCACCAAACCACTCCTTTTAATACATCCTCACGTAGTTTTTTCGAAATTTTCCCGAATTTTTCCACCCTTAACGTGTTTTGGCGGCAACACAACCACCTAACCTTTATGCACATCATTATCTACCTACACAAGTTCACCACAGGATCAACATAGCCCAGCCCTAACCAACCCTTTTTCGCCTTTTTTCACACCAGATCTCGATTTGCTTTCTAATTTTACCTTTATCTCTCCCCATATATTTTTTCATATTTATTTTCATTTTCATTTCAGCCTCGTGTTCCACTTTCCACCTTCTAGTACCATGTCACCCTCACAACACCTTCACAACGACCCCATTAAGTTTTATTTACATTCCCTCCGCAAACATGCCTTCGCCCTAGCCAGATTACACTCCCATATTTTATTTTCTCAGGCTTGTCTGACATTTGGCATCACCCCCAAAGGCCTCACACTTAAAGTTCCCATCTCTGGCTGCAACCCTTCTTTCCATCAGTCCCTATACCAGTTCCAAATCAAACAATCCATTGCCCTCACCCACCTAATCCTTCACCTACACATCCACTCAGCCAATCAACACGCCCATCAACTCCTATCCTTTATAAAAATCCTCAATCTTTCCTCTCCCACATCCACACCTGTTGTTCAGAGCATCCTCCTACAGGCCAACCGCAAATTAGAGCAGCATGCCACCCTCCACCTTAAAAAACTATCCAATCTCCTGGTTTCCCACCTCCGGAAAGGCAACTCACTCACCCTTCACAACCTTTCCAGCAAACCTCAACCTCCTCTCATTGCACACAAACCCAGTCTCTCCCATCTACTCAATCTCCCACTTCCAGCTCCACTCCCTCCAAAACCTCAAAATTCCAATCAACGCAATCTGGAACCACAACACCCCAATTCAGTAGTTAACCTTTCCTCCAAACCTCTCTCCCAATCCGAAACCTCTGTCCTATCCAAAGGCCTCACCTTCAGCCCCACTCCCAGATTTAACCAAACAGCCCTCGTCAAAGATTTACTGTCCTACACCCGTACTCTCTGCTGGAAATATCACTTTGCCACGAAGAAAAATGATCCTAATCCTACTCCTAATGATCCAACTCCCCAAGACACTATCCAAATTGAACCATGCCTGGAACAGTTCCGTCCTCCGTCACAGCGGGACCCACCTCCTCTTCCTCAAAATCACCCTCTCCTAACCTTCCAGGAATTTCTGACTTCCAGCCTTGCCTCTCAATCCTTCTTAAAAAACATTAATCCTACTCCCAACATCACCACTGCTGAAGCCCAGGCTATCCGTGATCTGAAGGCTGACCGATCCATCGTCATTCTTCCGGCGGACAAGGGTTCCACAACTGTGGTACTTGATCGTCGGGAGTATGTGGCTGAGGGACTGCGTCAGCTTTCAGACAACACTACTTACAAAGTTTGCCAAGGCAATCCCATTCCTGATGTCCAGGCGGAGCTTCAAGGAATCCTCAGAACCTTAGGCCCCCTACAAAACCTTTCACCCGACTCCATCAACCTCCTGACCCCACCAACACCCCGCACCCCTACCTTCTACCTTCTTCCCAAAATTCACAAACCCAATCATCCCGGCCGTCCCATTGTAGCTGGTTACCAAGCCCCCACCGAACGCATCTCTGCCTACGTAGATCAACACCTTCAACCCATTACATGCAGTCTCCCATCCTTCATCAAAGACACCAACCACTTTCTCAAACGCCTGGAATCCCTACCCAGTCTGTTACCCCCGGAAACCATCCTTGTAACCATTGATGCCACTTCCTTATACACAAATATTCCGCATGTCCAGGGCCTCGCTGCGATGGAGCACTTTCTTTCACGCCGATCACCTGCCGCCCTACCTAAAACCTCTTTCCTCATTACCTTAGCCAGCTTCATCCTGACCCACAATTTCTTCACTTTTGAAGGCCAGACATACCAACAATTAAAGGGAACAGCCATGGGTACCAGGATGGCCCCCTCGTATGCCAACCTATTCATGGGTCGCTTAGAGGAAGCCTTCCTGGTTACCCAGGCCTGCCAACCCGAAGTTTGGTACAGATTTATTGATGACATTTTCGTGATCTGGACTCACAGTGAAGAAGAACTCCAGAATTTCCTCTCCAACCTCAACTCCTTTGGTTCCATCAGATTCACCTGGTCCTACTCCAAATCCCATGCCACTTTCCTTGACGTTGACCTCCACCTGTCCAATGGCCAGCTTCACACGTCCGTCCACATTAAACCCACCAACAAGCAACAGTACCTCCATTATGACAGCTGCCACCCATTCCACATCAAACGGTCCCTTCCCTACAGCCTAGGTCTTCGTGGCAAACGAATCTGCTCCAGTCCGGAATCCTTGAACCATTACACCAACAACCTAAAAACAGCTTTTGCATCCCGTAACTACCCTCCCGACCTGGTACAGAAGCAAATAACCAGAGCCACATCCTCATCTCCTCAAACCCGGAACCTTCCACAGAAGAACCCCAAAAGTGCCCCACTTGTGACAGGATACTTTCCGGGACTGGATCAGATTCTGAATGTGGCTCTCCAGCAGGGATACGACTTCCTCAAATCCTGCCCTGAAATGAGATCCATCCTTCATGAAATCCTCCCCACTCCACCAAGAGTGTCTTTCCGCCGTCCACCTAACCTTCGCAACCTCTTAGTTCATCCCTATGAAATCCCCAAACCACCTTCCCTACCCTCTGGCTCCTACCCCTGTAACCGCCCCCGGTGTAAAACCTGTCCCATGCACCCTCCCACCACCACCTATTCCAGTCCTGTAACCCGGAAGGTGTACACGATCAAAGGCAGAGCCACGTGTGAAAGCACCCACGTGATTTACCAACTGACCTGCCTACACTGTGAAGCGTTCTATGTGGGAATGACCAGCAACAAACTGTCCATTCGCATGAATGGACACAGGCAGACAGTGTTTGTTGGTAATGAGGATCACCCTGTGGCTAAACATGCCTTGGTGCACGGCCAGCACATCTTGGCACAGTGTTACACCGTCCGGGTTATCTGGATACTTCCCACTAACACCAACCTGTCAGAACTCCGGAGATGGGAACTTGCCCTTCAGCATATCCTTTCTTCTCGCTATCCGCCAGGCCTCAATCTCCGCTAATTTCTAATTTCAATTTGCCGCCGCTCATACCTCACCTGTCTTTCAACTTCATCTTTGCCTCTGTACATCCGCCCCGACTGACATCTCTGCCCAAACTCTTTGCCTTTACAAATGTCTGCTTGTGTCTGTGTATGTGTGGATGGATATGTGTGTGTGTGCGAGTGTATACCTGTCCTTTTTTCCCCCTAAGGTAAGTCTTTCCGCTCCCGGGATTGGAATGACTCCTTACCCTCTCCCTTAAAACCCATATCCTTTTGTCTTTCCTTCTCCTTCCCTCTTTCCTGACGAGGCAACCATTGGTTGCGAAAGCTAGAATTTTGTGTGTATGTTTGTGTTTGTTTGTGTGTCTATCGACCTGCCAGCGCTTTTGTTTGGTAAGTTTCATCATCTTTCTTTTTAGATATATATATATATATATATATATATATATATATATATATCTGTGTGTTTTTGAAATACAAAATAAAAAGGGTGAGACCCAGGATCCAAACACATAAAGAAAAGATAGCAAGCAGGACAAGGCATTGGAAGTGAACCAAGTGTTGAGGCAGTTTGCAAACATCAAATGGTTTGGGCACGACACTGAGCACTCTGATTGGAAGAAACCCACTACAACAGTTAAGGTATCAACTATCAAGTAGTTTTAAGACTATAATCACAGTGTGGCCTTTTTTTCTGGAAGTGTACAAACATACGGCTCTTATTAAATCACTAAGATCATTGGCTTTGTTTTGCCTGTCTTGAACTACCTCTTAAATAGACAATTACTGTTCTCACTCTTATTCAAGACTCATCTCTTTCATAAGCCAATCAAAAAAAGCACCACCTTTGTACATCAAACATCCAACACAAATGGTCCTAAATGCCAGGCATTTTATATACCTCAATACAGCTAAAAAACTCAACAATCTTGTGTCCTGGGACACTATATGAGAATGCTTAAGAAACTACAACTCAAAGTGAGACAGTCTGGTTTTATAATACCTATTAACGCAAGCATCTCAAGCCAATGATGGATGAATCCCTGCTGAAGTGGTGCTTTACCTGACACGATTAACATTAACCCAATTTTGCTAGTGTTTGGCAGAGCATGGTAATATTAATTATGAAATCTGTCATACTGCAGTATCTTAAGCCGTGAACCAACTTACAGCATCTTAGGCAACAGTCATCTTAATTGTTACCACCCCTACACATTTTCAGCAACAAAACCACACTATCACTCCTGAATTGTGTGAATGGAGTGACGAAAAAACTTTGCTTATGTGGCATTTTACTGAGATAATTTAGGACTTGTGTATTTCTAATCAAGCTCTATAGATAAGTATAGTGCCACAACATGTTTGTCCTCTATCAGCAGAACAAAATCAACTACGTAAGTTCATAACTCACGTGTCATGACTATTCTCACTTTTTAAGTTTCACAATTCTTGACTCAAATTTTAAACTTGGTAGCAAATGTCTTGTGGCACAAGAATCTGAACAATAGACCCTGCAAGAAAATGTCTACAGCACATCATGCACTGCAAAAACCTAAAAAAGAACTCGTGAAGGACTCGAGTTTAGGAGGTACTTGGGGAGCTAGCCGACACTAGAAACTAGTTGAACACCTACTGTTTATCTCAACCTCCAGATGCCCACCCTCTTGCTGTGGTGTAGCTCCTAGGCAATGCTTCTTCCAAGTTCAGGTCTTGTCAACACATGCAGTGAAATTTGCAGACATTTATGCATGCACTTACTTGCACCCTAACAAGAATCCTGTTGCACCAACAGGTCATGATCACTAACCTTTTCACAGCCCTCTTGTTTTACAGAAGCATCACCAAAACCTTTTAGTTTTTCTTACCACAATTAGATTTAGAATATTTAATTATTTTATCTAAAAACTTTATTAAGACACAAAATATTGTTTGTAAGAACTGTACACCCATGTATACAATACAAAAATTATCTTTTACTATGCTGAGAAACAGCTTACCTGCATAGAATTATAAAGGTGGCAAAATTCTAATGTTAAAATGGCACCAGAAGCATAAAGATAACATAACCTCCAATGTTCTTGTTGCACCACTCAGAAATAAGTGTGGTTGCGGTTATTGCCAATATAGGTAGGCAGGAAAAAGGCAACAGTGTCGAATATTTCAAGGAACCAGTGTAGCAGAAAGGTATGCGTGCAATCATATGATGAGTAAGAGGTTGTGATTTCCACAATGTTTTGTCCCAAGATCCGGACATGAACAGTAATGGGCTCAGATTGTGTCAATCTAAAATACCATTTCAAACTAACACATTAGAAAAAAGATCATTAACTGAAACATTTTAGTGTACTTCTGACATTTATATACACTCACCAATTAAATTGGTGTATAGGTATTCTTAATAAATATCTCTTGATACGTGAAGTATCAATTTTAATAGAGGTAATTAAAAGTGAGTCAAAACTTGTGCTTTTGCAATAATATGGTAAAGGAATAAAAACTATGATGATGAGCGTTTAGCGTCATTGGCTGGGAGACAAATTCAAAGCCTCTTACCATTTCATGTTAAAATGGATGAGTTTATTGATTTATTTGTCACGCACACACACACACACACACACACACACACACACACACACAAAAACTAAATAAATAAATTTCTTGGGACACAAATTACACAAAAGTGTCTTTATTGAGTCACAACATTAAATATAAACATTCAAATCCGTGAGGGATACAGCATCTGCAAAAGAAGAAAAACAAAAATAAATAATTACAAACATTAGACAATATTTCCAACAGCTTTCCATTTTACAGTGAGTTACATAGCATCACTTGGTAACAGGCAACTGTCCACAGCAAGGTACACTAACGACATACTATTAGTCATGAAACAACATACAGATGTAATAAAACCAGCCTGCAACCAAAAAGGATTCATTGAAGCACTTAAGTGATCCAAGGAAACTTAAGTACTGACACAGTGGAATTTGAACCAAGCCATCCTCAAGTGGTAATACAATTTAAGTGATATTTCCCTCAGGGGAACAGAACCTGTTGCTAGTATTAGATTTTTCACGAAGTTCCAAAGGCTTCCCTGAACTGACTAATGACACCATAGCACTCAAAAAGCACCTGCAACCTTACACCAACAAATTTTAAAATTTCACTGCCAAGGAATAAAAATCCACCTGCACAAACAAAAAATTGATGTTAATTTGTCAAACCATGGAAGAGAAATGGGTGCATTGAAAACTTCTCTAAATACACATATGACGTTACTGTTATACAATTGTTTGAAACTTTACATTCACCTGTTATAAGGTATTCATGTCCAAAGTAGTAGACTAACCAATTGTAAGCACTGTTACAACCAACTCAGAAAACAAGACTGTTATGCAACAGGTTTAACAAGTTAAAGACCAGCTGTATACAAGTGCATCCACAGAGGCCTACACACTACACACCAAAACAAATTACAAGATCCGATAATTCAAAATTACAAATATTAAATCACTATCATCCAAGATTTGAAAAAACACTATGACATTGCAAATCTACATCTACATCCATACTCCGCAAGCCACCTGACTGTGTGTGGCGGAGGGTACCTTCAGTACCTCTATCGGTTCTCCCTTCTATTCCAGTCTCGTATTGTTCGTGGAAAGAAGGACTGTCGGTATGCCTCTGTGTGGGCTCTAATCTCTCTGGTTTTATCCTCATGGTCTCTTCGCGAGATATACGTAGGAGAGAGCAATATACTGCTTGACTCTTCGGTGAAGGTATGTTCTCGAAACTTCAATAAAAGCCCGTACCGAGCTACTGAGCGTCTCTCCTGCAGAGTCTTCCACTGGAGTTTATCTATCATCTCCGTAACGCTTTCGCGATTACTAAATGATCCTGTAACGAAGCGCGCTGCTCTCCGTTGGATCTTCTCTATCTCTTCTATCAACCCTATCTGGTACGGATCCCACACTGCTGAGCAGTATTCAAGCAGTGGGCGAACAAGCGTACTGTAACCTACTTCCTTTGTTTTCGGATTGCATTTCCTTAGGATTCTTCCAATGAATCTCAGTCTGGCATCTGCTTTACCGACGATCAACATTATATGATCATTCCATTTTAAATCACTCCTAATGCGTACTCCCAGATAATTTATGGTATTAACTGCTTCCAGTTGCTGGACCTGCTATTTTGTAGCTAAATGATAAAGGATCTATCTTTCTGTATATTCGCAGCACATTACACTTGCCTACATTGAGATTCAATTGCCATTCCCTGCACCATGCGTCAATTCGCTGCAGATCCTCCTGCATTTCAATACAATTTTCCATTGTTACAACCTCTCGGTACACCACAGCATCATCTGCAAAAAGCCTCAGTGAACTTCCGATGTCATCCACCAGGTCATTTATGTATATTGTGAATAGCAACGGTCCTATGACACTCCCCTGTGGCACACCTGAAATCACTCTTACTTCGGAAGACTTCTCTCCATTGAGAATAACATGCTGCGTCCTGTTATCTAGGAACTCCTCAATCCAATCACACAATTGGTCTGATAGTCCATATGCTCTTACTTTGTTCATTAAACGACTGTGGGGAACTGTATCGAAGGCCTTGCGGAAGTCAAGAAACACGGCATCTACCTGTGAACCCGTGTCTATGGCCCTCTGAGTCTCGTGGACGAATAGCGCGAGCTGGGTTTCACATGACCGTCTTTTTCGAAACCCATGCTGATTCCTGCAGAGTAGATTTCTAGTCTCCAGAAAAGTCATTATACTCAAACACAATACGTGTTCCAAAATTCTGCAACTGATCGACGTTAGAGATATAGGTCTATGGTTCTGCACATCTGTTCGACATCCCTTCTTGAAAACGGGGATGACCTGTGCCCTTTTCCAATCCTTTGGAACGCTACGCTCTTCTAGAGACCTACGGTACACCGCTGCAAGAAGGGGGGCAAGTTCCTTCGCGTACTCTGTGTAAAATTGAACTGGTATCCCATCAGGTCCAGAGGCCTTTCCTCTTTTGAGCGATTTTAATTGTTTCTCTATCCCTCTGTCGTCTATTTCGATATCTACCATTTTGTCATCTGTGCGACAATCTAGAGAAGGAACTACAGTGCAGTCTTCCTCTGTGAAACAGCTTTGGAAAAAGACATTTAGTATTTCGGCCTTTAGTCTGTCATCCTCTGTTTCAGTACCATTTTGGTCACAGAGTGTCTGGACATTTTGTTTT
Source organism: Schistocerca piceifrons (assembly GCF_021461385.2). NCBI lineage: Eukaryota > Metazoa > Arthropoda > Insecta > Orthoptera > Acrididae > Schistocerca > Schistocerca piceifrons. Next base: position 560,322,717 of record NC_060139.1, read on the forward strand.
GATCCACCTACCGCTCTGACATAAGACCAAAATTTCTTAGGATTTTCTGCCAAGTCAGTACATAGAACTTTACTTTCGAATTCATTGAACGCCTCTCGCATAGCCCTCCTCACACTACATTTCGCTTCGCGTAATTTTTGTTTGTCTGCAAGGCTTTGGCTATGTTTATGTTTGCTGTGAAGTTCCCTTTGCTTCCGCAGCAGTTTTCTAACTCGGTTGTTGTACCACAGTGGCTCTTTCCCATCTCTTACGATCTTGCTTGGCACATACTCATCTAACGCATAATGTACGACGGTTTTGAACTTCGTCCACTGATCCTCAACACTATCTGTACTTGAGACAAAACTTTTGTGTTGAGCCAACAGGTCTGAAATCTGCTTTTTGTCACTTTTTCTAAACAGAAAAATCTTCCTACCCTTTTTAATATTCCTATTTACGGCTGAAATCATCGATGCCGTAACCGCTTTATGATCGCTGATTCCCTGTTCTGCGTTAACTTTTTCAAATAGTTCGGGTCTGTTTGTCACCAGAAGGTCTAATATGTTATCCCCACAAGTCGGTTCTCTGTTTAACTGCTCAAGGTAGTTTTCAGATAAAGCACTTAAAAAAATTTCACAGGATTCTTTGTCCCTGCCACCCGTTATGAACGTTTGAGTCTCCCAGTCTATATCTGGCAAATTAAAATCTCCACCCAGAACTATAACATGGTGGGGAAATCTACTCGAAATATTTTCCAAATTATCTTTCAGGTGCTCAGCCACAACAGCTGTTGAGCCAGGGGGCCTATAGAGACATCCAATTACCATGTCTGAGCCTGCTTTAACCGTGACCTTCACCCAAATCATTTCAGATTTCGGATCTCCGTCAATTTCCTTCGATACTATTGCACTTCTTATCGCTATAAACACGCCTCCCCCTTCACTGTCCAGCCTGTCTCTACAGTATACATTCCAATCTGAGTTTAGAATTTCATCAGTGTTTACATCTGGTTTCAGCCAACTTTCTGTCCCTAGTACTATATGGGCATTGTGACCGTTTATTAATGAGAGCAGTTCTGGGACCTTTCTACCATCCAACATGTTACAACATCGCAAACAAAATATCTTCACAAAACAGACAATTCGATTTTAATAAGCTCTCTCAAAAATCAGGACATTCCAAGATTCCACTGATAATCAGGAAGTGTCAGACAGCCTCATGAAAATCTGTAACACCAAATGAAACCACCATAAACTGGCCTTCCTGTTAGCTCCGTCTTCTTTACTGTGCAATGAATGAGTGCATTTCCACAACACTGCCGATGTCTGGTCTGTTTCCTACATTTTCCTCCAAGCCTCCTGACCGACACATTCCTGAGAGCATCTCTATCATGTTAACTTTTGCAATCCTAATTCCTTGAGGCCTTTGTATTTGCACCATTTAGGTCTAGTACCATTTTTTGGTAATGTATGAATCTGACTGGTTTGCCTGTCCCAGTACATCGTGTGCACCACTATTTGAATTCACTATTCACTATCTCAACTGCGATGTTTGGGCGATATTCAAGATTTCCCTGTAAATTTCTACATTACGTTGTGATTGACACATTCATTCATGTTTTGTTCCTGGTCATAAAATTTTACTCATGATTTTAAATGATTTCCTTCTAATATTCTGTATTAAAGAGCAACTGTATGATTCAAATAGTGCTTCTGGTTTGATCACTGTAGTATAACATTTTACAGAGAGCGCATTTTTGTTAAACGGAAACTATTTCTCAATTTTGAATTTTTTTTTTACTTATGTATTACTTTGTTATAGCCAGTCCTGAGCTCATTTGTTGCTATTTTTACATCAATTGTGAATTTAGTTCCTTTGCCCCAGATGAAATTAAATTCAATTTTCCCTCACTGCCTGTGTAATATTTCACTGTTTTGGGCATCAATGATGCCATCCGCAAAAGGTTGGACAATTGAAGTTCCAGCCAGTGTGTTGGTGCTGTTTCTGCTTCAAGTTCCTTAGTTTTTACAAGGGCTTAGTTAAACTGTAATGAAGATAAATCGCCTTTCATTTAATCACAGACCATCTGTAATTTAAGATGACTCCATCTCAATTCAAGACAAATGGAAAAAGTCACTAATATTCCAGGTGACAATGCAGTGCAATTTGGCTCATTCCACATCAATAAACGTACACTTAATGTACACGCCCCTGCCTTTGTATACTTACAAATTTTTGTACTGAGTAAGAATATATTACTGATTAGATTTTTGAATAAACATGCTACTTGAAAAAGATATAAAATTCAATGTGTGACTTTGAAAACCCATCTTAAACCAGACACAAATCAATTTTATGCGCAGATTCAGCTGAGAATAGGTGTAGGACACACAGCCATGCTATATTCTGATTTTAGTATAATATAGATTTTAATTTCAGATCCATGCCTGCTTATGGATGAAGTACATGACTTAAAAGTTAGAACTTTTCATACACAGTATAATTTGGCAATTTGTAAACAAAGTAAAATCAGTGAAAACCGCTCTCTCATAAAATAGAAGTACAGTTACGTTGCAATAAACTTAAACCAAAAAGCAGCAATTAAACAATCGAAAATGAGAAGTCCGTAGTTTTAGCACACTATAAAACTGGAATGATTGTTTTCCACTTCAGACTGTATACTTTCCCAATACTGTATTGTTCAGACAGAGTAAATTTATTGCCTTCCTGATGTTGTGATAGTGCTTTTATGATTATAAAAGTGTTGGTCTGGAATTAGCAAGTATATTTAGTAGACTGGCAACATAAGGAGAAGCATGGAATGCATGAAGCTGATTAAGGGATCTTTTCTGAAGAAACTTAACATATTTATCACATGCCTGGCACTGTCACACGTACAAGCAACATACTGGCCTGATTCCAACATTGCAGTTGAAACAACTGGAATTTATTCATCTGCTTCAAATGCATTAATTGAATGCTGCAACATGAACACCACTGGAGCAATGTAGGCTTTTGAAACCCGGAAAAGATCCATCTGAATCTGGGACCGAGGAACTAACCAATAGGAAGTGGTCGGGAGAGAATACAGGGAAGAGGACAAGATCAGGAGATGGAAGTCATGGCACATATAAGCGAGGCAGAGCTGTGGCCCACACCACAGCTCTAAGCCACAAAGACAATAGAACACGAGGGGCAAGCAGTGGAAGAGTAGATAGTAATGGCATAGGAAACCAGGAGCAGAGACTTTCAAATTTAAAGGGGAGGGATCCCAGCATCAACCAGAATACTATCAACACAGTTAGTGCAGAAAGCACCACTGGCTAAACGGATACCACGATGGTGAACTGGGCCCAAAAGGAGCAGTGTGAAAGAGGCAGCTGATCCATAAATTTGACAACCATAGTCCAGACGAGATAAGTAATACCCTGTACACGCGGAGAAGGATCATATGATCCGCATCCCAACAGGTATGGGCAAGAAAGAGAAGGACACTGAGTTTACACAAACAGCCAACCTTCAGACGATGGATATGGGGCAACCAAGTAAGCTTGTTAAGACAAAGGCCCAAGACACTGAACAGGGGTCCATGGTCAGGCACTGGATGTCAAGGTAGCACTCCAGATCAAGATGGACTCTGATTAAGAAATTCATGGCCCATTTCACAAATAAGTCATTTTGCGTAAAAGGAAATTACGTTGAAAGTAACTTGTTTCAAACCAAGATTCGCAATATTTTTCTACAACCTACTAGAAATAACAGTTGCCATAGAGCGCCAGAAAACAAGCATTACTGCGCATGCACAGCTACAATGACATAGGAAGCCACATGTTCGCACATATATAGCATTAAGAGGTCTCACAGTATGTCCTAACAGAAACAGGACATCAGAAGATACACCAAGAATGTTGGAATTTTGTAAACCATACCAAAATGTGCCAATACTGTGTTATCACATGTTTGGTTCTTTATTATTTCAGAACACCATACATGCCGGAAGTTGAAAACGAGCACTTTAAATTCAGTGAACAGTTGTAGGTGCCAGTAGTTTGGAATCTAACACTTCATTTCAAATAAATTGACAGCCTCTGCAGAAAAGATCAATAAAAGCAAAATTTCTTTAGCAAACCGACAAAAATAACTATCGTTCTTCAAGGTGATTAATGTTTCGACTGCCAAAAATGTGGAAATAAAATAAAATCAGAAAACTGAAAACAATAACATAGTTTAGCTTTCCGTAATTATGTGAATGTATTTTAATTTGCTTCATAGTTCCTGGCCACAGAAATTCTTTTTTTTTTTTCATTTGTAAACTAAGAAGAAACAGTGAAATCACTAAACACAAACATGGGTCACGTGCAGACTACCCCCTTCCTCACTCCCATTCAAACTGCCCCACGCATGTGCGAATCTGGCAGCTTTGGTGCACCGGACAAATTTTTCAAGTAGCCAGAAGCAGAAAAAGGTATTGCTCATTGAAGTGCTGGTTTTTCTTGCGTGCCGTTTGAGAGTGGCAGTAGAGAGACAGCTTGAAGGTGGTTCATTAAACCCTCTGCCAGGCACTTAATTGTGAATAGCAGAGTAATCGTGTAGATTTAGATACGTGATTCAAGTGCACATGCACACGAGCCCACCGGCAACTGCTCAGACGAACCTAATGTCACTGAATAACCCAAACAAAAATTCCTGGAATCTTAAAAATCCCAGGCTTTTCCGCTGTTTTCCCCCAAATCAAAAAGTTCCCAGGTTTTTCCCAGAGTATATACACCCTGCCCACTGGTAAGAAGTTGGAAAGTCGACATCCATTATAGTAAACAGGGGACGCTGGTCAGACTGAATGGTCAGTAAATATCAAGGGATGACGGAGCCTTGCCATGTTTAAGGACAGGAACCACAATACTCCCTCTCTATTGAGAAGAGAAAATGCCTTAAAGCTAGATGCAGTTGAACACCTGCAGAAGATATTGTCATGGGGGGATTGAGGTATTGAAGCAATTGGTCATGGATTGACTCATGACCAGGAGCTGAATCATGGGAAGAATCGAGCGCCAGAAGACACTCCCATTCAGTAAATCTTTCACTGTAGGTTCCGCCTAACAAGTGGGGCACTTCAGCCCACTATTTCCAGACGAGGAAGGTTCTCACCACAGCTGCCACAAAATGGGTCACAGGGTGTTCCACAAAAACTGATGGATCTATATACAAAGGCCAAGGCTCGGAATGGAAGACTTTCGCTGACAACCTCAAAGGATGCGGAATGTAGCTCACTCCCGTGACGGAGGGACAGAAGAACCTAGAGAGACAAAACATTCCAAACATATCCGTTTGCTGTTTTGATTAAGTAACAGGCTATGATGCAAAGACATTTACAGATAGTAAGAAAGGCAGAGTACATGTTCAATGCTGATCACAGATAGTGGTGCCAATGGCCGTGCTCCACCATCGAACTGTCCGATGGCAAATGGGGCCCGTCAAACAGGGAACAGCAATGCCAGCAGAGTGGGATTATCTTATCAGACACATCACAGACAACTTCATCAGAACAACTGAGTTATATAGAGGCCAATCAGCACAACAGAAGGCCCACTCTAGTAACCTAGTCATCAGGAGGTAGGAAGGGAATGAAACAACAAAGCTGACACTATCAAAGGGATCATGTGGTGGCCAGTGTAAGGAAGGAAGAAGGGGAGGGGAAAGAGCAAAAGATCAATGGCAGAGAAAGTGCTATATGCGGCACTAAAATGAGTAGGGGAACCATCATTAAGAAGGTAGTCATGGTCCACAAGAAACTGGTCAATGAAGTGCCCATGACTACATGAAAAAGCACACCCCAGAAAGGGTGACGGGCATTAAAATCCTAGCAGGAGAAATGGAGGGTGCAGTTGCCGAAGAAGCCGATGTAGGTGGCCTGCTAAGAGATTCCTAACAATGAACACAAAGTCCAAATGGACCTGGATGGCAACTGCTTCCAATGCGGTACAAAATGGGTTGCATGTACTAACAATATCCATACAGAACAACGTGCAGACACCACCAGAAGCCCTCAACAGCTAACCCAGTTTTGACAAAAGCACAGGATCGACAAAGGGTCAGTAAGTGAGCATCAGAAAAATGAGTTTCCTGAAGAACAAAAAGCTTCTAACAAGGGAACCTCCCCATCGCACCCCCCTCAGATTTAGTTATAAGTTGCGACAGTGGATAGACCTTGAAAAAATGAACACAGATCAACCGAGAAAACAGGAAGAAGTTGTGTGGAACTATTAAAAAAATAAGCAAAATGTACATGCGCAAAATAGGCAACATCAAGGATAGCCAGAACTCGTGAGCGCCGTGGTCCCGTGGTTAGCGTGAGCAGCAGCGGGGCGAGAGGTCTTCTGTGATTCTGAAGCTGACACTTACAGCAGTTATGGACAATGAAATAAGATGATCAGTCTACCATGTCTTCAGACAGCAATGAAGAAAAGTCATTCGCAGCAAGAATCTTCATTATTGGAACACAGCTGTCCCTAACTGATCAGGCCTGCTAGCTGCCAACAACTTCTTATTAATTGAGAACATCATATTCACATAACATGCGGGTTTACATCAACAGTGCCAGCTTCATCTAAGTGAACTGTAAATAGAAACACACAATGCTATAATTGACAATTTGCCAAAGTTCGGAAAGCTTACGTAAAAAAACTCCCTGTCCACAAAACAATTTACTAAACAGATGTCAGCCCCTACCTGCAAATTTATCTTCCAAAACATTTCTATCACACAACTAAGCGATTTTTAACCTAAGTGCTATCCGGCGGATGTCCTCCCACCCGTATTTAATACAATTACTCTTATGTTTTCATCACTTTTTTGGGAGTGGTTATCACATCCACAAGAAAACCTAAATCGGGCAAGGTAGAAGAATCTTTTTACCCATTCGCCAAGTGTACAAGTTAGGTGGGTCGACAACATATTCCTGTCATGTGACGCACATGCCGTCACCAGTGTCGTATAAAATATATCAGATGCGTTTTCCTGTGGAGGAATCGGTTGACCTATGACCTTGCGGTCAAATGTTTTCGTTTCCCATTGGAGAGGCACGTCCTTTCGTCTACTAATCGCACGATTTTGCCGTGCGGTCGCAAAACACAGACACTAAACTTATTACAGCGAACAGAGACGTCAATGAACGAATGGACAGATCATAACTTTGCGAAAATAAAGAAAAGTTTTTCGCTCGAGGGGAGATTTGAACCAAGGACCTCTTGTTCAGCAGCTGCTCACGCTAACCACAGGACCACGGCGCTCCCGAACTCCCATCGTCCTTGATGTTGCATATGTTTGCATGGACTACTCAGTTTGTATATTTTGCTTATTTTTTTATAGTTCCACACAACTTCTTCCTGTTTTCTCGATTGATCTGTGTTCAGTTTTTCAAGGCCTATCCACTGTGCCGACTTATAACTAAATCTGAGGGGGGTGCGATGGGGAGGTTCCCTTGTAAGTAAAAGGCAATACGGAACTGTAGTTCTGGGAAGTTGACAACAGTATCCATTCCAACTCCACTGAATAAGCACTGGGTAGATATCCAAATGGCAGGCAAATAGGCTGGAGCCAATCACACTGCCTGATCATCTGTAGCCAATGAGAACAGCGTGAAACCCATGAATAAGAGGTCAGACTCAGGTCGCAAAGTGGAAGTCGGTACTGAGTTGATGGGTTGGGAGGGCCTAATCTCTTTCAAAGGTTGAAAATAGGACACAGGCGGCGAGCAGGCTTCTACAAGATCCGGAATTGAAAGACAGTAGGCGACCTTGAGGCGCACAGACTGTGTCCCACGGCCAAGATGTTGGGAGCAGGCCTCTGGCCAGAGAGATGCCGGGATAATCCCGCACATAGAGGGTCTGCCCCAAGAGGTAGCACCATCACCAGCAGGTACCAAAGAAGGGGTGGAGGTGGGTGGGGGTGGAGCAACACCCAGCAGGGAAGGTGTGGGTACCACAGGGGAGGTATGGGGTTGGGGTAAGAAAGAGGGAGGAGGGAGAAAGGGAGTAACAGAGGAAACAGTAGAAGTCTGTCAAATTTCTGTCGAGTCTCAGTGTAAGAAACGAACCAGGAACTTTTATGTCTTCTTTTCTTTCTTACAGGCTGCGCAATCCGGCGAGTGTGAAGAGTGACAGTCGTAAAAATTAACACATGCAGTTGACAGTGGAAGAACACAGGGGCCCCCTAATGAAGTGGGTATTCACAGTCACAACATAGAGGGTCTGTCGAACATTGGGAAGACATGTTCCCAAAATGCAACCACCGAAAGCACTTCATGGGTGCGGGACATACAGTTTCACGTCATACCGGTAACATGAAACCTTGACCTTCTCTGGTAGAGTATCTCCCTCAAATGCCAGAATGAAAGTGCCAGTATCGGTGTGATTGTCCTTTTTGCACATGCTGAACAAAATGAATGCCCTATCATTCCAGATGGGCCTGAAGCTCATCAGTTTGAAGGATGAGGTTTGTATGAAAAATGACTCCCCAGACCATATTCAAAGAATGGTGAAGTGTAACTGACACTGCAACAACGCGAAGAGGATCAGAAGTACGAAGAGCTGCAGATTGGATGCCAGAAGAATATCTGATAAACAGGGAACTGGACAACATTTTACTGAGACTCCACTTCAAACTTTTCTTTGACATTTTCCACAGAAAGTAATGGCTTTGTGGCAGTGAAAGTGTACCATCCATCCTAGCAGACCGGGTAGCGAACAAAGAGTTTCAACCCAAGCTGGCATTTCTGGTCCCCCTCATCAGGGCAGGGAAGGTGCCAGGGGCATAAGAAGCATAATTCAATGATCTGTTACAACTCAAAGAAATGGCCAGATTTTTGAAGCTTGATACATTTCATATACACAGCATCTGCCCCCATGCCACCCACTCTGATCTGAGGTTCGCGCCATGGCATCACCCAGCCACAGCAAGGGCCGTCTGGCACGGCAGCTGTTGCTGAGAGCTCTCATGCTCCAGAATGACATGCAACCAATCCTAGGCATACATGGGCAGGCAAAAGCTCAGGTATCAGAATTGCGATCCCTGTGTTGTCAGGGGCATCAGTCAGATGGGTACATGACAGCTCCACCACATAGAAAAACTACATGTGCTGGTGACAGAAGGGCAAAGGGGGACTACAATGGGGGAGAAAGCGGGGAAGAACAAGGGGAGAGGAACCCACACTGTCGACACTAAAGAGGGAATTCCTCCCCAAATTCCTCACACTACAGACAGGATACTTAGAAGTGGAGGTCAAAACTCTAAGAGGGACCAAAAATGCAAAAAAGGAAAGATGGAAGAGAAAATGCACAAGGAACAAAACTGCAAGGAATACAGGGAACCTGGTGGATAGCCATGTCAACGTAAGTAAGAACACCAAGAGGGGAAGGAGGGGGCAATAGTGGAGGGAGGGAGGGAGAAAGGGGCACAAGGAAAGAAATACACCCCAGGAGGGAAGAATGGGCCACAACAGCTCAGGGCCCCATGGGTGCCAAGCACAAACTAAAGAAAAACCCGAGAGCCCCTGAGGGATAAAGTCTTGGGGAGAAGATTCATCTTTAAATTAGCAAATGAGCTCTGTTTCTCCTACTGTTATCCTCAAATATTTAATCAGCCTCATTATGAAAGCATGAACAAATTGTATCATGGCAAAGGCAGTCACTAATAATACAGATGCTGGTGTTCTGTAGTTCTTTACTATCAAAGCAAACCACACAGGAGTGTTATGTTGCTTTGCTGCCCCCCCTAATGAAAACCTTACCCAGCATCTAATGACTTAGTTCTCTGAAAAATGATGCCGCCAAACTTCAAGATTTTCTTGCAGGAAATGGCGTCTTGTCATACCATGACTTATTAGAACCAGTTCCTCTATAAACACTTCTGTAATTGCACGACATATCTAATGTATCCCCATCTTTGAGAATATCCACCAAATACTCTTCCACTTCAGGTTTCCCAGGACACTTCACAGCATTGCAGTCTTCTGATACCAAACAGCACACAGTTTCTTTATTAGTTCCTTCTAGTCATCTTTCATGGGTATTGCAGCCAACATGAATGGCATTTGGATGCATTACAGAACACAAAAACTGAGAGTACCAGCAGGACAACACACAACTCTGACGCAAGTTCACAAAATTTTGAATGCTCAGTTCACTGCCACAATACTTAAAATAGGTTAAACAACTTCAAAGAACCTGAGGACTTTACGTTTGATCTTATCAAGCCTTCATCCCCCTTTTGTTTCGCAGGGAATGCCCAGATGCCAGCCTCCATCTTTAGTTTCCTTTCCTGCTTCAACCACTACCACAGAAGCACCAAATTCTTTTGCAGTTTGCTCTATACTCCCGCTGCTATGAGCTGGGGTCAAAATTTGAACTTTGCTGGAATGAGTTCAATGATGCACTGTTATTTTTTGTTCAGTAATTAAAACTTCTAAGGATATATATTTCTAGCATTACTTCACAATTCGAGTTTCCACAACATCAGTGGAGTTCACACCAGCAGCTACTGCTATAGCCTTGATGATGGAACTTTCTGCTTGCTGAACTTCCCACTTTATGTCACCCATTGAACCCTTTTGCTAATTTGTTTAATCTTACCAGCTGAACCTCTAAGAGAGGCTTGTGAAGTATTCTACTGAGTAACGAGCATAAACTGCTTATATGCAATCAGAAGTGAAATTCTTGCTCACCCTAAGGCAACATAGTTGCTTATGAGAAAATTCTTACATGCATTTGGGACATGACTTCTGGCTAGGCTTCAAAACTATTATGCTCTAATTAAAATGATTAACAAATTGTAATAACAGGCAGATGGCGGGAGGGGGGGGAAGGACTGTAAGCCAGTGTCACCACCATGGATCTACCCACACCTCAAGTACTGCAGTTCCCATGAAACAGGCAACACAGCGAGCATGTGGCACTCAAAACAAGCTACGATTGGGTGACAGCTGGCCCTCTACTTGCTAAAACGTAAATCATAAAGTGATTTTAAACTGAGTATAATCAAGCTTCAAAGTGTCAACATCAAAAATATCGATTGCCTGTAAATCCTTTCTAACTTCACATTTGTTTTTCCGAAATGGATTACAGCACGTATTGCAAACAAACTGAAATTTCAAGGTCAGCAGATGTTACAATACGGAAAGTCTGAAATCTTTGTGAAAAAATCCAGATCTAAGCTCTGTGCCCAGTGACATTTCTTTCCCTGGATTAAGATGTCTGACCACAATTAAGTTACAGATGCTTGTGACAATCAGTGCCATATCAACCACAAAATAATTACCAAGCATTTCTTGATTCATTTCATAACATACACATTACCGTATTTTACGGACTATAAGATACACTTTTTTCTTCGACAAATTGCCTCCAAAATTCAGGCACCTCTTATAATCTAAATTAGCACAAAAAAGGTATTCATATTATATGGGCTATGAATAGGTTAGGTTAGTGGTTTTTTTAACGTCCCGTCGACAACGAGGTCATTAGAGACTGAGCACAAGCTAGGGTTAGGGAAGGAAATCGGCCGTGCCCTTTCAAAGGAACCATCCCGGCATTTGCCTGAAACGATTTAGGGAAATCACGGAAAACCTAAATCAGGATGGCTGGAGACGGGATTGAACCGTCATCCTCCCGAATGCGAGTCCAGTGTGCTAACCACAGCGCCACCTCGCTCGGTGGCTATGAATTGAAAGTAACAACATGTGCAAAAGAACATGAAAACAGAGCAGCATTTCAGCCCTCCACCAACAGAACAAAACATTTGCGTTTGGCAGACTAGCAAAGAACTGAAAAAAGACTAAATGTGCAAATAGAGGACTGAATGCAAGCTGACCAAAACTAGATGACATATTGAAATGGATTCAATGACACCCCCAAATTGGCATGGGAATTAATACAAGAAAATTAATACAAAAATGATTCAAATACGCACTCTTAAGCTAGTGTTACAGCGGAACTTATGGGTGGAGTTAGTTTAAACTTAATAGAACAATCATCAAGTGCACAACAATCAGAAAACCACCTGAAATACCACCAGGTGTTCACATACATGACAAGGGTTGGATGGATGAGGCTGGAATTAAATTATGGATTAATGAGACAAGGGAAAGTGCTTTATTGAAGAAGATTTCTGTTCTTGTGCTAGATCAGTTTACTCATCTGAAAAATTCTGTGAAAGAAACTGAGACAGGGAAATACATAGTTTGCTATTATTCCGGGAGGACTCACTTCACAACTACATCCTCTTGTTTAATAAATAAACCATTTAAAATGCGTATGAGAGAAGAATGGAACAAATGGACGACTGACGAACCAAACAAATTCACACCAAAGGGAGCTTTACAACAACCTACAATCAAACAAGTGTGTCAATGGATTAAACAGTTGTGGTCTAGAGGCAGAGAAGACACTGTTAATCCTTTCAAGAGGTGCATCACACGTAACACTATCTTATGCAGAGTGTTACAAAAAGGTACGGCCAAACTTTCAGGAAACATTCCTCACACACAAAGAAAGAAAATATGTTATGTGGACACGTGTATGGAAACGCTTACTTTCTATGTTAGAGCTCATTTTATTACTTCTCTTCAAACCACATTAATCATGGAATGGAAACACACAGCAACAGAACGTACCAGCGTGACTTCAAACACTTTGTTACAGGAAATGTTCAAAATGTCCTCCGTTAGCGAGAATACACGCATCCTCCCTCCGTCGCATGGAATCCCTGACGCGCTGATGCAGCCCTGGAGAATGGCGTATTGTATCACAGTCGTCCACAATACGAGCACGAAGAGTCTCTACATTTGGTACCGGGGTTGGGTAGACAAGAGCTCTCAAATGCCCCCATAAACGAAAGTCAAGAGGGTTGAGGTGAGGAGAGTGTGGAGGCCATGGAACTGGTCCGCCTCTACCAATCCATCGGTCATTGAATCTGTTGTTGAGAAGCGTACGAACACTTCGACTGAAATGTGCAGGAGCTCCATTGTGCATGAACCACATGTGTCTTACTTGTAAACGTACATGTTCTAGCAGCACAGGTAGAGTATCCCGTATGAAATCATGATAATGTGCTCCATTGAGTGTAGTACAGTACATACTGACGAAACTAAAATGAGCTCTAACATGGAAATTAAGCGTTTCCGGACACATGTCCACATAACATCTTTTGTTTATTTGTGTGTGAGGAAAGTTTCCTGAAGGTTTGGCCATACGTTTTTGTAACACCCTGTATATATAAAGAGGACAACAATGACTAAGGAAAGGAAGAGAAAGACCAAGGTTCAAATGACGATTTTCTTGGATTTTACTCACAAAATTTCATCAACTTGAAAATTGTCAAACAGAGATACTTTGTCTACCTGTGAGACATCAATAACTTACTGAATGCATGATGCGAAGTGAACAGCATTTGACTGATGTACTCCCTAAAGATAAGCCTAATGCAAATTCTAGCCCTATGAACATATCAACCCTTAAAGCTTAATATAATTCCTTGTTTCCAATTTCTATATGTAAATAAATATGAACTATGGTCTTCCACACAATCAGATGAACAAACAAACAATATTATGAGGAATGCCAATTATTAAATCAGACAACAGTGTACTATTTACCAGTAAACTCATAAATATATACATTAAATTACAATGAAATAGCAAATAACTCACAATTCTTATGCGATGACCCATTGCCTTCGAAGGAAGATTTGTTTTGAACTTTGCTCTCACTGCTCCAGAACATCCATGTGGCCTCGTCACTTTGCCCCACACAGCCCTAACTTTCGTCTTCTTTGTTGATCTACCAGGCACTGGCGTCTTGTTCTTTGCCTTAAAAACAAAACTATCCTTGTTAAAACAAGTAAGCACAGTTCAGCTTTAAAGCTGTTTATTTTGTAGTTACTATCCTACAGGAACAATTTTTTAACATACACAAATATATTTTTAAAACGACTCAAAAATCTAACAAATTCATGCAAAGACACTGTGCAAGAACATTTCCACATTTAACTCACTAAAATATGCAAAAGATCTGAAGTTTCATTTCAGACAGAATGAAGTGATTCAACACTTAGTTGTTTACATTGCAGCAACGTAAATACGGAAGCATCCGATCCCGCCTGTCTGCTTTGACCCATGACGTCACAAATACGGTGGAAATGACCATAAACCACGATTCCAATATGGCGCATACGAAGTCGGTACGTACACATTATGAGGACGAAAAGACATCGAAAAACAAACACGCACACTTTCCACAAAAAGCCTAATGACACTAATGGGACAAGTGCGGGAAATGGGGTGTTTTGGGTGGGGGCAAACTAAATATAAACAAAATTAGACACCCACCCCCATACAAAACCACGAAAAAAGCTGACATCACAAAACTCCACAAATACCACTAAACACAGTATCATATGGAATCTGACACTTCCCTTGACCTATATAGCTCAACAGCAGCTCCCGATCCCATAAATTAGGATCAAACACTTCCCTTTGCCTATATAGCTCAAAAACATCTCGATACCAACATCAACAGCCACACATTGGGATGGAACACTTTCCTTGACCTGCACACTTAATTTTATCCGTCATATCCATTCCTGAACATAAACAACAGATTAATTTTTACTAAAATTACCACACGATGTACAGCGAACAACACTAAATTTACCTTCACACAAAATCGTTAACTCACTGAAATGAATTCCACCACAAACAGCCGACACTAACAATTCTGGATAATGAGCAAAAGCAAACTGAGCCCATTACACCACACAAACGAAAACCCTGAACATACCACCAGAGAGCACAACAAACCACAACACGACGACATCTACAAACACGCCACACTCACAAACCAAACTCGGCACCGTCATGACGTTACACACGACAACACCCTTACGTCTCAGGTCAAAGACTACGTGTGGGATCAGACGCTTCTGTCGACCCACAGCAACCATAGTAGATATTAGAATAAAATTAACCACCCCCATCCATTAATTAATCATTGTCAAATTGCCTGTACCATTGTTTCATGTGGCAACTGCACCTGGTACCTTAACTTCAGATATGGTAGGGCCCTATCTCTGCGGCACATCCATTAACCCTTTTGCTGTTACAGTAGTGAGTTCTCTTTACTTTCCACACTGAGGTGGCTTTTATTATGGCTGTGCAGCTTGCCAAATGCTTGTGCCTGTTCTGACAGATGGCATTCTGGTCAATATGATAATTATCCAATTTTCGGAAAACAAGCAAAAAATTTTTATTTTAGCACATATCTGTGCATCAGTTTGACATCTTCGCACAGTAAAGGACTGCCACAGTTACTGTGTTACATCAAATGTAAGTATTACACCACATGAAACTCAGGATATTGCAGAGGCAGAAACGCATTGCATAAACTTTGCATTCAGACACCCATAAGCACTGAAGGAAAATCCAAGTGATGCATGCACTCATGTCCACAACAGCTGGGAAACAGTGTAGCAAGACATGTTTACATTCACAGCAACAAAACGATTAGTGAGGCCATTGTGACAATACAGAGCAAACTTTACAGCATGTTAATTGTGATTATGTAATATTATGCTGCACACAATTTGCAGCGGTTGTAGCTAGTCACAATGTTAAGTGTTGCCTTTCCTCTATTGCACTTGGATGCCAGTCTACCCTGTTCCAGGTAGGCCTATTGAATTTTCTGATCTATTAAAACATATGTGTGTCACCCACTGTTCATAACTTGTGAGTCGTAGTTTTTGCTTATTTTATTGCTACCATCCTTGCATACATATAAGTCTTTCCTGATTATGTTAATCTGCAAACAATAGCTTGATCTCTAAACAAAGCTGCCATCTCCAACTTTTCTGTGCAAAACAATTCTGAACATTTATGGCAGTCAGAATCCATGAAATTTAAATATGGCCTGGCCCCAAGGAAATACCCTTAATAGTACCGGGAACTGAACCTGCATCACTTCCACAGCAATCATTATAACCTCAATAAATTACAGAGTTACTGCCCAACAATACCATATGATACTTCCTCTCTCTCTCTCTTTCTCTCTCTGTGTGTGTGTAAAAATTGACACTGGGAAGTGCGTAGTCACAATATACACAAACTTTTGCAATAGCACAGAAATATCAAATACTCAATTAGACATCTAAAGAACCATTTTTTTTATAAAAATACATCTAACTAAAGGTGAATAAACAAATGAAAACTGAGATGAGCAGCTATCTATAATGAAAATGTTTTTCTGAGGATGGGAAAAAATGTCATAGGTATGCCTACATATGCTGTTAAAGTTTAATTAATGCAATTCATCAATGAATATCCTTACTTAGCCCCACTAAAGTTTTTGTTTTATTTCTTACAACAATACAGAAACCACACAACCACAGACATTACAGCAACAGAAGTAAATTTCATTAACACTATATAATGAATGTTGTCAGTTGGCTTTAAAGAGCTTTAAATTTAGAGAATTCCTTTCCTACAAGTAAATGTATATAAAATTAAGATGAGACAAAATTAGGTGTACTTAATAATTAAATTATCACAGACAAGATGAAACTTTCCTCCCAACCCAACTCGATGAGTGTTTGGAGTTGGGTAGTGTGCACGTACCACTGCACATACACTGACTACTGCCACCAATGTAAATTCAGCATTGAGCAAGATCTAGCACAGGACATATGTTAGGGATACACTGTTTAATTAGTTTGACAATTTTTTGACTGGCCACTGTGACCCTTGAGTACACTGGTAACTGTTCTTTAGTCGAGTGTGAAGTACATTTACATGAAAATAGGATGTAGGGATGACATTTTACTGACTAAAGATGCTATGCAAGAAGCACTGTTATAACTCAACTGTGTAAATGACTTCTGTGATTCTGAAGCTGACACTTACAGCAGTTATGGACAATGAAATAAGATGATCAGTCTACCATGTCTTCAGACAGCAATGAAGAAAAGTCATTCGCAGCAAGAATCTTCATTATTGGAACACAGCTGTCCCTAACTGATCAGGCCTGCTAGCTGCCAACAACTTATTATTGAGAACATCATATTCACATAACATGTGGGTTTACATCAACAGTGCCAGCTTCATCTAAGTGAACTGTAAATAGAAACACACAATGCTATAATCGACAATTTGCCAAAGTTCGAAAAGCTTACGTAAAAAAACTCCCTGTCCACGAAACAATTTCCTAAACAGATGTCAGCCCCTACCTGCAAATTTATCTTCCAAAACATATCTATCACACAACTAAGCGATTTTTAACCTAAGTGCTATCCGGCGGATGTCCTCCCACCCGTATTTAATACAATTACTTACTTAGAAATAGGAAGAACTTCTGGGCAAGAATGGTTTCGTTAAATGAAGTTTCTTGATACAGCATTACAGCCGTTTTCACTCACCTTATAAACATAAACACAGCGTTTACCAACGTAGAACCAGCTGTCTGCTTTTTGACTGCAACCTTCGATTTTCAAAAGGGCGGTGTTCTCGTGCTGATTCCGTAAACCACGCTTGTAGCCTGTGAATATCGCTTTAGCGTACAGTCGACCATGGCGTTTCTTTGGTCGCTTCTTCAGTTTAGGTTTCTCTACCTCCACTTTCTCCTTAGCAGGCTTAACTTTCTTATCCTTTAGTTTCTCCGCACTCTTCGTCTTTGCTGGCTTCTCTACATCAGCCATTTTACGGAGTCAACAAATCCTAAACAGAAAATTAATCAAAACATCACACACACTTTATAAACCAACGTTACACAAACTTTAAATCGACGACCATCATAATAATTACTATCCCACGATAGAAATTGCTTATTACAGACGTAACTATAAACTATGTGGTACAGATTCATACGGTATTTAACAACATTACATATCCCCAACTATTATTTCACACATCTGAAAAATATATGCTCCCTTACCACTTCGCCAACCGGAAATATACCTCTCCTGCTCTAAAGGAAGAACCATGTGGAACTTCAAAGATCTTCTTAACTGTATAGCTGTCCCACTCAAAGATAATCGTAACAACACCAGAGTCCATTTTGTTAAAAATGTACATAGCTTCATAATAACTCAATATTGAAATAATTCAAAATTAACCTATACTAGTCATTCATATTTATTTTCGTTTTTATCAGTGTCTCTATTATTAATGTAAATGAAAAATAATGTTTTTGACTTGACAGAAAGTCAAGATCGATTAACACTCGATAGAACGGAAAACCAAATTCCATATGCAACAAAAACTTGAACATAACCCCCTTCCCCTCCAAATCTCATAGGACAGTCAACTGGCCAATAGTAGCAACCTACTGTATCGCCCAGGTGGCAAACAAGTCAGGAGATAAGTGTCCCAACTTGGTTCACAATTCTCTGCTGAGACATATAACCAGTGTTTTTCAAGCTATGGCAGCAACACACACACTTTCAGAAACATTTCGGCGCTTCTACACAGATACTGGTAGCTGCAGTTGGGGCAGCAGGAATTACAAGTGCCCACCATAGTGCTCTCTAATTAGTACAGATTAATAATTTGCACATGTAATTGATTGAGAGACTGATTTTTATTTGATCTCACTTGATTATATTATGTACAAGGTGTGTAACCCTAACATGGGACAGGTCAACCGAACCTAATATCTCAATATGTTAAGCCAATATATTACAGTATAGAGCATCATACTACAAGGTATTTACATACAAGGGTAAGTCAATTATTATCCGCAAAGTAGTTATAAAATTTTATTGTAGTCAAATGGGAAACTTAAAACAACATCATTTTTCGGCACAATCTCCTTCCGTTTCGACACACTTGGTCCATCGTTGTACAAACTTCCTGACGCCCTCATAAAAGAAGGTTCTAGGTTGAGCTGTGAGCCAGAAATGCGCCGCTTCTTTCACCGCTTCGTCCGAGACAAATCGACGGCCCCTTAATGCTTCTTTGAGTGGACCATACAAATGATAGTCAAAAGAAGCAAAATCGAAACTATATGGAGGATGATCCAGTACTTCAAATTTGAGTTTCTGGAGCAGGACACAGAATTGTTTGCAGACTTCGTATGTAATACATATCCAACATATGCATGAAGAAGTGATGAAACTGTGTGATGGCCCACTGATGTCATGTGGGTGCCTGTGGCAGGGGAGAACACTCTGCACTCCTGACTCACATCACTGTGATTCAACTGCTGCCACAGTGAGCTATGATGTGAGCTCTGCTGATTGACGGATCAGAGTGGCAAGGGACTGCAATTTGGGCACGATTATCTATATATCACAAAGTGATTCTTACGACTTACGTGGTGTAGTGCAAGTTCTGCCGGTGGAGTGGCTAGGCACATTTTAGCAAATAAAACTCAGGCACATACGCACTCCAGTTCAGTCCTACTATGTACACACAACATAGTGGCAGTTATTTAGTAATCATTTGTGTAGCACCATTGAGCTAGCTACATTTAAACTCAGACGAAGTGAACAGCAACATCATAAGAAAACCAACAATTTTTTTTTTTTTAATTTACCTCCAGGTTATGTTTCGAAACTTTGAACACAAGTGACTGGCAATCATGCTCACTGTGTCAGTATCTACCAAGTGCACAATCTTGAATTCTATACTTAGCACAAGTTAACTGACAATGACTACTAAATAGGCTGTGCCAGAATCTAATAATTCCACAACTGGATTCTGAAGTCATAGGAGTGTGCCATTATTTCTATGTCTACCTGCTGTGTCGTCCGAACAAGACACAGGCAAGGAAAAAGCACCACAGGCGCAAAGATGCGAGCTGGTGCCAGTGCCATTGAGGCTCGCTACTTGCGCGAGTTCCACCAGCGTCACGGCCGGCGCTGAGGATGAAGATATCGACTTCCCCTCGGACAATTACCGGCCGAGTACAATCCGCCAATGACTGGACTACAACGGACAGAAGCCGATTCGGTAGACAGAAGAGCAACTCTCGGCCACTTGGCTGTGTATCATCGTCAGGGATGACTTATGCTGGGAATGTCCTTTAGTGAACTCTTAGAAGTGAACAGATTGTTATAATTGCATTTGCTATGTACTGTAAAGTTTACCTTCGATTATGCACTTAACCATTGAGGGTCTTTTTTGTGTTATTTACATGCAGTGTTGTAGACTTCATTATTCAACAAGTCACAAAGATAACCAAATCGTTTTAACTCAGTTGTGTGACTTTGCTACTTATTTGTTGGAGTGTTGTAGAACCTTCGTTCTCCTATCCTGTTACCTGACGCTGGAGCTTAGCTGTGTAATAGTGGCAGGGAGAAATTGTCTTAGCGGAGTACTGCACCAGAAGCCGTTTCACGAGCTCACAAACTCTGCCTGCTGTAACAACAGTGGCAACTCGGCCTCGCCAGCAGTAGCGACAAGGCCTTTGTTAAACTGGCGACGAGGGTTTACAAAACTGCCGACGAGGTGGTGGTTTCCCAAGCCAGAAGCAGTGGAGACAACAGCTGGCGTGACTTTTGCCTTGAGTTTAAGATGTTCTTATTTGCCTTGTTTTTTCTAATCCAACACTGCACGTTTGTGACATTTTTTTGTTCTCGTTGTGGGAGCACGTAATGTACGTCACACATTTTGCTTTTGTACCATTGCTATTATCTAACTAGTAACAATGTCAACCACACCCACTACCAAACAACAATTGGTAACTCATTACTCCCTGGCGCAACCGTCACCTATGCCTTCACCGACTCCGGCTCCAAATGCACAGAATCCGCCAATTGTGTCTGTTCCTACCGAAGCATTGCCTAATGTGGATGTACAATCGCCGTAGGATCTTAATACGTTCCGTCGATTTCAGATGCGGTCGCTTCAGAAGCTGAACGAAGTCATGACACAATTCGTCAAACAGTTCCTGTCGCCGTATCGGGCCTTCGACGAAAACACAGAAGACTGGACGGAGTGTATTGCACAATTCAGGGTCCACCTAGCAGCCCACCAACTGTGATGCAGGCTTACTTCCTTTCCGTCGCTGGTGTATCAGTGTATCTCACAAAACTCTTCCCTGCATCACGACCTGAAACGTCCCCTTTGAGATACTAGTCAGTGCATTAAATAAATACTTTGAAAAGCGTAGCGACATTGCGGCTGCCAGGTTTAAGTTTTTTCGTTTAAAGAAGCAGCCGGGACAAACGTACCGTCAGTAGGTGACTGAATTACAAGGCTTAACGCGGAAATGCAAGTTCCGTTGTGAATGTGGACAATGTTACAGTGACTATATAATCAGGGACGCAATGACACAGAATGTTCAGGCAATAGAATCAGAGAATAGATTCTGAAATATTCCGGTCCTACTCTTGAGCAGGTACTGCACATCATTGATTACCAAGACTTTTGTGATTCTGCTGTCGACGGTTTTCAGCAATCTGTTAAGATTTGTACTGTAGAGTAGAAGGGCGGAAATAGCCCTAGTGCTACGCAGTCCTGTAAACGGCCACACTGAACGACATACAAACAGCCTCGTGGACAGAAATCCCACACGTCAACTTCAGCGCAATCCGCGCTTCGCTCACCATCAGCGCAGTATAAATCTTTCCTCTGATGCTATACCGCACATAAACATGAACATTAATCGTCACGCCAAGACACTTGCTACTCCTGCCACCGAAATGCACATACAGAAAGTGTTTGCTTAAAAAGACAAAAGTCCCCAGGTCACAATGTGGAACATAGCGCTCTGCTATGCAAGCGCATGTAATAAATTCAGAACAGATTGTTCCACAGAACAATTGTGTGCAGTTATTCAGAACACTAATTCCCCTGTGCAACGTCCCTCTAATAAATTGTATGTACCTTTAGTGGCTCTGAGCACTATGGGACTCAACTGCTGAGGTCATTAGTCCCCTAGAACTTAGAACTAGTTAAACCTAACTAACCTAAGGACATCACACACATCCATGCCCGAGGCAGGATTCGAACCTGCGACCGTAGCGGTCCCGCGGTTCCAGACTGCAGCGCCAGAACCGCGCGGCCACTTCGGCCGGCTGTACCTTTAGTGATCGCAAGCTATACAATAACACTCTTACAGGTGCATCAGTGTCCTCGTTAAACTATGAACCTTATGAACTGTTAGGCACACCAAAACTGTGTCAATCTACAAATACGCTTACAGCGTACAATGGCAAGAACATTCCAGTAATAGGAACACTCAACACTGGGCCCACATATCAGAATCTGCAGAAGACAGTTTCCTTTCAAGAGCTGCGAAGCAGACAATCAGTTATATTTTTGGTCTCGGCTCGTTCGACTTGTTTCGACTAAACATTGTGGCCAATGTGCTAGCTGTGTCTCATTTCAAGAATTGTTTGCTCCTGGCGAAGGTAAAGCCAATAACTTTGTAGCGGGCGTTATGCTTTAAGACAACGCGCAGCCGCACTTTTTCAAAGCACATGCAGTGCCTATTGCACTTCGTGACCAGGATGCAAGAGAACTGGCTCACTGGCAAGAAAATGCCGCAATTGCACCAATCTCTGCGAGTTAGTGGTCTTCCCCAGTAGTTTATGTTGGTAAACCATCAAGAAAAATTAGGATTTGTGCTAATTACAAAGCCACTGTTAATCCTCACAGATGCAGATGCATATCCATTGCCACGGCCTGACGGGCTCATGGATCGCCCAGGCACGGGTCGCTATTTTTTTAAAAATTGTCCTTTACGATGCCTGTCCTCAGATACCTCTTGACGAATCTTCGCAAAATGTTTGTCATCAACACACATTTAGGACTTTTCAAGTTCCTTCTTTTGCCTTTCGGTAGCGCATCAACACCTGCCGTTTTCCAACGCTACCTAGAACAGATGACAGAGAAAAGTGTCTTTTTCCAGACGGAAATAGAATATTTAGGTCATGTTATCAATTCTCGAGGTGTTCACACGACACAAGAACATTTGGAAACAATATGTGATCTCAAACCGCCTCAGAATGTCAAATAATTTGAACCTGTCTTAGGGAAGGTCAACTATTACATTCGCTTCATCCGTAACGCCGCTCATATAGCGGCTCCCTTGTATCGCCTTCGTCCCAAAAACGTTTCTTTTGGTTCGTCCCAACAGTGTGACATAGCCTTTCAGAACCTGAAATCAGCATTGCTCAGTGATTGTTGCTTGGTTCATTTCGATCCAAGCAAACATGTTATTTTGGCCACGGATGCATCGTCTTATGGAATTGCTGCTGTTTTGTCACACAGCATTGGTTCGTCAGACAGACCTATCGCCTTCGCTTCCAAGCTTCTGAACAAAGCTCAGCAGAATTAATGCCAAGTAGAAAAGGAAGCTCTCGCCAAAATTTTCGGAGTGGCTAAATTTCACCAGTACTTATATGGTAGAAAATTCTAATTGGCCACTGACCACAAGCCTTTGCAGCCACTCTTCAATCTGGCGAACCCAATTCCTATTCATACTGCTCAGAAATTGCAACGTTGGGTTCTTCTTTCCTTCTTCTACATTACGATATCATTTATCGGCCCACTTCTAGTCCCCCTGCGGGTTCGGGGGTTAGAATAGGCCCGCGGTATTCCTGCCTGTCGTAAGAGGCGACTAAAAGGAGTCTCACATGTTTCGGCCTTATGTGATGGTCCCCTCTCGGGTTTGATCTCCATCTTTCTAAATTATTCCGAAGAGCGAGCCACTTGGGGAAGGGCGCCTTACATGGTGCATTGTATCCGTCGTGCAATTAGACCTTTAGCCGTCTTTCTCGTCGTTGCATGGCGTCCCGCTCGTTTTCGATCTCTTGGGCGATTACCACGCTGCACTCTGCAGTGTTTCTTTTAACTGCGACGACGACCTTGGCCATTTTTGCACCTAAGATCCAGCACGGTAGCCAGTCCGTTGTGGTGGGGCCGCCATGTACCCTCTTGGTTGTAGCCCCCTGACAACACAGGGATCGCTCTACTGATGCCTGCGCCGTTAACTCCCCACGTATGCCAAGGAGTAGATGCCCATCGCCCTGGGGCATCGGGACTCCCGGCAATGGCCATCCTGCCAGGTGGCCTTTGCTGTGGCTGGGTGGCGCCTGTGGGGAGGGCCCTTGGTCGGAGTAGGTGGCATCAGGGCGGATGACCCGCAATGAAGCGTGGTACATCATCTCTCGCTGGCGGCCAGCCGTCAGCAGTCTCTAAGCGTTCCAAAGCTCACTTTAAGGCTAATGTGTATGACCCCAAATTGTTCCCCTCCCTGGCCACACCATGGGAGGAACGAAAGGCTGTGAATGAGAGCGAAAGATACTCGCCCCGGTATCTCGTCTGTACCAGAGATGACGGGGACTCGTTTGTGTCTGTGAAGCCTCAGTTCTTTGTCGAACATTTAGAGGACAAGTTCGGGGAGGTGGAGGGCTTGTCCAAGATGCAGTCTGGATCGGTGTTGATAAAAACGGCATCCTCTGTCCAGTCACGAGCCTTGCTGGCTTGTACGAAGTTGGGGGATGTGTCTGTTACTATAACCCCACATAACAGCTTAAATATGGTCCAGGGAATTATTTTTCACTGCGATCTCCTTTTACAGTCCGATGACGAGCTGCGCGCCAACTTGGAGCGCCGAGGTGTCTATTTCGTCCGGCGCGTCCACCGGGGTCCGAGGGATCGTCAAGTTGCCACCGGTGCCTTCATCTTGGCCTTCGAGGGTGACACGTTACCTGAGAAGGTCAAGGTGATGGTGTACCATTGTGATGTCAAGCGGTATATCCCTCCCCCGATGCGGTGCTTCAAGTGTTGGAAGTTCGGCCACATGTCTTCACGCTGTGCTTCCGACCTCGTTTGTCGCGATTGCGGTCGACCTTCCCATCCTGATCATCCCTGTGTGCCGCCTCCAATCTGTGTGAACTGTGGTGCGCACCATCCGCCTTGCTCGCCAGACTGTCCGATTCTGCAGAAGGAGCGGAAGATCATGGAAATCAAGACTCTCGACCGCCTGACGTACACTGAGGCGAAGCGGAAATATGATCGGCTTCATCCAGTGCGCATGACAGCTTCTTATGCCGCAACTGTCACTCCTTCTACAATTCCATCCACTCCAGTCAGCTCTCAGAGTCGAAGTCCCACACCTGCCCCCTTGATGGTGGGGGGCACTAAACCTCCTGTTGCTCCTGCTCCATCTACTTCAGGAGCAACACCCCCCCAACCATCGGGGACATCAGTCCCCCCTTCCCAGCCGGAGAAGCGTAAGACTTCTTCGGCTACTCTCGTAAGGAAGGGGTCCCTTGGGGACCTCCCTTCGCACGTTCCGACCGGTTCCAAAGCCGACAGCCACAAGTGGCTCAAACAACCGCCAGTCCCTGGTCGTCGGGACACACGGTCATCGTCTGTCCCTGAGACTGACCCAGTGACGCCCTCCCAGCCTGAACAACCCAAGGCGCAGTGCGAGAAGCAGAAGAAGAGGAAACTCCCCAAGGCTACCGACATTGCGGTGGCACCCATTCCACCACTTCCTACAAGCTCTGCGTCTGAGGATGAGGTGGAGATTCTGGCGTCCACTGAGGACATGGATCTCGCCAGTCCCTCGGATGCAATAGATAGCTGTTGTCCAGGTGGTGACTCAGTAGCAGCAGGGGCCCCGGAGGCGTAATCTGCCTCCCCAATCCCTTCACGCCTTTCCCATCCATGGCTAATACCATCCTCCAGTGGAACTGCAGCGGTTTCTTCCACCATCTAGCTGAGCTCCGCCAACTTATCAGCCGTCATCCTTTCCTTTGCATTGCTCTGCAGGAAACTTGGTTTCCAGCAATGCGAACCCCCGCCCTCCGTGGCTATCGGGGTTATTTTAAGAACCGGGCAGCTTATGAAAGGGTGTCTGGTGGTGTCTGCATATATGTCCTTAACTCTCTTCACAGCGAGTTTGTACCTCTACAAACAGCTTTAGAGGCTGTCGCTGTTCGGGTGTGGACGCCACAGGCTATTACCGTCTGCAGTATTTACCTTCCACCTGATGGTGCTGTCGCGCAGCATGTCCTGGCTGCTCTGATAGCCCAACTGCCGCCACCTTTTTTGCTGCTGGGCGATTTCAATGCCCACAACCCTCTATGGGGTGGGACTGTCTCCGATGACCGCGGTCGGGCCGTGGAGCATGTGTTGGCTCAGCTCGACCGTAGCCTCTTGAACACCGGTGCTCCCACGCATTTCAGTGTGACCCATGGCTCGTTCTCGGCCATCGATCTCTCTATTTGCAGCCCTGGACTTGTCCCATCCCTCCACTGGAGAGTGCATCCTGACCTGTGTGGTAGTGACCATTTTCCCATCTATTTGTCACTGCCCCAGTGTCATTCTTCTGGGCGCTTGCCCCGCTGGGCTCTCCACAGGGCTGACTGGCCACATTTTACTTCCGCTGCAACCATTGAGTCTCCCCCACAGGGTGACATTGACGAGGTGGTCCGTGTTTTAACCACGTCCATCATTTCAGCGGCCGAGGCTGCCATCCCCCGTTCTTCTGGCCACCCTCGGAGGAGGGCTGTACCCTGGTGGTCGCCGGAGGTTGCTGAGGCTATTCGCGACCGTCGGCGGGCTCTCCAGCGTCATAGGCAGCAACCGTCTCTTGAGACCCTCATCACCTTTAAGAGGCTCCGTGCCTTCGCCCGTCGTCTTATTGCACGGCGTAAGCAGGAGTGCTGGGAGAGGTATGTCTCATCCTTGGGCTCCCATGTCTCCCCCTCACTCGTGTGGTCCCGGATCCGGCGGATTTACGGATACCAGACCCCTATGGGTGTCCCTGGGCTCTCCTTGGACGGCGCTGTCTGCACGGACGCTGCCGCCATTGCTGAACGGCTTGCCGCGCACTTTGCTCAGAGCTCTGCGACTGCATCCTGTCCCCCCGCCTTTCGCTCTCTAAAGGAGCGAGCCGAGCGGACGCCGTTCTCATTCCACACGCGTCGTTCTGAAACATACAATGCTCCTTTCAGCGAGAGGGAATTCCTCGCTGCCCTCGCCGATCGCCCTGATACAGCACCAGGCCCAGACTGCATCCACGCGCAGATGCTGAAGCATCTCTCCAGGGACTGCCAGGGACACATTCTCGCGATATTTAATCACATTTGGAGCAAAGGCGTGTTCCCGTCGCAATGGCGAGAGGGTGTTATTGTCCCCATCTTGAAGCCCGGTGCGGACCCATTGGTGGTGGACAGCTATCGTCCCATTACCCTCACCAACGTTTTGTGCAAATTGCTCGAACGTATGGTGGGGCGGCGTTTGTGTTGGGTCCTTGAGTCGCGCGGTCTCCTCGCTCCATCCCAGGGTGGCTTCCGTCGGGGCCGGTCTGCCACGGACAATTTGGTGCGGCTGGAATCTGCAGTCCGTACGGCCTTTGCCCGACGTCAGCATCTCGTTGCTGTATTTTTCGATCTGCGGAAGGCGTATGACACCACATGGCGGCATCACATCCTCGCCACGTTGCATGAGTGGGGTCTTCGTGGTCGGCCCCCGGCTTTTCTTCAAACCTTTTTATTGCGCCGCTCTTTCCGGGTGCAAGTCGGTGCCACCACTAGTTCATCTTATATACAGGAAAATGGGGTCCCGCAGGGCTCAGTGTTGAGCGTCTCCTTATTTCTAGTGGCCATTAATGGTCTGGCTGCAGCAGTGGGGTCGTCGGTGTCTCCTTCTTTGTATGCCGACGACTTCTGCATCTCATTTAGCTCCACGACTACGGGAGTCGCCGACCGCAGGCTGCAAGTCGCCGTTCGCAAGGCAGCATCATGGGCTCTGACTCATGGTTTTCAGTTCTCTGCTGCCAAGACTCGAGTTATGCACTTCTGCAGGCGTCGGACGGTCCACCCTCATCCTGAACTTTACCTCGACGGCCACCTGCTTGAAGTGGTGGACACTTGCCGCTTCTTGGGACTCGTGTTTGATGCCCGGCTCACATGGGTTCCTCACATTACTCAGCTGAAGCGCAAATGCTGGCGGCACCTCAATGCCCTCCGCTGCCTGAGCCACATGTCTTGGGGTGCAGATCGCTGCACGCTGCTGCGATTGTACAGAGCCCTTGTGCAGTCCCGGCTTGATTATGGGAGCCTGGCCTATGGGTCTGCATCACCCTCAGTGTTGAAGTTGTTAGACCCCATACACCACTGTGGGGTTCGGCTTGCAACTGGCGCTTTTCGTACCAGCCCCGTAGATAGTCTACTGGTGGAGGCCGGGGTTCCCCCGCTGCGGATTCGCCGCCATCGACTGCTCGCCGACTATGCTGTCCACGTGCATTGCTCGCCAGACCATCCCAATCGTCGCCTGCTTTTCCCTGCCATGGTCCTCCATCTGCCCGAACGGCGACCTAGGTCTGGGCTTTCCGTAGCTGTCCGCGTCCGGTCCCTACTGTCGGAACTGGGGTCATTCCCTCTTCTGCCTCCCTTCCGGGTCCGTGCACCTACGCCTCCCTGGTGTTTGTCCCGGCCGTCCGTCCGTCTGGATTTGGCACAGGGACCTAAGGATTCGGTTCCGCCTGTGGCCCTGTCTACACTGATGGTTCCCTGGTTGATGGTCGCACTGCCTACGCTTTTGCTCACGCTGCCCATGTTGAGCAACGCTCCTTGCCGGGTGGCTGCAGTATTTTTACTGCAGAGCTAGTGGCCATCTTGCGCGCTCTTGAGCATATGCGTTTCTGCTCAGGTAGGTCCATCGTCAACTGCAGTGACTCCCTGAGCAGCCTTCAGGCCATCGACCGCTGCTATCCCTCTTCTCCTCTGGTGTCCTCTATTCAGGAGTCTGTTTCCGCCATTGCCCGTTCTGGACGTTCGGTGGTCTTGGTTTGGATGCCAGGTCATGTTGGCATCCCGGGGAACGAACGTGTTGACAGGCTGGCCAAAGGGGCGCTCGACGCCCCAGCTTTGGAGATCGGCCTCACGGCTCCCGATCAGCAGCTGGTGTTGCGCCGTAAGGTGCTTGGGATGTGGTCTGCTGAGTGGCGAGGCTTGACAATGCCTAATAAACTGCGGGCTGTCAAGGAGACGACCGATGTGTGGCGCTCCTCCCTGCGGTCTTCTCGCAAGGACTCTGTTATCCTGTGTCAGCTCCGCATCGGCCATACATACCTGACGCACGGCCATCTTTTGCGTCAGGAGGATCCCCCCCCCCCCCCCCCCCCCCTGTCAGTGTGGGTCCCGGCTGACGGTCACCCACATTTTATTGGAGTGTCCCCGACTGCGCACCCTTCGGCAGTCTTTTAATTTCCCGGGCACCTTGCCTTTGATTTTATGCGACGATGCCTCCATGGCTGACAATGTTTTACATTTTATCCGTGCTAGTCCTTTTTATGGATCCATTTAGGGGGGTCCTCCACTTTTCCGTTTCTGTGTCTTTTGTCCTCGCATTTCTCCATATTTGTTGCTGTTTTGGTGTCTCATCGGATGGTTGACTCATTCCCTTTTTTGTTGTTGTGGTCAGTCAACCAGTCTCCGGCCATCTTCTTTTCTTCTATTTCTTTCTGTCTGGTGTTCGTCTGTACTCTTCTTTTCTGTAGTGTTCGTTGCCTAATTTGTGTTCTTTAGCACCTGGGGGGGGGGGGCAGTCTCCTTCCCCTTGGGGTTTTATCTGCTCTGCGACTTTGTCTCGCTTGTTTTTGGAATGGGGGACTGATGACCTTAGCTGTTTAGTCCCCCTTAAACATCCCAACAACCACCACCAACCACCAACCACTTCTAGGAATGCGAAGGGAGGTGCTCTCTCACGTCCACGTATGATACGTGATGCTGACTTCCAAATATCCGAAGCAGCATGTTTTCAAATTGATGCACAAGAAACTGACATTGTCGAGCAGTTTTCCCTGGATTATCGCCAAGTAGCGCAAGCCACAGTAGTGGGACAAAGAGACCACCCCAAAGTAGGTCACCACAAGGGGTGCCCCCACCCCAAAGTAGGTCACCCTAAGTACTCTTATCCAAGATGGCGGCCATGGCACAAGTGTGTGACGTCACGTGACGTCAGCTATTCACGCAATTGACGTCAGATTATGACGTGAGTACCGTTAACCAAGATGGCGTCGTTTGGAGGGAAGATAGATCAATTGCGCTACCTCTGCTAACCTAAGAAAATGGTGTGAAAGAAAGGGCTATCTCCACTAACCTATCTCACCTCTTCCTAGGAACTGGGCATAAGTCTTTATTTAAACAATTAGAGTCAGTACCATATTCAAGTGTGTTCACCTTCCTCTTCGAAATTCGAATTTTGCTATAAGAGCTTACTGCTGCAGCTGAGCAAGTTAGTATGGTATTGCTGTTCAGTGCGAATCTATTTTTTTAAAATTTGTTTAAATCTGCTTAAATTTGTTAAAATTTGTTCAAATTTGAGTCAATTTGTTAAAATTTGTTCAAATTTGAGTCAATTTGTTAAAATTTGTTTAAATTTGATTGAATTTGTTAAAATTTATTATCTACCTAAAGCATTAGTGTCGTGTTACCGCCACAAGACGATGAGATATCGACAGCAGTATTACATGCGGTCTTTCAGCTCTGGACATAAGTCTTTATTTAAACAATTAGAGGCAGTACCATCGTCAATTGTGTTACCCATCCTATCGGAAAACTTTGCTGAGGGGAGTTGGTATGGTGTCGCCCCCACTACAGGCTGCCCATTTAATTCAAATATATTTTCTATAAATTGGTTTAAATTTGTATAAATTTCTTTAAATTTGCATAAATTTGTTTTAAATTTATTTAAATTTGTTTAAATTTATTATCTACCTACAGCATTAGTGTTGTGTTACCAAAAAAAGAGGCAGAGATATCAGTTTCTCAGTCTTTTAATATCTTTATTACATCGACTCATTCAGCACTGGACATAAGTCTTTACTTAAACAATTACAAACAGTACCACCATCAAGTGTGTTCGCCAACCTATTCGAATTTCGAATATTTTTGCTCCAAGAGCCTACATTCAGTTCCAATTTAATTTCTATAAATTTTATTGTCACGACCACAATAGGCTGAGATATCAATAGCTGTAGGACAGTCATGGTTTGCACAAGAGGCAAGTGACCTAGTTCGCTGCTACTATATATCTCTTTGTAATATGTCACGTTATCGTCCGCCTGTAGGTGTGTGTTGCACACTGATAATACGAACTACAGCCGACTAGCCTAGTTTCAGACCTGCTGATGTCTGCTGGACACAAACATTCTCACTTTCTCTAAGTACACTCTCGCCAGCCAGCCGGACATGCCCACAATGGACTGAGATATCGATAGCTGTAACATGCACCATACATAAGCCCTTATTTAAACAATTAGAGCCACTACAACCATCAACTCTGTTCACGAAATTTGTTCTAACAGCTGGTGTGAGTTATTGTCCTGTTTCCATTCAATTCGAATATAATTTCTATAAATTTCTTTAAATTTGTATAAATTTCCTTAAATTTGTATAAATTTCATAGAATTTGTTTAAATTTATTATCCACCTACAGCATTAGTGTTGTGTTACCGCCACAAGACGCTTAGATATTCGTTTCTCAGTGTTTTAATAGCGGCATTACATGCATTGGACATAAGTCTTTATTTAAACAATTAGACCCACTAGTACCATTAAACGTGTTTGCCATCCTCTCGGAAAATACGCATGAATTTTGCTGAAGGAGGTTAGTATGGTGTCACCCCCACTAGAGACTCTTCAAAAAAAAAAAAAAAAAAATGGCTCTGAGCACTATGGGACTTAACATCTGAGGTCATCAGTCCCGTAGAACATAGAAGTACTTAAACCTAACTAACCTAAGGACAAGACTCACATCCATGCCCGAAGGCCGCCCGGGGTGGCCGAGCGGTTCTAGGCGCTACAGTCTGGAACCGCGCGACCGCTACGGTCGCAGGTTCGAATCCTGCCTCAGGCATGGGTGTGTGTGATGTCCTTAGGTTAGTTAGGTTTAAGTAGTTCTAAGTTCTAGGGGACTGATGACCTCAGAAGTTAAGTCCCATAGTGCTCAGAGCCATTTGAACCATTTTGAGCCATGCCCGAAGCAGGATTCGAACCTGCAACCGCAGCAGTCGCGCGGTTCCAGACTGAAGGGCCTAGAACCGCTCGGCCACCGCGGCCGGCAGGCTGTTCATTCATATAGGCAAGAAAAGGTGTTCGCTGCACCTGCAAATACGAAGTGTCAACTACTTTTCAAGGTCATCCAACCACATTTCCTACATATATCGAATTACGGATCTCACTTAGTTTATGACGCTGACACAAAACACTCACCATGCCAGCGATCTGGAGGAGAGGAAAATTGGTATGTCGAAAGGGATCAGCCTGTTCTGGGCTTCTGGAGAGAGGAGGGAGTGTACTTTATTTATTTATTTTTGAACAAGTTATTTAGTTACGCGTTTCACCTAATTTATTTATTACGCTGATGCAAAACACTCACCCTAACGTGCTTAGGGTCACTATATACAGTTTACAGACCTCGAAACTACACCTAAATAATAACACATTACACTGATGCGCAGAGACGCAAACAACTCGTAAATTACGAGGTCGCGCAGTGACTAGCACACTGGACTCGCATTCGGGAGGATGACGGTTCAATCCTAAATCCAGCCATCCTGATTTAAGTTTTCAGTGGGTGCCCTACGTCGATCCAGGCAAATGCCGGGATGGTTTCTTTGAAAGGGCGCGGCCGACTTCCTTCCCCGTCCTTCGCTAATCCGATGAACCAATGACCTCACTGTCTGGTCTCCTACCTCAAACAACTCCTAAATTACCGAATTAATCCAGTAGACACCAATCACGACACTGACATAATGCATGCAAACACGCTCATAACGCTTTAAACACCCGACAATAATTCAATGCACAAACACTCAGTCCAAGTAAAACCCAACTTATCAACGACTCGAAACCTGATTCGACTGGATGTAAAGCCGAGAGCATACCCTAACACATTCAAACCGTCCAGATGTGGGAGATGAATTTCCTTGAGACAGAGAAGTTGCTGTCCATGCACCAGCACGGCTTTAGAAAGCATCGCTCCTGCGAAACGCAACTCACCCTTTTTCACATGATATCTTGTGAACCATGGATGAAGGGTATCAGACGGATGCCACATTCTTTGACTTCCAGAAAGCGTTTGACTCGGTGCCCCACTGCAGACTCCTAACTAAGGTACGAGCATATGGGACTGGTTCTCAAGTACGTGAGTGGCTCGGAGACTTCTTAAGTAATAGAACCCAGTACGTTGTCCTCGATGGTGAGTGTTCATCGGAGGTGAGGGTATCATCTGGAGTGCCCCAGGGAAGTGTGGTAGGTCCGCTGTTGTTTTCTATCTACATAAATGATCTTTTGGATAGGGTGGATAGCAATGTGCGGCTGTTTTCTGATGATGCTGTGGTGTACGGGTAGGTGTCGTCGTTGAGTGACTGTAGGAGGATACAAGATGACTTGGACAGGATTTGTGATTGGTGTAAAGAATGGCAGCTAACTCTAAATATAGATAAATGTAAATTAATGCAGATGGATAGGAAAAAGAATCCTGTAATGTTTGAATACTCCATTAGTAGTGTAGCGCTTGACACAGTTACGTCGATTAAATATTTGGGCGTAACATTGCAGAGTGATATGAAGTGGGACAAGCATGTAATGGCAGTTGTGGGGACGGTGGATAGTCGTCTTCGATTCATTGGTAGAATTTTGGGAAGATGTGGTTCATCTGTAAAGGAGACCGCTTATAAAACACTAATACGACCTATCCTAGAGTACCGCTCGAGCGTTTGGGATCCCTATCAGGTCGGATTGAGGGAGGACATAGAAGCAATTCAGAGGCGGGCTGCTAGATTTGTTACTGGTAGGTTTGATCATCACGCGAGTGTTACGGAAATGCTTCAGGAACTAGGGTGATAGTCTCTAGAGGTAAGGAGGCGTTCTTTTCGTGATTCACTGCTGAGTAAATTTAGGGAACCAGCATTTGAGGCTGACTGCAGTACAATTTTGCTGCCGCCAACTTACATTTCGCGGAAAGACCACAAAGATAAGATAAGAGAGATTGGGGCTCGTACAGAGGCATATAGGCAGTCAATTTTCCCTCGTTCTGTTTGGGAGTGGAACAGGGAGAGAAGATGCTAGTTGTGGTACGAGGTACCATCCGCCACGCACCGTATGGTGGATTGCGGAGTATGTATGTAGATGTAGATGTTGATGTAGACTGACTCAAATATCCATCTTATTTACATAATTAATCACAAAGATCGGTCCTAATTAACAACTACATGCCTAGCGTTGCATAAGGACGGCTTTAATTACACAACTACACGCATAGCACTGCACAAGAACCGCAATACTACGCAGAAAACTGACAACTCGTCTATCCCGTTTGGGAAAATAATTATACCACTGTAACCAGCGACAGAAGCTCTTAAATTCTACCGTATACCTACAAGCTAGGGGAGAAACGTTCAACTCACTAGATTCTGGTGTTTGAGAGAGGTGAGTTTAAAAAAGTCTGTTAGCTCCAAGCATATACCATCTATACCTGTTTGACGTCAGAGTTCACTATACATGCCTTGTAAAAAATCACCGTAACTGAAGCCAGTGGGAGATCCTCATCTAAAAAGACTGCCTTCTCATCCATATAGAATCACAAACTACATGATCGAGTTACTATGCTAGCAGTCTCACGGCACGCGCCTCGCCGAATTGCCTCGCCACAAAAGCCCCGCTTTCCCTCCAAATGCATCCTGTTTCTCTAACCTAATGGCTACGAAGTACTTTTGTCACTGCCCCACAACACCTTGTTTTTAAGTCACATAGTAAGCTCGAGCAGGGCTGGACGAGAGTTACCGTTCAGCGTCGATTATTATTTATTTAACATCAACTTCGCTCCTATAAACAAAACATTTCCGATCTCAATAAATATCCTATTTTTCACGAAAACATACAATGTCCAGTTTTATGAGCAAAAATCTATATCGTTTTTCACGTTCGACTTGGTACCTCTCTGAACACATTTACGTCTAAACCGATATTTCCACTCACGAATACAGATTTCCGTGATTTAGCACATTCCAAATCACTCCCTATAATTTACAAAGTCAAATAACATCTTTCTCATATCTAGACAACCGGAAAACGTGTCCTCCACCTGCTAGATGCATACACCACAATCGACCTCCTCTCAACTAAATAAAGAAACACTCGACCAAAAAATTTACATGATAACAGAATAATGAACCAGCCCAATGACACATCCATACTCAATCTTGTCAAATTCCTACTTGATCACGAAAGCTATTCGGTCATCTAGACGACTACATGGTTAAGTCAAATATATTCCCGCATTGCAACAGCCCTCTCCATTTGGATGGCCTCCCACTGCTAGCGGGAAACTCGAATCATTCCCACTACAGGCCCCGTATAGACAAAATCATCCTACCAAATCGAAAAAATATATATTTGATCGCTATACTTACAATTGAATGACATTCGACAGTGAGCGAAGTATCAGAAATACACCCTCCTTAAGGCTCTGGATATAGAAATATCTGTACCATTCTTATCACTTGACATACTCTCCCCTTTGCTATCACAGTATTCCTCGTCAAATCCAAGCCTTTCTTACCACTCTACATAGCCATCTCCTTTACACATCTCAGAACACTAGTACATACTTTATAAACCAGATGCTCCCATTTTAGAAAATTATTTCCGCTAAGGAACGTGTTATGAAACTGGTATTTTCAACTCCCTCAAGAAACTGCAACTAGATATTTATCCAGTATTTGTAAAGCATTCTCTCTCTGTTGCGTGTCAGAGGTTCCGTAGTATATTGACCGGGCATAGGCGTTGCTTGATTGAGAAGGGTCACAAACAGTGGATGATGCCATACGAAATGTACACTAGTTTTTCAGATCTATAGTGCAATGCTATCCACTAGAAATGCGGTATCCGATTTTGAATCAAGTCCTCGCAATCTGGCTAGTACCTGTGTAGGATCCGATGGAGAAGTCCTTTATTACAGCCACTAATTAATCATATTTCTAGTACACTCATATCTCGAAACGACCCACCTTTCCCAAGGCGATCTGCTACAGTAAAATCTCAACCTCGTTCCAGTTAGTCTCCATGGTACTGGTGCCATTTCTCCAGCTTTACGAATCTGATCATCCCAATTTAAACCACAACTGGGTAGGAGTTGGGGATGATATATCTTCCAGATTCTGCAACCCATGTAGAAACAGGCTAAGCTGTGTTACTGTGACAGGACTTTGTTTTGACCATTCAATGGAAACCGGAAATACTAGGACAACGATTTTCTCTACCGTATTGCAGTGCGCCCCCATACTACATACAAGCACTACAGACCCAAGTCCATTCACATCTATCTTCGTTATTCTGTACCATCCAACAGAGAAATATTACCACCTATAAAAGCTCCACTAGCTTCATCCAATAGACAACTCGATACGATTTTCTCCGCTTCTCTTTCCTACCATATATCGAAAACAAAATACCGCATTCATGCAGGCATTGAGCACATGCGACGATCCTACTAAATATACTCGTTTTGATCAACTGCACACCTCAGTTTAAAGTTTCATCACCTGTGCCGCAGGACAATGATCGTATCCCGAGGACTATACTGTAAGTCCCCAATTTCAGTATCATAGCTAAACCACCCCTTCTCCACTTTGCAAATCTGGATAGATGACTGTGTAGTATGTCCATTCATTGTTAATCCACAAACACATACATCATCAAAGTATATTAGACAGCGCTCTACATATTTCTAACACCGTTGGCATATTGCTTAATTTACGATCTATGTCCACGCTAATGGGAGTCACAGAGCATTCGTGCAGTCTAATGTTTCGCATTAGAGACTGAAAGAGACCCCTCACAATGTCATTAACCAACCCGCCCTGCTGCACTGGTACCTATTTAATATGCAACCGACCAGAAGTAGTCAGCTACATTTCACAACTTGCGAATGGATGGAGCTCGCTGAGTCCTCGCCCATCCAAGTGTACAAGATTTCTCGAAATGCTTCCACGTCGAGGAGGTTAGCAGTCCTTATTGATGTGTAGTAACAGATCTGAAAGTGTTGTGATCTAATAGTAGACCATTAAGAAGAAGAACATCTAGAAAAGGGTGATCTTTTTATGCGCGATGGAGCTTCAGACGGATGGAGTTTGAGGCATTTTTACGTAAATAAACCAAGCCATCAATTTTAAACTATTATTCCAGAGTCTAGAATCAGTAGCTGGAAGGTATTGTTAAGAGAGAGAAAATAAACACACATTCTTGAGTTTCTCCCGGCGTATTTGATAATCAAAATATCCACGGGTGTACTGCCGGTCTACAGTGTCCAACGGGCACAATACAGGGTGTTACAAAAAGGTACGGCCAAACTTTCAGGAAACATTCCTCACACACAAAGAAAGAAAATATGTTATGTAGACATGTGTCCGGAAACGCTTACTTTCCATGTTAGAGCTCATTTTATTACTTCTCTTCAAATCACATTAATCATGGAATGGAAACACACAGCAACAGAACGTACCAGCGTGACTTCAAACACTTTGTTACAGGAAATGTTCAAAATGTCCTCCGTTAGCGAGGATACATGCATCCACCCTCCGTCGCATGGAATGCCTGATGCGTTGATGCAGCCCTAGAGAGGGGCGTATTGTATCACAGCCGTCCAAAATACGAGCACGAAGACTCTCTACGTTTGGTACCGGAGTTGCGTAGACAAGAGCTTTCAAATGCCCCCCATAAATGAAAGTCAAGAGGGTTGAGGTCATGAGGGCGTGGAGGCCATGGAATTGGTCCGCCTCTACCAATCCATCGGTCACCGAATCTGTTGTTGAGAAGCGCACGAGCACTTTGACTGAAATGTGCAGGAGCTCCATCGTGCATGAACCACATGTTGTGTCGTACTTGTAAAGGCACATGTTCTAGCAGCACAGGTAGAGTATCCCGTATGAAATCATGATAACGTGCCCCATTGAGCGTAGGTGGAAGAACATGGGGCCCAATCAAGACATCACCAACAATGCCTGCCCAAACGTTCACAGAAAATCTGTGTTGATGACGTGGTTGCACAACTACGTGCGGATTCTCGTCAGCCCACACATGTTGATTGTGAAAATTTACAATTTGATCACGTTGGAATGTAGGATTGACACATTGTCGGATGAACCATTCGCAGGAGTGTACCCGTGGAGGCTAATCAGCTGCTGATAGTGCCTGCACACGCTGTACATGGTACGGAAACAACTGGTTCTCCCGTAGCACTCTCCATACAGTGACGTGGTCAACGTTACCTTGTACAGCAGCAACTTCTCTGACACTGACATTAGGGTTATCGTCAACTGCACGAAGAATTGCCTCGTCCATTGCAGGTGTCCTCGTCGTTCTAGGTCTTCCCCAGTCGCGAGTCATAGGCTGGAATGTCTCGTGCTCCCTAAGACGCCGATCAATTGCTTCGAACGTCTTCCTGTCGGGACACCTTCGTTCTGGAAATCTGTCTCGATACAAACGTACCGCGCCACGGCTGTTGCCCGGTGCTAATCCATACATCAAATGGGCATCTGCGAACTCCGCATTTGTAAACATTGCACTGGCTGCAAAACCACGTTCGTGATGAACACTAACCTGTTGATGCTAAGTACTGATGTGCTTGTTGCTAGTACTGTAGAGCAATGAGTCGCATGTCAACACAAGCACCGAAGTCAACATTACCTTCCTTCAATTGGGCCAACTGGTGGTGAATCGAAGAAGTACAGTACATACTGACGAAACTAAAATGAGCGCTAACATGGAAATTAACCGTTTCCGGACACATGTCCACATAACATCTTTTCTTTATTTGTGTATGAGGAATGTTTCCAGAAAGTTTGGCCGTACCTTTTTGTAACGCCCTGTATTTCGGCGATCATACTTGTCGCCATCGTCAGGTGAACTGACGGACTGAGCTCCTGTGACCGTGCCGGCACGGAGATCCGTACGCAATGGCTTCTCAGAGGGAACTGGGTTCGGTCGCGGCGGCGGCCAATTTAAATACCCTCCGCCAGCGGCGCGCTCCCTCCGCTGTCCGCGCAGCGCGCCACGGTCACGCGGTGGAACAGAGTGCGACGGCGTCTGAGATGACGTCGGAGTGATGGTTCTGTCCGCCGTGGTCGTCACAACTATACGTTTGCTCGATTTACTCTTGATTAACCCAATCGCTGGTTCCCAAGCCTTGCTAAGATTATAGCCACAGTCACGGTTTATGAGGTCGTCATTGGTGCGAATTTCGATGGCCTCTCTAACAACGCTGTCCCAGTATCTCGACGTCTGTACCAAAATCCTCGTGGGTTCATACTCCATAGCGTGATTTTCCGACAAACAATGTTCAGCGACCGCCGACTTGCTCGGACACATCAGTCGAGTGCGCCTCTGGTGTTCACGGCATCGACCCTCGACGGTACGCATCGTCTGACCAATATACGACTTGCCACATTGACACCGAATCTGGTACACGCCGGCCTTCCTCAAACCGAGGTCATCTTTGGCGCTCCCCACCAGTGCACGAGATTTATTCGGAGGACAAAACACAGTTCCGACCCAGTGTTTCTTCAAAATGCGGGCGATTTTCCCCGAGAGTGTGCCTGTATATGGAATAAACGCAGTGCCTACCTCCTCCCTCGTGATTTCATCCATCTCCACAGGTTGTGCTGTAGTGATTGGGCGGAGAGCACGTTGAATCTGCCACTCTGAGTACCCATGTTTTCGAAATACAGTTCTCAGATGTTCCAATTCCTGGGGTAGACTCTCTGCGTCAGAGATAGTGCGCGCCCTATGTACTAGAGTTTTAAGTACCCCATTCCTCTGTGAAGGGTGGTGGCAGCTGTCTGCGTGCAAATACAGATCTGTGTGCGTTGTCTTCCGATACACCCCATGACCTAGGGTGCCGTCAGCCCTTCTCTTGACCAAGACGTCAAGGAAAGGTAATTTACCCTCCGTTTCAGTCTCCACAGTGAATTTGGTGTTGGGGTGTATGGAGTTTAGATGTGTAAGGAAGTCAAGGAGTTTATCCGTACCATGTGGCCAGATGACGAACGTGTCGTCCACGTAACGGAAAAAGCAAGTAGGTTTCCATTCGGATGACGACAGGGCTTCCTCCTCGAAGTTCTCCATGTACAAATTCGCTACCACCGGTGAGAGTGGACTACCCATGGCGACTTCGTATTTGCAAGTGCAGCGAACACCTTTTCTTGCCTATATGAGTGAACAGCCTCTAGTGGGGGTGACACCATACTAACCTCCCTCAGCAAAATTCATGCACATTTTCCGAGAGGATGGCAAACGCATTTGATGGCGCCAGTGGGTCTAGTTGTTTAAATAAAGACTTATGTCCAATGCATGCAACGCAGCTATTAAAACACAGAAACGGATATCTAAGCGTCTTGTGGCGGTAACACAACACTAATGCTGTAGGTGGATAATAAATTTATACAAATTTAAGGAAATTTATACAAATTTAAAGAAATTTATAGAAATTATATTCGAATTGAATGGAAACAGAACAATAACTCACATCAGTCATTAGAACAAATTTCGTGAACAGAGTTGATGGTTGTAGAGGCTCTAATTGTTTAAATAAGGACTTATGTACATTGCATGTTACAGCTATCGATATCTCAGTCAATTGTGAGCATGTCCGGCTGGCGGGCGAGAGTGTTCTTAGAGTAAGTGAGAATCTTTGTGTCCAGCAAACATCAGCGGGTGTGAAACTAGGCTGGTCAGCTGTAGTTCATATTAACAGCGTGCGACACACACATACAGCCGGATGACAACATGAAATATCGCAAAGAGATATAGTAGCGGTGAACTAGGTCACTAGCTTCTTGTGCAAAGCATGACTGTCCTACAGCTATTGATGTCTTAGCCTATTGTGGTGGTAACAATAAAATTTATAGAAATTATATTGGAACTGAATAGGTTGGCGAACACATTTGATGGTGGTACTGTTTGTAATTGTTTAAATAAAGACTTATGTCCAGAACTGAATAAGTGCATGTAATACAGCTACAGATGTCTTAGCGTCTTGTGGCGGTAACACGACACTAATGATGTAGATAGATAATAAATTTAAACACATTTTAACAATTTTTTTCAAATTTAAACAAATTTTTAAAAATTTATAAAAATTAGATTCAAATCAAACGGCCATACCATATTAACTTGTCAGCTGCAGGAGTAAGCTCTTACAGCAAAAATCGAAATTCGAAGAGGAAAGTGAACAGACTTGATGGTGGTATTGCCTCTAATTGTTTAAATAGAGACTTATGCTCAGTTCCTAGGAGGAGGTGACTTAGTTTAGTGGAAATAGCCCTTTCTTTCCCGCGATTTTCTTAGGTTAGTAGAGGTAGCACAATTGAACCACCTTCTCTCCAAAAGCCGCCATCTTGGGTAATGGTACTGGCGTCATCAGCTGACGTCAATCGACTCATCAGCTGACGTCACGTGACGTCACATAATTGCGTCATGGCCGCCATCTTGGATAATGGTGCTTGGGTTGACCTACTTTGGTGTGAGGGCGGCCCTTGTGGTGACACACTTTGGGGTAGTGCTCTCCTTGTCCCACTATTAGCCACTTCTTCCGATTTCCATTTGCAAATTTTGCTCCTATACATTCGTACCGAATGGCCATCTTCTACGAATTACATTTATAGCCCCCACTGTGCGTCGATATTTTGCACACTGACATGCTCTTTCGTTTGTTCACGGTGCCATTTTGCTACACAGAACTTCAGGACATTTGCATGTGGTGATACCGAAAGTGCTTCAAAAACATGTACTTCATGCACCAAGGTCATTGTTGTCCGCAGAAAACAACTAGCGTGCAGACATTGAACATGGTTTGGCATGGACGCGCAAATAGAAAGGATGTCTGAACGATGTCAAGCGTGTACAGAACATCAGGCCACCCCTCCACAGCGTTTTTTTGAGTGGCAGAGGCAGAGGCACCTTGGTAGCGTGTGCATGTAGACTTTGCTGGCCCTTACTGGAACACACGCTGGTTAATAGTTGTCCACGCCTATAGCAAATTCCTATTTATTCCCATATCATCGACAACATCTCGCTCCACTTTCCAAGCACTTCACCCATATTTTGCATCGAAGGTCTGCCTGAATTGCTCGTCGTGGACAATGCATTTCAATTAGTCTCTGCAGAATTTGACAATTTCTGTATGGCAAACAGCATATGCCATCTCACCTGAGCACCAGTCTACCCACAATCGAATGGTGAACCTGAACATTTTGTTCACATATTCAAACAGCAAATGGACAAACTTCCTTT
Organism: Schistocerca piceifrons; assembly: GCF_021461385.2. NCBI lineage: Eukaryota > Metazoa > Arthropoda > Insecta > Orthoptera > Acrididae > Schistocerca > Schistocerca piceifrons. The sequence goes on from NC_060139.1 coordinate 560,364,993, forward strand.
GCATCATCCTCGCAAAGAAGCCTTGGTTTGCTTCTTGTCCAGTTATCACTTCCAGTCCCACAAAGGCCCTTCGCCCACAGAGTTGCTACATGGGCGACACCACCTCATGCTCTTACATTTGCTCCATACCCCATTGCGGACAGCACCTACAGAGTCCAGTCAGTCAACATATCACATTAACCAACCAGTGATTTACAGAATCTATGGCAGAAAGTCATGAGAGTGCAGCATCATTGGTAATTTAATTGGCTCGCATATGTTTCAGATTCGAGGTCCTGTTGGATAGCAAAAGCGGCACCTAAATCAAATTCGCCCTTGTTGCTTGCTAAGTTCTGCCGCTTCTCGTATGTTCAAATTCCTGGCCTTCCCAGTCGACGCAACCCCAATGTCATCCATCACAGTAGGGTCACACAATGCTGTATCCGGACCTAGAGCCGATGGACAACGATTCGACGCCACATCCATCTGCTAGCGGACGTCCGGCAATGCCTGCCATGCCACTACCGCTGGGTCAGCCCTGTGCCAAGGCCTACTGAGAGGCCTCCAGTCAAGATGTTGCCGGTGCATATCCACGCCATCACAAAGATGCCCTGACGATGGGTGCTGGGATGCGCTCTCTGCATCGATTTTCGGCCAGTATTCCCTCGCAGTCTCAAGACAGATGTCGGGGTGTGACCAGCAACTCAGCATCGGCTAAAGCAACGGTCGCCGCTCTGACGCTGGTTCCAACACCCACAACTCCCCTCACTCTCAGTGTGGTGCTTGGCCATACATTTTAACTCATTTGTGTGATTTTGCTACTAATTTGTTGGAGTGTTGTAGAACCTTCGTTTTCCTATGCTGTTACGTGACCCTGGGCCATAGTGGTGTAATAATGGCAGGGAGAAATTGTCTTAGTGGTGTACTGCCCAAAAGCCATTTCACGATCTCAGAAACTGGGCCTACTGTAACAACAGTGGATTTTGATGTCATCTGGCTGCCATCTTGAATTTTTTGAATTTCCCACCATTTTAAACTCAACATAAGTGACCTGGCAAAAATGGAGGCTGCACCTGTATTTCCAGATCCACCATGCTAGATTCTGATATCATTTGGCTGTGGAAACCAACCATGTAGGCTGCATCCTTGTCTCCAGGATCATGATCTATGATTCTGATGTCATAGAGCCTTTGTCACTATCCCCACACTCAGCATTCCATATTTTGAGCTAGCAGAACAATGTCTCATACTGAATTTTTGAATTTCTCAACAATTTATACTTAGGATGAACACCATGCTTCCACAGCTATGTAGGTGAGTGGGGGGAAAACCTGTAACACGACTGGGCTATTTTCAATTCCCACCAGTTTTTGAGTTTGTCGCCATTTTATACATAAGGCAAACTGGGTTACATTAGAGGGGTGAGGGAATCAGGAGGGGGGAAAACTGGCAACAGTGCATGATGTCATAGTTTTAGGGGAGGGGGAATCTGGCAACAAAGCAGACTGCACCTGATGCACAGCTATAATGTTCAGGATTGGGTTCGGGAAAAGTAGAGTTCTTATTTCCTTTCTTTTCTATCAGCTCGTCACCTAGTTTAATTTGCAGTCACCTTTAATTTTAACATGCCACAGATAGCTAGGATGTTAATATCAATAACAATAAAATGTAAAAATGTTTCAGTATTTTGATAATTGTTTAAATTAGTGATAAATAGAATGAATTTTTCACTATACAACAAAGTTTGTGCTAATAGTTTCTTAGTGCTCAGTAGATTTCTTCCCTTCTACATTTACGAAAGTCAGGCTTATTGTTTTCTTACAGAGGTTATTTCTTACTGTCTAACTTTACTAAAGTTCCTGTAGTTTCCTGGTTCCACCGATGGATTCAAGAGCTGGATGATATTCGTTATTGGCAATAGGTATGGATGCTTTTCACATGGTTGGAATATTTTCATCAGCTGGCCAGGCTGCAAGCCCTCAGGCAGGCAACTGACAAGTATCCTGGGTTAAACATAGCTTGTAATTTTATCAAATTCAACATTTTCGATATTCTTGGTTTTCATACTTGTTTATTCTCAGAAATTAAAATGTTCTTGGGGGTGGGGGCATTACCCCTATGACACTTTCTGCCCCTCCACCACCATCCTCCTTGGATCCATTTCTGTAGTATGCAAACCGACCCTTGAGTAGGTGGTTTGTCATGCTATAAAGGAATACTAGGTAGCTTATCAGTGCAAGGTAAGAGTCCAATGTGAATATTGGTAAGCTGTGACTGCTTCCACAAACTACAAGCAGAATGGGTTGACACAGTCAGAGATGAATAAGTCAATGGACTAATGTAATTCATGACGACTTTTGGCAAAGAAATCAAGAACACGTTGAAACAGGACTTTGTGAAGTCAAGGAAGATCTGACAGTGCAGATCAAAGTTATGAAGGCATAGGGACTGAACAAGAAACAGTTTAGTGGAGAGCTCACTAATAAGAAGCACCAGCTGGAGTGTGAGAGTGCTCATGTCTCTTCAGTAGATAGAGACCTCGCTGAACTGAAGTGAGGCTCACCACAGGAAATTCTGAAGCACCTCTCATGCAGCTTCTATCATATGGCCATGCAAGCTGTGGTCATTCCAGGGGCAAAGATCGGTTGAAAGGGATCCACGAATTAAGAGGGCACAATTAAGAATTTAAATACTGTAGTTCTGCTCACATGGTAGTGACTTCTGAATGTAGTTATTTCCTTATCGGTAGGGGATGATTAAGGAGAGAAGATGCAGCATGGTTTCACTTGTGATTGGCCAAGGAAGGCTACTGTGGTGGATTTAAAGATATGTTCTTAGCGGTATATTGGGATTTTGTGCTGCAATATTATTTAAGGGTAATAGCCAGGCTGCACAACATCACCCCACTTTATTTTAAAGATGCCTGTTATTCATCAGTCTCATTTCCTCAGAGTACATTTTGCCTTTTTGTGCATCTGATGCTTATATATGCTATAATACATGAGATCTTGCTGTAACCAGTATCGATATATCGATACGAACTCTTCAGCAACCTCTTTGCTTGAGCATTGTGTCTCTGGCGAGTTAGCTGCTCTCAACCAATTGCATTTGATTACAGATGTGGAACATGTGATCCTTTTCATTTGAATGTAGTCCGCCATTTCTCTGGGACACTTCTTGTTCGAACTTGGAATGATAAAGTCGAAGAGGCATTCGGTGTTCTGAGATTGAGAAGGAAGCTGCTTTTGTCTAGGTGAAGTCCACACTATTGAGCAGGAACTGCAGTGTATAAGGAACTGAATAAGACCAAATCAATTTATTTATTGTGATAAAGACTAGTTTTTTGTGGTGAGGTTAGTTTGGGAATGTTTGCTTGTATTAGCTCACGTGTAGGTATCTGATAGTGTGTTTACGCACAGTGTAACAGGTGTTCAAACGTTGCTGTCATGAACTGACTGGAAGCTACTAATTGAATTAAATATTGCTTTATTTTACTAAGTGCTTTTATGAATTCGGTTATGTTAATCTCTTCTGAAATGTAAGATTAATTTTTCAAGGAATCATAATCACATATTACAAGAGATATTTCTTTGGTTTGTAACATTGAATCTTAGAGTTGTAGGTCTTTACAGGGCTGTACAGTTCTTCTCCTGTCTTTAAATTAAAAATATATTTTTGTTAAATTTACTTCTTATGAATTCATTTTCCAGAACTAAATCACTCTTTGTACTTAGTCTACTTGAAAGTGCAACACTGGTGGGCCATCATCAAAAGTGTGAAACTGATGGGCCCCCATGTTGTCGTCATATAAAAGGTAACTACATCATTTACAGTCACTCCGATGGGTATCCACTTGACTATAGCTCCGACACTGAGAATTATAAATCATAATAAGTAGGAGTTCCCTGCATTGTAATGAGGTTTCAGGTGCTGATACAAGGTAGACCAAGATGTGGTGGACTGATGACTGCTGCTTTGAGGCATCGGGTTGTGTCGTCTCACTTACCTAATACAACGTTGACATAATAGTTTTCCAAGTAGATTCAGAAGAAGGCCACTGTAACTGTGATGTAGTAGGATATATGTAATCGACTACAAGGAAGGAGAGCGGATCTGACTCTGAAAAAAAAAAAACAGCTGTGCTGAAGGAGTGGTCAGAAGTGCCAGCATGTTTAGATATTGGTTCAGAGGTAACTGCGGCATTCACCCCACTATTTTCATAGATTAACGGCTTGAAATAGCAGGTTGATGAGGAGGAGAAGATTAGTGTTTAACGTCCTATCTACAGCGAGGTCATTAGAGATGGAGCACAAGCTCGGATTAGGGAAGGATGGAGAAGGAAACAGGTCATCCCCTTTCAAAGAAACCATTGTAGCATTTGCCTGAAGTGATTTAGGGAAATCACTAAAAACCTAAATCTGGATGGCCAGATGTAGGTTTGAAACGCCGTCCTTGTGAATGTGAGCCCAGTGTGCTAACCACTGCGCCACCTCGATTGGTAAATGTTTCTTGTGATACCAGTGACAGGGATCATATTAGTACCAGCATTTATTTATAGAAGCTGAATGCAGACAGGCAAATACGTCTAACAGTGGAACTCAATGTTGGACGAAGTAGCTTCCACAGGAAAGTAATCTCCAACTGTTTGTTCTCAATCGACTTCAAAATGTTGGGGCGCCGCCATTGTGAGAAGATTAGCAGAAAACAGTACAGTCGAACGAAGATTTATGTGATGTACTCCATCCCCCTGTCGCATCTTGGGTATAAAATCGAGACCTCAGTTTCATAACTAAGTTAACGACAGGTGTTTGTAAGGCACTGCAATCCTCGTGTATACATCCGCTTGACAGATGTCCTGTTTATAGAGTTAGTGGCGGCATGAGGTGTAATTTCACATGCCAAACGCCTCTGCTACGCATTTATCTGTTTCCCTGTAACAGGTAGTCTCCGTTACTAACCATCATTTTATAAAGGACTGATGCAAGCATAGTATAATTTCTGAACTGTGATCGGATGTAAACAGTGGACGCTATACATCTCTGGGAAGATACATTGTGCATATATCACACAGAATTGATATTTCAAGGAAGCAGTTTTTTTCATTTAACAGTTTGTTACCATAGTTTATCGTAGAGAAACCTGCAAGAAGGATTTATGTCATGCGCTGGAAATATATATTTCACAATGGAATATGAACAGCGTTGCATTCTACATGACTAACATAGGTTGGATACTGAAGCGATCTAACATTATAGCCTGTTTTAAGTGGAGAACCATGTACCCTTAGGAGTGCACATGTTTATGTTCTCTCTTACCAATACCCTCCTGGTACTGATCCCAGACACTAGAATAATACTATAAAATGGATAGTGTAGTTGATTTACATAAAATGCCTCAAACTTCATCCGTCTGGAGCTCCATCATGCATAAAAACTGCCCGTTTCTTGTTCTTAACTGTCTGCTATTACGTCACTACACTTTCCAATCTACTACTATACACCGATAACAGGTGGTAACCACCTCGACATCTGGAGAAATCTTGTGCACTTGGATGGGCACGGACTTGGCAACCACCATTCATTCACGAGATGTGGAAAGTAGCGGTTTACGTCTGGTCAACCGCAGATTAAATCAGTAACGGTGCTGCATGGTGGATTGGTCGAAGACAGTGCGAGGGGATCTTTCAGTTTCTAATTTTATCCCAAGACTGTGAGAATGCCCTAACTCCCATCCGCATAGAGACAGATAGTAAATTAGGCACTATGCTCGAGGTGCTAGCAATACATAGATCGCTGTCTGGTAATGTATGATCGTGCATATGTTCGAGATATAACAACAAATGGACGTACTATACATTCATCTACATACATTCGCAATGATACTCGCAAAGTAGAGACCTCAATCAGTACACCATCTGCTGTTTGTGATCATTCTCAATCAACCATCGCCTATAACCCAGTGGATATATCGCAGAACCTTTGATGTGACATCGAGACAGAATGTGTCACAAATGCTGGAGGAATGCCTAGCGGCGGCATGAGGGAGCTGCAAATACTGGCTTCATATCTCATTCCTTAGCCAAATCACTTTCTAAATACGATGAATTTATTACGAGCTTACACCGTCGTTTAGTGATGATGCTGAAACTGGGAAGTATGTTGTCACATCATTGGTCGGTGTTGAAATAACTGTAAAATTGCTAAAATTGTTCACATTATCAACTGTGACGCTTATTGTTGCAGAACATCGACGGTGTCTTTTCCATCCCATCCGTCCACTGGTAGGCTTTGGTTACCACATAATGATAGACTGACATCATTTGTTAGAGATGGAGAAAGAGTTTTGGTGGAGGGGCAAACCCTTCTGGGGATGGCTAGCACCGAAACAATGATCGTGTACATGACTGCAATATGAGGAATCAATCGAAATGGAACACAGTCTTCAGCTATCCCGTCATTGTGACAGATGAGTTTAAATGTAGAGGTTGTCAGCCATCTTCAGACAGTGGTTTGGAAACGCTTCACAATGCGCCAAACTCTTCCAGTTTCCTTATGTTGTAACTGTATTTTATTTAAAACAATCCAGTGTCTGTGGTGTGTTGTGGTAGCAGCAGCAACAACACGATTTAAACCATGCGATATCTAGTTTTCTGTGAGAGGCAATGGGTCAGAACGTGTTAATGTCAGTTTAGAACCTGACACAGACCTCGAAGTTGTGGCGGAAAAAACAAAATGTATTTCAGTCTACAAAGCGTGTTACAGCAGAAAAAAAACAATGTTTCAGACAATGACACATGGTCACAGGCAGCATCTCTTGCGACTTATAGTATAGTTTGTGGGATACGGTCGTCCACCTACAGTACAGGCGATTCAACTTTACACTGGTCTGTGCAATGGATCAATACCTGTATATTTAATAGGTTCGTCACATGTGCTTGATGCCGGCATACAGACAGTATTTGTTTTCGACACATGGGAGGAGAGAGATGCGGTAAAAATCGAGTTCTCTATAAAATGAAGTTAGTGGAGCTTTTATAGTTAGTAATTTTTCTCTGCTGGATGGTACAGAATAAAGATAATAGCATGTTGGGGTGATAAACGTGAATGAGCCCTGAGGGATGCGGATCTGCTTCAGACTGCAGTACCTGTATGTAGTTTGGGGATCCACCACAATGCAGTAGCAAAATCCTCATCCTTCTCCCAGTTCACATTCTGTCTTTTATACTACCTTGTGTTGCAGGAGGAAGCTTCATTTGGTGCTGACCTTACTCATCATACACTGTTGGCAGAGCCACAACAACATGTTCCCAATTCCATCGAATGGTCAAAACACGGTCCTGTCGCACTAACTCAGGTCACTCCATTTCTACATGGGTTGCATAAGGTGGTATATAGAGCTCTCTCTGACTTCTGCTAAGTTCTGGCTTAAATTGAAACGATCACATGCGCAAAGCGTCAGGGATGGTAACAGTTGCAAGAGGCATAGGGACTATCTAAAATCTTACTGTAGCAGATAGGTTCGAAGAGGGTGGCTCGTTTCGAGATATGAGAGTGCCAGAAATATGATTCACTAGTGGCTATAATCATTAAGACTTCTCCATAGAGTCCAACGCAGATATGTAGTTGAATGAAAAGACTGGATTCTGGCTCGGAGACTGCATTTATACCGGAAAGCGTAGCACTAGCGATCTGAAAAGCCTGTATACATTTCTTACGACCTCAATCAGCACACCATCTGCATTTTGTGATTATTCTCAGTCAACCATCGCCTATAACCCAGATGATATATCGCATAAGCTCTGACGTGGCATTGAGACAGAATGCGTCACAAATACTGGAGGAATATCTAGTAGCTGCATGAGGGAGCTGCAAATACTGGCTTCATACCGCGTTCCTTAGCCAAATCACTTTCTAAATTCGGTGATTTTATTACAAGTTATATTGTTGGCGACGTGTAAGCGCACTTTAGGTCCGTTAATATATGCTCTGGCTATCGCTGTCTGTATTCACTGTCGCGGTATTTGTCTGGAAAAAACACTTTATTCGGAGGCAATGCCATACTTTGATTTGCAAAGCCAGTACAGCTTTTAACATGGGTACTTGTGAGCACCTGCAGAACCAAGACTGGTTGTGGCAGTAACATGGTCGCTGCGGTCGTGTTTTTCTTTTTTTTTTAACATCTGGCAGTTTGTAAGATGATTACGTTTCTCTTTCTAAGCCACAGTGGTACGACTCGCAAGAAAAACTTACGAGACATGTCCACCCATCGCGGATTTTCGCTCAGTATCGTTTCGTATCGCCAGCAAACAGTTATTGGCGAAGTTTTACACTTAGTAGTAGGAGATGTGTAATAGGTTTGCCTTAAGCATCAGGCTTATAAAGTAGATGTGCAAAGGAAATGACTATGTCCAATCGTAAGGAAGGTATGGATTTGACATGGAATACTGTGATAGCAAAGGGAAAAGTATGTCAAGTCATAAGAATGGTACAGATATTTCTATTTCTAGAGCCACAGCCGTCAGCAGGGTGTGTTTCCGATACTTCACGCATCGTCGAATGTTGTCCAATTGAGACAACGCCCGTAATATTTAATTGTAAGTATAGCGATCAAGTATGTATGCGGCCAGTTTCCTAGGGCGATTCTGTCTAGGGGAGCGTGGCGCGCGGCGGCGGTGGCCTGTGGCGGGAAAGATAAATGTTTCCCACAAACAGCAAGAGCCATCCAAATGGAAAGGGCTGTTGGGATGCAGAAATGTGGCTGACTTAACCGTGTCGTCCTCTAGACGGCTGAATAGCGAAATAATAGTCAGTATGTGTTGGGCAGCCTTCGTGATCGCATGGGAATTTGAGAAGATTCGATATGGACATGTGTTTGCACTAGACCATCATTCCCTCCCATGTAAATTATCTGGTTGACTACTTCTGCACATTTCCCGTCTTTATTTGGTTGAGAGAACATCGACTGTGTTGTGTGCTTTTAGCAAGTGAAAGACGAGTGGAAGACACGTTTGCTGGTTCTCTAGGCATGAGAAACACGTTAGTTGACTTTGTAAATCATGAGGATGATTTGGAATCTGTTATATCACCGTCATCGGTATTCGTGAGTGGAAATATCACTTTCCACAATTTTTTTTCGAGTTTTTACGTACAGGTCTTCACAGATGGGAGAAGTTTCTAGGTACTCAGTGATTTACAGCACGCTCCACCTCACTAGAGTGTTGGGTCTCTAGAGAAAAAATTTCCAGTCTATATTCGGAATTATACTGTGCAAGCGATCGGTAGCATACTGCTATGTGCTTTATATCGAGAAGTATCACGTAAATAGTATAATACTCTGGCAAACCATGTGTAATAACATGTTGTTGTTGTTGTTGTGGTCTTCAGTCCAAAGACTGGTTTGATGCAGCTCTCCATGCTACTGTATCCTGTGCAAGCTTCTTCATCTCCCAGTACCTACTGCAACCTACATCCTTCTGAATCTGTTTAGTGTATTTATCTCCTGGTCTCCCTCTACGATTTTTACCCTCCACGCTGCCCTCCAATACTAAATTGGTGATCCCTTGATGCTTCAGAATATGCCCTACCAACCGATCCCTTCTTCTAGTCAAGTTGTGCCACAAACTTCTCTTCTCCCCAATTCTATTCAATACCTCCTCAGTAGTTATGTGATCTACCCATCTAATCTTCAGCATTCTTCTGTAGCACCACATTTCGAAAGCTTCTATTCTCTTCTTGTCCAAACTATTTATCGACCATGTTTCATTTCCATACATGGCTACACTCCATACAAATACCTTCAGAACCGACTTCCTGACACTTAAATCTATACTCTATGTTAACAAATTTCTCTTCTTCAGAAACCCTTTCCTTGCCATTGCCAGTCTACATTTTATATCCTCTCTACTTCGACCATCATTAGTTATTTTGCTCCCCAAATAGCAGTACTAATTTACTACTCTAAGTGTCTCATTTCCTAATCTAATTCCCTCAGCATCACCCGAGATAATTCTACTACATTCCATTAACCTCGTTCTGCTTTTGTTGATGTTCATCTGATATCCTCCTTTCAAGACACTGTCCATTCCATTCAACTGCTATTCCAGGTCCTTTGCTGTCTCTGACAGAATTACAATGTCATCAGCGAACCTCAAAGTTTTTGTTTCTTCTCCATGGATTTTAATTCCTAATCCGAATTTTTCTTTACTGCTTGCTCAACATACAGATTGCATAACATCGGAGATAGGCTACAACCCTGTCTCATTCCCTTCCCAACCACCGCTTCCCTTTCATGTCCCTCGACTCTTATAACTGCTCTCTGGTTTCTGTACAAACTGTAAATATCTTTTCGCTCCCTGTATTTTATCCCTGCCACCTTCAGAATTACGTATGTTCTTGTAATCCCAGTGTCTGGAGATGGGTGTAGCAAGCAAGCAGGTAGGGGGCAGAAACAGTAACTCCTTTGTGCCGATGGGAACCGACCCCGACTTTGTGCAACAGTTCAAAGAGTGACTTCGGTCGGCTGAGGGCCATCTGGTCACGCATTATGGGCGGATGACTTGTGACCGTCAGCTGGAGTGGATGACCACCCAATCTTGCGGGAAATATCTAGTGCTGTGAGGAGTATATATGGTGCATGTGCTTATGTTGTCTGTTTTTGTGGTATATGTACGAGTGTCTGGCGGTCGATAGCTATATGCATGATGAAAAAGGGGCGATTTTGTAAGGTGCAGTAATTTTCCTACATCGACACGGTACGTACTGATATAGTGCTGGGTTGGAGATCAGTTTTAAGCTGTAATATTCCACCTTCCGCCGTCTGTGGCAGAGCAGTGTCATTGAGAAAGTGTCTTTCCGTACTTGACGACCTGTAGGTCACATTTGCAGGGTTTAATTGTCAGTGCAATATGGCGATCTGTACAAAACAGTTTTGCTGCTGAAAGTCTCGTCTGCACAGAAAAAAATGGCGGACAGTGCTCCGCTACCAGCAGCAGCAACAGTTTGGCGGGTAAATTCTGTAAGAGCCAATCAGAATGCTCCATTCATTCACAAGACATCCTTTGTGCTGGGACATATGAGCCTCTACATAGCGGTGAGAACGTTAATCGTTTCGGAGATGTTGAAAGCAGGACATTACTATTCCCAGGAAGGGTAGCACAGGATGTCTCGTTAGTGCTATCAGGAAGAATGCATTCAGTGTTATTCTGAGCTCTTTTCGTAAACAGCTCCGGTTAGGGCAAGAATTTCCATGCAGACAAACTGAGACATCACGAAATATCTTACAAAAACGACCATTAATTATTTCTGCGACACTTCACGATTTCCGTGAGGGACTGATATGTGATGGACAGGCTCTGCCATTAAGATCATCAGGAAGGATGCATTTGGTGTTATTCTGGACTATTTTCGTCAACAGTTTCTGAAAGCATTGCACAAGATTTCTATAGTGGGTCCAGAGGGTGACTTGGCTTTTATTTACATAGACCAGTGATGTCAGTATAACACTGACAACCTTCTATCTGTGCCTATGATGGTGAGTCACTCAGCAATTAGGTCTTTGCTGGACCACAGGTAGAGATTTATCACGCCTGCAACGGCAAACACGTGCGCGCGTATGGGACCGGCGTGAGTGCACTGCAATGGCACGCATGTCTTGGAGCTCTGTAGGGAACAATTCGCTGATGTGTTGCGGTCGAATATCTTAAGGATAGTTCGAAAGCGTTTTTTATGTGCACTGAATGTTTGTGCAGTGCGTTATTTTCGGCTGTTTAAGAGTAGTGAGCATATCGGCAGAGTATTAAATATGCATTATTTCTTGACAATTTCACAAGTAGTGGACATATCTGTTGCATTATCTTGTGAGCAGGTCTGCAGGCTGTGTAATGCATTATTTCGACAGTTTACAATTAGTGAGCGTGTTTGCAGAGCCTTTTACATGTATTATTTTGACAATTTACGAGTTGTTTGCAGGTCTGTACATCAGTATACTGTATTCTTTCGGTAATTTATGAGTAGTTTGCAGGTCTGTAGGCTGTGTATTGTGACCCCAAGCATGTCAGAGCAAGTTTTTGTATCAGTGTAACAAACGAACTACGTGAAATCCATCGCTAAATAATTTGTTCCAAAATAAATAAGTTACACTCCTTCCTTTCTCCAGAAGCTGGACACAGACTGAGTCCTTTTCCCGCCATTTTTCCCCTAAACCGCCATGGGACAATGGCAAACTTTGGTGGCAGTACTGTGTACTAAGTCAGTTGGATTCCGGACCTCATGGTGAACACACTGGAGGGAGGTACTGTCTATGACAACTGAAATTGTTTAAATAAACACTGCCTGCAAAATAAAGACTTATGTCCATCCTATTATGCAGCCCTGCACAGGTTGAGTCCTTTTCTTGTAAATTCCAAGGAAGAGGAGGCGGTCAGATGACTTATGTTACTGGCAGTAGCCCAAGTGATCTATTCTCCAGCCACTTTTTTAGGTTAGTGGAAGTAGCCCAAGTGACCTTTTTCCGCCAAAATTTGAACTTCCCGCCATTTTCTTAGGGAAGGGTGGGAGGGGAGGAGGTTAGGTTAGTGGAGGTAGCCCACTTGACCTTTTTGCCGCCATAATCTGTGCTTCTGACCATGACATCGTTGCGACATTGCCATATCTATCGCCGCCATCTTGGATCCGCAATCTTGAATAAATTTGGCAACAATGCAACGTGAGGTGGTGCTGACCTTGCCCTGCTACTTGTGGAAATGGAGCGATTTATGTGGCTTATGGGTCAATGGTAGAAGAACTGTTCATGTGCCATTGTGGTCCAAATAAACAATGCATGGTAAAATGGTACTATCCAAAGTTGGCGCCAAGGCAACTGTGATTCACCATGGGCCCTAGATGACAGTGGTGAACGACAGCTATGGAGATGTGTATAGGCGAACAGACGTGCAACTGTTGAGCAGCTGGCTTCCCAGGCGAACCAAGGGTCTACAAACAGTGTTCCCTCAAAGACTGTTCAGGGAACATTGATGAGTATAGGCCTCTGCAGCAGTCGCCTGGCACATGCTGACTGCTGTTCATCGGCGATGAAGGCTCGAATTAGCACGCCAGTACAGCTACTGTACGTTCAATGAATGGCGACAGGCGATCTTTTCAGGTGAATCACGTTTTATGCTTCATCGGACAGATGGCCATTGGTGTGGACAGTGTGAACCTTCTCAAAGCAAACACACTGCATCCAGAAGGGAGCGTTATGGTCCGGTGAATGTTTTTGTAGCATTCCCTGGGTGATCTCATCATTCTGAAGGTACAATGGATCAACATCAGTATTTACGTATCCTTAGGGTCCATGTCTACCCTTACATCCAATTTGTTTTCCTCAGCATGATGGCATCTACTAGCAGGAAAATACACCATGTTACACAGCTAACAGTTTATGTGCGTGGTTTGAAGAGCACCAGGATGGATTTACCGTACTCCCTTGGCCACGAAACTCCTGGATTTAAACCCAATCGAAAAATCTGTGGTACCAGCTCGTGCTGTTCATGTAATGCATCCTCAGCCGAGAAACCTGACCACAGCAGTACAGTTTAGAGGGCTCCACATCCCTGTCAGTGCCTTCCAGAACTTCATTGACTCTCTTCCTTCAAGACTCAAAGCAGTCCATGCTGTAAAAGGTGGTTATTCCGGATTTTGACTGGTGATCACAGTATTGTGACTGGACGGTGCATACACAAAACTTCTGAGTATTAGTGAAAACTGTATCAAAACACTTAGAGTAGTTCTTGAGGTCAGCCTACACATACAGTGAGAAAAGTGCAGCAGGGGCCTTTAGTTTGAATACATAGATATAGACAGATAGGTGTGTATAGTTTCTGGCTAAGCTTCTCTGCTCTCTGGAATTGCAGCAGCTATTTAATATTTTCCCCATCAGATACTACCTCCTTTGCAGGTGACCAGCTTATAGCTTCTATTGCTGCCACAACTTATCACTCCGGGTGTCAATTAAATGTGGAACAGATATCACTACCAGTCTGTCTGTTAGTGAAAATCGTATTAAAACCTGTATGGTAGTTCCTGAGATTAGCAGGATACTTTAATTTATATATGTATAATTAGTGACACTTCTGTCAGATGGGGACGTTAAGAGGGGCGGACCCATTGGAGCTTTTTGAAAGGAGCAGGCTATGTGCTGGCACCATGTTTTGTCCTCTCGCTTTTCTGATTATCATACAACAGAAACATTTTACTACACTACACACATACTCACACAAACACACACACACACACACACACACACACACACACACATATATATATATATATATATATATATATATATATATATATATATATATATATATGCAGATACAATATGTAAATGTATTATTACAAATTTTGTAATGAAACATGTTGCAAATAAATAAACAGAAAATTATGTGTAGTTATCATTACAATTTTTTAACGTTCAACAAAACCTGTGAGGGGGGGGGATTTAGGTAATGTGATTTATTTCACATAATTTTCATTTCCTTGGACCTTTTTTACAGACAATCCTGTCATAGTAACAAACACACATTACATTTTTTATGTTGCATAATACATTTTCAACAGTGAATCTTTCCCATCCATTGAACATTTAGCAGAGAAAATATTCTCTCTACAGCTACATTATGTGCAGGTATGGCGAACTAGTACTGTACCACTTTCAACAACTCTTTTTAATCAACGCTATTACCCACCAACGCTGTTCTCTCTATCAATGTTGCAGAGAGTTTATCATGTGGTATGTTCTTAAAACTCTTATATCATCAAATTGTACAGAGTTGTCAATAACATCATCAACACTACTTACAAATAGCACAGTTTTTTCTACTGCTTGCCACTCTGGGTCTTTTTTCCAGAATTTACTACAGAAATACAGATATACCACTATATTGGGACATCCACTTATTAATGTAATTGTAAATATCATTGTGAAGAATGTGCATATCACTTTAAAAGGCGTTAATTAAATTTTTGTCATCAGAGCTATCAATAATTTCCTTTCCTTTTATGGGAACAAAATGGTTTTCTGCCCTTTCATGCGAACTAGAGGCAGTGCTATGCAAAATAGAATAGGCTTCTGCAACAGTTTTTTCTCACCTTCAATGTGTAGAATTTGCTTTTGCGAAAAACTCATTATATCGTGTACAAACCATAAGTAGACTTCCGCCAATGGATTAAGTCTAATTGTTACAAGACAGTTTTGTTTATGCAAGAAATAACTTCTTATATCATCAGATATCTGCAGCATCCTTTCAATTGCAGGTACAAGTAACAATCGCCTTTTTTTTACAGTGAGGCAAAACTGCCAAGTATTCTGTTCCTAAAACCTCACAAATTTCTATTAACTAACAGTAAAGAGACAAGGTGTCATAAACTTTAAGCAGACTTCAGAAACGGCTCGCTCGAAGCACACGAATTATAGCAGAATATATTTACAAAACAACTGCTAAAAGTGTGACAAATTTCATGGATGACTGTTGCCAGAGCCATAATTCAAAATAGACTGAAGTGATAAATAAATAAAACATTTTAGTGTATACTTTAAACGGATAGTTTGGCAAAAAATTCCAAAACTGAGTTGGGGGGGGGGCGGAGGGGGGCGGGGAAGCGTCTCAAAACTGGGGCTTCCCCAGTAAAGACCAGTAATATGGTAATTATGATGTGCTTTTACTCTATCACTTTTTAATGTGTTTTGGCTTTGCTTTATTTTAATTATTGTGTACAGAAAAGAAAAGTTACGAGGAAATCTTGAGCATTCAGTAATTGAAAGAACCCTTTTGGAAGACTGCTTTTCATTACTATGTGGAGTTATGTCATTTACTGTACCTGGCTGTGCATCGTGATCAGAAAGACCAGACTTAACAGGACAAATGTTTATTTTATTCAATTTATCTTGGTCTATGAAAATGTTATTTATCAGTGTGCTGCTTTCCTGTACTACCCGAGGAGAAAAATCGATAACTGATGTCGAATTGAAAGGACCAAGTAATACTTCAAGATCATTCTTCTTATCAGACTCTTTCAGAAAATCTACATGATAATTCCCACAAATAATAATTTGCTTCCCTCTCTCTGACAGAAAGCAGTACAAGGAATACAAGTTTTTTGGAAGTAGTTGAAAATTTCCCAATGCTGACCTATACACAGTTGCAATTACAAACTTCCATTACTTAGCTTAAGCTCACAAGCACATACTTATACGTGTAGCTCTACACAAAATGTATTAGTTTCTAAGTTTTTCACACTGATATCTTTTAACATAAATGACAACTCCTCCCTTTTTCTGTATTGCCTCTACTTACATGTGCTGAAAGCTTACATCCACTTACATAATAATTGAAATAAATACATTACTATAATTCATGTGAAAAATGTTTATTAGTATTTTATATTACTGATGAAAATGTATTTTCTGTTTCTGATCAAAGAGTAGTAATATCTATAGAATGAGAATTCAGAGCACAGAACAGAATTGTTGTCACCAAAGTTCGTGACTTTGGAGTAGGCCTTCTTTCTTCTGAGAAGTAACTGTCACTCCTTTACTTATTTCGATTTACTTCCAAAGCAACAATATTTACTCACGTTTGCTGTTGCTAGTATATATATGAGTAAAAGCTATACAAATAAGTTTATTATTAAAGTGTCATGTGGTGCTGAAATTGTAATCAGCGTATTACCAAAAGTCAAGCGATATTTTCCTCCAGATGTTGGCGACATGTGGAGTACGCTATGCTAATCTCATAGATATTTCTGCACTCTGTTTCATACGGAGCGTGTGGCCTACAGGACAAAAGTGCCTGCAGTTATTAGCACCGTTAAGTTGAACCGGCCATCGCTGGGAAGTCAACGTCCGTAAGAAGACAATCACTTTTGTCACTGTAGTATCCTTCACTATTAAAGCGTAAATTACTGTAAGTTTTTTCTTTCTATCGAGCGAGTGCGCGCATTGGCCGGCCATCCAGAATTAGGTTTTCCATGACTTCTCTAAACCGAGCTTGTGCTTCGTCTCTAATGACATCGTTGTCGACAGGACATTAAGCGTTAATCTTTATTCCTTTAACTTTTTTCTTGATCACTTCTGTGTTATATGAGTTTTATCCTTGTCAATGGAGATATTATATCGTTGGTGCGAATCTATCTCTCAGTGCTTGTTTTGAAACGAGATCTTTTTAATTCTCTCTTGTCTGGACGTGATAGTGAGTAGTATCTAATTTCGACTACTTTCGTTATTGCTCGTATTAATCTGCACTATTTGTTGGACTGGTGGCTTGCGGCCTGTGTATTATAACCACTGAATGACGTAATTAATTACTAATAAATAAGGTAAATCTGAAAATCATTAGTTATTTGTAACTCATTATACACAGGGTGATTATTATTAATGTTTAAAAACACTCGAAGCGGCGTAAATGCCGCTGCGGCAAGTAATTTAATATAATGTACATGGGGTAGCAAATATCGGGAAATTTTGAACATGTGACATCACCAGATGACGTACATCCCTGCACGTGCAGCGGTTGTGCTGGCGACCCCACACTCGCCGGTAGGGGCAAATGCTACACATCGGTGCAAATTTCGAAACCTTTCGCAAATGTAATCTGTTGTAATCGGAGAAGTAACAAAATTACTGCGCTCCCTGTAACCAATCAAGAGTCGTTCTTATCTTGTGTTTCTTTTCTTTTTTGCTTACAGACATTATTTAGTAAATAAAACGTAGGTCAGTTACTGGTAACGACGAAATTCGGAAACTTATACTCATTTATTTGGGACGCAGTACGATGGGTATTTGTTGTATTTTACTTTGAAATAAAATAATAAATCTTACTTCAGTGGTAACACACTACTGTCTAACGCAACGAAAAAAAAAAAAAATACTGCCTGCCAGACACAAAACTCGAGCCCCGAGCCTCACGCGGCAAAGGCACGCACTTAGGCCGGGAGCTAGACAGACGCGAACACTCGCTCGGGTCAACCGCTGCAACTGCGGTGACGTTCAACTGGCGACGTCACGTATTCAACATCTGTCATCTACTTTTGGGTACTTCCCGATATTTGCGGCCGCAGTGTCTTATATCAAATTACTGATCTCAGCGTCATATACCTCAGCTGTAAAAAAAGGGCAGGGAAACAGTTGGTTGTTTTGAGAAACTGTGCAGCAAAATTTCAGGAAAAATCTCGGTAAATAAGATTTTTCGTGTACAGGCATTGTGATTTCTTTATTCATATGAGTTAATGTTTTCAAAGAATTCTTGAGTAACGACATATTTTTTAGATTTATTATTTCTATCCAAAATATTATTCCTAAAAATACTTCAATGTGTACTTTTTGTTGCGGCGGAATCTTCTCACGAAATTTCGGTCACCAAACTTCCCCTCTGAACTTAAAAATATTTTGTTGACGACGACCTACACAGGGAGAAACAATCATTACAATCAAATAGGGGAAATCAGACCTCGTACAGAAAGATATATGTGTTTGGCATTGGAATGATAGAGAATTATTGTGAAGGTGCTTCAATGAACACTCTGCGGGCCACTTAAGTGTGATTTGCAGGGTGTCCCTGGAGATGTAGATTGTTTACTTGCAGACTGAGTGCACTTACCTTGGGTCAGCAGTGATTTACTACTGTTTACTTGCTGGGCGATTTAACGAAACCCCTAAGAAATACATATTCGAAAGGTCCGAATTGTTTCGCTTTTTTATACATAACCTTGGATTATCAATTCTTCCAACGATGAAGTGTACCAACCTCAAAAATTAATCTATGGTTCTGAAGAATATAATTTAATTTTATTGTCGCCATACTGCAGCACTTAAACATTATTAACAATGCAGTCACATTGTCACCTAAATTCACGAAACTATGGCAAGTGACACAGTTAACATTGTTTACTTGCTTAAATGACTATTCACATTTACCTAATCAGAACAACTTTCGTTGCGCAGTTGTGTTCAAGAACATATTCGGAATTTTTATCTGAGCTGCAGTTATCCATATCATTTACGGATTTGTACAAATCATCCCTGAATAGGGTTCTCCTGGCATGAACACCGTACTCGTTACTACTGCGGGTAATTGTCTGTTTGGCATAAGGTGTCCATTTCATTTTCATTGAAAAAGAGGACATTTAAATTAAATTACAGAAAAACGTGGGACAGTAAAGAAAAAAAGGGACATAAATATTGTATTGACTAAATTGAATACACATAGAGGTTTACATTTACATGTGCACTCAGATGATCCCAAATCACTTTTTACAATTATTCTGTCACACTATCACCCTACTTTTCACTTTTATGTACTTTATCAAGAAATTCATTTTCGTTTGAAATTGTATCATAAAAGTCAGTACACGATACACCATTAAAGTGTGTTTTGACAATGAGCAATGCCCTCACTGTTTCAACTTTCATTCTGTTTTTTTTTTTCATCTGACCACAAAGAGTTCACTAACGAAAACACACGTTCCACAGCAGCATTTGACCCAGGAATTGCCAGACAAAACTCCACCAAATGAATCATGTTTTTCATGTTAATGTTTTTACTTTTGAAATAAGCAAATATTTTACACCACGATGCACTAACACTTTCTTTGTCTCCTTCTTCACTGTTTATGAAGTTCTGTGCACATGAAAATTCATCGAACAGTTCGTCTTCATCAACAGGACAATTTGGTACAATACTTTTAACTAAAACACAACAGTCCTGAATATCCTTTCACTGTAGCTGCTCCTTTTCAGTATTAACCCAGTCAAATGCTTTAAAAGGTGTGAGAAATTGTAAACACCATTCTTTAATATACACAATGCAAGAGTCATAGAAGATGTCAGCACCAATATGAAATTGTTCTACAGTAATTTCACCCGCTTCTTCCAGCTTTCTTAGACTCTCATGTACAAAGGATGTGAGAAATTTTTCAGATTTTCTATATTGTAATTTGCCCAATAATTATTTATTTCTTGATAAACTTTCACTATTGTGATTTCTTGTTTCTCAATACATTTAATTGTTGTTGAGAAAGGTTTTAGCTGGCTAATAAGAAAATGTAGAAAAACAATAGACACAGGGTTATCGAAGAACTGTTTAAGTATAACAGGACACTTATCAAGGGAAATGAAATATGATTTCAAAGCAGGAAATATCTCTACACTTCTTTCCAGTGCTGGTAGCAGAGATAGCCACCTTGTCTTGCTGTGGCACAACTGTATATATGTGGAAATGCTGGAAGATTTTGTAATTATGTCATTCTTCTTATCAGACTCTTTCAGAAAATCTACATGATAATTCCCACAAATAATAATTTGCTTCCCTCTCTCTGACAGAAAGCAGTACAAGGAATACAAGTTTTTTGGAAGTAGTTGAAAATTTCCCAATGCTGACCTATACACAGTTGCAATTACAAACTTCCATTACTTAGCTTAAGCTCACAAGCACATACTTATACGTGTCGCTCTACACAAAATGTATTAGTTTCTAAGTTTTTCACACTGATATCTTTTAACATAAATGACAACTCCTCCCTTTTTCTGTATTGTCTCTACTTACATGTGCTGAAAGCTTACATCCACTTACATAATAATTGGAATAAATACATTACATAATTACTATAATTACTATACTTCATGTGAAAAATGTTTATTAGTATTTTATATTACCGATGAAAATGTATTTTCTGTTTCTGATCAAAGAGTAGTAATATCTATAGAATGAGAATTCAGAGCACAGAACAGAATTGTTGTCACCAAAGTTCGCGACTTTGGAGTAGGCCTTCTTACTTCTGAGAAGTAACTGTCACTCCTTTACTTATTTCGATTTACTTCCAAAGCAACAATATTTACTAACGTTTGCTGTTGCTAGTATATATATGAGTAAAAGCTATACAAATAAGTTTATTATTAAAGTGTCATGTGGTGCTGAAATTGTAATCAGCGTATTAACAAAAGTCAAGCGATATTTTCCTCCAGATGTTGGCGACATGTGGAGTACGCTATGCTAATCTCATAGATATTTCTGCACTCTGTTTCATACGGAGCGTGTGGCCTACAGGACAAAAGTGCCTGCAGTTATTAGCACCGTTAGGTTGAACCGGCCATCGCTGGGAAGTCAACGTCCGTAAGAAGACAATCACTTTTGTCACTGTAGTATCCTTCACTATTAAAGCGTAAATTACTGTAAAATTTTTCTTTCTATCGAGCGAGTGCGCGCATTGGCCGGCCATCCAGATTTCTTTTAGCAACATAAAAACAATAAAAATACACATTCACACAATACAATGAGTGAATCAAAGTAGCCTAATGTACATGAAACACTTGCAGCAACATTTGTCAATCATGAAACTATTTAGCTACGTTTTCCTAGGCAATCTCACATTTAGAAATTCCTCAACTAAGCACAATGAGTAATTCTAGAGAAATTCAGGAACAAAGTTCTCTAACGCTATAGATACAGCGATAAGGAATAGCGCAGTAGGCAGCACAGTTGAAGAGGAATGGACATCTCTAAAAAGGGCCATCACAGAAGTTGGGAAGGAAAACATAGGTACAAAGAAGGTAGCTGCGAAGAAACCGTGGGTAACAGAAGAAATACTTCAGTTGATTGATGAAAGGAGGAAGTACAAACATGTTCTGGGAAAATCAGGAATACAGAAATACAAGTCGCTGAGGAATGAAATAAATAGGAAGTGCAGGGAAGCTGAGACGAAATGGCTGCAGGAAAAATGTGAAGACATCGAAAAAGACATGATTGTCGGAAGGACAGACTCAGCATACAGGAAAGTCAAAACAACCTTTGGTGACATTAAAAGCAACGGTGGAAACATTAAGAGTGCAACGGGAATTCAACTATTAAATGCAGAGGAGAGAGCAGATAGGTGGAAAGAATACATTGAAAGCCTCTATGAGGGTGAAGATTTGTCTGATGTGATAGAAGAAGAAACAGGAGTCGATTTAGAAGAGATAGGGGATCCAGTATTAGAATCGGAATTTAAAAGAGCTTTGGAGGACTTACGGTCAAATAAGGCAGAAGGGATAGATAACATTCCATCAGAATTTCTAAAATCATTGGGGGAAGTGGCAACAAAACGACTATTCACATTGGTGTGTAGAACATATGAGTCTGGCGATATACCATCTGACTTTCGGAAAAGCATCATCCACACAATTCCGAAGACGGCAAGAGCTGACAAGTGCGAGAATTATCGCACCATCAGCTTAACAGCTCATGCATCGAAGCTGCTTACAAGAATAATCTACGGAAGAATGGAAAAGAAAATTGAGAATGCGCTAGGTGACGATCAGTTTGGCTTTAGGAAAAGTAAAGGGACGAGAGAGGCAATTCTGACGTTACGGCTAATAATGGAAGCAAGGCTAAAGAAAAATCGACACTTTCATAGGATTTGTCGACCTCGAAAAAGCGTTCGACAATATAAAATGATGCAAGCTGTTCGAGATTCTGAAAAAAGTAGGGGTAAGCTATAGGGAGAGACGGGTCATATACAATATGTACAACAACCAAGAGGGGATAATAAGAGTGGACAATCAAGAACGAAGAGCTCGTATTAAGAAGGGTGTAAGACAAGGCTGTAGCCTCTCGCCCCTACTCTTCAATCTGCACATCGAGGAAGCAATGATGGAAATAAAAGAAAGGTTCAGGAGTGGAATTAAAATACAAGGTGAAAGGATATCAATGATACGATTCGCTGATGACATTGCTATCCTGAGTGGAAGTGAAGAAGAATTAAATGATCTGCTGAACGGAATGAACAGTCTAATGAGTACACAGTATGGTTTGAGAGTAAATCGGAGAAAGACGAAGGTAATGAGAAGTAGTAGAAATGAGAACAGTGAGAAACTTAACATCAGGATTGATGGTCACGAAGTCAATGAAGTTAAGGAATTCTGCTACCTAGGCAGTAAAATAACCAATGATGGTCGGAGCAAGGAGGACATCAAAAGTAGACTCGCTATAGCAAAAAAGGCATTTCTGGCCAAGAGAAGTCTACTAATATCAAATACCGGCCTTAATTTGAGGAAGAAATTTCTGAGGATGTACGTCTGGAGTACAGCATTGTATGGTAGTGAAACATGGACTGTGGGAAAACCGGAACAGAAGAGAATCGAAGCATTTGAGATGTGGTGCTATAGACGAATGTTGAAAATTAGGTGGACTGATAAGGTAAGGAATGAGGAGGTTCTACGCAGAATCGGAGAGGAAAAGAATATGTGGAAAACGCTGATAAGGAGAAGGGACAGGATGATAGGACATCTGCTAAGACATGAGGGAATGACTTCCATGGTACTAGAGGGAGCTGTAGAGGGCAAAAACTGTAGAGGAAGACAGAGATTGGAATACGTCAAGCAAATAATTGAGGTCGTAGGTTGCAAGTGCTACTCTGAGATGAAGAGGTTAGCACAGGAAAGGAATTCGTGGCGGGCCGCATCAAACCAGTCAGTAGACTTATGACCAAAAAAAAAAAAGTGTGGCTTATGAGCAGCCGCTCGACCATGAAATCCAAATTTTCTCACCTCCCGCCTAACTGTCATAGTACTTGCAGTGGATCATGATGCAGTTTGGAATTCCTGTGTGATAGTCTGGACAGATGTCTGCCTAATACACATCTCAACCCTCTTCAACTAACCGGCCGTTGTGACCGGGCGGTTCTATGCGCTTCAGTCCGGAACCGCGCTGCTGCTACGGTCGCAGGTTCGAATCCTGCCTCGGGCATGGATGTGTGTGATGTCCTTAGGTTAGTTAGGTTTAAGTAGTACTAAATCTAGAGACTGATGACCTCAGATGTTAAGTCCCATAGTGCTCAGAGCTATTTGAACCATTTGAGCCTCTTCAACTGTTGGCGGTTTCTGTCAGTCAACAGGCGAGGTCAGCCTGTACGCTTTTGTGCTGTACGTGTCCCTTCACGTTTCCACTTCACTATCACATCGGGAACGGTGGACCTAGGGATGTTTAGGTGTGTGAAAATCTTGCGTACAGACGTACGACACAACCGACACCCAATCACCTGAGCACGTTCGAAGTCCGCGAGTTCCGCAGAGCGCCTCACTCTGCTATCTCACGATGTCTAATGACTACTGAGGTCGCTGATATGGAGTACCTGGTAGTAGGTGGCAGCACAGTGCACCTAATATGAAAAACGTAGGTTTTTGGGGGTGTCCGGATACTTTTGATCACATAGTGTGTATCAAGAAATTAGCCAACTGTATCACCAGGAATACTACAAGTGAACTGTATCACCAGGAATACTACATGTGAATGCTTCGTAGGCGTTAACGACAGAGAACTATCCTACGTGGAGACTGAAGAATAATGCAGCCGTCGTGGCCTAATGCAGGGCCAGTCTGCCATCCTGGGTGCACCGATAGCTGCTTGAGTTTAGCTATCCCGAATAGTACTCCATTTTGACATCCACTGCGGGCGGGCAGTGCATGCTACTGTAAATTTTGAGACACGTGTGGCTAAGTTGGTGTGAAAGACGCTCGGAGCAGTGAGCAGATTAGATAATTAGGCCAGGCGGATATTCGCCATCCGGTGTCTCTGCGTGGGCGCGTCGGATAACGCTGCGCACCAGATAGCACAGTGGCGTCTGCTGAATTGTTGTATGTGAATTTCATGTGTCGCTACAGTGAAATAGCTTTTGGCAAAAGGAAACTTGACAGTGAGGACGAAAGTCTCCTGGTCTCGATAGGTAGTAGCATTCTGAATACATTCGCACAATGAAATCGGTATTCTCACTTAGGTCCATTTAGTTGATAACATACCGATAGTGGAACTCACTGTTTTATTCGATTTGGTGCATATTAAGCAAGCAACAGCAACCACTATTAAAGACCATACATCGTATATATCGTGTCGGTATAAGATAGATGTGTCAGTGGTAATGATAAACATCTCAATTCGCTATCATATGGAGAAACTTCGCACTGATCTCATCAGTTTACTGAATTTTCAGCGACATCTGTAACACTACATCCCAAAATTTCGATTATCTTCTTTTATGGTTGGCCACATTTATGATTCACTTCTGTACTGTGCTGTTCACTGTAGAGGATGTGCGAGATGTCCCCATACCCCTATAGCCCCTGTTTAGTATCAAATGTAATTATGCAGATTAGTAACTATGTTACTCTTTATCAATTGTTGGCATTTTGTTTACATGTTTTCGCAGTCGCAGTCGAGTTTTACTTTGTAGCTATGGCAAATAAGAATGTTGCTAGACACACTATTGAGGAGCACTTAGTGACAAGTGTAAGGATGCACGAACGACAACGACAACACACAGGGCAGACAATGAGACAGACTATGGGAGCATTCCGGGAAAGATTTAACACGGCTCCATCGCGGAGGGCAACACTTTTGGTTTGGGAGGGACGTGCTTTTGCTTTTGGCAGACTTAAAGACAGACGGACTTCGGAACTCGGTAAACGGAAGACAACAGTGCGAGATTATTTGAAAAAATACTTTAAGGTCAGACCTTTCCGACCA
This sequence comes from Schistocerca piceifrons, assembly GCF_021461385.2. Lineage (NCBI taxonomy): Eukaryota > Metazoa > Arthropoda > Insecta > Orthoptera > Acrididae > Schistocerca > Schistocerca piceifrons. The sequence continues at coordinate 560,390,497 of NC_060139.1, forward strand.
ACATTCGTAAACGAGTTATCGGATACAGACCGGAATTAGTGCGTTTTGGCATCCATGCTTTGTTAATTTCTAAACGCAGTGAATCGTGTCCAATTTATGATTTCAGGTGAATGTGCCATTTATTGCGGCCCCGTGCTGAAAATATTGTCGTTTCAGCCAAAGAGATTCATCATTATACAGCCGCTTTAGAAAGGAGCCCGCTTCACGTAATGCTATGGGCAGCGATGACATCACAACATCCGTTTATACCGTACTTTTTTGAAGGGACTGTGAATGGCGCAAATTATTTACACATGTTGCAAATACGGTTAATATCTCAGCTAGAGGAAAGGAACCTCACAGAACGCTTGTAGATGCAGCAAGATGGAGCGCCTCCTCAGTACGCTCTTGTAGTGCGCCAGTTCCTAAATGAACTCTTTCCATGACGATGGATACGTCGTGGTTCTTCAGCAACACCAGCTCCCTTGAAATCTACATCTACATCTACATGATTACTCTGCAATTCACATTTAAGTGCTTGGCAGAGGGTTCATCGAACCACAATCATAGTATCTCTCTACCACTCCACTCCCGAACAGCGCGCGGGAAAAACGAACACCTAAACCTTTCTGTTCGAGCTCTGATTTCTCTTATTTTATTTTGATGATCATTTCTACCTATGTAGGTTGGGCTCAACAAAATATTTTCGCATTCGGAAGAGAAAGTTGGTGACTGAAATTTCGTAAATAGATCTCGCTGCGACGAAAAACGTCTTTGCTTTAATGACTTCCATCCCAACTCGCGTATCATATCTGCCACACTTTCTCCCCTATTACGTGATAATACAAGACGAGCTGCCCTTTTTCGCACCCTTTCGATGTCCTCCGTCAATCCCACCTGCTAAGGATCCCACACCGCGCAGCAATATTCTAACAGAGGACGAACGAGTGTAGTGTAAGCTGTCTCTTTAGTGGACTTGTTGCATGTTCTAAGTGTCCTGCCAATGAAACGCAACCTTTGGCTCGCCTTCCCCACAATATTTCCTATGTGGTCTTTCCAACTGAAGTTGTTCGTAATTTTAACACCCAGGTACTTAGCTGAATTGACAGCCCTGAGAATTGAAATGGTCACCAAGAAGTCCTGACTTCACCATACCTTACAACTCCTTACGGGGAGCCATTAAGGAGCGTGTATGTGCTGTAGTTGTGTTACAGACAAAAATGTGCAATGCTATTCAGGATGCATTTTGCACTATAACACCGGACATGCTCAAAAATGTGTCAAGAAGAACACAGAGCCGTATGGAAATATGTTTATAGAAGGATGGGAAACATACCGATGTACTGGACAAAAAAAAAAAAAAAAAGAGGTTCAAATGGCTCTGAGCACTATGGGACTCAACTTGTGAGGTCATCAGTCCGCTAGAACTTAGAACTACTTAAACCTAACTAACCTAAGGACATCACACACATCCATGCCCGAGGCAGGATTCGAACCTGCGACCGGTTCCAGACTGCAGCGCCTAGAACCGCACGGCCACTCCGGCCGGCTATATTGGACACTCACTATGTAAATAAGTACTTATGCTAAAAACAAAGCAAATCAATTAGCATTCGATACTATGGGGTACGGGGACATTATGACATTATGTCGACCTCTTAAGCACGTTGGGTGGGAGGGCCGGAAGGGGGGGGGGGGGGGCGGTATTGTTCGCCGTGTCCATGGCATTCGATAAGTCACCCCCACCCCTCCCCACCTCCCGTCCTAAATAGAGAGTACCTCAGTAAAGGCCGTTTTAATCTGAGTTTCCCGAGTTAGGGACGAGCAAGCGCCGCCAGTCCACTGTAATTATAAGCCCTGCCCATGCCTAAGCGATCACCATACGGCGCGGCGGTGGAACGTTGTATGTCTCGAGGATTGGGGATCTTGGCTGAGCTGTCCGAATTGTGAGGATGGTAAAGGGGAGGATGGTAAAAGAGCTCAGTCCCAAGTGTGCTGCGCGCCCATGAGACGCATGGCTGTCGACTCTAAACAGTCGTTAGCGGGCAGCCTCTGAAGAAACTGCCGCACCTCAGTTGCATATGGCTTACTCAGGCAAACGAGTTTTTGTCTGGGTGGACTCTTCTTTCCCTAGCTGTTCGTGGGACGGAGATGGAACCCTCGAACTTAAACTTATAACTCCCAGCGGAATGGGTGTACCGCAGGTGGATATGAGTATCCAATCTAACGAGAGGGCTCATGTAGCCAGTTCCTGTCTCTCGGGAATTATTCAGAGTGCTTGTAGAAGCAGAACATAAGCTGCGAGTCAGAATGCGTCTTCAATAGTTAAGACGAAAGAGGATAGCTTTGAGGAAGTTTCATCTTTCTACATTCAAAAAGGTATAGAGGATATTGCTGGCACTTTACAATTTGTGAGGCGATTGGGGAATGGAACACTGTTTGTTGAAACTACTAGTTTTCAACAAACACGAACCTCCAGAAAGTTAAATGCCTCGGGGAATATGCCATCGAAACGGATTTACACAATACCCTGAACTACAGCAAAAGAGTTGTGTTATGTAGAGATCTTGTAGATATTCTGAAAGACGAACTGAAAGATGAGTGGGCTCAAGAATGTATTGTTGACGCGCAACATATGATCAAAAGGATGGATGGCGATCTGGTAAAATCCGACTCCTTTATTCTTACCTTCAATACCAGTAACCTTCCAGAGGATATAAAGGCAGGTTTACCTCGCTTAAAGGTGCGGACCTGGGAGAAGCCACATGTGGCAGATGTGGTAAGGCCACCCTCGAAGGTGTCGTCTGCTCATCTCCTTCGAAGTATGTTAGTTGCTCTGTCTGCAATACAGTCTGCAGCAGCTACCTTGAAGAAGATACAGAAAAGAAAGACTACATGGTGAAGCCGAAAAGATCTATAAGGCGTCCGAAATTATCTGAATGCTTTCTCAGAAAATTATTTTGAATGATTACTTCAGGAACACATTCTAATTGTCAATGGTCGCGAGAACATACTTCACCTCTTAGCAACAACAATCCTGAGCAAATAGGGAGCATCATGACGGGCACGGGAATTAGTGACCACAACGTTGTTGTAACGACACTGAATACCGTAATATCCAAACCCACTAAAAATAAACGCAAAACACAACTACTTAAAAAAGCAGATAAAAATTGGCTTCACCCCTTTCTAAATGACAGTCTCCACTCCATATGATTTGACCATGTTAGCGTAGACCAGATGCGGTTTGAATTCAAAGAAATAGTATCGATGGCAATTGAGAGATATATACCAAATAAATTAATAGGAAATGGTACTGGTCCCCAATAAAAACAGAATTTAAAAGAACGGAAAATTCTCAAGATTGGCGAAGTTTTACACAGCTCGAAATTTAGCGCGAACTACACTGCGAGTAGTTTTCACAACGAAACTCTGCCTCGAAATCTGGCAGAAAACCCAAAAGAAGTTTGGTCATATGTAAAGTACACAAGCGGAAAGATGCCATCAATACCTTCGCTGCAATATAATGACGGTGATGTCAATGTCACTGATGATAGTGTCACGAAAGCACAGTTACTAAACAAGGTTTTCCGAAAGTGCTTCACCAAAGATGAGGAAGTAGATATTCCAGAATTCGAATCTATAACTACTGCCAGCATGAGTAATTTACAAGTAGATATCGTTGGAGCAGCAAAGCAGCTTAAATCACTTAATAAAGGGAAAGCATTTAGTTCAGGTTGTAGACCAGTCAGGTTCCTTTCAGAGTACGCTGGTACAATAGCTTCATGCGTATCAAATAAAACAGCTCGCTCGTCGAAAAATCTATACAGAAGACCGGAAAGGTGCACAAGTCACACCAATACCAAAGGAAGGAAATAGGAGTAATCAGCTGGATTACAGATCCGTATAACTGACGTCGATTTGAGGGGCGATTTTGAAACGTATACTATGTCCGAACATTATGAATTACCTAGAAGAAACGATTTATTGACAAATAGTCAGCACAGATTCAAAAAATATCGTTCTCGTGAAACACAACTAGCTCTTTATTCTCACGAAATAATGAATGCTATCGACAGGGGATATCAAATTGATTCCATATTTTTAGATTTCCAGAAGGCTTTTGATACCATTTCTGACTTCTTATCAAACTGGATTCGTGATTTCCTGTCAGAAAAGTCACATTTGGTAGTAACCGACTGGAAGCTATCGAGTGGAACACAAGTAATATTTGGCGTTCCCAAGGAACTGTTATGCGCCCTCTGCCGTCCCTGATTTACATAAACGGTTTAGGAGGAAATATGATTTGCACACTTCGATTGCTTGCAGAGGGTGCTGTCATTTACCGTCTTGTTAAGTCATCAGATGGTCAAAATCAATTGCAAAATGATTTAAATCAGATATCTGTATAGTTTGAAAAGTGGCAATTGACTCTAAATAATGAACAGTGTGAAGTCATCCACGGGACTAAAAGAAATCTGCTAAAATTCAGTTACATAATAAACCACACAAATATAAAGGCTGTAAATTCCACTAAATGCTTAGTTAGATTAACTTAAATTCGCAGGAGCTTCCTTTCTATGTTTGATACTATTAAACTTTTGGTCAGAAATGCACCCATTTCTGATGTTAGTCTGCTTCTTATGCCCTCACTGCTGCGTCCATTACGTATTATTTTGATTCCAAGATAATAATTCCCTCGCCTCGTCTACTACGATGTACTTGGATTAAATGTTATAATATGATATTTGATAATTCTCAATACTGTCGCCTTTCATGTGTTTAATCAGTATTCTGTGTTCATTAGACTTTTCATTCCATTCAGAAAATCGTACAGTTCTCACTCTCAGTCACAGAGGACAGCGAAATCTTCTGCTTGTGACTTTTGAACAGTGTAATTGCTGTTACCAGCTGATACTTACTCCAGTAGTCAATGTATCTTTCTCGTCTCTCTTTCCTATTTCCTACCTGACTATTCTCCTGTAACTCTGCCTTCAAATTCTTCTCCTACTGCAGCGCTCAAGTACCACTCATTTATTAGATTTGCATGTCTTCTGTATTGAGTTACCCGTTCAGTCCTCTCATGGATTGAGAATGTATGTCATTTTACTTGATTGATTACAGAATCGAGTCAAATTCGCAAAGAACTTGGTAGTATGAGCTTTCTTATAAGTATTACGTTGCACCCCCCTCTGGCCTGGATGCATGCACAGTTTCAGTTGAGAAGGGTGTCATAAGGCCGTTGTATTCTCTCTTGAGGGACGCTGATCTACAAATGTTGCAATTAGTCGCCGATATCCTGAATACTGGCACTGGGACGGAGTTGACGTCCTGGCTACTTCCACACATGTTGTGCTGGGGATGGCTAGGTTATTCTTGCTAGCCATGGGAGTACATTAGCCAACGGCCTTGCCGCAGTGGTAACACCGTTTCCCGTCAGATCACCGAAGTTAAGCGCTTTCGGGCTGGGCTCGCACTTGCATGGGCGACCATCCGGTCTGCCGAGCGCTGTTGGCAAACGGGATACACTCAGCCCTTGTGAGGCAAACGGAGGAGCTACTTGATTGAAAAGCAGCGGCTCCGGTCTCGGAAACTGACATAAGGCCAGGAGAGCGGTGTGCTGACCACATGCCCCTCCGTATTCCCATCCAGCGACGCCAATGAGCTGAGGATGACACTGCGGCCTGTCAGTACCGTTGCGCATTCATGGCCTGTTCGGGAGGAGTTTTTTGGGAGTACATTATCGTGCTGGTAGTGTATAGAGACACATGCCAAGGGTGGATAAGCATAGTTCTGTAGAAAAATGGCACCACAATACTGTCGCATGAGAGGTAACTCATGACAACGCAGAATGTTCGTGACGAGGCGTTCAGCTGTCAAGTGTCCCCTCAGTCACTACCAGCCATGACGTGACGACATACGCAATGGCTCCACACCATGACACCAGCAGTGAAAGTGGTGTGCCTCTCCAAAACGGTGGAAGAATGGGACCTTTTCTCAGGCCCTGGTATACTTGCCAGTAATGGTCAACTTGGGTAACGGTGAACCACTGTTCATCTTTGAAGCCAATATGATGCCATTCATCAGCAGTATATGCTTCCTGGTCAACGCACCACTCCAAAAGCAGCCGTTTGCGTTGTGGTGTTACCAGAAGCCTACACTTTGGATGGTGGTTCCCTAGTCTGGCTGCTACTAGTTTCCGACCACTGGTGCAGGATCATACACAGTGTTGTAGGGAAACCATTACTTGCTTTTGGATGGCAGTCGCACATGTGACGGGGTTAAGATGAACTTAGTGCACAGTATGGTGATCCTCCCTTGAGGTGTCAGACGTGGTGGGATGATGAGTATGTCACCCTCACTTTCCCATGCAGTCCAGCATTGGGCCACTGTTACATTCAAATGCCTCAAAAATCTGGACACTGCAAGGTTCGTGCAGCTGGCCAAGTTGAGACTGGCAGTGAGGCCGCTTTCAAATTCTGTCAACTGCTGATAAAGCAGGCTCATACGAATACGTGATATCTCTGTGTCCTTCACGGCGCTCATTCCATATCTGACGCTGTTCACGCCAGTTTCTATACCCTACCAGGCGTGTAACAACACTAACACGACCAACACTAATGCAACCTGGTTGCCGTTCTACCTGTCACAGAGAATTGCAGTTCTTATTGTTTAAATACCTGCCGATGGTGTGTACGCCTACGAAGCTACATCGGAATTTGGCCGTATGTTCTAGGTGCTAAATTTTTTTGTCAGGCAGTGTATCTTACAAAGTGTATCCATATTATAGCTCAAGAGTACAATGAAGTTTCTGAGCGAGAAACTAGGGACTGTTAAAACGGAAATGCTGGATTATCTAGAGTTCCTGCCACATATTTACATATACAGACTGAAGCGATGAATAAAAAATTTGTACCGAGGCTGGGATTCAAAGTAGGTTTTTCTCCTCGCTAGGCAGATGCACTACCCACTACGTCATCCTGGCACAGCTGATTTGCACAACTGCACGGATTAACCTACGACGTCTCCCTTTTCAACACAAATTCCCATTCAAGCCTCAGCCCACTTGGAATTCCCCATAAACTCAAACAGCACTGCAGAAGCTCTCCAACTTTACTGGAACAGCACCTCAGCATCGAACGAAAAGAGGGACCCGGCCTGAAATCCAGGCATAGGTGCTTTAATCGAATGAAAGTATATGCTCCAGAGACCTTTTCAAGTCTCAAACGTCTATAATATATGTATGTAGACTGAAGCGACGAATGAAAATCTGTACCAAGGCCGGAATTCGAATCCACATCTCCTGCTCACCAGGAATATGCACTAACTACTACGCCACTGGCGTAGTGATTGGTGCATCTGCCTAGTGAGCGGGAGAACTGGATTAGAATCCCGGCATTGGTACAAATTTTCGTTCACCGCTACAGCCGGCCGTTGTGGTCGAGCGGTTCTAGGCGCTTCAGTGTGGAACCACGCGGCTGCTACGGGCGCAGGTTCGAATCCTGCCTCAGGCATGGATATGTGTGATGTCCTTAGGTTAGTTAGGTTTAAGTAGTTCTAAGTCTAGGGGATTGATGACCTCAGATGTTAAGTCCCTTAGTGCTCAGAGTCATTTGAACCATTTTTTCATCGCTACACTCTGCATGTATACGTCATAGATATCTGAGACTTGAAAAGGTCTCTGGAATCATATAGTTTCATTTGATCCTGCTACGTGGTTCGTGTGCTTGGCGTAGCCACGGAACAGATAGCTTTTAAAATTCACTCATATGCCCATACATGTTCCATTTACAAGCTTCCATTACAACAGAATCAAACTGTCTACGTAAGTTCAACATTTTTTTCTTTGTTGTTGGTTCATTCCCGCGCCCATTAGCGATATATTGGTGCTCTTCAACCAAAAGCATTTAAAATGTAGGAGCATAGTTTTTTACTTGAAAATATAGAAAGTGTATATGTTTTTGTAATTGTTAAAACTTGCGGCTGTACATTGAAGATTTTAAATAAACGATTGTTGTCTTTTAAAATATAAAAAATTAACGGTAATCTCTATAAAACGAGAATACTTCACATCATTGTTCTAATTTTAGCAATAAATTAGAACGTTTGTTGTGATAGAATGTTTTGGAAAAAATGTGGGATGGAAAAGATGGGGAGCAGGACCGAAACCAAACTTTTGGAAAGGCAGGGAGTAAAGTGAGGGAAAGAAGTGACCTGACACGCAGACGAAAGGGAGTTGCCCGTTAAAGATGGGAGGATGGGTAGGAAAAGGTGCGTAAGGTTTCGCTGGTGTGTGCGCGGTTGGAAGGGTGAATTCATAAACACTGAAGTGATAAAAGTCATGGGATACTTCCTAACATCGTCTCTGACCCCCTTCAGCCCGGCGCAGTGCAGCAACTCGATATCGCATGGACCATCCAACAAGTCGTTGGAAGCCCCCTGCAGTTATATTAAGCCCTGCTACCTCTATAGCTGTTCGTAACTACGAAAGTGTTGCCAATGCAGGATTTTGTGCACGAACTGACCTCTCGATTATGTCCGATAAAGATTCGATGGGATTCATGTTTGGCGATTTAGGTGGCCAAATCAGTCACTCGAATTGTCCAGAATGATCTAACATGGGGCACTATTATCCATAAGAATTCCATTGTTGTCTGGGAATATGAAGTTCATGAATGGCTACAAGTGGTCTCCAAGTAGTCGAACGTAACCATTTCTAGCCAGTGGTGCGTTCAGTTTGACCAAAGACCCAGTCCATTCCATCTAAACACAACCCACACCGCCAGCCGGAGTGGCTGAGCGGTTCTAGGCGCTACAGTCTGGAACCACGAGACCGCTACGGTCGCAGGTTCGAATCCTGCCTCGGTCATGGATGTGTGTGATGTCCTTAGGTTAGTTAGGTTTAAGTAGTTCTAAGTTCTAGGGGACTGATGACCTCAGCAGTTAAGTCCCATAGTGTTCAGAGCCATTTGAACCTTTTGAACAGCCCACACCACTTTGGAGCCACCACCAACTTGCACATATCGTTGTTGAGAACTTGGGTCTATGGCTTCCTGGGGTTTGTGCCACACTCGAATCATACCATCAGTTCTTACTAACTGAAGTCTGAACTCATCTGGTCAGGCCACAGTTTTCCAGTCATCTAGGGTCAAACCGATTTGGTTACGAGCCCAGGATAGGCGCTGCAGGCTCTCAGCAAAGGCACATGTGTCGGTCGTCTGTTGTCATAGCTCATTAGTGCCTCGTAGTCCGTAGCTCGTGGTCTAGTGGCTAGCGTTGCTGCCTCTAGATCACGGGGTCCCGGGCTCGATTCCTGGCCGTGTTGCGGATTTTCTCTGCCCGAGGTCTGGGTGTTTGTGTTTCCTCATCATTTCATCATCATTCGTGAAAGTGGTTAGATTGGATTGTGTAAAGATTGGGACTTTGTACGGGCGCCGATGACTACGCAGTTGAGTGCCCCACAAACCAAACATTATCATCATCACCCATTAGCGCTTGGCCCACGGTCCTAACTGATACGATTTTCGTGGGTCCCACATTGATTTCTGCGATTTTGTCACCCAGTGTTGCTTGTCTGTTAGCAGGGACAACCCTTCAGAAACGCCGCTGCTCCCGGTCTGTAAGTGAAGGCCGTCGCCCGCTACGTTGCCCGTGGCCTGAAATGTGGTATTCTTGGCTCACCCTTGACACTTTAGATCTCGAAATATTGAATTCCCAAACGATTTCCGGAATGGAGTTTCCCATGCGGCCAGGTCCAACTACCATTCCGCGTTCAGAGTCAGTTAATTTCCGTCGTGCGGCCTTATCACGTCGGCAACCTTTTCCCATGAATCATCTCAGTACAAATGACAGCTCCGCAAATGCACTGCACTTTTATATCATGTACGAGATTCTACCGTCATTTGTAAATGTGCATATCGCTATCCTATGTCTTTTGTCCCTCAGTGTAAGACCGGCAGAAAACGGTTAAATTTAATCAAGGATGTAATGTTAGGGTGATTTTAAAAAGGGGGGGCGACATCCGTTGGTTTTCAGTCCACCGTTTTTTGCTGAAGTCCAAACAACTACATACTCGAATACACACCAGAGCACTCAGTTCGCGCAGCCTGAGATCATCTTTGCTAAATGTTAGGGAAGGTGGGGGAGTGGTAGGATGGGAGGGAGAAGTATTAGCTGGGACAACCCAGTAATCTCGTCTCCTACAGTCCTACTCCATTTTATTCCTGTGAGGCATCTTGAAACAATTAATTTATTTAGAAAGATCCGCTTAATTCATATTAATATTTATTCAAAACGTGACCAGTTTCGGGATTTTAGAATCTCGTCTTCAGGTGTATGAAATTATTATATTTGGCAGTGGTTGGCGTTCCTACCGTGCGGCTGCCCGGCGACGGACAGGTTCCGCCAACATGCAGTGACTGGAGCTCTTGCACTGACTAGCCCGACCGCAAGTTATGTGTTAATAAATATAGTAATTTGGTACACCTCAAGATGAGATTTTAAAATCGAGACCGGTCGTGGTTTGAATAAATATTAGTATAACTGAAGGGGCACTCTCTGGATTAATTATCATGCCTCTCAGTTGCGGATGTCCTACGTACCAAATCTTGAATCTAATCCACTACCCCCCAGCCGAATCAGAATTCCGAGCTTACCAGCTGTGTGCTAACTAAACAGAAGAAGAAAATTTAAATATTCGATCTAATTTGGTTTTATTTGCAATATAGAAATAGAGGTTCTCCAGTATGTATTTCGAATCACTCTGTGTTTACCGTTTCATTCTACAGAGGGTGAATATAAATAAAAACGACTGACTTCAGGGACGGATTCCTGAAGAGAAATAGAGGGAAACAGGTCCTGTGAAACGAATGAAAGTATCTCTGACCATGTGCTGTGGTGTTCCCTGTGTTTTGTAGGCTATGTGATTGTCGCAGAATATTATAAACAGCAGAATGGTCCGGCATTCATGTCGAGAACAAGCCGAGGTTGTGTTTGTGTACGGCCAAGCTGATGAAAACGGTTGAGAGGTAGCACGGGTATAGCAAAACAAATACCCTCACAGACACCAACCACATCACACAATATTTGAAGCTTTCTTGGGCATTTCTGAGATCATGGGTCCTTTCGATCAGACGAACGTGCACGGAGACGGCGGACTGTGCGTAACCCAGATTTGGAGGAGTAGGCTCTACAAGATACTGAGACGAATCCTAGTACAAGCTTCAGGCTAGTGGCCCACCAACGTGGTATAAGTCGAAGTGCTCTTATGTGTATCCTGCATGACAATCGCTGCTATCCCTATCACCTGAAACTAGAGCAAGGATTATCAGCACTGGATTTCCCTCTACGGGATGGCTGTTGTTGATGGTCTTTGCGCCAGACCATCATAAATATGGGATTTCTATTGCCAGTCTTCGTTACTTAATAACAGGATCATCAGTCTACATTATCGTCATCTGTGAGCTACAGACGTGGCATGTGGTCACAGCAACTTTCATTCCTCAGCGTCAGCTACTGTAGCAATGATGCATTTCCGCACATACGTTCATAGGACCTTTTCTCCTCCATTTCCAGTCAGGAACCTGTCCCTGCAGTTTGTCTTTTTTTTGTTAAAGTTCACCCTGTATAAAATATAAATATGGTACAGTACTGTTAACTGAAATAAATCAGAGTGATTCTTCGCCCTAAAAGAAAGACTATCTATGTTAGTATCCTATGGATAATTTCAAGAATAAAAAAGTCAAGAATATTCATTTGTCACTGATCACTCTGCAATGAAATAGACCTCTTCGTTGGCATACAAAAATACAAAAACATGGTTCAAATGGCTCTGAGCACTATGGGACTTAACTCTGAGGTCATCAGTCCCCTAGGACTTAGAACTACTTAAACCTAACTAACCTAAGGACATCACACACACCCATGCCGGAGGCAGGATTCGAAACTGCGACCGTGGCGGTCGCGCGGTTCCAGACTGTAGCGCCTAGAGCCGCTATTTTTTTATTTTAATTTTTTTGTCATTTTTTTGTTTTTTTATATATTTTTTGTTTTGTTTTCTATTTTTTTTGGGGGGGGGGGTGGTAGTGGACCGGTGGGGGCTCGGGGTGCAAAGTGGGCAGGGGTCGAAACCCGAGGCCTGGCCACAGTGTCCTCCTCACCACCACCGAGCCTGTGGTGCTTAGGGAAGTGGGAGACACAGGAATCAACAGTAGTGGAAGGCATTGTTGTCATTTATTTATTTGCATGTGTTTTTGTAATATTCACTATTATCATGAAATTATGTGAATACATCGGCGACAGAGAAAAAGAAATATAAATTCTGGGCAAAGAAATAGAAAATAAAAAGGAAAAGCAAAAAGAAATAAAATCCGCGCAATCTGCGACGCGCTCTCCCATCCGCGGAGGTCAGAAGTGGAATCGATCGTAGGCGGTTTAAACTCACACACCGCCGGGGGAGGAGGGGTAGGTGCCCTTTGAGCCAGGCACCCCCCAACTCAGTGGAGGTCTAACAAAGACCGCTCGAAGATAGTTAGCAAATACTGTTCGGTAACGTGGCGTGTTTTCGAGAGCCGCATGGGCTGTTCGTAAATAGGTCCAGAAGTCGAGGCGGGATTTAGGTCCCTCATGAAAGAGATAAGCGACCGCCCACCCTTTGACCCACGTAATAGTGTAACATTTGGCGGCGGAAAAATGTCTGTCCTCCGCGTATAGAAACATTCGAGGTTCGATTGTGTCTGGTGGCACCCGGAGAAATATGAGACAAATGAGGCACGATATGGCTGGCAGACACAGGTGGTGAGGTGGAATCAGGTAGGAGGACCTCAAGCAAGCTGTGTGTTAGAGATGTACCCTGGCCCATCCACTGTTTTCTCATGGTACTCATGTACAAGGCTGCAGCTCGCATACGGACATTGACGAGCACGACGCCTCCATCCCGTGAGGGTAGGGTAAGTGTCTCATAACGGACTTTAAACATGGAACCAGCCATGAGATAATAGCCAAAAGCCGCCTGAAGGTTGCGCCCAGTTGCAGTTGGCAGAGGGAGAACTTGCGCGATGTGGACCAATTTTGATGCCACATAAAGATTAAGAAACTCAACCCGTTGAAGTGTGTCCTGGCGGCTCAAGAGGTTCTGGCCGACGTCGTTGCGGATGACGTGTAACAGGCGACGGAAATTCGTTGCCGCTGTGCGTGTGACCGTGGGGGTAAAGGTAATGCCCAGGTACCGGAAAGTCCGCACAAGCGGCAGGGGTGCCACTTCACCCTCCTGGAGGCCTCGTCCAATGTGCATTGCAGAAGATTTGGCGACATTCATGGCACTGCCAGCGGCAGCCCCATAACGGGTAATCAATTCGAGGACTTCTCGAATCTCAGAGCCGGAGCGAATGAGGAGGAGGAGGTCATCAGCATATGCCCGACAGCGAAAAGTGTGTTGGCGTAGGGTGAGGCCAGAGAGCTTGGTCGTCAAGCCCCCAATAAGGGGCTCAAGGGCAATGGCATATAGGAGGGTAGAGAGGGGGCACCCTTGCCGTATCGAACGGCAGATAGGTACCGGCCCTGCTAAACGTCCATTGACTTGGACACGTGAACTGGCACTGTCGTGAAGACGCCGGATGACGTCGAGAGAAGGAGGGGGGATGCCCATTCGGGCTGCCACCGAAAACAGGAAACGATGAAGCACTTGATCGAAGGCGCTGTCGAAGTCTATAGCGACGACCGCTGCATGGAGTCTGCAGGCCGCCGCCATCGCAATTAAGTCGCGGCATTCCCCTGTGGCAGTCTGTATGTTAACCTGTCCTCCAGGCGTCGTTTGCTCTGGCGAGAGGATATGAGGGAGTATTGTTCGGAGTCGCATTGCCAATAAGCGCGCGAAAATCTTGTAATCGGCATTGAGTAGGGTGAGCGGTCTGTAACTCGTGACCATCGAACTGCGGGCTGGTTTGTGGACTGGTATGATGATGCCCTCAGCGAAGGCGGGTGGGATTGCTTCGTCAGATGTCATCAGTTCTTGATACATAGTCGTCCATCGTGGTGCCATGAGGTCCCGAAAGGTACGGTAAAACTCAATCGGTAAGCCGTCAATGCCGGGCGATCTGTTGACAGCACCCTTGGCGATTGCATTGTTGACTTCGTCTCGCGTGACCGCCATTGTCAAAGCATCCGCCTCCGCGTGGGGGAGGATGCGTGTAATGTAATGCAAAATGGAATCGTCTGCTGCAGTTTCAGCATCATCTTCACTATAAGTACGACGGTAGTGCTCGACGAATGCGTGGACGATGTCATTCTGAGTGGTCACCTGCGTGCCATGAGGCGTGGTCAGAGTACTGATGATCTGCCGACGACGCCGTCGTTCGTCGGACAATTTATGATGCATGGATGGAATTTCTAAATCCGCGTGATCGTGACGTCGCGTCCGTATCATGACCCCTTGCAGTTTCCGGCGTGCCAGGGCAATTATCTTCGCCTTAGTTCTTTGCCGTTCCAACTGGTTGTCTGGGGTTGGTGGTTGACCGTCCAGATCTCGGAGAATCACATAATAGAAGTCAACAGTGTTGCGATGCCAGTCGGCCATGTCCTTCCCGTATCTCATCAGCGTCCTCCGGATCGCCGGCTTGGCGCAGTCCAACCACCATGTCAATGTCGAGTGGTAGCGGGGAAGGCGTCGTTCGCAGGCTGTCCACGTTTCAGTGACTTGTTGGCGGCATACCAGGTCATGCAGGTGTGAAGTATTGAGTTTCCATGGCGCACGGCTGCGCCATACTGATTGCGACGGAAGAAGGACCGTACAGATGTAAGCGCAATGGTCGGGAAAGGCCAGCGGCCAGCGTTCGGCGCCCCGTATCGCAGATCTAAGAGTTTTTGAGACGTATATCCTGTCTAGTCGGCTTGCGGAATGACTGGTATGAAAGGTATGGCCAGAACGGTCGCCGTGTTGAACTTCCCAGGTATCGTGAAGCAGGTCTCGCACTATACGTAGTTCCTGGCATGTAGTATAGTGGGGAATATGATCTTTGGGATGCAGAACGCAGTTGAAATCACCTCCTAGTAGGCAGTGGTCATAACGCCCTAAAAACAGGGGAGCGATTTCCTCGGAACAAAACTGGGCTCTTTCATGTCGTCGGTCGGTGCCTGAGGGAGCGTAGACATTAATGATGCGTGTCCCCATGGCAGTGAGTGCCATGCCCCGAGCTGATGGAAGGAAGGCGACATCGGTCACAGAAACCCCGTGGCGGACGTAGGTGGCCACTCCGCGGCCCATAGAATCACTCGCAGAGGCGTGGGCGGTATAGCCATTGATATCCGGGAGACTAGCCAAGTGAACTTCCTGCAGAAGGGCGAAATCAATATCCGAAGCCCAGAACATGTCCTGCATAAGGCGGATTTTCACCCTGGAACGGATGTTGTTGGTGTTGATGGTTGCTATTTGGTAGGCCTGGTGTCGGACTGCTGGAGGCTGGTCCACTCCGCTGTCCGTGCAAGGGCGTGGGCGTTGCAGCGGAACGTTATCCCGCTGGTCCGCAGGGGATTCTGGGGAGAGTATGATTAGTGGTGCGGCCCGGACGGCGCAGGGTCCCGTAACGGGTCCTGCTCCTCGACCTCCTCCTTGTGTCAAGCCGTGGAAGCGAGCACTGGTGTATCTTCCATTTTGTCTGCAGAAGATGTTGTAATGGTGCGTGGTGTAGTGTCGTCTGTGATATGTTCATGATTTAGTTCAGCATCAGCACGGGGCGCAGGCACACCGGTAGATGTCTCCGCGCTCATAAAGTCTTCGTCAGCAGTAGCGGGTTCTGAGGCCTCGTGTTGGTCGACGGTTGCGTCCTCCTCGACTTGTAACGTCTCCTCTTGGCCGGAAACTGTGCGACGTCTTCGCTTGCGACGTTTCGGAGAACGTTGTTTTCTTGTGCGACACTCCGTGTCCGACGACGGAAGGGAGTCGTGTCGCTCTGGCAGAAAGGCCGCTGTAGGAACGATGAGCGAGTCGATTTCCATCGTGTTGCCGAGGTCAGGGTCAGCGTCTGGTTGCGTCGGCATCGTCGGAGCGGCGTCGATGGCCGGCTGAGGCGGCGGGCCGTCCGAGGCGCTCTCCGTCGGTGTCTGGTCGGGCTCGTTGGTGGCGTCGTTGGTGGTGACCGGACGACGTTGCAAAGCGGTAGGAGAAGCTAGAGCAGCGGCGTAGGTCACCGGTAGCACTGTAGGTTGTGACGTGGATGGTTCTTCGGCAGCTGGAAGTTGCGTAATACGCCGTTGTAGGCATTCGGATCTAAGGTGGCCTTCTTTGCCGCACCCGGAACAGGTCCGAGGCTGACCGTCGTATATAATTATTGCCCGGCATCCGCCGATCTGTAAGTAGGACGGGACGTGGCTTCGGAGATCAATGGTGACCTGTCGGACCCCGTTTAGGACAGGATACGTCCGAAACTGTGTCTACTTCTGCGCAGTGTGGCCATGGACTGTGCCGTATGGGCATAGTGCCGCGACGACTTCTTCAGCAGGAAGTTCGAATGGCAATTCGAAAATGCGTATCGTTCGCATACCTAAGCCTGCTTGGTCGACGGTTACCTCCCCCACATTGCCATCAGCATGACAGGAGCGGAGTCCCTGTTTGGTCTCACGTAGGATGCTTTCGCAAGCCTCGTCCTTAATGATTTTAACATAGACCGTGCTGCTCACGATTGACAAATGTATGCCGATAATATCGGTCGCCGGGATCTTCACTTCCTCTCGCAGAAAACGCTCCACCTCGAGTGCTTTGGGTCGGGCATAATCGTTGCAGAAAGCAAATCGGAGTGTAGATTTATGGTAATGGTTCACCATGGATCGTACACGGTAAGCCGGTACTTAAGTAACGGGCGTCAGAATGTAAACAAGGCTAGCTCGCGCTCCGCACGCAGTCAACACGGACGCGTCCGCTCTGTTGGCCTGCCGAAGGCAGACTGCGAACCGCTCGGCCACCCCGGCCGGCACAAAAATACAGTACGTATTAAGTACAGTACATAGTGATACTGTGGTTACAATAATTTCGTTCAACATGCGTGTCAAAAGACTGTTTAACGTTGTGTAATTGATTGTATCATTTTCAGTTGTAAAACTTCGCTATAAGTCACTCAAATAGTTCCCAAGTGACATCCGTGCACAAACGCTAAGTGGATACACGGCTCCAGACAGCAGCCAATATCGGCCCCTAAAGACTGCTTCAAGATCGTCTATAATCAATGCCATGAAGAGCTAAGCTGGACTTTCTATAAACGATGGTTCACGAGATTCAAGACTAGATGAGTGAAAGCGAATATTAAGCCTTGCCGTGCATCAGCTTCGTACTAAAACTGAGTAGTATAATATTTCTTTTAATAAATTATTGTATAAATTGTTACTAATCTGTATTGCCATATGTTTTTGTTTAGATGCTGCCTAACAATATTTGACCCAGTGACGAGGTCGTATAGCTGCTATGTACAAGCGAACTACCTCATAACAGCAACTACTTTCAGTGGTAAGGGATTCTCTTCCTGCCAGCTATTTATGTTTGCCTCTATTTGTATTTGATAAATAAAACACGAAAACCTGTCAACGAGGAAAAAAGAATCACATAAAAACCTCTTACTCTTTGGCAAAACCTATATTATATGCGAAACAGTTCGGGTTTGAAGTAACAGGCATACAACACCTGAACAAGCAGCTATTCTCAGGTGCCGAATACGATGAAGAGACAAATAAGAAACGACATTCCTTTTTCGACGAAGCTGGAATAGGGGAACAGATAGCAGGAAATTGTAGCTTTTCAGAAAACAGAAAAATGTGATGTGGACGAACCACAAGTTATTCCAGAGTTTAATCCAAATTAATCATAAACATCTTCGGCTGGTCTAGGTACTCCTCTGTCATCAGCTACACTTGAGGATCACCAGCGTTCCACATCTTCTAAGACAGGCCTCTCTGGCATCAGTCCCAGTCCAGAAATCAAAAATAGGACCTCTACGAGGAAGAAAGGCCTGCAGTTGTGTGGTCATCACATCTACGCCGTATAAAGCTCAACTGGTGAAAGCTAAAAAAGGCAAGGAAGTTGAACAGCAAGCACACGGAACCAGCAGTGGTCGGTGATGTGGACTAGCAGTTGTGACTTCAAGAAAGGGGAAGGAACTCGTAAAAAAGAGTCTAAGTTTTCCGAAAAATGCCATAGATTCAAGCACTGAAGATGAAAACACTGTGTCCTCTGGAATATCTCAACTGGAGCTTCTCCTGGGAGTTTCCTCATCGAAAGAACATGCAGCTTGACATATGTTTCGCTGAAGGACATTTTAAGATGATTCTAAAGAAAACTTTTGGTCATGTGCGTTATGTGCTGCTAGCTGTGGACCCGTGTGGAATGTGCTGGGGCTGAAAAGGATGTACATATTAGCGATTTTTGTCTGTACAGGATTTAGTTCTAATATTCTAGTATAAGGGGGACTCAGATGAAAACGAGAGTGGTGGCGCATAGGAAGAATGGTTGTAGGTAAACCTCCGTAGGAGTTCTAATTTCTCTTCCCTGGAACTCCCTCTCTCGGAATTTCAATAATAAATCGCTCCGTGATGCTCGACAGCTCTTTTGTACCGTCTGCCACTAGAGGTCGTTAAGCGTCAACTTCACGCTATCACGCAGACTAAACATTCCCGTCACGAAAGAGTTGCTCTTCGCTGGATTTTCCTGAAGTATTCTAGTAGTCTAAGGTGGAAAGTGTCTCACACTGAAGACAGTACTCAGAAATGGTGGCAAAAGTGTTTCGCAGGCTATTTCTTTCATGGATGAATGACTTTCCTTAATACTACGCCAACGAACCTCAGCCTGGCATTTGCTTTTCCTACCATTTGTTTTATGTGGTCATCCTACAAGGGGAAGTCATATGAAAACAACCCAGACGGAAAAAAAGACAGTAAACTGTTTAATATTTCAAAAGTAACCGCCGTAACAGTTATTACATTTGTCCCAGTGTGTAACACTGTCAGTTCCTTCATGGCCGGGCGGTGTGGCTGAGCTGTTCTAGGCGCTTCAGTCTGGAACCGCGCGACCGCTACGGTCGCAGGTTCGAATCCTGCATCGGGCATGGATGTGTGTGACGCCCTTAGGTTAGTTAGGTTTACGTAGTTCTAAGTTCTAGGGGACTGATGACCTCAGATGTTAAGTCCCATAGTGCCCAGAGCCATTTCAACCATTTCAAGTTCCTTCATGGAAAATATTTGGGGTTGCCCACGGAACCGTGATTGTAGCCAGGCGTGCACCACTTCGTCCGAAATAAGCCGAAGGCCACGAATGTCTTTCTTCAAGACTCCAAAAATTTGGAAACAGTACGGGGAGACATAGGGACTGTGAAAGACGTGTAAGGGCTTCCCAGCAAAACTTGTGCATTGTAGTCTAAGCAACCTTTGCAACATGTGAACAGTTTGTGTAGAGTATGCAGAAGAAATTTTGCTGAGAAGCCTTTATACAACCTCCGTACAGATCCAGCCTCTCCCCAGGCAATTCCGATATTTTTGGAGCCCTAAAGAAAGACATTCATGGCTCGAAAAATATGGAAATTGCAAGGGCAGAAAAAGGGACTGTGTGGAGGATGTGTAAGGACTTCCCAGCGAAACTTCTGCAGCGTACTGGAAACAACCCTGGCAACACGTGGGCTGTCATTTTGTTGGCAGTTTCGCTCTGCAGCCCTTACACATCCCCCATTCAGCCCCGATCTCACCCTATGCGGTTTCCGTGTTTTTGGAGCTCTGGGGAAAGACATTCGTGGCCTTCGATTTGTTTCGCAGGAAGAGGTTCACACCTGGATGCAATTGTGTTTCCGTGGGCAACCGCAAAAGGTTTTCGATGAAGGCATTGGTCGTCTTGTTTCATTGTTGAGTAAATGTATTAGTGGTAACAGTTATGGCTACTATTTTTGAAATAATAAGCAGTTTACTTATTTTTTCCACCTGTCTCGTTTTCATTTGGCAGCCACTTATACTTTACGTTGCTCCGTATGTTTAGTCATTACGAACGGTAATTATTTGTTCCATTGAACTGTCGCCAATGGTTTGATCACAGAGTAGTGGGTCCCTCCACCTATGTAACAGTTACAGTTATTTACGATAAGGGTCAAGCCTCAGCCCCTGCACCAATCACCGATCTTCTGTAGGTCTTCCTGCATTTCGCTGCACTCCTATGGCGTTTCAATCTTTCTGCAGACGACAGCACCATCACGAGCAGCCTCATGGAGCGACCTATCGAATACATCATTTACTCAGGGTGTTAGGTGTATAAGTGGACATATTTTTGCTAGTGACTGATGAGCAAACACGGTGTTACTAGAGGAGGCCGAAATGCACGCGTTTTAGCTCACGCAGGCTGGCGTGAGGAGGGAAGGACTACACTGACGTGAGGTCTGGAACACGACAAGGAATTAGAATTCAGAAAGCGGACGTAATTAGTTTGATACTTAACTTTAATCCATTAATGATGAACGTCGCTCTTGACGGTACATGATTCACAATATTGTCTGTTCAGAATTCATTCTAATTACTGAATATGGCGCCTTGCTAGGTCGTAGCAAATGACATAGCTGAAGGCTATGCTAAACTGTAGTCTCTGCAAATGAGAGCGTAAGTAGTCAGTGATCCATCGCTAGAAAAGTCGGCTGTACAACTGGGGCGAGTGCTAGTGAGTCTCTCTAGACTAGACCTGCCATGTGGCGGCGCTCGGTCTACAATCACTGATAGTGGCGACACGCGGGTCCGACGTATACTAACGGACCCCGGCCGATTTAAAGGCTACCACCTAGCAAGTGTGGTGTCTGGCGGTGACACCGCACAGTCCACACACGATATTTATTCGTCAGGTTTCTTTTGGCTTCCATAAGCAACGACGTTCTTTTATAGTTCCAGAAACTGCATAATTATACCTGCTGACAACCTTTCGACACATTTTCAGTAAGACAATGAAACGCCCTGAAATCGAACGAATCACAGGACAAAATTATTCCACGAAAATTGGAATGGTGAGGGGGCGGCGAAGGGGGACGCGGATGGCTAGTTTCGTCACTAAGTACAACCGACTTCAACTTTTAGAGGCATGTCATGAAGTGACATCGTTGCAGTGATGTTACTGAAACTGGGTATCCACACATGCAACTGCAGTACCGCAACAATGTCTATACCTCCGTCTACATAGCTAAAAATGCAGAGTGGTCGGAAGCAGTCTGAAAAGCTTGTGTGGATGTTGCAGGGGAGACTGTGCTGAGAAATAATTGTCAAGACAAAAATTCTATAAACCGCGCTGTTTTCGAGTTATTTAGCATTGAAATGAGCCAATCAAATCGTGCAAATTCAAGCAGACTGCCAGAGGCGTTGCCGCCAAATGTTTTCTTCACTTGGTTTCCTCAAACTGAACAAAAGTGCCTTTGGTTCGCCTAGCTTAGATTCATCACGTCCTAAAAAAATGGCACATTTAAACTGGTCATGAACATTTCAACAAGTGGTAACTCACGGACCCTTATATGTCTGCATTATCGCATTTTAGTGCGAGCAAGTGCTTGAATTTGCGCGCGCAACGACCTTATTGGCTAGCTTGAATGTTACATGTCTCGGAAATGGCGCAACATATCGAACTTTTTTCTTAACAATTATTTCTCAGCACAGCCCCCCTCCCCCCCCCTCTTGCAACACTCTCACAGGCTTCGCAGATTGTTTCTGATCACATTGCATATACTACGCTTACCGCCTTGTGGTGCGTGGTGAAGGGTATTTTGTGTATCGCTGTCAATTCCCCCTTTCTTTTTGAAGTCCCGAGTGGCGCGCGGGTAGAAGAATTGTTGGTAAAAATCCATGTGAGCTCGATTTACTATTTTACCTTCACATCTTTTCGCGTGATATACGTAGGAGAAAGCAATACTTCGGTTGTTTCTTCTAGGAAAATACGCCCATGGAATTTTCGTGACAAATCACTGCATGATACACAATGCCTTTCTTGTAATGTCTGCCACCGGAACTGGATGAGCATCTCCAAGACGCTTTCTTCTTTGGTTCTTCTCTATTAATTATTTCTGGTACAGGTCCCAGACTGACCACCAATATTCAAGTATCTGTCGACTGGTTGCTTTTCGTAAAGTATCTCCTACGTAGGTGCTTGCACTTCCGGGGGATTTGAAAGGTCGCCAGGTTTTTTTTAATCTTGAGCTGTATAACTCGTCGTTGGTGAAGTTTCAAATCAGCGCACACACCGCTGCAGAGTGAAAATCTCATTCTGGAAACATCCCCCAGGCTGTGGCTAAGCCATGTCTCCGCAGTATCCTTTCTTTCAGGAGTGCTAGTTCTGCAGGGTTCGCAGGAGAGCTTCTATAAAGTTTGGAAGGTAGGAGACGAGATACTGGCAGAAGTAAAGCTGTGAGTACCGGGCGTGAGTCGTGCTTCGGTCGCTCAGATGGTAGAGCACTTGCCCGCGAAAGGCAAAGGTCCCGAGTTCGAGTCTCAGTCGGGCACACAGTTTTAATCTGCCAGGAAGGAAGTTTCAAGCAGATGTGGTGTTTGTGTACAGCCAGGGAGGTGGAAACGTTCGAAAGGCAGCACGGCTATACCAAAACATGCACCCTCACAGACACCAACCACATCAGACAACATTTCAAGCCCTTTTTGGGCGTGCTGTGGTCAAGGATCCTTTCAGACAGACAATCGTACACAGAGGCGGCGAACTGTGCGTACATTAGATTCGGAGGGCTCGGTTCTATATGATACTGAGACGAACCCTACTGCAAGCTCTAGGCAAGTGGCCCGCCAACATGATGTAAGCCGAAGCACGATTATGTATATCCTGCATGACAACCACTACTGTCCCTATCACCTGCAATTCCATGGAGGCCACTCTGAACATATGTTGTGACGTGGATGCGATGCAACTCTTTACTGTGTTCCGGGAATTCTTGTCGTTGCACGCACATTGGCCATTTCCGGACGCATTTTCACAGGACCTTTTTCCCCTCATTTGCAGTCATCCATTAGAAAGTTCTAGGACTTGTAGAGGGGAATGGGTATATAATATTTTGAATAGAAACTCATGACCGGAAGTCCGGAAACGTCGTCCAAGGATACTACAAAGCGTCGAAATCGTAGCCCCTGCGCCTGTAAATGTATGTATATAAAAGGTGATCCCCTGATGATGTTATAAACTTTCTAGGATGTATCAATATGAGATAAGGTTCCCTGGTTCGAAAACGTGTGAGCGAAGAGTTACAAGCTAAAATCGTTCGGGTGGTAGCTACTGTTGTTGCTAAGAATGAAGGGTATGAAACTTTCAGAGCTGGTAGTATGGACCAAACAAGAAAGAAACGTCTTGTAAACATGTTCTCTAAAAGGCATACCTGAGGAGCTATGATCACTTGTTCATCTTCGCTACTGTGAAACACATCTCCTCTATTGAACAAATGCTCGTCGCTCGTAAGGTATGCATTTTAGAGACCATGTTTACTAGACATTGTTTCTTCTTTTGGTCCATACTACCACCTCTGAAAGTTGCATACTCTACATTCTTAGTAATAACAGTAGCGGTATGTGTCTTCCCCTATTAGAGGTACCAGAAAGGTTTTCGCTTTTAACTTTCCATTCGTGCGTTGCCGAACCAGGGACCCTTACCTTAAACTTATACATATATCCACCGCCATCATCCTAGAAAGTTTATAAATCAGCGGGGGATCACCCTGTATTTATACTGTACAGGGTGTACATAAAGCCTGGGAACATTTTCAGTTACTTATTGCACAAGAATCAAACATTGTAGAGATATCATACGTACGTCATTTTGAGGAGAAGCCCTGAAAGTTTTTCTTCATGTATACCGGAACAGTATAGTTTGGTAACTTGTCGATGGTCAGCGCTAGTCGCAAACATGGCGACTTCGGGTGCGGAGCGAGCTTTCTGTGTGTTGGAGTTTGACAAAAACAAATGTGCTACAGCTGTTTAACGGATGTTTAGAACCAAGTACGGCAAGAAGCCACCAAAAAGGAAAGCCATTTACCACTGGCACAACAAATTCGTGACGACGGGTTGCTTGCGCCCGACCAAGAGAAGCGGACGTCCCAGTGTGAGGGAACTGAATGTGGAGCGCGTACGAGAGACATTCATAAGGAGTCCAAAGAAATCGGAGCGTCGTGCATCCCGTGAACTCGAAATAGCTTCAATGACAGTGTGGAAAGTCCTGCTACAGAATCTGTCTATGAACCCATTCAAAGCTCATGCAGATGCTCAATGACGACGACAAAGAAGCATTTTGAGTTTTGTTTACAGTTGCAGCAGTTGAATGAGGATGGGGATGGCGTTGTTGATCACTTAATTTTTAGTGACGAAGACACTTTTCATACTAACGGGAAAGTGAACAGGCATAATTGTCGAATCTGGGGTACAAAGCATCCACACAAATGCATTGAATTTGAGCATGATACCCCAACGGTAAATGTTTTCTGTGCCTTGTCACGCCGAAAACTGTACAGGCCATTCTTCGCCGAGAGCACTGTCACTGGACATTCCTACTTGGACATGTTGCATCAATGGCTGATGCCTCAAATGCATTGGACTCTCCATTCATCTTTCAGCAGGATGGCGCTCCACCCCATTTTCATCATGAAGTTCGTGGGCACCTGAACACGGAGCTGCCGCATCGATGGATGGGCCGTGCTACAGATGGGAACAGCTGTTTCATGAAGTGGCCTCCCCGATCACCAGATCTCACTCCATGTGACTTTTTTCTGTAGGGACACATTACAGATCTGGTGTGGGTACCACCTCTACTACGTGATGTAATAGAGCTCTGGGAGAGAATACGGGAAGAGAGTGCTCCAGTCGACGATGCCATGCTGGGACAGATATGGCATGAATTCGATTGCCATAGTGATGTCTGCCGGGTCACTCATGGTTCGCATATTGAATGTTTGTAAAAAAAACTTTCAGAGTTTCTCTTGAAAATGCAATATGTATGACATCTGTACGATGTTTAGTTCTTGTGCAATAAATAATTGAAAGTGTTCCCGGACTTTATGTGCACTCTGTATATATATTTACAGGCGCAAGGGCTATGAATTCGACGCTCTGTAGCGTTGCTGCATGGCGTTTCAGGACTACCGGTCATGGGTTTCTATTCAAAATGTTGTGTAGTTATTCCCCTCCACTAGTCTAAAAGTTTGTAACAGGAATTTGCGAACCCGCTGTGTACCAGTTTCATGTAGTCTCTTTATGAAGATGATTACTTTTTTGTTTCCATGAGTAAAAAGAAGTCCCTGTCAATATGTTACTTCACTTGTCTCTAACTGCTTGTAATTTTGGGACGAAATGTCTAAGTGTTTTTAAAAAATAAGGACTATTTTAGAATACAGATGTTTTGTATCTCTTTATTTCTCTACCACACATGCTAACTAAATGTTTATTGCTTTTTTTTAGCATATCTAGTGGATCAGACGGTAAGTTTTTGTGAGAAGAACTATGTAGCCGGCTTGGTCGCGATTTGCGCAGTAGCCATTTTGGCCATCTCATTGAGATAATTAAAATTTATATTTATTGCATGGTTCTATTTCATTTAAATAAGTCCTGTCTATAAGAGTGAATAGACTCTGACGCGCCTATAATTTTGAAAATTTATAATCACAAAAATTTTCAGCCAAGCCAGTTAATTCTAAAATAAGTATATCGTGTTCTCATTTTTGATGACGTCAAAAGAGAGAGAGAGAGAGAGAGAGAGAGAGAGAGAGAGAGAGAGAGAGAGAGAGAGTGAGAGAGAGAGAGATTCAAGAGTAGTTATTGTGGAAAGCTCAATTCTCACTGTCGTAGCGGCCTTTTTTATGTGATCTGAAAAGACGATCGCTATTGAGTCAGTCCGACATTGGACACTGTTAAGCTGGAAGATTTTTCGTACTTCCTTCTTTACTCAAATCCCATATAAACGACGTTATAGATTCTTCCAGTTAATGTCAGATTGGTATCTGCCTTTCCTGCGATTTGTGTTATGTGGTCGTTCCACTTTAAATCGCACTGTATGCAAATTCCCAGATATTCAATGGACACGACGGCTTCAGTGACTGTTTGGTAAACGTGTTATCATACCATAACTGGTTATTCTGCACATTTATGCGTAATATTTTACACTTGTTTACATTGAGGATAGGTGCCTGTTATTGCACGAAGAGTCGATCTCTTCATGCTTTTCTCTACAATTTTCTAGCATAGTGACTGCTTTGAGTGCAATAGTACCATATGCCAATAACCTCATGAAGCTTCTACTGTTATCCACTAGGTTATTTACATACAGGGTGCCCACATTAAACCTCCCTGAACTCCAAATGCAATTAAAAAGACACACAGATATTTCCGTTCTAAGGCTTCATGTAAAGCAACTCAAAAAGTTTTATGCATTTTTTCTCTAAATTATTTCTTTGGTCCTGTTTCGGGCGCTATATGTAAGGTTGGCGCGTAATTTCGCAGCGTATAAGTTTTGCATGTTGGTGTTCCTGTTGCTATGGTTTCATTTATCAACTGTCATTTTTTATTTGTAATTTGCCGTTGCTATTTGAGTTTACATATTGTCATTTTGTCATTTGGAGATAGTGAATGAAGCTGTGAACGCTAGAAAATGGAGTACCAAATGGAGAAGTCGAAACATTTCCTACACATTCTTCTGTTTGAGTTCAGTAGAGGAGTGAGAGCAGCAAAAGCAGCCAGAATCGTTTGTGGCCACTATGAGTATAATGACACTGAACAGAGGACAGCAAGAAAATGGTTTTCTCTTTTTGAGGAGGATCATTTTGATATTAATGACTCTTCACGTTCAGAAAGGCCTTCGGGGCTTGATGGAGATCATTTTAACGCATTAATCGACAATGATCCACGTCAGTGTAATCGAGAACTGGCAAACTTATGAACTGCGGTCATTCCACCATCGTGTGACATTTGCATGAAATGGGGAAGGTTCTGCAATCGGGTGTATGCGTACTGCATGCTCTAGGCCAAATTCACAACAATCAGCAGGTGACCATATGTGCACCTCTGCTTCTCTTCATCAATTGGCTCTTGAAAAACATTGACCATTCCTATCTTGTATCACTAACGGTGACGAGAAATAGTGTCTTCATGCTGTTACAAGGAAGAGAAAGGAATGGCTAAGTCCAAAAAATGCAGCAACTGCCTGTACAAAGACCCTGGTGGAACAGCGATGGTGTGGTGTTATTTCGCGATAGCGCCCGCCCGCATTCTGCTAGACTGACAAAAAACGTTGTGCAGGTGTTGGGTTGTGAAACATTCCGCACTCACCTTATTTATTCACATGATATTGCACCATCAGATTTTCACCTTTTCCTTTCTCTCTCTAACATGCTTCGAGGCACTTCCTTTCCAGTGCTCTCCAAACATTGTTCACCGAGTTCTTCGCCTCAAAACCTCGTGATTTCTACAGTCGCGAAAACGAAAAGTTACCCCAGCGTTGGCACACCATTGTCAACAGCGAAGGAGAATATGTTGTTGATGACTAAAGCCTCTGTTCTGTGTATCTGTAGTAAACTTATGCAAAAACGCTATGAACTTATGCACCAACCTAATAGTTACCAGAAACGACTGTGTCGCAAGAGAGAGTCGTGTGCTGTGCTGAAACGAACTCCATACACGAATGCTGTGCCGATTTTCCTAGATGGTTGGGGTTTTGCTGGATCCGATCCATTATCTCAATAGCAAATTCGTAGAGAAACTGCAAGTCGTTTCGCTTCAGTGCTTTCACAATTCGAACTTCGTAAGCATGCGTGCCAAGTCGCTTACTTAGCACCTTGTGAACTGTTCAGCGAGATGTGTTCATCTCCCGCGCTTCTCGGCAAACTGACTTTGATTAGTTCCTTTGGAAGGTCTCTCCGATCTGCTCTGTTATTTCATAGGTGTGCGTTTTCTGCCAGAAGCTGACTGTCTTTTTTACACTTACAGTAGCTAGGAATGGCTAGAGGACAAATGTAAGGATGTAGAGGCTTATCTCAAGAGGGGTAAGATAGATACTGCCTACAGGAAAATTAAAGAGACCTTTGGAGTAAAGAGAACCACTTGCATGAATATCAAGAGCTCAGATGGAAACCCAGTTCTAAGTAAAGAAGGGAAAGCAGAAAGGTGGACGGAGTATATAGAGGGTCTATACAGGGGCGATGTTCTTGAGGACAATATTATGGAAATGGAAGAGGAAGTAGATGAAGATGAAGTGGGAGATATGATACTGCGTGAAGAGTTTGAAAGAGCACTGAAAGAACTAAGTCGAAACAAGGCCCCGGGAGTAGACAACATTCCATTAAAACTACTGACAGTCTTGGAAGAGCCAGTCCTGACAAAACTCTACCATCCGGTGAGCAAGATGTATGAGACAGGCGAAATTCCCTCAGACTTCAAGAAGAATATAATAATCCCAACCCCAAAGAAAGCAGGTGTTGACGGATGAGAAAATTACCGAACTATCAGTTTTATAAGCCACAGCTGCAAAATACTAACGTGAATTCTTTAAGACGAATGGAAAAACTCATAGAAGCCGACCTCGGGAAAGATCAGTTTGGATTCCGTAGAAATGTTGGAACACGTGAGGCAATACTGACCTTACGACTTATCTTAGAAGAGAGATTAAGGAAAGGCAAACCTACGTTTCTAGCATTTGTAGACTTAGAGAAAGCTTTTGACAATGTTGACTGGAATACTCTCTTTCAAATTCTGAAGGTGGCAGGGGTAAAATACAGGGAGCGAAAGGCTACTTACAATTTGTACAGCAACCAGATGGCAGTTATAAGAGTCGAGGGACATGAAAGGGAAGCAGTGGTTGGGAAGGGGGTGAGACGGGGTTGTAGCCTCTCCCCGATGCTATTCAAAAATGGTTCAAATGGCCCTGAGCACTATGTGACTTAACTTCTGAGGTCATCAGTCCGCTAGAACTTAGAACTACTTAAACCTAACTAACCTAAGGACATCACACACATCCATGCCCGGGGCAGGATTCGAACCTGCGACCGTAGCGGTCATGTGGTTCCAGACTGTAGCGCCTAGAACCGCTCGGCCACCCCGGCCGGCCCCGATGCTATTCAATCTGTACATTGAGCAAGCAGTAAAGGAAACAAAAGAAAAGTTCGGAGTAGGTATTAAAATCCATGGAGAAGAAATAAAAACTTTGAGCTTCGCCGATGACATTGTAATTCTGTCAGAGACAGCAAAGGACTTGAAAGAGCAGTTGAACGGAATGGACAGTGTCTTGAAAGGAGGGTATAAGATGAACATCAACAAAAGCAAAACGAGGATAATGGAATGTAGTCGAATTAAGTCTGGTGATGCTGTGGGAATTACGTTAGGAAATGAGACACTTAAAGTAGTAAAGGAGTTTTGCTATTTGGGGAGCAAAATAACTGATGATGGTCGAAGTAGAGAGGATATGAAATGTAGACTGGCAATGGCAACGAAAGCGTTTCTGAAGAAGAGAAGTTTGTTAACATCGAGTATTGATTTAAGCGTCAGGAAGTCGTTTCTGAAAGTATTTGTATGGAGTGTAGCCATGTATGGAAGTGAAACATGGACGATAAATAGTTTAGACAAGAAGAGAATAGAAACTTTCGAAATGTGGTGCCACAGAAGAATGCTGAAAATTAGATGGGTAGATCACATAACTAATGAGGAGGTATTGAATAGAACTGGGGAGAAGAGGAGTTTGTGGCACAACTTGACTAGAAGATGGGATCGGTTGGTAGGACATGTTCTGAGGCATCAAGGGATCACCAATTTAGTACTGGAGTGCAGAATGGAGGGTAAAAGTCGTAGAGGGAGACCAAGAGATGAATACACGAAGCAGATTCAGAAGGATGTAGGCTGCAGTAGGTACTGGGAGATGAAGAGGCTTGCACAGGATAGAGTAGCATGGAGAGCTGCATCAAACCAGTCTAAGGACTGAGGACCACAACAACAACAGTAGCTAGGAACTTGCCAAACAATCCTTAATCGTCTTAACGTCTGGCGGCTCCCTTTGAAATTCACGTAAGCAATTTCTTTAGACGGCAATGGGTGATTTCGCTTCCGCATACATTACCATCCATTGAGCTCTCTTTTGAGGTGCAGTCATTTCTGGTACTCTTTTAGCATCTGAAACAAAATAAGATGAATCGTTTGGAAAAAAAAACCTATAAAAAAATTTTGCTCTGCTTTATATAACGCAGCAAATTGCGAGTATCTGTGTCTCACGTTTTTTCAGCTGGATTTGAAATCAGGGAGATTTCATGTAGATACCCTATGTATACAGTGTGCTCTAAAATTCCCCTTTCAAACTCCTTCTATGAGTTGTAGAGGTGATTGAGTAGACCATATTTAGGACTGGAACCCAAGTCCGGAAACGTGTTTCCGTGCTGCAGACGTTTGATAACGTGTTTGCTCGATAGGTACGTAACAAGGTAGTCATGGTTCATGGTTGGGGGGGGGGGGGGGGGAGGGGTGTTGCTTACGTCGGATCGGGTAATGTCATTTGAGGTCTGTTCTACCTCTCTGCTCCGGTTCGTGACTCATTCGCGTGTCTGTGAATATTAGAGCAACGTGGCTGAGTACGCGTTTGCAGAATACACAGACACGTTCCTTCTGTATGAGGAAGCTCACGGTAACGGAAGAGCTGCTCGTCGCATTTATCAAGATCGTTATCCACAACGTCTGATTCCATCGCATATCGTTTTCGGCACAGTTACGCAACGGCTTCGAGAAAGGGACACCTTCAGCGTCTGTAGGCGTCTGTGGTGCTCGAAGGAAATGCCGCACTCCCGGATTGGAAGGGCCGTACTGCATCTCGTTGAAGAGAACCCGTCACGAGCTTTTTTTTGTTTCTTTGG
Organism: Schistocerca piceifrons; assembly: GCF_021461385.2. Classification (NCBI taxonomy): domain Eukaryota; kingdom Metazoa; phylum Arthropoda; class Insecta; order Orthoptera; family Acrididae; genus Schistocerca; species Schistocerca piceifrons. Next base: position 560,421,327 of record NC_060139.1, read on the forward strand.
TTATTAATTAGTGGAACTGTAAAACAAGTAACGTTCTGGATCACGCCTAATATATTACTTGTGAAAGTCGTCGTGTTACCAACATGTTTTAAAATGGTTGTAGCAAGGAAACGGTACGTGGGTTACAGTTCAGAATATTAACTACCCGCTCCGAATACTAATGGTCCTATAACACTCCGTTGGAGTTCACTCGAAGTTATTTTTATGTCACAAGATTTCGCTCCATTAATAGTGATGTAATGTGTTGTTTGCTAAGAACTCATCAACCCACTCACTAAGCTGCTCTGACATTTCGTACGCCCATATTTTATTCACTGGGTGGCTGTGCGGAATTGTATCGAGTGTCCTACGGAAGTCGAGCGATACATCAACCTGGACTACTACGGTATCTGCTGCCTTCTGGGTCCCGAGGACAAAGAGAGAGAGCTGTGTTTCACTTGATCGTTATTTGCGGAGTCCATATTGTTTCCTAAAAAGAAAATTTTCAGCCTGTAGGAAAGCCTCAAGACGCGAGCATAAAAAGTGTTCTAAAATTCTACAGTATACTGACGACTATGATAGAGGCTTATACTTGTGTGAGCCTGTTGAACGACGCTTTCTCCCTGCAGCGACTTGCGGTAGACGCTTCGTTTCACGTATCGCTCACCTGAAACTCAGCTTGTCCTTTTCTATCATGATATCCTGCGAACTATGGATGAAGAGCAACAGGTAAATTCTATACTACAAGATTTCCTGGAAGTGTTTGTCACAGTGCTCTACTATAGACTGTTAACGAACTCCTGCCATGCGGAATAGATTGTCAGATATGTTGGGTTGGGTTGTTTCGGGGAGAAGACCAGACAGCGAGGTCATCGCTCTCATCGGATTAGGGAAGAACGGGGAAGGAAGTCGGCCGTGCCCTTTCAAAGGAACCATCCCGGCATTAACCTTGAGCGATTTAGGGAAACCACGGAAAACCTAAATCAGGATGGCCGGATGCGGGATTGAACCGGCCAGATATGTGAGTGGCTCGAAAACTTTTTAAGTAATAAAACTCAGTAGGTTGTTCTGGTTGGTGAGTATTCATCGGAGACGAGGGTATCGTCGGGATTTTCTGAGGGAAGTGTGATAGGACTGCTCCTGTTCTTAATATATGCAAATGATCTATAGATAGGGTGAAGAAACTGCAACTGCGACTGTTAGCTGATGACGCTGTAGTGTCACAGGAAAGTCTCGTCGTTGAATGAGTGTAGTAGGATATAGAATGACTTAGACAGAATTTATGTTCGGTGTGACTTCCCATTTAAGTTAATGCAGATAAGAAAGGAAAAACAATCCTGTAATATTCGAATACAGTATTAGTGGTGTGCTACTTGACACAGTCACGATCGATTAAATCGATTAAATATCTGGGCTAAAATTGCAAAGTGATAGGAATCGGAACTAGCACGGAATGTCGGTAACAGGGAAGGCGAATGTTCGACTTCGGTTAACTGGGAGAAATCTAGGAAAGCGTATTTCATCAACTGCTCTTTTTCCGGGGGTGCGTTGGGAATGCGTACCCGTAAACGTTTCTGTCCGCAACTTAATCTTCTTTACGAAGCTGTAGAACTTAAAAGTTTGTCAACGACTTCTTCACTGACGTAAATTGCGCTTATTTCATTTTTTGTGTTAATAATCGCAGTATGGACGATGGCAGTGCTGTCTGTGGCGGGAAAAGCGATGCATTTATTCGTTTCGAATGTTTCGAAGCAGCAGGCAACCGCTTTCGACAGCTGAATCGCTGGCAGCAAGTTAGTGCGTCTGCTTTCTTATTCTGTGAGCCGACTCACGGGAGTGATTTAGTGTTCCCTTCTCTTTGTCCACCCTTTCGTTGCATGTTAGCTTGGAGGTTAAGGTGAGATGAGCAGCAAAATAACGAACTATTTTACTTGTTCGCGCGCATCTAAAAAACTAAAAATTGCCAATAATTCTCGAGCGATGAAAAGTCAAGAATTTCGACATTGTCCGTGGATGATAAAAGTAAAAATGCAAACCTGAACACCGAATTCATGTGTGAAAATAAAATGAACGCGCGTGTGTACGGCAAGTCAAATGATTCTCCAGAACGTTGGGCTTTCGATCATGGAATAGCATTTAATGACGAGAATGACAGGTTAAGCGTTTCAAACAAAAAAAAAAAAAAACACCTAGTTGCAAAATTTGCAAAGAAGTAGGAAATATGCGAGAAGAAATAAATAAACAAAGCAAGAAAATTGCACAGCTTTGGGCTATCCGATTTGTGTCATCTTTAGGCGATTCAAGAAAAGAAGAAAGAGTTTCTTTGTGGAAAAAAAATCTAAACATAAAAAAGTTCCTTTCGTCAAGCTGCTGCCCAAATGCCAATTTGTGCTAAAGAGAAGACTGCAAAATGCTTACAATAGTGCGTTTCAAAATGGACAGGAGGCGACAGCAAATATACAGGGTGCCCAAAAATAGTGTATACACTCTTTGAATCAGAATATCTCTTTAATTAAAGTACACAGAAATACAGTTTTATGGGTAATAATTTAAAAGCCGTGAAAAACATTACAATGCATTCTTTTGTTTCGGGGTTGTCAGCAAACATGGCGTTATCGTTTGAACAACAGAAATGGGTGCTAAAGTGTGACTGGAAAACAGAGAATGTGAGTGCGGTACGCCGACGTTGGAGAGCTGAATTTGGAACACCACCACCGACAAGAGTAACAATTACAAGGATCAGGTATAAGTTTGAAGTCGAAGGAACGGTGCACGATATGAAGAAGGGACACAGCGGACGAAAGAGAAGTTCAACAGACAATGAGAGTGTTGATGCAGTAATTCAGACAAACACTTGATCCCCAAAGAAATCTGTGAGGTAATGCTTTCCTGAGACTGGGATGAAGCAATGCTCTCCTGAGACTGGGGCCTGCTGAATCAGTGTTCATAGAATTTTGCTGTCTCAGAACTTTAAGCCTTAAATTCCAAGACTTCTCCATGCTCTTAACGAAGATGATCCTGATAGGCGAAGCGAATTTTGTGAGTGGTTTATTAACAGATGTGGAGAAGAGCAACGTTTCCAAGATCGAATTCTTTGGTCAGGTGAAGCGACGTTTAAACTTGATGGAACAATTAACCACCATAATTGCATGTGCTGGGCCAGGGACAATCCATACGTAACCGAGCAAAGGCATGTTAACCTACCAGGAGTAACAGTGTGTGTAAGTAGGCTGTTTAGGCTTTTATTTTGGTAATACCACATAGTGCTGTGTATGAAAATCGCTGACTGCGCTGTGTGCAGTCTGTGGCTGGTTGGACTCATTGCTGGAATATTCACTAGTGTAATGTTGGGCAGTTGGATGTGAACAGCGCGTAGCGTTGGGCAGTTGGAGGTGAGCCGCCAGCAGTGGTGGATGTGGGGACAGAGATGCCAGAGTTTTGAGAGCGGACGATATGGACGTGTGTCCGTCAGAAAAAGGAAATTTATAAGACTGGATGTCATGAAATGATATATATATATATATATATATATATATATATATATATATATATATATATATATATAATGACTTTTGAACATTATTAACCTAAATACATTATTTGTTCTATATCAAAATCTTTCATTTGCTAACTATGCCTATCAGTAGTTAATGCCTTCCGTACTTAGAATCTTTTATTTAGCTGGTAGCATTGGCGCTCGCTATATTGCAGTATTTCGAGTAACGAAGATTTTTGTGAGGTAAGTGATTAATGAAAGGTATAGGTTATTGTTAGTCAGGGCCATTCTTTTGTAGGGATTATTGAGTCAGATGGCGTTGTGATAAAAATCTTTTGTGACAGTTTAGTGATGATCAAAATGAGTAAAGAGAGAACTGTCTGAGTACGTTCAGTTTTGCTCAGCTGTTTGAAAATCAAATAACGTAGTAGTTTACCAGCACAGTCATTCATAATTTTTCAAAGGGGACGTTTCATCTGGTATGGTCTGTCTTCTAGAGGGTTAATCGGCCCCACTTCTTTGACAACGCTATCACGGGCGACTCGCACTTGGAAATGTTGGAAATGATAACTCCTGGTCTTAGCATTGTGTTTGGAAATGAAGATTATTACTTTCAACAGGATGGGGCGCCACCTCACTTTCACCTGAATGTGAGCCCATTTCTCAATCGTACATTCCCTGCCAGATGGATAGGACGAATAGGGTGTGTGGAGTATCCCGCCCAATCTCCATATTTAACTCCTCTAGACTTTTTTCTGTGGGGTGTTCTCAAGAACGCAGTTGATGCTGCGAGACCACACACACTGGATGACCATTGAGATCAAATTGAGGAAGCCTGTGATGCTATTCAGTTGAAAACAATAAAGTTGGCATGTCGCTCAGTCGTAAGTCGTTGTCGACGGTGTATTTTGATGGACGGACACCAGTTTGAACATTTACCACCTTCAGTCGGACAATGAGGCACCTAACACCATTAAAATTGTATTTTTAACCCCCTTTCATTAAACAGATGTTCAGTTTCAAAGAGTGTATACATTATTTTGGGACACCCTGTATTTCGCTTTGCTTTAAAAGCCGCGAAAAAGAATCAACCTTTCAATGATTTTGCGACAGAAATTGACCTGCAAAAACTTAATAAGAGTTAATATGGCTGCATTTTAAAGATGTACTGATATTATTAGTCGCATCGCACAACAAAAGAAAAACACACTGATGAAAACAATTATTGAGACAAGATCAAAATTGTCAGTAATTACTGATGAGAGCACAACAGCTAGCCAATTATCATTGTTAATGATTTACTTACCATCCAAACTCCCTGACATGAGAGAACCCACAAATACATTAATTGTTATAACAGAGCCGCATAATGTCACTGCTGAAAGTATTTGTAACACACTTTCCACTTATTTGAAATCTATGGGAATTTTTATTGATTTCCTGATGGAAAACCTCATTTGAATCGCAACAGATGAAGCAGCAGTGATGATGAGAAGAAAAAGGAATTGTTACATTAATGAAACAGCATTTTATGCAGATTTTGTTTTGGCGTTGTACTCACTATAGACGTGAATTGTCAGTGGGTGATGTAATAAAGAGAGACTTCCCACCCCAAAACTTCAGGTCTTTCTTAGACAAGCTATATTCAGCGTACCACCAGCCATCGAATAACGCCCGACAGCTAAAGTAGCATGCGGAGCTACTTGAAATTGAAATTCTGAAAAAGACAGAATGTTGGGCAGCAGATGAGTACTATCGAACTTCAAGGCCTTGGTGGTTGACTTCACAGATGCAAAAGATAATCTAATCATGGAGTCAACTAACAGAGATATGTACGAAGGTCTATTGAAGTCCATCAGTAAAGCTGATTTCAATCTCGATTTAGCTCTAACGTATGATACCCTTGAAGAATTGTCAGAACTGTGTTTTGAACTACTGTCACGAAACGTGACAGCGTATTCTGCCTAACGGAAGATCAGAGATCAGCTACTGGTGTTCGAAGAAAAGAAACTGAGCAATGGTCCCAGCTGCTGTGAGTTGGTTCGTTGATTTGGGTGAAGGGACCAAACAGCGAGGTCATCAGTCCCATCGGATTAGGGAAGGATGGGAAGGAAGTCGGCCGTGTCCTTTCAAAGGAACCATTCCGGTATTTGCCTGAAGTGATGTAGGGAAATCACGGGAAACCTAAATCAGGATGGCCGTAAGCTGGTTTGAAACGTCGCCCTCCCGAATGCGATTCCAGTGAGCTCACCACAGCGCCACCTCGCTCGGTAAACTACTGTGAAGCTCTCCAAGACAGTAGAAGAGCTGAATGAGAGGGAAGTTAGATGGCGTGAAGTTAGAAGGCGTGAAGACTATAACAGCCATGAACGGATGTATTTGGAAACGGTTATAATGCTAGGTACTATTATTTACAATGCACTTTTATAGCTGAATCATTAATCATCTACTCTGAAGACTTCATAACTGTCGCTGCGTTGTATCTAGTTTGTGAGTACCTTCAAACTATTTATTAGAAAATATTCGTTTTTCCCCCGCTCCATTTGCGAGGGGAACAGGAAACGGAATGAGCACTAGTGATACAGGTGAGTGGAGAATGTCTGACCTGCCTCAGTACACTTTAAAGACTTCCCCTGTAGCCAAAGAGGTAAAAGAAGTGTATTGTATTTTCTTATTCTACGGGTTGGGTTGGGTTGTTTGGGGAAAGAGACCAGACAGCGAGGTCATCGGTCTCATCGGATTAGGGAAGGATGGGGAAGGAAGTCGGCCGTGCCCTTTGAAAGGAACCATCCCAGCATTTGCCTGGAGCGATTTAGGGAAATCACGGAAAACCTAAATCAGGAAGGCCGGACGCGGGATTGAACCGTCGCCCTCCCGAATGCGAGTCCAGTGTCTAACCACTGCACCACTTCGCTCGGTCTTATTCTGCGGTATTTACGTTATATGTGCTGCATTCTTTTTCTGGAGTTACAGAAATTACTCTATAAAATTAAGGTACATGGTGATGTACCAAGTAACAAATATTCTGTTGAAATTTAAAAGTGTTGCAGTCCTAAAAAATCTCGTCAATATGTAATAGTCTGTTACATCGTTACTTCATTACACACCAATAATCAGTAAGCGAAATCAAATTATGCAAAAGTATTTTCAGAAATCTTTTTCAGGGCAGGTAGGATTGTTAATATATTAAAGAAATTCAGTTCATTTGAGAGTATCATATGTTCAAAAATTTATAACATTTTATTATGGACGAAATACATACGACACTGGTGCAACGTCCTAAAATATTTAATATTTCACAAACAAGTTTTCGGCTTGTACGCCATCATCATGAAGAAACATAAATACAGTATGTGTGGCTATGAAATTTTGTGGGATCGAAGATTTTAAACTACTCAATTACACAGTATCTCAGTTTATTTCTAAAGATGACAAGTTTAATGTTTGGTTTCGAACTAAAAAGGATAGGAATTTACTTATATGGATATGGCGTCTGTTCTTTCGGACATGTCCGAATGAGTAGATACCACTGATGAGCTGCAGACGTGTAGAACGAAATTAGAATTATACATTAATACATTCAACTGCTGACGGGCGTTGATTTATATCAACGGGGACAGGATAGGAATTATTTCAGTGTACTAGTTTAAAATCTTTGATCCTACAAAATTTCACAGCCACACATACTGTATTTATCTTTGTATATGATGACAGTGCAATAGCCAGAAATCGGTTTGTAAAATGATAAATGTTGTAGAATATTACAGCAGTGTCGCGTGTGTTTGATTCGTAACGTATTATACAAGAACCAATAAAACAGTCCGTCAGTGCGATGGTGCTCATACAATAGTTTTTAGATGGGGAGCCAAACCTGGGGGAGGGGGTACGAAGTATCTGATCCTGCGAAAAACTTGCGTAACATCGTTTTTTAAATAATTTTCTTGAAAGAGAAACGCCTGGCTGGTCAACATTTCTTCCTTTCCGCTGAGAGCTAAGGAAGGGGTGGGAGGGTGGGGGGAAGCGTCCACTGGCACTTATCCCCGGGTACAGGAGCTTTTGAGTCAATGCGACATAGCGTTTTAATCACCAAGAAATTCTGTACCTGAAGAATTAACAATATTTTCCAAATAGCTTTAAAACGTAGTCCATTCTTATTAATGTGACCACCGCCTACACTCGAACGTCGAAGTGCAGTAACCACTCACAGCCAGATTGCCTGGGCTAGCAGTGCCTAGTACGGGCGAATAGACCCGCATCTGTTGAGCAACTGGCCGCCCAGGTGAATCAAGGGACTATCAACAGTGTCTCCTCAACGACCATTCAGCAAACATTGCTACGTGTGGGCTTCCGCAGCAGGCGCATGGTTCATTCTCCTACGTTCTTTGGCGGTGAAGACTGGAATTTGCACGTCAGTACCACAACTGACAGTCCACTGAGAGGCGACAGATGCCCTTTTCGGATGAATCACGTTTAATGCTCCAACAGATAGGTGGCCTTTGGCGTGTACGGCATGAACGTCTGGAGACAAACACCCTGCGTGCGTTATGGCCAGGAAATGCTTTCGTGGCATTCCCTGGGTGAGCTCGTCATTATCTAAGGCACAAGTATGCATCTATCCTTGGGGACCAAGCCCAGCCCTATACGTAGTTTGTTTCTCCTCCTTACGATGGCGTCTACTAGCAGGATAACGCAACATGTCACACAGCTGGCAGTGGGTGCGCGTGGTTGGAAGAGCACCACGCTGAGTTTACTGTACTCCCTAGGCCACCAAACTCTCCGGATTTAAACACAATCGAAAATCTTAGGAATTACTTAGACCGGTCTGTTTGCGACATGGATCCTCAACCGAGAAAGCTGGTGCAGATGGCCACGGCGCTGGAGTCGGCATGGCTGCACAACCCTGTCGGTAGCTTCCAGCATCTCTCGTCCTGCGCGTCTGGCAGCGGTCCGCGCCGCGAAAGGTAGTTATTCAGACCTTTGTGTTCATTACACAGCACTTAAGGAGCTCTGGGCCGGTTGGAAAATCTCTATCTCACATAATGTAATATTTATTCATATACATAGGAAAAATCGAACACCTATATCTTCCGTACGATCTCTGAATTCGCGTATTTTATTATGATGATCGTTTCTCCCTGTGTAGGTCGGCGTCAACAAAATATTTTTGCTTTCGGAGGAGAAAGTTGGTGACTGAAATTTCGCGATAAGATTCCGCCGCAACAAAAAACGCCTTTGTATTAATGGTGTCCATCCCAAATGCTGTATCATGTCTGTGACACTCTCTCCCCTATTTCGCGATAATACAAAATGTGCTGCTCTTCTTTGAACTATCTCGATGTACTCCGCTAATCCTATCTGGTAAGGATCCCAGGCCGCGCAGCAGTACCCCAAAAGAGGACGGACATGCGTAGTGTAGGCAGTCTGTTTAGTAGATCTGTTACATTTTCTAAGTGTTTGCCAATAAAACACAGTCTTTGGTTTACCTTACCCCACAATGTTTTCTGTGCGTGATTTCCAATTTAAATTGTTCCTAGGTATTTAGTTGAATTTATGGCCTTTAAATTGGGCTGATTTGTCGTGTAACTAAAGGTTAACGGATTCCTTTTAGCACTCACGTGGATGGCCTCACACTTTTTATTATTTAGGGTCAATTGCCAATTTTAGCATCGTTCAGATATATTTTATAAATCGTTTTGGAACTTGTTTTGATCTTCTGATGAGTTTACTAGTCGATAAACGACAGCGTCATATGCAAACAACCTAAGACGGCTGTTCACATCGTCTCCCACATCGTTTATACAGGGTGTTACAAAAAGGTACGGCCAAACTTTCAGGAAACATTCCTCACACACAAATAAAGAAAAGATGTTATGTGGACATGTGTCCGGAAACGCTTAATTTCCATGTTAGAGCTCATTTTAGTTTCTTCCACCTACGCTCAATGGAGCACGTTATCATGATTTCATACGGGATACTCTACCTGTGCTGCTAGAACATGTGCCTTTACAAGAACGACACAACATGTGGTTCATGCACGATGGAGCTCCTGCACATTTCAGTCGAAGTGTTCGTACGCTTCTTAACAAGAGATTCGGTGACCGATGGATTGGTAGAGGCGGACCAATTCCATGGCCTTCACGCTCTCCTGACATCAACCCTCTTGACTTTCATTTATGGGGGCGTTTGAAAGCTCTTGTCTACGCAACCCCGGTACCAAATGTAGAGACTCTTCTTGCTCGTATTGTGGACGGCTGTGATAAAATACGCCATTCTCCAGGGCTGCATCAGCGCATCAGGGATTCCATGCGACGGAGGGTGGATGCATGTATCCTCGCTAACGGAGGACGTTTTGAACATTTCCTGTAACAAAGTGTTTGAAGTCACGCTGGTGCGTTCTGTTGCTGTGTGTTTCCATTCCATGATTAATGTGATTTGAAGAGAAGTAATAAAATGAGCTCTAACATGGAAAGTAAGCGTTTCCGGACACAGGTCCACATAACATATTTTCTTTCTTTGTGTGTGAGGAATGTTTCCTGAAAGTTTGGCCGTACCTTTTTGTAACACCCTGTATAGATAAGGAACAGAAAAGGGCCTATAACACTATCTTGGGGAACGGCAGAAATCACTTCTGTTTTACTCGATGACTTTCCGTCAGTTACTACGAACTGTGACCTCTCTGGCAGGAAATCACGAATTCAGTCGCATAACTGAGACGATATTCCATAAGCACGCAATTTCTCTACAAGCCGCTTGTGTGGTGTCGTGTCAAAAGCCTTCCAGAAATCCAGAATTACGGAATCAATTTGAAATCCCCTGCCAATAGCACATAACACTTCGTGCGTGTAAAAACCCCAGTTGTGTTTCACAAGAAAGATGTTTTCTAAATCGTATTGACTGTGTGTCAATAGACCATTCTCTTCGAGGTAATTCATAATGATCGAACACAATGTATGTTCTAAAATCCTGCTGCATATCGACGTAATAATGATATGGGCCTGTAATTTAGTGGATTAGTTCTGCTACCTTCCTGAATACTGGTATGAGCTGTGCAACTTTCCAGTCTTTGGGTACGGATCTTTCGTCGAGCGAACTGTTCAAATGGTTCAAATGTCTCTGAGCACTATGTGACTATTGAGGTCATCAGTCCCGTAGAACTTAGAACTGCTTAAACCTAACTGACCTAAGGACATCACACACATCCATACCCGAGGCAGGATTCGAACCTGCGGCCGTAGCGGTCGCGCGGTTCCAGACTGAAGCGCCTAGAACCGCTCAGCCAAACCGGCCGGCCGAGCGAACTGTTGTATATGATTGTTAAGTATGGAGCTACTGGATCAGCATACTCTAAAAGAAACCTAATTGGTATACTGTCTGGACCAGATGACTTGGTTTTTTTTAGGTGATTTAAGCTGATTCACTACTCCAACGATATCTACGTCTAAGCTGCTCATGTTGGCAGCTGTTATAAAGGTACCTTTTCTCAGAAACAACTGGGAATAAAAATTTGAAAAAAAAAATGTGACCTGTTAGTTACACATTTCTGGTCACTTGAACAGAGGCATTTATAAAAGAACTGATTAGTTTTAAGATAATCATTATTTTTGTAAAAAGTTAACTAAAAATAAAAAAACCGTCTGCACTTTCCTATGTGCGTAAGGCTCTAACTTCTTTGAGCTTTACAGAATAAGAAAACATCTGTGTTAAAATATACACAATACTCCAATGAGTCTATCTTGCGGTTTTGAACAAATTCTGGCAAGTGGAAGCTGAGAAAAAGCACACCTCATTCTTAAAAATGCAACTTACGGGAGACAGTCATTAAAGTTGCAGTGCATCTCGGCTCTATTTAATGTGTTGTCTGCATCCTCTTCCATCTCATCTTGCAATATCCATTTTACTGCTTGTCTCCGGTGTCTTGACATTTTTTCAAGGCTTCTAACTGCTCGCTCTGATGCCATAAGCCTTTCTTTACCTAAATTTAACAGTTGCCTCACTGTGGAAAACCAACACTTTGTAGTAATATTTTCAGGGCTTCACACCTTGTGACATTTCCTTCATTGGTTGTTGTCACTGCATCAAAGACATAAAAATTCAGTGTACTAATTGCCATATACACTGTCTTCGGAATAATGGTCGAGATTATGCTGTTGATGGACTCGTTAGGATCTGGTGTGCGGCCATGAAGACATTTCTTCAATAGACTTACATCTGACAAATCTCTGAAAGTTTGTTTCAAGAACTTCTCGCCTATTGTATTTGTATCATGAATCACTTTCTGGAGGGCATAGGCCATGAGTGGGTTTATCGTCTACCCATACAGATTATCTCCTACACCAGTAAAATTATGCCTGATGGCCATGTGAAAGTAATTTCGAATGTTATCTATTACAGATTCTGTGAGTCTGTTCTTACCTAATCCTTTGCCATCTTCCTATTTCTGCCCCTGATGTGCAATTTTCAGTCGTCGCAGCCTCGAACCCATTCACTTTTGTACATGACCTATGCACTATTGCTTAGTGATAGTTACATTCTCTCCATATGGCTTCTCTTCCTCAACTGCTTTGAAAACTTTTGAATCCCTATTTGGTAAACAATTTCCGTCGGAGGCGAAGGATTCCGAAATCAAATTTCAGTCTAAGAACTGTTTCAATGAACGAATAAACTAGAAAGAAGGCAATAGTGTATTGTTGTTGTTGTTGTGGTCTTCAGTCCTGAGACTGGTTTGATGCAGCTCTCCATGCCACTCTATCCTGTGCAAGCTTCTTCATCTCCCAGCACTTACTGCAACCTACATCCTTCTGAATCTGCTTAGTGCAATAGTGTATATGTTATGTAAATAATTGGAAAGGGGAATTGCCGTCTATTATGATCAATGTGATAAATGAAAAACACAAAAATTGAAAATTTCGAGATTTCAAAATGTCCGGAGCCCCTTAAATGTGTAGAACACGAAACAAAGCTGCACGAAACATTATCTCATGCCTAACAACGGCAAAACCTGTAGAAAATGGCGGAAACTGCTTACAGCAGTCTCTGGTGTGCATTCCTTCATGTGACTGTAAGCTAGTCACTACGCTGAAATACCAACCAAAAAACGTCGTGTGTTGTTAGGTACGCTATCCTCTTGGTACAACACTCTTTCCTAACCTCCGGCCTGCACTATACGGTGGTTTGCGGCGTAAGTACAAGAGACGTTGAATGATTAATGCAATTTTTTTTTTTTTTTTTTTTTTTTTTTTTTTTTTTTTTTTTTTTTTTTTTTTTTGGGAACCAGGTTGATTTTATTCAGGATGCAATACACCTTATTATTCCACACTCTTCTGACTACAAAACCCTTTTTTCCAACATAATCTCTGGTCAATGCGTCGGTCTTGCGCCACCTTATTGGGAGGGCCTGTATGACTGCATGGTACCACTTTACAGGTCGACGCCGGAGCCAACGTCCTGCTGCATCAGTAACCTCCCAACCTCCGCGACATCCACGTACTACTTCCCATGGAGTGCATCCTCCATCGTGCCAAATAGATGGAAGTCGGAAGCTGCGAGATCCGGACTGGGAGCGCAGACTTGTGTGAGGCCTCGCCTTGTCACGGAGAAGGAGAAGTTCGTTTGCATTTTTGTGACGACGAACACGCTGAAGTCGTTTCTTAAATTTCGTGAGGGTAGCGCACTACACTTCAGAGGAGATGGTGGCGCAATGAGGGAGGACATCAAACAGACTAACCGCTTCACAGTCCTAATGACCGTCGCCATGATTTTACCGGCTGATGGCACGGTTTTGAACTTTTTCTTCGGAGGAGAGGTAGTGTTGCGCCACTCCACTGACTGCCATTTTGTTTCTGTTCGAAGAGAAGAATCCGCTTTTCATCGGCTGCGACGATATTCGACAAAAAAAGTCACAATCGGCTCCGTAAAGTGCAAGCAATTCAGCACAGTTGTTGCTCTTCATGATCTTCTACGAGAAGGTGAGGAACCCAGCAGGTACACACCTTTGCGAACCCCAACTGGTGGAAGAGTGTGTCAGCACTAACAACAGAGACGTCCAGTTGAGAAACGAAGTACTTGATTGTGATGCGTCGCTCAACTCGAATGACAGTGTCCTCACGTTCCTACATCACAGGAGTCACAGTTGCATGTGGCACGGGGGATCGAACAGGTTTGGACCACCTTGTTGCGATGATGACAGACGCCTCGGCCGCCAACTCACCGTGCGTTTGTTCAGTGCCAGGTCTCCGTAAACATTTTGCAAGCACCTATGAATATTTGTGACCCTCCGGTTTCCCACCAAAAGAAACTTAGAGGAAGCACTCTACTTGGAACGCAACATTTCGAAGGCTATGTACCGCGTCGCAACTTCGTGAAACTACAGTGGCTAAAGGGGGAATATTCCACTATGGCCCACAACAAGTTCCGCTTTGTTTTAAACGAAGCAAGCCGAGAAAAAGATATGTTGCATTAATTATTGAAACGTCTAGGTACTTAGTAGATCCAATCGCATTTCCACTACTGGCCAATAAAATTGCTACACCACGAAGATGACGTCCTACAGACGAGAAATTTAACCGACAGGAAGAGGTTGGTGTGATATGCAAATGATTAGCTTTTCAGAGCATTCACACAAGGTTGACGCCGGTGGCGACACCTACAACGTGCTGACATGAGGAGAGTTTCCAACCGATTTCTCATACACAAACAGCAGTTGACCGGCGTTGCCTGGTGAAATGTTGTTCTGATGCCTCGTGTAAGGAGGAGAAATACGTACCATCACGTTTCCGTCTTTGATAAAGGTCGGATTGTAGCCTATCGGGATTGCGGTTTATCGTATCGCGACATTGCTGCTCGCGTTGTTCGAGATCCAATGACTGTTAGCAGAATATGGAATCGGTGGGTTCAGGAGGGTAATACGGAACGCCGTGCTGGATCCCAACGGCCTCGTATCACTAGCAGTCGAGATGACAGGCATCTTATCCGCATGGCTGTAACGGATCGCGAAGCCACGTCTCGATCCCTGAGTCAACAGATGGGGACGTTTGCAAGACAACAACCATCTGCACGAAAAGTTCGACGACGTTTGGAGCAGCATGGACTATCAGCTCTGAGACCACGGCTGCGGTTACCCTGGACGCTGCATCACAGACAGGAGCGCCTACGATGGTGTACTCAACGACGAACCTGGTGCACGAATGGCAAAACGTCATTTTTTCGGATGGATGCAGGTTCTGTTTACAGCATCATGAGGGTCGCATCCGTGTTTGGCGACATTGCGGTGAACGCACATTGGAAGCGTGTATTCGTCATCGCCATACTGGCGTATCACCCGGCGTGATGGTATGGGGTGCCATTGGTTACACGTCTCGGTCACCTCTTGTTCGCACTGACGGCACTTTGAACAGTGGAGTTACATTTCAGATGTGTTACGACCCTTTATTCGATCCCTGCGAAACCCTACATATCAGCAGGATAATGAACGACCGCATGTTGCAGGTCCTGTACTGGCCTTTCTGGATACAGAAAATGTTCTACTGCTGCCCTGGCCAGCACATTCTCCAGATCTCTCACCAGTTGAAAACGTCTGGTCAATGGTGGCTGAGCAACTGACTCGTCACAATACGCCAGTCACTACTCTTGATGAACTGTGGTATCATGTTGAAGCTGCATGGGCAGCTGTACCTGTACGCGCCATCGAAGCTCTGTTTGATTCAATGCCCAGGCGTATCAAGGCCGTTATTACGGCCAGAGGTGGTGGTTCTGGGTATTGATTTCTCAGGATCTATGCACCCAAACTGCGTGAAAATGTAATCACGTTTCAGTTCTAGTATAATATATTTGTCCAATGAATACCTGTTTATCATCTGCATTTCTTCTTGGTGTAGCAATTTTGATGGCCAGTAGTGTCCTATTGAGTTTGGCGTCACTGTAGATGCGCGTGTGGACGCGGCTTAACATTTGCAGCGAGAAGATGAGAGTGCGCAGCTCGTGCTTCCTGCAGATAAGAAGGCTGGCCGAGGCAGCCTTCGGCCGGGCGCGCCTCGCCAGAAGACGCGCGCCATGTGGAGGAGGAGCAGCGCAGCCCCGGTGCTGGTGCTGGCGGCGTGGGCGGTGCTGCGTGCCGCGGCTGCTCAGCCGGGGGCGGGGGAGCAGCTGGTGCGGCGCAAGAGGATCGTCGGCGGAGACCCCGCCCCGCAGCCGCCCGCCGACGACCCAGCGGTCGTCATCTACCGCGGCGACGAGCAGGCCACGCTGCGGGGGGTGCGCGAGGGCCCCTACTACGCCTTCAGGGGCATCCGCTTCGCCGAGCCCCCCGTCGGCAGGTTCAGGCTTCAGGTGAGCAGCGACCTTTTGATCTGCTTCGCTGCCTCGCTGGCTTTGTGGTTAACAGACGAGCCTCGCTGTTTTCGAAGAGAAGTTTCACTTAGTCTACAATTTTTTGGAAATTTGTGGGGAGCCCTGTTTGTTGTAGAAGAGCATCCTTGCCTGTTTTATAACGCTATACGATATTACAGTACCCGTGCTGTTCTAACGTACTTTTCAATGTCTTTCAAGCATGCGTGAATGTCGGAAGGAATAGGCCCTGCAGCGATCGACAGCCATATGAAATACGAGAATCGTATTCGCTTTTGCCAGTATTGCTAAACTTTGTCTGCATGCGTGCATGCCTGAAGGACTTTTCAAATTAAATCAGAATAATACAGACATTCCAGTATAGTATTTCATATCTAATATCTGTGCTTCGACTTTAATCGTACGTTTTTTCTGGCATCGAACTCACAGTATTTGTGCGAGTGTAGGAGGTAGACGAGAGGGGTGACCTATGGAAGTTTGGGTCTGTCTGGGGAGCGTGCTCGGGTGGTCGAGATGGTCAAGACGGCCGCTCGCGTCAAGCAGAAGTTCCGGTTTCGAGCCCCGGACCGTGCACAAATTTTCATTGTCATCAATGCACAGTGCAGCGAAAGTTCGGCAGTATTCGCAGGTGCGAATATGATTCTCGTATGTTGTACAAGGGGAAGTAAACTGAACGCCGAACACCTACCACAACAGGACCATGGAGTGGTTCCATCCAAAAGTAACTGGAACGTGCTTAATACATTGACCTCACTGGGAAACGAGGCGATCAATTGCTGTTTCATACAATGCAGTCGCCCGCTGACGCATCCACTCCTGCACTTTCTCGTCCAACTCAAACCTAAGTTCACGCATGTCTTTCTCCAGGTCACCACAGATGTGAAAATCAAACGGTGAAAGATCGGGGCTATGCCTAGAATGTTGCATTGTTTCCCAACCAAAGCGTAGCCTTCTTCCTATTGGCAGTGTGGGGGCGGGCGTTATCGTGCTGTAGGATGATTCCGTCCGACAGCATTCCGACAGCCTGAGTTAATGCAAAGCCAACAGTGGAAACATTCCACACCTACCTCGCGAAAGAAATCCAAAGTTGTTCACACAAATTTCGTTAAGGTCTTGGTGACCTCCTCCGCTGGCCGCAGGGTCACTCCGCTATCGCGGAACCAGAATCAGTGTGCAGCACTGTGAAGACAATCTGCAGAAATTGCGACACCTCATGAAGTTTAAACGCCGAGGAATGCTCTTGGACGGAATCATTCTGTGCACGATAACACCCGCCCCACTGTGGCAATCGGACAAGGGCTACACTTCAGTAAGATGGCTGTGAAACACTACAACGTCCTCCGTTCAGGCCGGATCTTTCACCGTGTGTTCCACATCTTTGGCGACCTGGAACATGCGTAGTCGTCGGTTTGAGTCGGACGAGGAAGTGCAAGAGTGGGTGCGATTAGGGATCCGTCAGCGGCCGACCTCGTTCTACGAAACAGGAATTGACCGTCTCGTCTCCTAGTGGGATAAATGTCTTAATGCGTGTGGTGATTACTTTTCAATGAAGCCATTCCGTGGCCCCACAGTGACGGGTTTTTACTTGACTGCCTCTCATAGAGGACAAGATGATTAGTGTTAGAGGGCAAATTTCGTTAGCTTCATAAAATGAGTATGTTCGTTTCAGAGGTTGAGTCTTGTTTGTTTTTGAAGACGAGACTTGTTTGTTTCACAAAAGCGACTTGGTTACGCGGTGGTTTAGGGGAAGTCAAGACAAACTCGTGGTCTACCGAGAGAGGAAACAACCTCAAATTGGTCTACAAAAGCCACTGAAACTACAGCGCAAACGCTGCTCGCGAGATGCAAGTATTTAATATTTTCTCCCTTTCCTATTCTACTGGCTGTCGTTAACGTTTGTAAGTTAACCTTCCCTGTGAGGATAATCAAAGGAAGAGACTTTTGAACAAGCTATGCAAAAACTCATTACTTTTTCAATTCGATCTGAACTTATCCCTCACAAGCATTGTTATCTTGTAGTAAGGACAGATTGCAGCCGAAATCTCGTGCGGTGCACTTGCGCTATAGCTTCAGCGGCTTTTGTATGCCAATTTAAGATTGGTTCCTGGCGTGGTAGATCACAACTGTCTTGTGTCAAATTGTTAATCATCACTTCCCCTACACCACAGTAGTATACGTTGTAAGTGAACAGTGATCGTTTACACCCCGTTATTTGCTTCAGGAGAAGAGTTCTGTTTCTTTCAGAAGCGGTAACGTGGTTGTGTTCTAAAAACAAGTCTCGTTTATTTGAGTTTTTCGATGAGGAGTCGTGGTCGTTATGTTACGTTGAAGAGATATATTACCCGCTACGTTTTAATAAAACATTTATATAGAAAGACAATGAAAATGGTGCAGTATCAGACTACAGATATAAAGGTCTCAGGTTCGATCCCAAATCATTCATTCGATATTTATCTGTCATATATAACTTATATAAAAAATAAAAGCAAAAACAAACGAAAATGGTACAGTGCAGACTGTGGATCGGAAGGTTTCGAATTCGATCACTGGTTAGTCTTATGGATTTATCTGTCATTTATTAAGTCTTTCACCTCTGGAAATGTTTGCTAGCGTGTTGGACCGTGCTTTAGAGTCCATGTTAAACTGTACGTCCCCCCATAGCTGTCTGGAAAGGTTATGTCAGTTCAAAGGTCGGAGGAAGGCAATGACATACCACTTTCAATAACTGGTGTTCAAACCATTAGGGCTCGTGACAGCTTTACCTTTTACCAGACTAACATCAACATACCAAAATATGTTTGAGACGTACGACGATGGTTCAGGAAGATAAGCCTGCCTCTGCTACTTATTATCTCTACATAACTTTATTGTTAAAATTTAAACAATATTCTACATAAAACACGTCGGTGCAGTCAGGTCACCTGCAGGGAGTATGCCGACAATGTAGGTGTTACGAGAACAAGACAAAAAGACTCTACATAACAGTTTTCTAATTTAGCACAAAATTTCCAGCGACATCGTTTTTAAACACGGCCACTCTTCTATTTAAGCAACTGGTGCATCGTTGCTCAAGCTTTCCAGTACGCACAGAACCTTTCCGTTGAGCGGCAAGCCACGTATGCGCTATCTCCTTCGTGTCACCAGAAGTGAATCGACGGCCTCTTAAACCATTTTTAAGTCGACCAAATAGATCGAAATCCGACGGGACGAGGTCAGAACTGTGTCCAGCGTGCTCGAACAACTCCAAATACATATTCTGAAATGTCTAGACAGTGTGGGCTGCAACATGTGGACGTGCTTTATCTTGCAAAAAAAGTAACGGAGTTTGACAAAAGACTTCATAGTTTGTCTCAAATTGCTGGCTTCAGCAAAGCATATAACTGTAACATCGACTGTTTGCTGTTGACTTGTTTTCCGGGAATGATCCAAAATTGGCCCTTGTGTGAACTTAACTACTGTGGGGACCCCCTATCCTGCAGAGAGCTGACTCTTGAATTTCTTTTTCGCTGGAGATCATGGGGGTTTCTATTCCATGCTACTGTATTTGATCTTCGGTTCAAAGTGATTAACCCATGTTTCACCTGCAGCCATACGACTGCACTTGTTGGGTTCTTGGAGTTGCTTTGGGATATATTTTGCACAGATTACGAAATTTGAGCCTTTTGTGGAAGATGTCAAATGGGAAACTATGACTAATGCGCATGTGGTTTGCCATTTCCTTAACAGTCACTCGTCAGTTATTCAAAATCTACATCACCACTCTGCAATTCACATCCAAGTGCTTGGCAGAGGGCTCACAGAACCACTTTCATACTACTGGTCAACTGATCCACTTTTGAGTAGCTAGTCGGAAAAATGAACGCCTAAATCTTTCTGTAATAGCTCCAAATTCTCTTATTTTATTAAGATGGTCGTTCCTACCTACCTGGTGGGGTTCAACAAAATATTTTAGCTTTCTGACCAGAAAGTGGTGACTGAAATTTCCTGAAAATATCTCGCCGCAACAAAAAACGTCTTTGTTGTAATGATTGCCACTCCAACTCGCCTATTACTCCACCTCCTGTTTCAGCATAATACATAGCAAGCTACTCTTCTTTGAATTTTGTTGATGTTCTCCCTCAATCCTGTCTCATAAGGATCCCAGAAGAGAACGAACAAGTTTAGTGTAGGTGATCTCTTTAGAAGATTTGTTGCATCTTCTAAGTGATCTGTCAATAAAACGCATTATTTGATTCGCCCTCCTCACGACGCTTCCAATGTGAACGTTCCGATTTAATTGCTATTAATTGTAATCCCTAGATGTTTAGATTGAATCTAAAAATTTAAATTTGAATTATTTATCAAGTAACCAATATTTAACGGATTCTTTTTAGTATGTTCGTGGAGGACCTCGCATTTACTATTGCTCACTTTTGGCACCATACAGACATCTTACCTAAATCGTTTCGTAATTCATACTGGTGTTCTGAAAACTTTGCTAGGTGGAAAGTACATCATGTGCAAACAATCTAAGATGGCTGTTCAAATTGTCTCCCAAATCGTTTGTATACACTACTGGCCATTAAAATTGCTACACCAAGAAGAAATGCAGGTGATAAACAGGTATTCATTGGACAAATATATTATAGTAGAACTGACATGTAATTACATTTTCACGCAATTTGGGTGCATAGAACAACCACCTCTGGCCGTTATAACGGCCTTGATACGCCTGGGCATTGAGTCAAACAGACTTTGGATGGTGTGTACAGGTACAGCTGCCCATGCAGCTTCAACACGATACTACAGTTCATCAAGAGTAGTAACTGGCGTATTGTGACGAGCCAGTTGCTCCGCCACCATTGACCAGACGTCTCAGTTGGTGAGAGATCTGGAGAATGTGCTGGCCAGGGCAGCAGTAGAATACTTCCTGTATCCAGAAAGACCCGAACAGGACCTGCAACATGCGATCGTGCATTATCCTGCTGAAATGTAGGGTTCCGCAAGGATCGAATGAAGCGTAGTGCCACTGGTCGCAACACATCTGAAATGTAACGTCCACTTTTCAAAGTGCCGTCAATGCGAACAAGAGGTGACCGAGACGTGTAACCAATGGCACCCCATACCATCACGCCGGGTGATACGTCAGTATGGCGATGACGAATACACGCTTCCAGTGTGCGTTCACCGCGATACCGCCAAACACGGATGCGACCATCATGATGCTGTAAACAGGACCTGGATCATACGAAAAAATGACGTTTTGGGATTCGTGCACGCAGGTTCGTCGTTGAGTACACCATCGCAGGCGCTCCTGTCTGCGATGCAGCGGCAAGGGTAACAGCAGTCATAGTCTCCGAGCTGATAGTCCATGCAGCTGCAAACGTCGTCGAACTGTTCGTGCAGATGGTTGTTGTCTTGCAAACGTCCCCATCTGTTGACTCAGGGATCGAGACGTGGCTTCGCGATCCGTTACAGCCATGCGGATAAGATACCAGTCATCTCGACTGCTGGCGATACGAGGCTGTTGGGATCCAGCACGGCGTTCCGTATTACCCTTCTGAACCCACCGATTCCATATTCTGCTAACAGTCATTGGATCTCGAACAACGCGAGCAGCAATGTCGCGATACGATAAACCGCAATCGCGATAGGCTACAATCCGACCTTTATCAAAGTCGGAAACGTGATGGTACGCATTTCTCCTCCTTACACGAGGCATCAGAACAACGTTTCACCAGGCAACGCCGGTCAACTGCTGTTTGTGTATGAGAAATCGGTTGGAAACTCTCCTCATGTCAGCACGTTGTAGGTGTCGCCACCGGCGCCAACCTAGTGTGAATACTCTGAAAAGCTAATCATTTGCATATCACAGCAACTTCTTCCTGTCGGTTAAATTTCGCGTCTGTAGCACGTCAGCTTGGTGGTGTAGCAATTTCAATAAGTAATGCAACGTATTTCTTTTTCTCGGCCCATTTCGGTTGAAAAAAATGTGGGATTTGTTGTGGGATATTGTGGAATATTCCCGCTTCTGCCCCTATAGTTGCCTGAAGTTCCATAGGTGGCGGCGCTGTACTTAGACCTCAAAACGGCGTGTGTAGCGGAGGTTCGTTCGAAGCAGAGAGCTTTCATTGAGTTTCCTTTCGTGGAAAACCAGAGTATCGCCATTAATGAACAGCATTGCAGGAGGTGTTTTCTAACAAGATAACGGTCGCCCACTTACCGCCGTTGTAACCCATCATGCTGTACGGAGTGACGACATGGTGCCTTGGCCTGCTCGATCACCAGATCAGTCTCCAACCGAGCACGTATGAGAGATCATCGGACGACAACGCCAGCGTCATCCGTAAACAGCATTAACCGTCCCTGTAGTGACCAACCAACTTCAGCAGGCATGGAACTCCAACCCACAAACCGACATCCTCCACTTGTACAAATAATGCATGCACGTTTGCATGCTTGCATACAACATTCTGTCGGTTACACCGATTTTTGACGTACCAACATTTAACATTTGCAGTGGCTTATCTCGCTCTTGCATTAACTTGCGGTTTTGCAATGTTAATCACTTAAATATGTTACCTAGGCAAATGTATTCCCGAAATTTCATTACTCTACATTAAAATATTTTGGTGTTGCCATTTTTTTTACACAACCTGGGGCAGGAGACTAGCCTTTGTTAGTGACTTAAATTACTTGACTACACCGAGGATATGGACTTCTAAGTTGCTCGAGTTGGCAGCTGTTCTCGATTTGAATTTTGGAAAATTTTCTGCATCTTTTCTTGGTGAAGGAATTTAGAAAACCCGTTTTGTGTAACTAGCTTTAGCAGCGTTGTCATCGGTAACATTACCATCGCTAACGCGGAGAAGGTGCTTGAACGTATCTTGCCATTGGTGTACTTTAAATACGACCAGAATCTCTTTACATATCTTCCACATTTGGAGACAGAGTTTCATTGTGGAAACTTTTAAAACCATCTTGCATTGAAGCCCGCACTAAGTTTCGAACTTCTGTAAAACATTCCTAATATTGGAGATTTTGTGTTCTTTTAATCTGGCATGCTGTTTTCGTTGCTTCTGTGACAGTGTTCTGACCTATTTTTATACCATGGGGGATCTGCTAGGTACGTCTTTTGTTAATTTGCTTGGTATGATTCTTTCCGTTGCCGTCAATATAATTTCTTTGAATGTAAGCTACATCTGATCTACGGTTACAAAAGTTTGGCAGGAATGGAGACTGTTTCTTAGGTAGCCATTAAGCGAATCTTTATCTTTTTTTTTAAACAGATAGATTCTGCATTTCTTTTTGATGGATTTGGGTGTTACGGTATTCAGTCTTGTTGGGTGTTACGGTATTCAGTCTTGGTACCAAGATTTAGTGGTCACTAATCCTTGTATCTGTTATGAAGCTTTCCATTTGCTCAGGATTGTTTGTTGCCAAAACGTTAAATATGTTATCGCAACCATTTACACTTCATATGAACTCCTGAATTAACTACTCAAAATAATACGTTTAGTACAATTTCGGGCAATGTTTTATGCCTACCAGCAATGTTAAGAATATCGTATTTTCATCAACATTTCGAAAGTAGATCGGAGCTCCTCCAACTACAACTGTAAGATTCGGGTACCTATTCGAAATTAGACTTAAATATTCCTGGCACCCTTCAGCAACTATATTATCTTAGCCTGGGGGTTGTTAAAAGGAACCAATTATTAACTAATTCCAGTCGTCGAGTATAACCTGTACCCACACTTGGCCTGCCGTCACTGATATTGCCGACTCCGAACAAAGACTTCGCAAACCCCAGGCATTTGGGTCAAAGTGAATAATTTTTTTCGGACACATACAGCCTGTCGACAAGAAGTTGGCCAGTTGTCACTGATAAGCAGCCATGATATAAATCACACTTGACTGTAACAGGGATTAATGAAAGGACGGTATAGAGACATTCATGTTCAAATATCGATTTTATCTGTAGTAATGAATATAAAATTGTTTTCAATATGAAAATAATGTGTATAGGAGAGCGTCTAAATGTGGTTGCCGCTGCTTTTTTATATATTAACGAACCGAGCTACCCACGTATTAGTCCTTATATAGTGTATTTTAACTAGCATGTATTACAATCTATTTATCTCCAATCAGTCGAATTTCTCCAGATATGAAAAAGGTTTGGGTTTAACCTGGCCAGTTGTAACACCTCACGTCCTCTCTCCTCCTCCCCATAGGATGCCCCAAGACACCCTCAAAACTAGGACAAATCCGGGGAGAACCGAACGTATGGCATACTATCTACTTCAGTTTAACTAGAACATAAACTGCTTCTAATAGCAACAAACACGTCACTACCAACAATTTGATCTCTCCTTTCTGAACATCGTTAGGTCCTTGGTAAAAACTTTGACTGGTCTTATCACTAGTTTTAGTCAGATTTCAGTGCCTGTAACGATTTCTGCTTCAGTGCTCTCTATGAACACCTGGAGTTCCAGTTCTTTCTAAACACAGCAACGACAGTTTACAACTATAATACCAGTGTTTCCTAATTCTAGTCTAGTCCTCTGTTTGAGATGCACCCTTTGAGACTGAACTGTAGTTCTTACACTTCTGCATCACTATGGATGCGACTGGACATCCTGCTCTTTTCTCCTAGTTCATGCTTGTTTGGCTGATTTTGAGTTATTCAATCCATTGGCAAACACTGCTTAAACATTACCCCCTCCCATATATGTGGTAAAAGACTCCTGTGGGCTTCATCCCTGGTACACCTTCGGACTATAGTATCCACCTGGGACTAAACTGCTCCGCATACCAGGCCTGTATTGTAGGATGATGCCTCTGCTGGTGGACGTGCATATGCAACTCACGTCAACATACCATAACTCACTGAGCTGTTTTTAAGCCCAGCCTCATACAGCTCAGGCTGTTTGCGTTGTAGCTCCATACAGTGGCCACAGGAGGCGCCAACCTCACAATAGAGAGCACTGTAGTCTTGACATCATTATACAGGGTGATTCAAAAAGAATACCACAACTTTAGAAATTTAAAACTCTGCAACGACAAAAGGCAGAGCTAAGCATTATCTGTCGGCGAATTAAGGGAGCTATAAAGTTTCATTTAGTTGTACATTTGTACGCTTGAGGCGCTGTTGACTAGGCGTCAGCGTCAGTTGATGCTAAGATGGCGACCGCTCAACAGAAAGCTTTTTGTGTTATTGAGTACGGCAGAAGTGAATCGACGGCAGTTGTTCAGCGTGCATTTCGAATGAAGTATGGTGTTAAACCTCCTGATAGATGGTGTATTAAACGTTGGTATAAACAGTTTACAGAGAATGGGTGTTTGTGCAAAGGGAAAAGTTCTGGACGGCCGAGAACGAGTGATGAAAATGTAGCACGCATCCAGCAAGCATTTGTTTGCAGCCCAGGAAAATCAACTCACAGAGCTAGCAGAGAGCTGCAAATTCCACAATCAACTGTATGGAGAGTCCTACGAAAAAGGTTAGTTATGAAACCTGAACGTCAACTACCCGAGGCGATGGATCGGCCGCCAGGCAGCCCGTGACAGAGCACTTCATCACTGGCCTCCAAGAAGCCCTTATCTTACCCCCTGCGATTTTTTCTTATGGGGGTATGTTAAGGATATGGTGTTTCGGCCACCTCTCCCAGCCACCATTGATGATTTGAAACGAGAAATAACAGCAGCTATCCAAACTGTTACGCCTGATATGCTACAGAGAGTGTGGAACGAGTTGGAGTATCGGGTTGATATTGCTCGAGTGTCTGGAGGGGGCCATATTGAACATCTCTGAACTTGTTTTTGAGTGAAAAAAAAACCTTTTTAAATACTCTTTGTAATGATGTATAACAGAAGGTTATATTATGTTTCTTTCATTAAATACACATTTTTAAAGTTGTGGTATTCTTTTTGAATCACCCTGTATTATGCAACATCACACGCCCATTCAGCGTCACACTGGTATCACTCCACTGGAGAGTATTTAGGCTGCCACCAGACCACACTGGAACTAGTACACGCTCCAAGCGTTACATTCACTAATAGCCCACTGATTGGATTCATCACCCTCGTCATGAGCACCTGTCGCACTCCCAGGTGCCACTCCTCACCAAACATCATCCCATCGGCGGCTGCTGTCATTGAGCCATCGCCTCCGACATCTGCCAGAGCCTACGTCCTGGAAATATCTTCGTCCCATCGGCAGCTATTGACGTCGAGCCACTGCCTCCAACATCCACCGACACCTCAGAAGCCTAAGCAGTGTTGTCTCACAGGCAGCTGTCATCACTGAGTCATTCACCTCCAACACCAGCCAATGTCTGATGTCCCAGAAGTACCGTCACCCTCAAGGACATACTCCTGGTTTGGGTCCTACTGTCGACCACCCTCTGCATTCTTCTACTCTGTCGCCCACTATGACTCATGTAGGCCACAATCCCCTAAACGTCTAGAAGTAACATTTCTATCTGTACTTTAGTAGTGTGGTCATTCGTATACAAACACTGTATTTGAATTATGTTCTTACTTCGTGTCACGTGTCATTTAAAAAAAAAAAAAAAAAAATAAAAAAAAAAAAAAAAAAAAAAAAAAAAAAAGAGAGAGAGAGAGAGGTTACAGAACGTTTTTCCCGATTGGTGCAAGTGGAGAGTGGCACAGCCATATTGGCTTCGCAAGAACACGAAACCAACTTATGTAACAATCCTGAAATCTACCAAAGTCAAGGGAGTTGTGCCATCTGTTGGCTGTGAGTACACTAAACTGTACTGCCAATCTAAAGCCAGTTACGATAAAAGTAAAGACACTTATTCAATTACCCTTGTATAATCACGGAGGTAGATCAAATAAAAAAAGAAAGAGATCGCTGAACAAAACAATAACAGTCTTTCCGGATGTCAACATGGCTTCAGATCACAGCACTCAACTGAAACAGTAGCTTTCAACTTGACAAAAATCTCTGGGTTATTCTTAGCCCTAACAAACACATTCGATGTAATTTATCATTCTGTGCTCCTGACAAATCTTGAGGAATATGGTGTAAGAGGCCTGCCAAATGATTCTATTAAATCATGTTTGGTATATCACGCTGAGGTAACAGAAATAAAGTATGTGGAAGAGAATGAACTCCAGGTTCCCCTTTGGGAACCATGTGTACTAAGACATGATGATTCAGGGGGCTCAATTTTAGGATCATTTCTTTTCTTTCATATATATAAACGACTACCCATTAAACATTAGTGATTCAGAGTCATTGCTATAGTGCCACACAAAACAACAAGATGTGCAAGCCTCCTCACGAAAAACACAACCACATCATAACACCACCACCTCTGAATTTTACTGTTGGCACTACACACATTGGCAGATGACGTTCAACAGGCATTCGCCATATGCCCACCCTGCCATCGGATCACCACACTGTGTACCATGATTCGTCACTCCACACTACATTTTTCCACTGTTCAATTGTCCAACATTTACACTCCTTACACCAAACGAGGCGTTGTCTGGCATTTACTGGCTTGATGTGTGACTTATGAGCAGCCACTCGACAATGAAATCCAAGTTTTCTCACCTCCCACCTAACTGTCATAGTACTTGCAGTGGATCCTGATGCAGTTTGGGATTCCTGTGTGTTGGTCTGGATAGATGTCTGCTTATTACACATTACAACCCTCTTCAACTGTTGGCGGTCTCTATCAGTCAACAGATGAGGTCGGCCTGTACGCTTTTGTGCTGGGAGTGTCCCTTCAAGTTTCCACTTCACTATCGCATTGGAAACAGTGGATCTAGGGATGTTTAAGAATGTGGAAATCTTGTGTACAGACATATGACACAAGTGGCACCCAATCACCTGACCACGTTCAAAGTCCATGAATTCTGTGGGGCACCCCATTCTGCTCTCTCACGATGTGTGATGACTACTGAGGTCGCTGATATGGAGTACCTGGCAGTAGGTGGCAGCGCAATGCACCTAATATGAAAAATGTATGTTGTTGGGGGTGTACGGATACTTTTGATCACATATTGTAGTTATGCACTGTTCATGAATACAGTGCTGGACCAAACAATAACATACATGTTAGTCATTGCAACACATTACACTAAAATAGTGTGTATCATGTAGGAAAAAACTGTACGTCAGGGTACCAAGACATATAAAATCTCCCTCAGAACTACATACCTTTAAAACATCTGTGAGATTGTACCTGCTGCAAAACTGTTTTGCTTCAGTCTCTTGATACCCATGCATGGAAACATGTAAATCAAACTTTTAACTGTAGAAATAAATTGCAACTATATAATATACCTTCAGCTTTCTAACTATTTATTGTTTAGATCCAATTTGTTACAAAAATGTAAATGATCTACCAGTCATTTGCAAGTTGTAAAACGAATCAATAAAATAATATTGTGTACAATATACTGTATACAACATATTTATTGGAAAATACAGGTATAATGACAGGTATAAATAAAATAAGTTGAATGTTCAAGAATATACCTCAGTAAATATCCTTTAATTACTATAGTGCACAACTGGAGAAACCAGATAGGGAAGGAAAGGACAGTACTGCACCAAAACACGTACAGTAATCTGCCACTGATCCTGCACACAGGTCTCTTGTGCTCACATTTACAGGGAACGCTGCTCAGTGACCGCAACATTCCCTTTTGTTTAACATTGGAGTGTGAGCACTGTCCTGTGGCCATCTTCCTTGTGCCTGTGGAAACATACACTCACATTCCCGCTCTGACAGTCCAGTCCTCTTTCACCTCCCACACTGAGGATTCCTAAAACTGTGCTGAATATGACCAGGCCAACCACACTAATAACATGTGACTTCAGTATTTAAAAACAACCGTCCTTTCCCCAGGTGTGGTTACCACACCTTTTCCGCCAAAGCTGTTGCAATTGCCACCTATGACATTACGGGAAATTTCAGCTGGCAAATAAAACAGGAATACATCTAATGCCATCTGCTCTGCCTCTTGGAGAACGTCTTCATTGGTGTCATCATTATCTGTCATTTTGCAACTATTGATGTTTAACTTCCTAATTCAGTCTCCAAGGAATCTCCTTGTCTCTGCATTGTAGTACTGAGTAGTTCTCTGTAATAGTTAGAGATGTACTTCCTCCTACAGTATTCCAATAGCCCTTCCTGCAAATCCTGGAACAGGCACTCTGCAGTTTCTCACAGTACGTCACATATGCCCTCGTGTCCCCGATTAAATCATACTCAACAACTGATCATAAATCTGTCCCCCAACTTTGTGGCCATGAGTAGGTTATCCACAAAAGTAAAAATATCGTCTCCTGATTTACCCAAAAAAGGATTCACTGTGCTAGCATCTAGGACTGATAGAGACACACTAGGAGGGGCCTGTTCCCTTCTCTTCTTGTGTAACCTCTGTGGTTGCTATATAGCTCTACATTATCCGCTAGCATTTGAGTGATCTGATCAAGTAAGTACTAAATCAGTCTAGAGCTGATAGCTTCTCACCCAATGTCATAATGTTGGCTGTCTATCATGACCAAAATCCCAAAAGAAATAAATGTAAAATATCACACACTTCAGAGAGGAAAGATACAACAGAGAGAAGGTAGGCAATGAAAACCTCATAACTCCATCTGTCTGTGAAAACTCTTAATTCTAATAGGTTCCCTAATGGGTAGGTGAGAAAGTTCCAGTCACATTCAGCTTAGAGACAGTTGTTTCATTTATTTATTTATAACAGTTTACTATGGAAAACTCATGCCTATACCCACCAGGTCAGGGGTGGACTATGAACCCCTGGTGCTTACTGTATGGTGCATAGTCATGAAGATGTCTGTGGTCGCTACAACCAGTGCACCCGATAGTGAGGTGATGTTGCGTGGCAAACATTCTAGACTGCATCAGGTGCTGGCACAGCAATCTGGCTGCTGCACTGGTACCAAGGCAATAGGAGACCTACACAGCCATAGTGAATCACAAGACATATATATCTAGGTTGCAAACCCTGGCCTCTAAGCCTGGTTGGCAGTATCTGGTGTTGGCTGTGCCCAGTGGATCAGCGACTTGGAGGGTCTCAGTTCGACCCTCAGCCCTTCAGTGCTGCTGCTTGACCCCCAAGTAAGTAGTTCCATAGGATGGCGAACATAGATATCTGCTCCAGATGGTGGTTGGTGAATGGTGAAGGGCTATGGGTGGTATCCTACTGTACAACTGTCGCCGATTCAGTGTCATGTCCTGGCTGGATTACCTCTATTTATATCCGTTAGGGTGGGCTTATTGATAAGCAAACACCCCAGATGTCAAAGACTCTGCTTGCTGCAATGCCACTTAAGTGTCCTGGGTTTAAGCAGTACTGTTGGTGGTTGACCAAATGGTTGTGTCAGTGAAACTTCCTGGCAGATTAAAACTGTGTGCCAGACCGAGACTCAAACTCGGGAACTTTGCCTTTCGCGGGCAAGTGCTCTACCAACTGAGCTACCCAAGCACGACTCATGCCCCATCCTCACAGCTTTACTTCTGCCAATATCTCGTCTCTACCTTCCAAACTTTACAGTGTAATGATACAAGTGTGGTGCCAAAATGCTGTACTGACTTGTTATGGCAAGCAGTAGGATTATGGCCAGAGGTGCTTGAAAAGCTCTGTGTTGCTACACTAATAGATAGATAATTGGATCAATTACATGTATATTCCTGTAGGCACCAGGAAGACAAGGCTAGACAGTGGGGGAGTCCACGGTCTGGAGATAGTGTATTTGACTACGAGTTAGAACGTCTTGGGCCCGGGTTAGAAAACAGCCACTGCTTAAATTTTGAATAAAAAGTCATCAGCAATGGTGATCGAAGACTTCCAGCGTGAGAAGTCACCCTTGTTCTTCCAACAGTCTTCTCAAATAGGGCAGAGGAGCAGACAGAGGTTCAGGGACTCTCTTGCCCTTAGGGTGGGAAACTGCCCTTAAAAAGTGGAAGAATCAGCAATGATCAAAGGCATGAGGGTGCAAAAGCCTCTGCATTAAAGACACACAATGTGTATCCACAGTACATGTGACCTGTAATTGAAAAAGTGTCATGATCATCTCCTCAATGGCAAAGGATTCCAGATTAGTCTCCCACCCAGATCTCCATGGGGAAGGTTACCATGAGAAAAAGGTAGAATACCACCAATGAGATAACGTGCTACAAGTTGGAGCATGGAATGTAAAAGGTTTGAACATAGTAGGAAAGTTAGAAAATCTGAAAAGAGAAATGCAAAGGCTCAGTCGTATAACAGGGGTAGGATTCATTTTGAATATGAAAGTAGGGCAGAGAGTGAGCCACATACTGTGAACAGTTCAGAGATAGGGCCATTCTCATAAGAGTCAACAACAAACCATTGTCAATAATGATAGCTTAGGTATACATGCCAATGTTGCAAGCACCAGATGAAGAGATAGAGTTATTATATGAGGATACTGAATGGGTAATACAGTACGTAACGAGAGATGAAAATCTAGTAGTCATGGAGCATTGGAATGTGGTTATAGGGGAAGGAACAGAAGAAAGGGTTATGGGAGAGTATGCCCTTGGCAGCAGAGATGAGAGAAGAGAAAGACTAATTGCATTCTGCAATAAATTTCAGATGGTAATAGCGAATACTCTGTTCAAGAATCACAAGACGAGGAGGTATAGTGTGAAAAGATCCAGAAACATGAGAAGTTCCAACTGGATTACATCATGGTCAGACAGAAATTCCAAAATCAGATATTAGATTGTAAGGTGTATCCAGGAGCAGATATAGATTTATATCACAATTTAGTAATGATGACTGACTACCAATGATGACTGAAGTTTAAGAGTATCGTTCAAAAGAATGAATGAGGAACGAAGTGGAATATTAAAGCACTGAGGAACAATGAGACATGTTTGAATTCACTAAATATGTTGATACTGCGATAAGGAAAACCAGAGTAAGTTGTTCAAGAGGAGACGTGTGAACATCTTTAAAAAGGGCAATCACAGAGAGACATAGATAAATGCGGAGAAACCTTGGGCAACGGATGAAGTATTTCAACTGATCGATGGAGAAAGAGGTACAAGAATGTTGAGGGAAAGAACGTAATACAGCAATGCAGCCAAGATGAAATAGCTGCCGGAGAGATGTGAATAAATCCAAAATGAAATGATCATCAGAAGGACTGACTCAGCTTATAGAAAAGTAGAAACAACTTTTGGCAAAATTAAAAGTAGGGGTGGTCATATTAAGAGTGCAATGGTAATTTCACTGTTAAACACAGAAGAGAGACTGGATAGGTGGAAAGAGTACACTGAAGGACTATATGCATAGGAGGACTTGTTGATGGTGTTGTAGAAGAAGGAATTGGAGGCAATATGGATGGCATAGGGGATTGGAACCAGTGTCAGAATTTAAAAGAACTTTGCAAGATTTGAAATCAAATAAGGCAGAAGGTACATCCACACAATTCTGAAGATAGCAAGGACAAGTAAGCTCAAAAACTATCACCGAATCAGCTTAACAGCTCATGCATTCAAACTGCTGACAAGAATAATAAACAGATGAATGGAAAAGAAAATTAAGGATCTGTTAGATGACGATCAGTTTGGTTTCAGAAAAGGTAAAGACACCAGAGAGGCAGGTCTCGTACTGCACTTAATATTAGAACCAAGACTGAAGAAAAATCAAGACATGTTCATAGGTTTCGTTGACCTATAATGCTCAACAATGTAAAATGGTGGAACAATTAAAATCACTCAAAAGAGGGAAGGCCGCTGGACCTGATGGGATACCAGTTTGATTTTACATAGAGTACGCAAAGGAACTTGCCCCCCCCCCCCCCCCCCCCCCTCTTGCAGCAGCGTACTGTAGGTCTCTACAAGAGCATAGCGTTTCAAAGGATTGGAAAAGGGCACAGGTCATCCCCATTTTCAAGAAGGGATGTCGAACAGATGTGCAGAACTATAGACCTATATCTCTAATGTCGATCAGTTGTAGAGTTTTGGAGCACGTATTGTGTTTGGGTATAATGACTTTTCTGGAGACTAGAAATCTACTCTGTAGGAATCAGCATGGGTTCCAAAAAAGACGGTTGTGTGAAACCCAGCTCGTGCTATTCGTCCATGAGACTCAGATGGCCATAGACACAGGTCCCCAGGTAGATGCCGTGTTTCTTGACTTCCACAAGACATTTGATACAGTTCTCCACAGTCATTTAATGAACACAGTAGGAGCATATGGACTATCAGACCAATTGTGTGATTAGATTGAAGAGTTCCTAGATAACAGAATGCAGCATGTCATTCTCAGTGGAGAGAAGTCTTCTGAAGTAAGAGTGGTTTCAGGTGTGCCACAGGGGAGTGTCATAAGACCGTTGCTGTTCACAATGTACATAAATGACCTTGTGGATAACATCGGAAATTCACTGAGGCTTTTTGTGGATGATGCTGTAGTATATCGAGAGCTTATAACAATGGAAAATTGTACTGAAATGCAGGAGGATCTGCAACAAATTGATGCATGGTGCAGGGAATGGCAATTATATCTCAATGTAGACAAGTGTAATATACTGCGAAGACAAAGAAAGAACCATTATCATTTAGCTACAATATAGCAAGTCAGCAACTGGAAGCAGTTAATTCCATAAATTATCTGGGAGCAGGTATTAGGAGTGATTTAAAATGGAATGACCATATAAAATTGATCGTCGGTAAAGCAGATGTCAAACTGAGATTCATTGGAAGAATCCTAAGGAAATGTAGTCTGAAAACAAAGGAAGTAGGTTATAGTACACTTGTTCGCACACTGCTTGAATACTGCTCACTGATGTGGGATCCGTACCAGATAGGGTTGATAGAAGAGATAGCGAATATCCAATGGAGAGCAGGATCATTTAGTAATCGCGAAAGCGTTATGGAGATGATAGATAAACTTCAGTGGAAGACTCTGTAAGAGAGATGCTCAGTAGCTCGATACAGGCTTTTGTTGAAGTTTCAAGAACATACCTTCACCGAGGAGTCAAGCAGTATATTGCTCCCTACTACATATATCTCATGAAGAGACCACAAGAATAAAATCACAGAGATTAGAGCCCACACAGAGGCATACCGACAATCTTTCTTTCCATGAACAATATGAGACTGGAATAGAAGGGAGAACCGATAGAGGTACTCAAAGTACCCTCTGCCACACACCATCAGGTGGCTTGCGGAGTATGGATGTAGATGTAGATGTAGATGTAGATGGTCGAAATTATGAGAGAAATAGGATTGAGCTATAGGAAAAGATGGGTAATATACAATGAGTACAAGAACACAGGAGGAACAATAAGATTGAATCAAACAAAGGAAACTACAGGTAGGAATATCAGCAATGTAGGAAAAGACAGATTGCTACTTACCATAAAGAAGACATGTCAAGTAGGAGACAGGCACAGTTAAAAGACACTTACATACAGTTTTCCGCCACAGCCTTCATCAGGAAAAGAGAGACACATTCACACACACACACACACACACACACACACACACACAAAAAAAATCAAGGACAACTCACGCACACACAACTGCCAACTCCAGCATCTCAGGCCACAATGCAACATCTCATGGGATGTAAACAGTAATCTAGAGGGGGCGGGGAAGGAGAAGGGATGGTGCGTGGGTTAGGAGAGAGATGAACACTGTCTGGTGGACTGTTCATGAAGTAGAATTTCAATAGGCAGCTTCAAGAGGTTGTGGGGCAGGGAGGCAGAGAAAAAAGAGAGTGGTGGGGAAAGAAGGGTGGATGCATTGGCAGAGGGCTGCAAATAAACAGGGTGGGAGATGAGAAAGGGGACAAAATGGGTGGAAACTATTGAGTGGAGGGTGTGGGGATGGTATGTTACCATAGGTTGAGGCCAGGATAATTACAGGAGCAGAGAAAATGTGTTGTAACCATAACTCCAACCTGCACAGTTCAGAAACGCTGGTGGTGGAGGCTCAGGTAGCGAAGCAGCCACTGAAATCAAATGTATTGTGTTCAGCTGTATGTTGCATCACAGGATGGTCTACTTTTCTCTTGGTCACAGTTTGGCAGTTGCCGTTCGTCCTGGTGGACAGCTGGTTGGCTGTCATACCAATGTAAAAGTTGTTTAATGATTGCACCAGAGCTGATAAATGACAGGGCTGCTTTCACAGGTGGCCCAGCCCATGATGGTGTAGGTTAAACTGTGACAGTACTGGAATAGAAAGTGCTGGGTGGTTGGAATATGATCCTTGTGGCAAGGGGTTGGGGTTTGGAGTGGCATAGCAGTGGGCTGGGATGTTGTGGAGGTTGGGTGGGCAATGGAGCACCACTTTAGGAGAGGAAATATCTTGCGTAGAATGTCCTTCATTTCAGGGCATGATGATAGCTAATCAAAGCCCTGTTGGAGGATGCAGTTCAGTTGTTCCAGTGAAAGTCTGCAGGGAGACTGCCTAATGGGCTCTCGAACTGATAATTCAATTTAGTACTCTGTTTTATTAGTCATACCTAAGCTGTTGGTTAACAGCGAGGGAAATCATAAAGTAGTTGCAACATCTGTTATGCCTCTTCATTAGATAACTGACTCCACTCGAACTCACTAGATTCAGAAACCATAGGACAAACACCTAGATGATGGGTATGTTTGCAGAAATTTTTTTAAAGAGGTTCAAAAGCTGAAATAAAAGATGCCCTGAGCATAATACAACATTAACCCAATTTTTCCCATAAAATCACACCCTAACGCTTCACTACAATGACCCTAACAGGCCAGGAAAATTGCCCATTACAGCAGTACACATTTAGTGTGCTTACTGAATCCAACTGCTGACTTTTAACTGCCCTACAGTTTCCTATGGTTGTTTGTACCTTAGGTAGTTTAGAAATATGCTGACACGTGGAATACCACCACTAGTCCAACAAGGACAAAGTACTACCAGAGTTGAGGAAGGTGCACACTGGCTCATGGTTGCGGCAAGTGCTAGCCAAAGGTAAAGAATGACCTTTAACAACCGACACCTCATTAAAAGTTCATGGACAGGTATGAGAAACTGAGTGCCTACTTGTATCCTGGTGTCAGATGTATGATGGCTTCTCTTGGGGAAGACAACAATTCCGAACAAAATGCCTGGGTTCACTGCAATGAAAGCAAAGCCCTTGCACCCTCTTGTGTTTACCCAAGGTGTTAAGTTTAGCATGAGCTACACATGCTACCTGCTCATCAGAGCTGTGCCTTGTACCCACTTGAGAAACACCAATGTACAATAACACTGGCTAGCTGTGTCTCTGCAGTGGTGCATGCTTCACTTTCATAGTTAGTCTGAAGTTCCCCATTGTGATGAAAATGAAAAACATGCTGATTAATTAAATCACTCTGAACTCTTTTGGAAAGACATTCTCTTAAAATGTGGCTATGCAACTCTCATATGCTGCCATGTTTAGCTAAGACAGTGCTAATCAAGTTGCTTAATGAAGGGGATATGACCTGTAAAGCTATCTCCCAAGAAATATTAAAAGCACTGATCTGCCTTTCCAGATTGGCTGGAAACAACAAAAACTTTACTAAACAAGGAACAGCGTCAGTTGCTAAATAATCTGTTCCTTGTATCATGCTGCAAAGAGGATTCAGAAGCTTGGCAAAATGACCAGAATCATGACCTATTTGGGTGCCCGATAGACCTTGGTCCCTGGTTTTCCATCGGAAGGCCATTATCCCAATGTGTAACCACTAACCCTGCCCTTTAAAGAAGGATCAGTTGTTACCAAACTTAAATCTTCAGTGCAATTAGTTAAGTGAGTAATCTGCACCTGAAGCCTATAAATTTGTGACTGAAAAGGGGAATGCTTTCTAAAAAAACCTATATTCTTGCCTAGATCACTGAGCAAGGCCAAATATTATTCCAGTGTGGCACTTACCTGACCAATATGCGCCATAATAATTTGCACTAGAAGCCCAAGGACACCACGAAGCCATGAACATAAGTCTGGTACATTACCATCTTCAGACTGGACATGAATATTGAGCGTCTATCTGAGCTGTTCCTAGTGCAATATATCCAACCTGGTCACTTGGTGCAATTCCATGTCAGTCAGAGAAAACCTGCAAACATCACCAGTTGTTAGTCTCTGAAGCAAGGGCAAAATTAATAAAAACATAAACAAATAAATACAGAAACAAACAGTGCTCAGTTGACTGGAAATCCCAGAAAGTAAACAACAAAACTTCGTTCTTGCTACCAAATGGTGCATTGTAACACTGTGTGTGCTTGACTTGCATTAGGAATGGCAGGACCATGGGGGTGAGGTACCGAGCATTGTTTGTTTAGAACATTTTTAAATTTGTTGGTCCACATAATTATTGTTATTGTGAATGCCATCTGAGCACCAGATAATTATTATGAATTAAAGTGATTTTAACAAGGGAATCACTATTTTGTTAGAAAGAATATAAAACAGAAACATTTAAACTTACAATGTAGGCAACAGATTCAGATGCTCTTTCAAGATTCATTTAAGTCCTACCCAAATGTCCCAACAAACAGTTTTAAGATTCTGTGGATAAGAAAAATAAACACACACATAAACAATAGTAAAGTTTTGATGAGTGAACACAGTAAAACAGAACTGCTTGGCAATAGAACTTGAAAGCAAAAACAAGTTACACATAAATGGGAGGCTGAGCATTGCAACATAGATTGACATGAACATGCCCGAGGCTCTCTAAATAAACAACATGGTTACGTGTTGAAATAAGAAAGAAATTGGTGCACCACAACAGGGCAAACGGGGAAGATGCAAAAAATATTCCAAAAACTCTGCTACTCATTCCACTGTCCAAATATAATGAAGATCATCACTGCATGAGGATAATTATGGTGCCCACCCAGTCTTAATAGGTCCAGGAGCAGCATCCCTTTGTATAAACCAGCACCAACAGCAAGCTCTAAAAACCAGAAGTTGCCACGGGCTGCATGTCCTCTGGTTGTGGCATGCCCCTGGTGCAGGAACATCCTCCTTTGCATGTTTATGCTTGTTCTCCTTCCTCAAACAGCATGATCAAAAATAGAGTCCATTCATACTGAGTGCCTCTTAGCCTAAACAGACTGCCAACAACCTCTTTCACTGGAAACCATCAGAAATCTCTCCCTGCCTGGTACCCTAGCCTGCTCTGTCCAATCAAACCAAAGAGAGTGTCACATTGCAGCACCACAGACCTACAAACCAGGTGCTAAGTATCGGCCTTGCAGCATGGCTCACTTATGTACATTGTTCTAAATGTTAACCAGGCATAGGCCTCTGAATAAAATATTACTTATACATAAATTCATAGATATTTTAAGATACAGCGTGACTGTCTCTGTTGTGTTATTATTTCTGCTGAGAAATATGAATGCTGAATAGTCTCTTAGTGCTGTTGTTTATAACTGTCTAATTTTTGAAAGTGAAAGAAATAAGTTAAACTTTTCTCCCTGGTAAATAACTTTTCAATACATGTTCTTTTTGCAGAGACCTCGAAGAGCTTTTCTTTCTGGTACATACAGTGCCACAAAGCCACCTCCTCCGTGCCCTCAACCAGATCCTAGAGGAACAGGTGGCATTGTTGGAAGTGAAGATTGTCTATTCCTGAATGTCTTCACACCAAAAGTATGTACCATATCTTGTTAAATTTAAAATAGTATTTGTGCTCAAACAGAATTGTGTCTACTGTAAAAAATTAAGTTATTAAGCCATTGTACTGGAGAATTGGGAAGAATAAGTTCCTAGAAAAGCATATACAAAAAGAAGAGTCTGTAACTCTTCAGAGTGACCCCATGTGATTTAATGTATTCGCCCTAGAGCTATTATTGCTCACAAGAAAATGAGCGTTGAGAGAATACTGCTGCTAAATTGAGAACAATCAGCAGATAATTGTATACTTTTCACATTCGTTCAGACAGGAGTTTCAAAGGGACATATATAGATGTGAGTAAGTACTGTGCTTTGCATAGGATCATGTTGATAAAGCATTCTGTAGTGATGTGTAGTGACCAAATAAAAAAAAAAAGGTCTTGAATTTTTTGGCATTGTCAAGTCATGTTGTTTCTAGACAGTGCATTGTGCTTATTTTCCATGTCATAAGATCAAAGAAGGTTTCATTATCACTAATTATGGGATTAAATAGGTCTAGGAGTGCTCCACAGCATGCTGAAGCTCCTATGCAACCCCAGTTTCAAGTTCTTCTTAAATGACTTGAATCGCCAGTATGTGCATTGTTGTAAAAGAACATCTTCAGTACACATCTGCTACAACATTCCCTAGTTTTGATGAATTTTTGCCTGTGGAAGCAGTTTGAAACTCAGATACTGGTGTAATTGTATAAACTGTTTGTACATGACTTGCCTGGACAACCAGGACTATATCTGTGTTGACCTTTATTTCCCTGTTTGCTTGAAAAATGAAGATGAATTCATGAAACTCTTCTCTTTTAGCTCCTGGTAGAATGGGTGTATTAATTATTAATACACAGCCAACAATCATATCTCAAATAATGAGTTATACCAAAAGATCTACTACAAATCAGTGAATAATTACTGGAAAAAGGGCATAAACTACTTTTAGACTGTATTTCCACCATGAAAATACAAGAATGCAGTTTTAAAAAAGTATCATTCTTACACTTACAGATGGGCCTGACAATGATTACTGGTTCCTTAAAACATGTGAGGTGATAATGAAACTGTGTTCTGTTTACAGAAACTTTGACATACCAAGAACCCACCTGAATTAAAACAGGCAAACCTTTAGGAGAACATACTAGTGGAAAAAGCTGCATGAGTTGCTGAACATTAATAAGGAGTTGTCTCTTTTGGAGACATTGTGGATATATTGTCTAATGAACTGAAATAGTTCAGGGTATGGAAAGAGCTGTTGATTTAAAAAATATAATGAAATGAGTTACTGATGAATTAGCGAAAACAGCTTCATTTATTCATACAGTCAGTGGAATAGTTCTGCCAAAGCACATAGCGACTGCAGAAACAAGTTCAAGAGAAAACTGATTCTGTAACCAATACAAAGGTTGGATACATGTTGGCCAGTCGACAGATGTTTTGATTAAAACATCATTTGAACTGAAAGGTAATCTGCAGTCCATTGTGGTCATTATGGAATATTACTGAATAAAAGGACAGATTACAAAAAAGAAAAAAATATCAATTTATTTCAGACTCTTGGATGATGAAGCCAAAGGGTTGTAGGGTGCAGGTACATAATGAAACTGATAGCTACCACTGTTACCAGCTTTTCAAACAACAGTGAACAGATATTATTACCCACACTTGCACAAAGTCTCATGGGAAATACAGAATGAGTTTGTAGGTAACATACAAGACACTTTGTAAAATCTTCTGAAAAATTTGGAATCAGATAAACTGAATGGATGGAGAATGGGTGAGATGGCTAATGAAGGATTGCTGAAAAATGTCTTATGGTAGCTGGAGAAGGGTACTATGGAAAAAATCTTCATTATGAAAAAGGACATCATGATTGTAGAACAGGTTAGCCAGGATCGTGAGGTGAGAATGATCAACTACATCATTAATTGTGTAGATGGATAGCAAACTGGAAAGTTCCAGTATGACAGACTATGGGAATTGGAATTTAAATGATGTTGGAATTGAGGCAGGAACAAATAAGTGCTGTTATGGAGAACACAGCAGATTGAGGAGGAACTAGGAAGTTAGAAGAAGTTCTAGATGCAGCCTATTCTAGAACAGAAGCAATGAAGATGAATCAAAAAGAACTAATCCAACAAGGAGACACTAAGAACAGGACAGTTAGAAATGGGACAGAATCACAAATAATGAAAATCACATCAATAGTACAAGAGTCAGATGAAAAAGTAAATACATTAAAAGCTAAGATCTGTGTGTGAGTCCAAAAGCAAGGTTTTTGCAATTTCCATGAAGTTGTATAACAAGCTATTTGAAGTGAATGGTCAGGCTCCCAGGTTCTACATGAGTGGGGTTTTAGTTTGTTTTTTATTTGTTTTATGCATGTTTCATGGATCCATAAAGTGATGAGTTTGCCCTGAATGTGGAAAGTGTCAAGATTATATTACATATATTTACATGTATGTTCAATTACACTTTACCATTCAACAGATTTACAATGGATACTATAATATTACAAATAAAACAATAAATGACTTCAGTGGTGACACACACACACAACAGTTTGCCTGTCACAGTTGTTATTGTACTACTGGGTAATCAGTTCAGCAACATAAAAACAATAAAAATACACATTCACACAATACAATGAGTGAATCAAAGTAGCCTAATGTACATGAAACACTTGCAGCAACATTTGTCAATCATGAAACTATTTAGCTACGTTTTCCTAGGCAATCTCACATTTAGAAATTCCTCAACTAAGCACAATGAGTAATTCTAGAGAAATTCAGGAACTGTTGTAGGTTAGTTTGGAAAATGGATTCACTATTCCTTGGATTTTCAAACTCAGTGGAAACAAAGTAAAAAATATTTGCACCAGCATACATGGCACTTCTGTGCATCATTGACAGATTTTTTGATTGGTGGTGTATAGCATTCTTATGTCTAGTGTCATGCAATTGGATTGTTGAGTGGTTGTTTACAATGAAGCATATAAGAGAGAAAATGTAGTGTGAAGCAGTGGTAAGAGGCAAGAGCTATGGGAATATGAACTAAGCTGGTGTGATGTCAAGTTGGTTGGACATTAAGGTAGAAGAATAATACTATGAAGCCAAGCCAGGTTTGAGTGTTGCTTGTGTACTAGGATTAGACTGCTTAAGAGAAAATAAAGGAGCTATATATTGTGGAAATAGGACTGTAAGAATTAAAAGAGATAACTCGACTGCAGGAGGAAACTTTTAAGCAAAGAAGTACAGAGAAAAACAGTCACATAATCACAGTGGATTACCTGACTGGAGCTAATGAGAGGAATTGGGACAGCTAGAATGGAAGCAGAAGTGCGGATCTCAGATGAAAGTGACAGATGAAATAACAAGAGAACTCAGAGCAAAAGGTGACAAGAAAATTATGAGAAGTCTTTCGATTAAGTCTGAAGATGAAAGATATATCTAAGGAAATTTAGGTGAAAACAAACAAGATGGAGAAAGGATTTTGGGGGGTTTGCAGAGTGATCAGTTAGTCAGTAGTGTAACCCACTCATTCTAATAAACAAAATAAATGGGGGACTGTAATTATGCTGGAAATGAAAAAGGCAAATTAAATTACTAAAGTCAAAAGAGACAGACTGCTAAGCTAGCCATTCATTGATAGTCATAGATTTTTCCTGTTATACCAGTGAAAGGAATTCATGAAGGAAATTTCAATAACAGCAGAGAGCTGTTCTGAACAAATTATTTGGAACCAAATATAAAACTCTGGAACGTTAAGTTAGTAGACTATTTCAAGCAGTTGTGCATCATAATATTTGAGAGGCATTATGTTATAAAATTTCACAACAGTATCGTGGGATTACACATATGGCAGAAAACCATACAAATTCTCAGTAAATTAGTCAGGGAAACTCTTCTGCGCTCACACAGTCCAGAAGAAGAAATCAAGCACCTGATGTTCCTTCTGTACACAGGGCTGCCCACAGCAAGTATTGCCAGGATAATGGAGAAGCATAACATAAAAACAATTTTTCACCCAACTGTTAAACTCAGGAACATATTTGGGTCAGTCAAAGACCAACTATGGCTGTGGGCACATGGTATCTGCAGCATCTATTGCAAGACTGGCATGTAGTGCATCAGCCAGA
The DNA here is from genome assembly GCF_021461385.2 of Schistocerca piceifrons. Taxonomy (NCBI): domain Eukaryota; kingdom Metazoa; phylum Arthropoda; class Insecta; order Orthoptera; family Acrididae; genus Schistocerca; species Schistocerca piceifrons. The sequence goes on from NC_060139.1 coordinate 560,463,916, forward strand.
CAAAGTGATGCATCTCATAGCACTGTTCAGAACATTTGAGGAGCATTCACCTCGGCAAAATTGACAAGTCTGCAGTGACAGAGCCCGATGAAGGAAGTATGTATGTTTTTGAACAGACAATGATGCTGTACTGTGCCAGTGGGTTCAGGGATTTGTTCATCAAACAGGCAGTGTAAATAAAAGTACTTGACAATCTTGTCAACTGGCACAGTGGTTTCCAACTCAGCTCCACATTGGTGTTAACAAAACTGTCGTACGTCAGAATCACTGTGATGTGAAAGTGACAGAAAAAGCAGGTGAAATAGACATGTAGCATGAGAACCCAATGCTAGGATGCTGGGACCGCCCCCCCCCCTCCCCCCTTTCCCACACTGCTAGCGCCACCCCCCCCCCCCCCTGCCCCCACCCCCCACCCCTGCCCCACCACCACCACCAGCACCACTGGGCACAACATCCAACATCTCTTCCAATGACATACAACTGATCCACCCATTGGGTTCTTGGCAGAGCAGTTGCAATACAGGAGCTATAAAGGAACAAACTGGACATGACACCAGGACTTTGCCTGAAGATGACAAGTGTGTAAGTCATTAAAATGTTGTGACAACATGACGTCATAACTTGGCCGTAGCCCAGAAAGATTTTGTCAATGCACATAATTACTTCAGTTACCAAATATTATCAGATTCAGTTGCATGTTGAAGAACAATACAGCTGATGTATCAAGCATGTGAATCATGCAAACCAATGTGCCTAATCCACCCTTGTTTCCTGTTCTTAAACAGAATTGTCAGTGATGTGTTGTATGCCATGTTAAGCAACTGGGAACAGGCATCCTCAAGGCAGACAGTTCCTTTATGCCTAATCACGATCTCAGCCAGTTTAGTGGTAATTGTACCTATATAAAATGCTGTACAGTGGACCTGAATTTAGTTGATAAAGATAATGGTTTGGGACTGGCATTAGGTTTAACTAGAATGTTACATAGATTAGGAGGGCAAAGGAACCATTATCCCTGTCTCAAGGTAACTACCAGTGCAATTGTCCTCACTGTAAAGCCTGTTTCATATACCCACCCACTACCACCTACTCCAGCCCCACTGCTGGTAAATGCTACAACATAAAAGGCAGAGCAAGTTATGAAACAACACATGCTATTTATCAGCTAACGTGACAACTAAACAGCTGTGAGTTACACAAATGGCCACCACCAAACTGACTGAGTTCATGAATGGGATAAGAGATGTCTGTTTTGGGGGGCACCTGACACTCAGTTGCTTAATAGGCTCTACAACCTGAACAACATGTGGACTCTTTGGATTCTGCCACTGATACTATTACCCCTAAACTTTGCAAATAGGAACTTGCCTGCCAACACATCCATGCATTCCCACAACCTCATGGACTAAATTTCCATTAACATATCTCTCATGTTTTTTTCTGTTTTTTGCTTTTTTTCTGGAAAACCAACAATATTGTCCCCTTCAAAGTAGTTCCTCTCAACAGCAATACACCAGTGGAATCATTGTTACCAGTCTTCGTAGCAGTGCTAAAAGACTTCAACTGGTAGGGTGTTTTTACATGTCAGTCATATTCTTTTCAATGTTCTCTAGAGTCCAAAAATGATGGTCTTATAAGACATTCTTCAATTTCAATAAAAGAAAAAAGTCACAAGTATTCAGATCAGGTGAATAGGGGGAGTTGGGGAGGGGGGGGGGAGGGGAGGCCATGGAACAACAGGAATGCCTTTTGAGGTAAAAAATTCTGTGATGGAATTGGCTGTGTGACCTGGGGTGATTTCGTGATGCAACATCCAGTTGTCTGCACTGTCTGGTCACACCCAATTCACCCTTTTCCTGTGCCTTTCAAGGACTTCTTTATAAAATAAGTGATTGACATTTTGTCCTGGAGGATCAGTATCACAAGAGCAGGCACACGTTCAATGTTTTTGTCAGCTTTTGAAGTTGAATTTCTCCCTGGGGAAGGTTCATCTGCATTGTGTTCTCAGCCTTCCAAAAATGATCCGTGCCAGTGAAGAAATTGTGCTCTTGATAAGGAATGTTCCCCATAGGCAAGTTTCAACTTTTCAGATATTACACTCAAGGATTCCCCAGGTGTAACACAAAACTTGATGATGTGACATTGCTCTAAGTTCTGCTTTCTATTTTCGTAACACACAACAAAAACACAACTTCACTGATGGCACTCTCAAAAATCATATGATGGCTGTACAGAGCTGAAACTTGGACTGAGCATCTGGAGAGGATGAATAATGGTCTACACAAGTGGAACTACACACTGTTGCCAGATCACTCACAGTAGTGTAAGTCTCATTACTTTTCTCCCTCTGTTTGTGTGACAGTTGGTCACACTGATATGAAGAGTGCTTCATGCATTGTGTGTAAACATGTGCATGCTGCACTGAGGCGCTTAGTCTTGGCTTGGCAGCCGTTGAGAATGGAGCTCCCATTGGATGATACCGCCAAGTGAGAATTTCATGCAGTTATTCAGTTTTTGAATGCAAAGGGCACTGCACTGACTGAAATCCATCACCAATTGATGGAAGTGTACAGTGAGTCATGCATGGATGTCAAAAATGTTTGTAAGTGGTGTAGAGAGTTTGCAGCTGGTCAGTCCGAAATTCATGACAAACAAAGAAGCAGGAGACCATCAATTTCTGAGGAGACAGTGTTTAAGGTTGAGCAAAGCATGCGTGAAGATCTGATGATCATCCTGGATGATCTCCACACGTTGGTTCCTGAGGTTTCCCAAAGCACCACTCATAGAATTTTAATGGAAACATTGAACTAACGGAAGATGTGGTCAAGATGAGTGCCACGCATGCTGACTGAGGACCACATGCGGCAAGTTGATGCTTCCCGTGCATTTCTTCACTGTCTTGCAGTCGAACAGGACAACTTTCTGGATTCAATTGTCATGGGTGACAAAACCAGGGCATATTACTTTACACCTGAGACCAAGCAACAATCATGCCAGTGGCGGCATCCTTCTTCGCCAAAGCCACAGTAATTCAAACAAACACAGTCCGCTGGTAAAGTCATGACAACCTTTTTTGGGACTGGAAAGGGGTGTTGTTGGTCAACTTTATGCCCACTGGGACCACCATTAATGCTGACCGGTACTGTGAGACTCTGAAAAAACTCAAACGGGCAATTCAGAACCGGAGAAGAGGAATGTCAAGCAGGGGTGTACACATTGCTCTGCAAACTGTTGCTCTCCTGCAATAGCTTCAGTGGAACATAAACACCCACCCACCCTATAGTCATGACTTGGTGCCCACTGACTATCACCTGTTCCCTAAGTTAAAAGAACATTTGGCTGGAAAGCGATTCATCTCCGACAACGAGGTGAAAGAAGAGGTTCATAACTTTCTGAACAGCATGACAGTGAGTTGGCATGACATGCCACAGTGTCTACAAAAATGCATCGACAGAAATGTTGATTATGTCAAAAAAAAAAGCTAAATGTTCAAGCTGTAAACTGATGTAAACCATTGTAGAAATAAACAGGTCTATGTACTTATAAAAAAAATAGGAGACCTTTCTCCTGGAATTACCCTCATACTATTCAAGCCCAACTATCATAAAATTCATCAGAGTATTTTTTTAAATGACATTTCCTAATGATCAGCATGACTAATGCCACTCCTGCTTTCTTTTTCTTTCTTTCCTCATGTCTCTTTCTTGTCTATCTCCTGCTCATTACTTCTTTATAGTTATCCCACAACTTACATGCTTTTGTCTTCTTCTTTGTGCATGACTACTTTGCCATTATTCTTTCTTTATATACACCACAAATAAAAAAAGATGTAGAACCATCATAGTTCTTATTTACATATACAATGTGGAATCATCTTAGTTTCTAGAGGGGAAACATTCCACGTGGGAATTCTTTGCATTTACATATGTCTACCTGTGTCTGTATATGTGCAGATGGATATGTGTGTGCGTGGGAGTGTATACCTGTCCTTTTTTCCCCCTAAGGTAAGTCTTTCTGATCCGGGATTGGAATGACTCCTTACCCTCTCCCTTAAAACCCACATCCTTTCGTCTTATCCTCTCCTTCCCTCTTTCCTGATGAAGCAACCCTGGGTCGCGAAAGCTTGAATATTTGTGTGTGTGTTTGTGTGTTTTTTATTGTGTCTATCAACATACCAGCATCTTTGTTTTATATAATAGAGGGAAACATTCCACGTGGGAAAAATATACATAAAAAACAAAGATGCTGTGACTTACCAAACAAGAAAGCGCTGGTAGATAGACACAATAAAAAACACACTAACACACACACAAATTTCAGCTTTCACAACCCAAGGTTGTTTCATCAGGAAAGAGGGAAAGAGGGAAAGAGAAGAGGACGTGGGTTTTAAGGGAGAGGGTAAGGAGTCATTCCAATCCCGGGAGCGGAAAGACTTACCTTAGGGGGAAAAAAGGACAGGTATACACTCGCACACACACACGCACACACACACACACGCATATCCATCCGCACATACACAGACACAAGCAGACATTTGTAAAGGCCTTTACAATCTGCCTGAATTTACGATTACAGTAACTAAAACTCGAAATTACACCTCCTATACGAAACTCACATGCAATGTAAGTAAGAATCTACGAAGTAAACACAGAAAGGAAGCTATATACGTATCTTTCTGCACTGTCAATGTGCACCAACCATAATACACGTCTTCTCTTCAACAAGGCTAAGATAAGAGTTTTTCTCAAGAGTACCTTCTCAACTGTTCTCATTATTATAACAATGGTCACTGACACAATTAGCACAGAATAACATAGAAGCTCCATGGTTCTTCCACACACTTTCACTAAAACTTCCATGGATCGCCCGACAAGTACTTGTCATTGCTGTTCGACCGATGCATCTACCTTCCTCTCGCGACTGCATTTCAAACCTGCACATACAAACATGTGATACACATTAAGTAGGATTCTATCATCCCACACTCACATCTAAAATATTGTGTGTTTGAGATAGTAGAAGGCCGAGTGGTTCTAGAATTTACACCAAAATTCTCGAATAGCTACAAGATGCCAATAATATCAGAATGACAGGAAGTGCAAAGTGGCAAAACAGGACTGGCTGTAGGAGAAATGGAAAGCTGTAAATGCATTGTTGATGATAGAAAAGGTATGTGCTGCTTATAGAAAAATTTAAGAAAACTTTGGAGAAAAGAGAAGCAACTGTACGAACATTAAGAGCTGAGATGACAGTCCAGTACTAAAGAAAGAAGACAAGGCTGAGAGATGGTATGAATATATTGCAAGAAAAGGAAAAAAAACATGATGATAATAGTATGAAAAGAGGAGAAGTAGCAGATGATGCAAAACTGCAAGAATAAAATTGATAAAGCACTGAATGACCAAACTAAAGCAACGCACCTAGAATAAACAACATTTATTCAGAATTATTAATCCTTTCATTCTTAAACCTCATTTTACTTAAACATAAATGACAAATAAGAGGTCTAAAACTGCCTTCTATAAGCTCAAGTTGTCCATACATGTCTTATTCCCTCCATGGCCCTAGTATTTTTCTTCAAGTTCAAAAGCATCTCACTAGATGGGAACACTAGGGAGACATGGGACATAGATGTCTCAGTGCTCAAAACTGTGTATTATTTTAGAGGGACATACGTGTCTCATCAACCACAAAAGGGTGACTTGGGAGAAGCAACCATGACAAAGTTGATCAACCTAGTATACACGTTAATGAGAGAGGTAAAATACTTCCAGACTTCAAGAAGAATTTGACCGTCTCACTACCAAAGCAGTTAGTGCCAAGTGTGGGTATAAAACATTAACACAAACTATCTACAAAGGGATGAAATAGCTAGTAGAAGCCAACATGGGGGATGATTAGGTTTGGGTTTGGAGGAATATAGAAACATGCAAGTGATTCTGTCCCTACAATGTATATTAGAAAGATAGATCCATATTTATAGCATTTTTAGATTTAGAAACAGCTCTTCCCAATATGAACTTGAATACAGTCATTGGAATTCTGAAGTTATCAAGGGTAAAATGTGAGGAGAGAAAGATTATTTAAAGCAGAATGTATTCCTAACAGTGAAAAGACAAAAAATGGAGACAGTAATTGAGAAACAAATGAGACAAATTTGTAGCCTATTAGTATGTATATAGTAAAGGAAACCAACAAGAAATTTGGAAAATGAATCAAAAGTCAAGGAGAAGAAATAAAAGTTTTAAGGTTTCCTGATGACTTTACAGTTTTGAAGTGATGATAAAGGACTTGGAAAATTATTTGAGTGGAATAGATAGTGCCTTTAAAATAGTTTACAATGTGGCCAATAAAAGTAAAACAAAAGTAATAGAGTGTAGTGAAGTAAGTCAGGGAATGCTAAGGGAATTAAATTACTTGATGAGACCATGAAAATAGTAAACAAGCTTCACTGTCTGGGGTGCAAAATAGCTAATGTTAGCAGAAGTAAAGAGGTTGTAGCAGTAGACTAGCAACAGAAAGAAAATACATGTATCTTATATTCTGTGTATATATAAACTGAAGTATGCTGATGCATTCTGTCTGTATGTTTGGATTAATCTCAAGAACTACTTTCAGGATTTTGATTCTGTTTTCATTACTAAATAGACTAATTTCTGAGAAAGGTGTGTGTATATAATTTATAAATATTTTGTGCAAATTGACTAAACTATGTCTCCCACCACTGTGAAAACACTGCCATTGCCACTTAGCTGTGAATGACAGAACTCCTAGGACTCACAGTAGTTCTTGTGGTGCTCTTTACCAATGTTACATGGTGAAGGATGCTTTGTACCAATGTCACATAGGAGAAAGTGCTTTTTACCATTGGTACAGGGCAAAGGATGCTTCATAATGATGCATGACAGGGGCTGCCCAATACTAATGTTACATGGGAGAGGGCACTTCATACTGATGTTGTGTGGTGGAGGGTGCTTCTTACCAAAGTTACATGACAGAGATTCCCCCATACCAATATTGTGTGGTCGAGAGTGCTTTGCACCAGTGTTGCATGGCAGAGGGTGTACTGATGTTGTGAGGCAGAGGGTGCATCTTACCAAAGTGGTGTGACAAAGAGTTCTTTGTGCTGTTATTGTGTGGTGGAGGGTACTACTTACCACTGTTGCATGGCAGAGGGTCCTCCGTACCAATGTTGCTAGGTCACATGTGCTTCATACCAGTATCGTATGGCAGAAGGTGCTTTGCCAATGTAGTGAGCAGAGGATGTTTCTGTGCAATGTAATGTGGCAAAGGGTGGTTTATACCAATGTTGGATGGCAGAGAGTGCTGCATACCAATGTTGCATCCTACCAGTTTTGTGTGACAAAGGGTATTTTCTACTGATGCTATGTTGAGAAATGCAGGAAAAGGTTACACAGAAAATATAGTTCATGCTGGACTGATGCTGGAGTCAACTGGTCAGCAAGTGAGCATAGCCTGTGCTGAATCCATTGCAATTGGGTGGACCACACATTACTGGTACTCAATTCTGTCAGCTAGTATGTGGCTGTAGCTCACATTGAATTGGGGCTGCAGCTGGATGTATGAGATGTCACTCCAAATTCCAGTTAAATTCAGAATGAATAATTTGTACCTATGAGAACTTTCCTGGTGTACACTGCTTAAAACATTGAAGTTATATGTTTTTTAAGGGTGAAGAGCCCCTTCACACCTGCACCAATGTGGTGACTATCTCAGAAGATCTACTGTCATCTCTGTATTTGTTAGTTATTAATCGAGGGCTTCATGGGATGGGAGACCACGATGTCATCCATATGTCTGGGTAGGATTAACCACTAATGTAGTTGCTTCAAGGAAATAGATAGTGGATGAAAAGCAAATGAAGGGTAATGGTTTAAGGGCAGAGGGAAAAAAGTGACAAGGAAAGAAACCTCTGTGATAGTCTGGTTGGGTAATAACAGCAGTAGCAGTTTTCTTGCTATCTGCGACAGATCATGCTAGGGTGAGGCTGTTATTAGTTTTGAGTGCCATGCAATGCATGGTTCCATTGTCATAGTTTAGGCTGTCATAAAGAGCGACAGTCCTATCAAAGAGGGGTACTGCTGGGCCAGGCACCTATGAGTCTCCTGAGCCAGCTGCAGCATTTGTACCTGCAACAAAAGCCAAGATCGTTATGAGTGGTCGATTGGTCATAAATCGATCGCACTGTGCAAGGGATTTGGTTGGGTTTGTTTGTGTTTTAGTGTGCTGTATGGCTTCCCTTCATTGCTGGATGGTAAGCTAGTTTACAGCTGGCAATACCAATTAGCTGTGCTGTGCAGCAGGGGCTCACAAATATTTGCTGTGTTTGTCTGTTGGTGCTACCCACAGGTGGTTAATTGTCCCTAAGTAGTAGTGTTTCTAGATGGTTATGTTTCTACCCAGGTTGAGGTTGAAAGTATTGTTCAAATGTCTTGTTTTCCTGTATAGTCATGTGGCATACATGGACCCCAAAACCCTCCTATTCAGTGTGCTTTGCCTGTTGAGCATAGTGTAAAGCTGTTTGAGCCTCATGTTAGCTCGGTTGGTCATATGTATATGAAAGTGATGCTGTCTAATATTGTTCACTGAGTTCTTATCAAGACTGTACATAGAAGTCCATCAACAAAAGTATCACTTTGATCACTTTACCAACAAGTCATCTGGCCATTGATACTTAGCACTACTTGTGCAAAGCTGAGGTGGGTTGTTAGGCCAAGATAAATTTAAATTAGCACATACTTTCTGAAAGTTTTTTTTGTAGCTTTATATAGAAGTGAAACATGGACAATAAAAAATACAGACAAGAGAAGAAAAGCTTTTTAAATATGGTGCTATAAAAGAATGGTGGAGATTAAATGGGTAGATTGATTGAGTAACAAAGAGACACTGAATTGAACTGGAGGGGAAAGAACTTCACAGCACAATATGATTAAGGCAAAGTTTAGGTTGATAGGACTAATTCTTAGGCACCATGGAACAGTTAATTTGATGATGGGGGACAGCACGTTGGGGTTAAAGTTTTAAAGGGAGACCCTGCTTGACTGCAGTACTCAGGTTTAAATGGATGTAAGATGCAGTAGTTATGCAGATATGAGAAGACTTGGGCATGGTAGACTAGCATGGAGAGTCACTTCAAACTAGTCTTCAGACTCATGACAGCAACAACATTAATGGAGTGAAGTCACATAAGAAGGCTTATTTAAGATATGTGTGGGAAGACAGATAGTGGTAATGGCTTCCTTTTTTAGTAAACATTCTTCAAATACCAAAAACTCAAGCATGAAAACTATAGTATACATCCTTAAAGGACACAGAAAGTGAAGCAAATGGGAATGAACATGGTGGAGAATTTTAATGTAGTGTCATAGAAGGATTGTAAGAATGTACTGGTTTTAAGAAATGTGAACTGACATAGTATAAATAACATGGGTAAAGAATGAATCCCAATGTAATAATATGAAAAGTACAGACTATATTCTGCAAGATTCCCTCATGTATATTACAAAGATGCTTACAGTTTCTCTCTAATGGCTTCAGTATTTCAGTAGTCTGATTTAAAAAGCAATTGCTTATTGAAATACTACTGATTGTTCATACAGTAGATGTACATATGGTATGAAATTTGTAATGAGGTAATGATGGGTGATGTATGATATGATAGCAGAATAGGATTATATATGGTCATTTATAAGCAGTGTGAAATGCAGCAAGCTGAAATGATTCCACTTGCCCTTATGTCTAAACTAAATAAAGAGCAACTTTATTTCTCCCATTTTCAAGACTAATCCTAACATAGACAGTGTAGAAAAAGATAGATTGCTACTTACCATAAGGATGACACATTAAGTTGCAGACAGGCACAATTAAAAGACACTTACACTTATGCATAAGCTTTTGGCCCTTTGTCAGAACAAGAGAAAGACACACATACCATTCATTCACACAAGCAAGCACACCACATACACACATGGCTGCCAACTCTGGCAGCTTGGACCAGAATGCAGCTTTCCTTTCACATAGAATGGAAGCAGCAGTCTGGAGGGGGGGGGGGGGGGGGGGGGGATGGGAGGGGATAGCAGTGTACAGGTGAGGAGACATTGTCTGGCAGAGTGGGCAGGGACTAGACTGCCAACAGGGCAACATCAGGAGGCTGTGGGGAAGGGAGATGGTGAAAACAGAGCTCTCTTAATTATCTCACCCTCAACTTGTTAAAGTACTATCCCCATCCTAACAGTTTCTGCCCCCTTTGTCCTATCACCTACTCCCAATTCTCATCTCCCGCCCTCTTTGTTTGCAGCCATTTGCCAACGCACCTGCCCATCTTTCCTTAACTGAGTCAGGTGGCATAGTGGTTAGCACACTGGACTTGAATTCAGGAGTACAATAGTTCAAATCCGCATCTGGCCATCCTGATTTAGGTTTTCCATGGTTTCCCTAAATCACTTCAGGCAAATGCCAAGATGGTTCTTTTGAAAGGGCATGGCCAACTTCTTTCCCCATCCTTGCCTAATCCAAAGCAACCTATGACCTCGCTGTTTGGTCACCTCCCCCAAATCAACCAACCAACCATCTTTCTATGCTCTTCTGCTTTTTCACTCTGTTTTCCTCAGCTCCCTGCCCCACAACCTCCTGAAGCTGTGCCTATTGGCAGTCTAGTCCCTGCACACTCCACCAGACAGCACTCCCCCCCCCCCCCCCCCCTCCACCCTTACACTGCTATCCCTCCTGTTCCCCGCACCCTCCAGAGTGCTGCTTCTATTCCACGTGAAAGTTGCTTTCTGGTGCAAGGTGCTGGAGTTGGCAGTCATGTGTGTGTGAGGTGTGCTTGCTTGTGTGAATGAATAGTGTGTATGTTTCTCTTTCTTATTCTGATGAAGGTTGTGGCCAAAAGCTTATGTGTAAGTGTCTTTTAATTATGCTTGTTTGTCACTTAATGTGTCATCTTTACAGGAAGTAGCATTCTGTCTTTTCCTACATTGTTGAAATTCCAATTTAGAGTTTCCATTGTTTAATCTTAATATAGTATTTACATGTAATGTTAAAATTCTTTCATGAGAGGTGTTTTCTAATCTTTGTTGTGTAATGCATGACTTGCACTTGATTTTGCAATCTCTCAAAAATCTGTAATTTACAAAATATCACTATCTGGGAATGTTCTCATAAGAAATTTGAGAGTGTTCAAGTTGTAGAAGTACCCCTAATATTTCTGTTTATGAAAAGTGTGTGTACCATCAATGGAAAAATATGTTGGTAAATGAAATACTTCAGAAATAATTTTTTTAATAGTATTGGTGGACTTACTTTGAAAACACAGGAGACATCTGCATTGCTATAAATCTACCCATAATAGAGTAGTGTTAAACCCAATTAAAGTTATCTGACCCACAGTCAATCAAAATAATTCCACTTCTAAAGCTGTAGGAATATTGCCAGTAATTTGTATCTTTTATGTCTTTATTAATCAGTCTCTGCTAAGCATCAGTGAGTGCTGATATAGTCATTAATTGGTCATTTGCAGCTAGTCTCTGTCCAGTTGTCATCATTTGTGTATTTTGCTGAATGAACTATAAATGACACCAATCAAATCATGTATATCAACAATCAACATTTTCTATCCAGCTTCCAGATGGAAGTAGTGGATTACCAGTGCTGTTTTGGATTCATGGTGGTGGTTACCGTCGTGGCTCAGCATCTCAATATGGAGTGACACCACTATTGAATAAAAATGTAGTAGTTGTTACTATACAATATCGTCTTGGAACATTGGGTGAGTCACATCTTTGAGGTTTTTTCTTGGTATTACTGTGCCAGCTTTCTCTTTGTCTACAGCAAAGGAACAAAGGAGCTCTACATCTTCACTAGTACGTATCCTCCACGTACATATCCCCTTACCTGTACCACACCTTCCCCCCCTCCTCCCCACCATATCGCTGTCCCTCCCCCTCCGCACCCCATGTCTCCTCCTTATCCCCACCATTCATGCTGCATTGCTGCTTTCACCAGGCACAGTTGCTGTCCTCAGTCCAGCCACAGCAGCTGGAGACAGTCAACTTGTGTATGTGTGAGTTATGCTTGTGTGTTTTACTTTTGGAAAACGAATTTTGTGTGAATGCTTAAATGTCTAGCAATCTTTCCATTGTGGCTGTCCGCAACTCAATCTATCCTCTGTAGAGTGAGTAGCAGTCTATACTTATCATAATATTATCAAGTGAACATATGTATTGTGTAATGTACCAATAATAAGTGCTTTCAAGCTTGAGAATTGCAAAAATGTTAATTGAGTAAATATAATATTTAAAGAACTTGACTGATCTCTGCAAATGAAACTGTGTTGAAAAGTATATCAGAACTTTCAAGTATGTCATGCACATCAGACTACAAAAGCTGTTATGCATGTGCTTGCCTCACCATGGGTGCTGTTCATGAAGATGTCATCTACAAATCTGAAACAGACAAGGTATTTAAGGTGTTGTAGCATCCACTGAGAACCATTTCTCTCATCACCACTCTTGTCGATCTTTTCCAGCTCTCTTCTTGTTCTGCATATCACTGTCCTCTCCTTCCCCCTATCTCCTATCCCAGTTTTTTCCTCTAATGCCCACATCCACGTTCATGTGCACCTATTCGTAAACAGCCAGTGCTGCCTTGAATCTGTGTGTGAATGATAGACAGTATGCACTTATAGCAGAAAAAGAATGAATGCTTGAAAGTTGCTGTATGTTTCTGATATAATAAGAATACCTATGTGCAATGCATCCTTCTTTTGCAGTGAATGTTTGCCTTTCTTTATTTTTTGTTTGTTATTTCCATCACAGAGTTCCACTGCCATGCTATTGTCACTTTTAAGTTTTTAATTTTGTATTGTTCAGCTAACATCACAGCCCAGCATCATTTCATCTTCTTTCTTTGTTTTTTCTAGTTATTCCAGTATTCATCTTCTCTTTATGCTGCTTTTTCCTTCTTCAAGCTGTACAGCTGATGGTTTTATTCCCAAATACATTTTACCTTCTAAGTTTTGTTTATTTCTAAAGACAATGTTTCTGTTATTTCTGATTCTTGAACAGTGGCGGCATTAGGTGCCGGCAACTGCTGATGGCCTTGTGCTTGTGGGGGCCTTGCAAAAAAGTTGTTGAAGTTGTTAAAATTTTAGCTACTTAGTTGTCCATCTCTATTTCCATATGACTGTAGTAGTATTTATCTAGGGTTGTCTGGCAACATTATGACAGTTAAGCCCCATTACAAGATGCATCTAAGATGTACACCTATGCAGCTGCAGACTGGTTCTGATAGGCCTATTACATTACACAATTCATGCAGGATATACCTGCCATGAATCAGCGCATGTGCACTAGATGGCACAAACACATGGATCTCGAAGGAGACTTTTTTGTTGTAAAGTCGTTCATACAGATTAAAAGAATTTTGTAAAATAAATTATTGAACTATATACTTAGAGAGGAAGCTGATCGCCACATTAAAGAAAGATGCATGTTAAATGGAAAATACACTTACTTTTCTTTATACCACATTCACAACTCACTTGGTATGCACTGTTTTTCCAAATTGACACTTCGATCCAACAATAAGCAAATGCAACAGTGCTCTGTGGAAGAGACAAAACGGACAGGAGCACTGTCTTGGCCAGTAATGCCAGCTTTCTGAAACCAGTCCTATCAAGTGACACTTCACTCTTTTTTCAAGTTATTGAACTAGTACAAGTGAGAAAGTCTTTTATCTCTGAAGGTTTTGTTGTACCAATTTCAGCCATATGTACTAAAAGAACCCCACCGTATGGTAAGTCAGTATACAAATACATTTCTTGGCGTGTTTATTTGGCTGCTATCACACATGACAGAATAAAAGAAAAATATTCTGCCAAGTATGATAATCACACAGTCTGTTCGCTCTGTATTATGACACTGAGTACTTTAAGTACCCTACTATACCTATCAACATACTTAGCACAAAATGTTTTTCAGATCAGCGTGTCTGGAGGACCCTCAATAGACAGAGACATAGGGAGAAAATGGGAATCTGGTGCATCAAAAAGAAAAAGCTATGATTCCAGAATGAGATTTTCACTCTGCAGCAGAGTGTGCACTGATATGAAACTTCCTGGCAGATTAAAACTGTGTGCCCGACCGAGACTCGAACTCGGGACCTTTGCCTTTCACAGGCAAGTGCTCTACCATCTGAGCTACCGAAGCACAACTCACGCCCGGTCCTCACAGCTTTACTTCTGCCAGTATCTCGTCTCCTACCTTCCAAACTTTACAGAAGCTCTCCTGCGAACCTTGCAGAACTAGCACTCCTGAAAGAAAGGATACTGCAGAGACATGGCTTAGCCACAGCCTGGGGGATGTTTCCAGAATGAGATTTTCACTCTGCAGCAGAGTGTGCGCTGATATGAAACTTCCTGACAGATTAAAACTGTGTGCCCGACCGAGACTCGAACTCAGGACCTTTGCCTTTCGCGCGCAAGTGCTCTACCATCCTTTCTTTCAGGAGTGCTAGTTCTGCAAGGTTCGCAGGAGAGCTTCTGTAAAGTTTGGAAGGTAGGAGACGAGATACGGGCAGAAGTAAAGCTGTGAGGACCGGGCGTGAGTCGTGCTTCGGTAGCTCAGATGGTAGAGCACTTGCCTGCAAAAGGCAAAGGTCCCGAGTTCGAGTCTCGGTCAGGCACACAGTTTTAATCTGCCAGGAAGTTTCAAAAAGCTATGAGTTCAAGTATGATGGAATTTCTTAAGAAAACTTCAGGTGTAGCTGCTCCAGGGGCCTCCGATGAAGCTCTTATCCAAGTGTCTTTAGTTTCTGAAAAAGATCCAGCTTCAGGGTCGAATGAAGCTGCTACCTTTTCTGATACAGCATAGGAGTTGGGTGAAACTGCTATGATCTGAGATTGTGTGCCAAATAAACACTTTTAAAGTGACAATCAAGAACAAACTGTTCATATAAGAGATTCATTTATAGAATTAGATCCAGGAAAGTGGCTGTTTCCAGTAACAGATTCACAACATCATGATTTAATTCAAAACAGTCCCCAACAAAACCTAGAGAATCCTGATGAAAGATACCCCAAAGATGGAAATAAAAGACATTTTACTTAATTTCATTTTACTAGAAAATTGAGTAGTGGCAAAAAGCAACATCACAGATGTTTAGCTTACTCCACATCTCAAGACAAATTTTATTGCTTTCCATGTCGACTTTGTTCACATTTGCAACCACAGATGGTAAAAGAAGTTTGTTGTGACTGGAAAGATCTGAGTAGGATATTGCAAAGGCATGTACAAAGTCAAGGACACATGGAGTGCATGATAAGATGGATGGAATTCTGTAAAGGAATCAAATAAGGAAAAGCATTAGACAAGGAAAATGAGAGACTGATTAGGGAATCAAAAAAGTATTGGTATAATTTGTTTCAAATATTGGTCAATATTATAAAATACTTATATAAAAACAAAGATGAGGTGACTTACCGAACGGAAGTGCTGGCAGGTCGATAGACACACAAACAAACACAAACATACACACAAAATTCAAGCTTTTGCAACAAACTGTTGCCTCATCAGGAAAGAGGGAAGGAGAGGGGAAGACGAAAGGAAGTGGGTTTTAAGGGAGAGGGTAAGGAGTCATTCCAATCCCGGGAGCGGAAAGACTTACCTTAGGGGGAAAAAAGGACAGGTATACACTTGCACACACTTGTGTCTGTATGTGTGGATGGATATGTGAGTGTGTGCAAGTGTATACCTGTCCTTTTTTCCCCCTAAGGTAAGTCTTTCCGCTCCCGGGATTGGAATGACTCCTTACCCTCTCCCTTAAAACCCACTTCCTTTCGTCTTCCCCTCTCCTTCCCTCTTTCCTGATGAGGCAACAGTTTGTTGCGAAAGCTTGAATTTTGTGTGTATGTTTGTGTTTGTTTGTGTGTCTATCGACCTGCCAGCGCTTTCGTTCGGTAAGTCACCTCATCTTTGTTTTTATATAAAATTTTTCCCACGTGGAATGTTTCCTTCTATTATATTGATATTATAAAATACTTAGCTTCATACAGTATGGCATTTAGAGGGTATTGAGAATCCCTTAACCAGAACTATAGTGGAAACAGTGGAAATATTATAACTATAGTGGAAACAGTGGAAATATTATAGACCTATTTAAGTTGTTATCCAGATATGATCACTAAAAGAGCACTTGCAACATATTAATGAAAAGCAACTTTGTCAGCATTATCTGAGCCACAACATACAAATTTAATTAATTACATTAATGTCCAAATTACTAACAACAAAATTATAAACAGAGTCAAATGAGCAAAATATTATACCTTCTTGCTCGATTGTACCAGGGATTTGAGCTGTGTGGAACAAATGTCAATAATATTAAGATTTTTTAATTGCTCAACTGGAGAGATAGAGGAACATTTTGTTTGGTTTATTGCCATTGCAGAAACAACGTGAGAGTATTTAAGAGATGCCATTTTAAAGGAACTAGAAAATAATGGCCTAGACATCCAAAACTGTCAAGACAGGGATATGATAATGGTGCCAGTATGGTTGGCATTACTAAAGGTGTTAGAACAAGAATACTCAATATTAATCCACAAGCTTGTTCACACCATGGTGATGCCATTGTTGGAATTTGCTTTTGCTGGATGTCACTAACATTTCTACAACAGTTAAAATGGTCTTCGGCTTCGTCAGTAAAGTTTCTGTGCTTTTTACAAAATCAAGTAAGTGTTGGGATCTTACAAAAACTAAATTAAAATCTCTGTCTGTAACACAATGGGAAAGCAGAATCAGAGCTGTAAAAGCAATATTTTTGCTATTTGATGATGTCATCAAAAGTGTGGTTGACCTGAAAAATAGAACTGATGATTCCGAAACTCTTAGCAACTGTGAAGCAGTCTTGAAGGAAATGTTAACCTTGAGTTTATTGTTGCAATACACATGCGGTTGAGATTTTACTGTGTGTCAGCAACATAAGTAAACTTTGGCAATCAGTTCAAGTGAATTTGAAAGTCAATATTGATGGTTTATGATCATTTTATGACTGGATTACAGAATTCCAGAACACAGCATTTGAAACAAGTGTGGCAGAAACTCGATTGTTTGTAGAAAGGTGCAGCTACAAAAATCAGTCTCAGTTTAAAAACAAAAGAATAGCATGGAAAAAATGAATATTCAGTTATGAACAACAAACTGGTGAACTTATGCAATCTGCTGAAGTGCAGTACAGAATTAGCTTCTTTAACAAAATGAGAGACACTATAATAGCCAATGCTGAATGTCGATTCAAAGCACTCAATTAATATTTTGAAAAATTTGGCTTTATTTATGATCTGAATTATTTGAAATTGGTACCTAAGGATGACATTCTTAGACATTGTAATGATTTAGGTACAATATACTTCGAGACAGTGCAAATAGCAACATACAGCCTTTAGAACTTTATGAGAAATTCCAACTTTTAAAACCCGACCTACAGGACTCAATCAAAGATGCAAAACAACTTATCCAGCACATACTAGAAAATAATTTGGAAGAAGTACAACCAAATCTTTACATAACAATCAGAATAATGCTCACAGTTCCTGTCAGTACAGCTCCTGCCAAGACAAGTTTCTCAAAGTTAAAATAGATTTAGACATACTAAAGAGGCATGATGTGCCAAGAAATACTATTTGTGTTGTCAGTACTATCAATTGAAGTGGAAATAGTGGCTAGTATTAACTATGAAGTAATCTTTAAAAAAATTTAGTGAGGAAAAAAGCCAGAAGTTTCATTTATTTTAATGGGTTTTTGTTTAATGTAATTTTTGTCATTGCAGTAATCATATTATATTATAACAATAAAATTTGTATAGCTATAATTATTATTAGTGTATAATTCAGCTCATTTAATTGAACATTTTCTTTATGACTGGAAAGTGAAAGGGGCCTCGCAAAGCTGATTCGTCGCCGATGTTCAGTTGTAGCCTAGTGCTGCCAGTGTTCTTGAATATCTTTTATGTTCAAATGTTTTTTGAGCTCTTTGTTGCAGGCTAATGCTGATGTCAAATACCTAAGACAATAGTTCAGTTGATCTGTCCCCACTCATGCTGTAAAATTTGCCAAGTAGGGTCAATACCGGCTTCCAAGATTCCAGGTGTACTGTCACATATAATCATCAAAGGCCCACAGTGTTTCAGCAAATAACCATTCTGTCAACATCAGGTGGTGCTGATGGATTCCAAGAACCTTGGAAGCAGCATATATGCCAGGAAAGCCTCAGATGACGTTTAGGATCAATATCTATTTTGTCATCACTGCTGATGTTTTCTGGATATTCTGATGTATTTCTATTTTACTTCTAATTCTTATCCTTTGTTTGTATGGCACCTGTTATTTTTCTTAAAATTCTTCTTTCTTATGTGTCCATTCTATCTACCATGTAAATCACTGTTAAACAGAAGAGCAAAAGACAAAGCACATTCAGTCATGGTTGAAAGAGAACTCAGAGCTCTTAAAGACAAAACCACAGTAACCAAACAATGCTAACAGCACTTAAACATGTTAAACCAGGTAAAGCTCCTTGATTTGACAATATCAACCTAAAATTCCTAATAAACTGTGGCAAATACACAAGTATGCATGGCTTATTTCTTCATAGACATTATGCAGACAGGCAATATACAACAAAAATTTAAACATTCAGCTATAATTGATATGTTAATATCTGGAAAATGAATTGGTGCCATAAGAGCTACTGACCAATAGCCCTACTATCTGTGGCCTTCAACCAACTAGAACAGATTAACTAGAATAGAGTCAGTGCAAGATTACCTGAAGCAATCTCAGTGAACAAGCAGGCTTCCAGTGAAAACAAAGCTGCACAGATCAGGTTCTGTCACTCATCACTTACATCGAGGCAGTATTTCAAAGAAAACTTAAAACTACAGCTGCATTCATTGACTTATCAATGGCCTGTGATACAGTGTGTAGAGAAGGCATGATATACAACCTTCTTCACATAATTCCTTGCAAAGCAGTTGCTCATCTAATCTAATGGGATCCAAGATCAGCTGCCCAAGAAAATTATAAAGAAACAGCCTATCACAGGGATCAGAAGAAATCTTAATGCCGACCTAGATGTAGTGGAAAACTTCTTTTCCAATGCAGGCTCCAACAAAACTACACAAAAAAGTATGTTTCATGTTCCCACATAAATAATAAACTCACTGGATGAAAACTCAACATACAGTTCAAAAACGCTACATCTACTCACAATAAAACACAAAAGTGCTTGGGGTGACCCACAATACAACTGAGCCTTTCAGAGAACATCCAATAGAAACAGCTGAAAATCTGAAAACAATAAACAACATCATTCAAAAGCTCTATGGTACAACCTGGGGAGCATCCATATGAGCCCTACACTCTTCTGCTGTGGGTCTTCTGAACTGTTAAATATTGTGCACCAGTTTGGCTAAACAGCCTGTAGGCAGAGAAGATACATGTCCATCTACATAGCACCATGAGAATAATTGCTCTTGTTATCAAAACAAAACACCTACAAAATGGCTGCCAATACTAGTCGGCATTCCACACTGTGAACTATGATGCATAAATGCTCTCATCAAGGTGCACAAAAATGCCATGGATAGTAAAAACCTGTCTACATCAAGTTATCGATGATGCAAGCTATAACTGACTCCCGTCTAGATGACCACCAACAATAGCAGGAAGGGTCACTGATTTCAAATTATTAATGCATGGATTTGAGAATGGATTGGACAACAAAATAATACTATGCTGTGTACCAACAGAAAACCAGTTGAATTGTCAAACAAAACATGGCCAATGCTAAACAGATTTAGATCTCAAAATGGGACATGTGCATGTTTTTACACAAATGGGGCATGCAACCATCCCCACTTTGCAATTGCAGAGAACCACAAATTATCAGACGCATTACAGAAGAATGCTCCACAAGATCGTATAATGGTAAACCAGAAGACCTTGTGCTGGCAACTCCAAAGTTGATGGATTACGTAAATACTCTACACGTTTATTTATAAGATTTTGTATTGTGTATGTTATGACCTACATTACATGATTTTTTTTCTTTGGTTTGTTGAAAAGCCATAGGATAAACAAATAAATGCTGTTGAGCATTTATATGCACACTCACATTCTCATCTTATCACTTTTTATAATAATTTAGTTTTGTGAATCTCTTATTGTAGACATTCTAAGTTAAGCCATATGCACTTTCAATTTTTCTGATTCATTCATCCACTACATATCTTTCTAATACATTTTCTAGTTATTCTAAAAGTACCTATTTGTCTGACCATTTCTATTTAATCTACTTGTACTTCTGTATATTGAGTACACTCAGTTTAAATTTGCCATGAGTTCTTTGAATGAGATTTTTTAAAGTCTTGCTCTGTTTTGGTTAGGTCATTGCATCTGTGATATTCTACAAAAGTAATGCAAAATGATCTGCAAAAGCCAGACAGCTTACCTAGGTTCCATTTGATTTTCATCCTAGAATTATTATTATTATTATTATTATTAAAGTAATAGTTATATTATTACATTTAGTCACGCCATATTAAATTAATCGAGACCTACTTCACAGGTTTTCTGAGTGGTGCATCTAAAGAACTCCCAGGAAATGTTGGACTTTTTGATATGTCTTTGGCTCTTGATTGGGTTCGTGATTACATCAAATTCTTTGGAGGAAATCCAGATCTTATTAAAGCATGTGGGCAAGGCACTGGAGCTAGCAGTGCAATACTATTGTCACTGTCCAAGATATCACAAGGTAATTGTTCTGATCAGAGTGTTTCACTAGTTACAGTAAATTTTTTATTTAAATTCTCCTTATTTTAGATAAGGTATACATTTTCAGTGGCTACAGCTACACAGAAATCACGGTCTTGACACATCAGCTGATCTTTAGATTTCAGGTAGTGTTTGACTATAGAAATACTATCTCATATTTAGTTTAAAAAGAAAAACAATAAATTTAGAAGATGTAGTGAAAGCACAAAAATTAGTCCACAGAATAATGTGGATGCAAATATGAAATTTAATATACTGCTAAAGAGACACATACAGGAAAAGCTATGGTGTCCTTAGATCCATAGGACTGTAAAGCAGGGAACATTTGGAGTGTATGAAGAGGTAGTTGAGGCACTGATGTGGGAAAGCATGTAGCTAACAAAAGACAGGTTTTGGGTGTGTCGAAAAAGAAGTATCAGTTGTATAAACTGGTTGCAAAACATATAAAACTAATATGAAGCAAACTCATGTACTACAAACACACAAAACTTTGCTCAGTAACTTGGACAACTGTCTGCTACAAAATGTATTTGAATAGGTCAGTTTTGGCTTGAATATCACTCACTGCATGTCCATACAAGATGTGCAGATGGTACTGGAAGACAGTTTAGCTTGGTTTTCTCTGATTATTGTAGACATAGTTCCTTTGTTTCCTGAAAAACTGTTGACTGGAAAAGGTACGTTAATTCAGACAGAAAATGCCATTGATTTTCTGACATTTATTTTCAAAACTCATTGTACAATTTATGGCTGTCAGTTCCTTTATGCTTTAACACTTGCAGGTGAACTGAAAGACATTTCATCAGGAGCTTTGCCTCAAAGAGTTGGTTCCCTATACAACAATAAGAAATGTTGCAAGCAATAGTATTTATCGACATCCAGTACACTTAATCTAATGACTAAATCATTTGAGGGCACCATTGTGTGTGTGTGTGTGTGTGTGTGTGTGTGTGTGTGTGTGTGTGTGTGTGTGTGTGTGTGTGTGCACGCGCATGTGCTTGTAGGTGGAGGGGGGGGGGGGGGTGTTGCTGACTGAGAGTGTGGCCTACAAAAAAGTACATTTTTATTTTGTTTGTAACTCACATACTTTCCTATGTCAAAGCCTCAATGATCAGAATGTATATATTACAGCTAATTTATAGGTTTCATGATGACAGATGTATAAAAGACATCACCAGTGAAGATACACCAGCGTTAACTAAAAAAATGAGTTCAACTGATAGAAAAAAGTAAAGATTTTATAACAAATTTAAAGTTGAAAAGCAGTTTTAGATATGAGGAAAGCTGGTTCTACTCAAGCTGTACAGAAGTTAACAAATACAAGAAGGACACTATTGTTGTAGGGCTACTGCTGATTCATTTGTATATCTTTCAAGATTAAATCAAACAATGGAAACTCCAGAATGGAATACCATCAGCGTAAGGAAAATATAGATTGCTAGTTAGAATAATGATGACATGTTAAGTTGCAGACAGGCACAATTAAAAGACACTTGCACATTAAACTTTCACCCACAGCCTTAGTCAGAAAAAAAGAGAAATACACACACATTCATTCACATATATACGAGGTGCATTCAAGTTCTAAGGCCTCCGATTTTTTTCTCCGGACTGGAAAGAGATAGAAACATGCGCATTGTTTTAAAATGAGGCCACGTTCATTGTCAATACGTCCCAGAGATGGCAGTACCGTATGGCAGATGGAATTTTACCACCAGCGGCGAGAATGAGAACTGTTTTAAATACTTAAAATGGCGACATTTTCCTTACTTGAACAGCGTGCAATCATTCGTTTTCTGAATTTTCGTGGTGTGAAACCAATTGAAATTCATCGACAGTTGAAGGAGACATGTGGTGATGGAGTTATGGATGTGTTGAAAGTGCGTTTGTGGGTGCGACAGTTTAATAAAAGCAGAACATCGTGTGACAACAAACCGAAACAACCTCGGGCTCGCACAAGCCGGTCTGATGACATGATCGAGAAAGTGGAGAGAATTGCCTTGGGGGATCGCCGAATGACTGTTGAACAGATCACCTCCAAAGTTGGCATTTCTGTGGGTTCTGTGCACACAATCCTGCATGATGACCTGAAATTGCGAAAAGTGTCATCCAGGTGGGTGCCACGAATGCTGACGGACGACCACATGGCTGCCCATGTGTATATTTTTCTCATTACATCCAGTTTCTATAATATCTACACAAGAAATACATCAGCACTTCACACTCACCAAATTGTATAATGTTAGATGAAGTAAGTGTGTAAAATAAAATCTAATAATCAATGTTATGTGGTATTGTAAATGTAACATCAGTTTATTCCACTTATCATCTCCCTGATTTTCTTGAAGCACCTACAATCTTTATAAAAATCTAGCACTCATTTCCAAGATTTGTAAGTTTTGAAACATAAACATGAGTAAAACTATTTAAATTTAATACATTGTCACAAAACATGCAAATTGCAGTTACAGAACAAAATGAAAATTAAACAACTGAAGGTGTTTTGAAACTTTTGTTTATTATACATCGTATACATCCAAAAAATTGGAGAGTCCCTCAATGCTCTTCAGCAGTGTGTTCTGCCACTGGATGGTCAGATCAGTTGTTGGCCAAAGTTTGGCAGCAGCCATTCATTCTTGTCATTCCTGCATAAAACGCTATGCATAAATTTCAGCATAGGTGCTTTCACAGGTGGCTCTGCCGCTGATGGGATAGGATAAGGCTGAGACAGAACTGGAGTAGTATGTGCTTGGTGGGTCTGGCTGCTTTCGCAGGTGACTCTGCCTCTGATGGGATAAGATAAGCTTTTTACAGGGCTGGAGTAGTATGTGCTGGGTATGTGAATTGGTTGGTCTTGTAACTGGGTTTTCCACAGACTGTGGCAAGGAGTTGGGAATGTGAGTGGCATAGTAATGGATCAGGATGGTGTGTAGGTTGAGTGGGCAGTGGACTACCTCTTTAGAAGGAGTTGGAAGAATTATGGATAGGATATTTCTCATTTCTGGGCATGATAATAGATAGTCAAAGCCATGGCATAGGACACAGTTCAGTTGCTCCAGTCATGTCATTGTCACCAGGTCTGGTGCCCTTGTATCACATTCCTCCCCATCATGCTTTCTTATCCTGCACAGTGGCTACCTCCCTCTGAGCCACCAGCTACCCCTCCCCAACCCTTTCTCCTGCTTCTTTCTCCACCCACCTATCCTGCCCGGCACAACCCTTCACTCCAGTCCACCTGCTGAACTGCTATCCCAGCATTGTGTGCTCAGTCAGCAAAATGTCTCTACACAAGTGTGTGCATGTACCTGTGTGTGTGTGTGTGTGTGTGTGTGTGTGTGTGTGTGTGTGTGTGTGTGTGCTCTTAAGTTGTTTAAGGATTTGTAAAAAATTTGTACAATCTGGAACGAGATTAGTTTTCTGTATTGAATGTTAGACATAATATTACAAGCCCATCAACACAAATTCATTGTGTTCCATAAATCCCAGTATGAAGGAGAGATTTCAGGAATATGTTATACATTAACAGGCAGAAGCAGCCATAGCAGACCACATGTGTAAAATATAATAACAGCTAACTGCAGTGAGTACTAATCTGCTCAGTTCAGTAACTATGAAGTTACTTCAACATTACATTTTTTTTATTTTGGCAGAAAGCAACTACTTTGAAAATAGCACTTCTCTCCCCATCACATTACTCACTACTACTTCACACCCATCATTTATAAAAGAGCAGTCATACAAAACGAGACAAACAGAAAAAGACTATATAGTGAAAAAGTTAAAACCTGTTTGATATGATTACCTGTGTTAACCGTAGTTCACATAGCTGAGTATATATTCTGATAAGCTAAACAAAAAGTGGCTAATAAGATACTCACTTGCTTTATTTTTGGAATATTTGTGGATTTTCAGTTCGCTGCCTAATGACTTCTGACAACCTGTTAGTGCCTTTTACAAGAAAATATACTGTTCTGAACCCTAGGCATGAGTCTGAAGCATGCTTACAGTGAAGCAAATCAAAGTGAATGCAAGTGAATGAGTGTACACCCCCTCAGAGATGTGGTGAGGATTAGAAAGCATTGTGGTCTTGTAATTAATATACAGTACTCCAGTTTAGAAAAAGAAACCTTATTGGTTTATTTGCTCATGGAGGGGGAGGGGGGAGTTACATGGCAAGGATTGCCTATGAACAAGGGAAGAAAACTTCAGTGGCCCCAGACTGACTGAAGGAGACTGGAAGATTCAAAGGTGAAGGAACTAAGATGTTTAGCATCTGCTGTAGGTGGCAGCTCAGAACAGAAGAGAGAACTATTTTTTGGTTCCAAGAGACCTCAGTCTCACCATTCAGGTAATCTGGCAATGTGATATGATTGGCAAGGCAGCTTTTCTGACAACAATTCAGCCTATTCCAGTGTGAATCAGTCAACTGTTGTCACATTAGCTGAAAGGTGACTGTTGAAATAAGTGGATTATTTGTGAAATTTAAATAATGAAAATTATTTATGTTTTGGGCTGAGGGGCACCTTGTTCATCTCCTTCCCTCTCCCTGAAAGAGTTCATCAAGGGTGAGCTCTGCTCACTCAATGGGGCCAGAAATGGGGGGGTGAACAATGTTTGATTTTCATTTAAGAATGCAATATTTTAAATTCATTTATCAATTCAAATCTTGGAATGTGAGTATAATTGTTACATCACCATGCAGTGACTACATTTGTTGAGAAAGGACTGTGATGGTGGTGGTATTACAAAGGTAGCGGAAGGTGGGTTCAGAGACAGCTTTGAGTGCAAGCAACTGAAAGGCTTGTTCAACAAGGATTAGGATAGAATGTAAAAATAATCAGTACATGTTTTACAGGTCAGTTTTTTTAATTTAACATTTTTATTCATAAAGGAAGTGAATTTTTGATTTCTAGTGTTATTAGAGGAGGCAAGGCATCTGATCTAGTTTCTAACAGAATAGGAGCTGTGTGACATTAGGAGGCCTCCTCATCAGACTGTGGTTGGTCTGAAACTTCGTGGCGGATGAAAACTGTGTGCCAGACTGAGATGCAAACTCAGAACCCGTGCCTTCATGGGCAAGTGCTTTGCTGACTGAGCTATCCAAGCACAACTCATGATCTGTCCTCACAGCTGTACTTCCACCAGCACTTCATCTCCTACCCCCCAGACTTCACAGATTCTCTCCTGTGAAACTTGCAGAACTAGTTGTCTTGGAAGAAAGGGCTGCTAGTTCTACAAGGCAAAGGTTCCAAGTTTGAGTCTTGACCTGGCATACAGTTTTAGTCTACCAAGAACTTTCATATCAGCACGCACTCTGCTGCAAAATGAAAATTTCATTCTGTGGTCAGTCTGTTTTAGACTGACATGAGCACACACTGCCCATCATCCTTATCATGGAGTAGAATTGTTTTAACTGTAATCAGGGAAGATAGAAGCAGTGTACATTAAATTTATTTCAAGTTCATTATCATCCTATAAGTAACATTGTAACTATGTAATTGACCCAATAAAAGTTAAACAAATTGAAAATATATTAATGTGTAGACAAGTCAACTACTTGATTAAATTTAAGCTTAAACCAGAATGATGCATGAAATTAAATAGGTTTGACTAATAAAACAATAAAATGACAACTGCAAAACATGACCCTTCTCATTGTATTGATGCATCTTATAAACAACTAATAAATCATTTACAACTAACACCTGAAGAGTGATTTCTTCAATCCAAATTAATTTATTATTTATTATTTTGAGCTTTTCCTCATTACAGAGGCTTATCTCCAACATAATAATTTACTTGGAAATTACAATACAAACAATAAACGTTCTTAAACTATAATCTCAAAATATTTCTCCAGGTGTTTTGATCTTGTGTGTCTTCTTCCTTTGCGCCCATTCTCCTCATTATGTGCTGTACATTTTGGAGCCAGGTTGTCATAGGTCGTCCTCTTCTTCTTCTCCCCTCCGGTTCCCACTCCAGTATCAATTTTGGTATTCTGGTTTTCTCCATTCGTCGTACATGCCCATACCACTGTAATTTCTTCCTATCCATTACGTCATATATTCTTTCTTTTATTTCCATTCTCCTTATTACTTCGGTGTTCCTTATCTTTTCTTTCCTGGAGATTCTTGCCGATCTTCTCTAAAAGTCCATCTCTAGAGCTTGTAATTTTTTAATGTGCTTCATGTTAATTGTCCAGGTCTCCGTTCCATACAGAACCACACTCTCTAATATGGATTTGTATATTAGTTTTTTAGTTCTGCTCATTACATTCCTGCTCCATAGGACTGAGTTAAGCATCCCAATGACCCTCCGTCCGCTACTAATTCTTTTATTGGTTTCTGACTCTGATTTTCCCTCGATTTCTAAAATGGATCCTAAATAACAGAAAGTGTTTATCTTTTTGATTTTCTTTCCTTCAATGTATAGCTCATCTGAATCATTAGTCAAGTATTCTGTTTTTTGGTAATTAATCTTCAAACCCCAAGTTTTGTATGCTACTGCTAGTTGATTGCACATATAGTTAGCATCCTCCCCATCTTGTGCTACGACTACTTGGTCATCAGCAAATAATAAATGATGTAGGTAAACTCCATTTCTTATTTCTAATCCCATACTATTACATTTACGAGACCATGTTCTAAGGCTAATATCTATATAGATTTTAAATAATGATGGTGACATGGGACAGCCTTGTAAAAGGCCTTTGCTTGTTCTAAATTTCTGTGAAAGTTTATTACCAACTTTCACTTGGCAAATGTTATCTTTATACATCTGTTGTATTATTTTAATCAAGGGAGGTTTTATGTTTGCCATATGTAGTGCTCTCCAAAGTAATTTTCTTGGAACAGTATCATATGCTTTTTCTAGATCTATGAAAATTAATCCTATATTTTTTGATTTTTCCCTATGTTTCTCCAAAATCTGTCGTAATGTGAAAATATGGTCTACACATGATCTCCCAGCTGTGAATCCACATTGTTCTTCTTGGGTTCTAAAATTTTTTTCCAGTTTGTTTTTAATTACTTTCACAAAAAATCTCATTAATGTGTTTGTAACACTAATTCCTCGATAGTTTGAACAAATTTTGCGATCCCCTTTCTTAAATATTGTATTAATGTAACCTAGCTTAATCTCGTTGGGTATTGAATCTCCATGTATCATTTTGTTGAAGAGCTGTGTTATCAGTTTCACAATTTTGTCACCACCATATTTCAGACACTCCAGATTGATATTGCCTGGTCCCAGTGATTTACCATTCTTTCCTGTTCAAATGCCTGAAGTACTTCACTTCCTAAAATCTGGATCTCATCATCTTCATGTCCTTTATCTTCCCCTGTTCCTTCTTCTAGATATTCTTCTCTGTCCTCATTTAATAATTTTTGGAAATACTCTTCCCATTCCTTTTGTGTTATCAGTTGGAGATTAGTTTTGCTTTTTGTATCCTGTCGAAGCCCTTTCAATACTGACCATGCTTCTTTTGCTCTCCCAAATCCTAATTTGCTATTCACCTTGGCACATGTTCTTTCCCATGCTTCATTTTTTGCCATCCTTATTTTTTTCATCACTTCATTCTTCTTTTCCTTGTATATTGATCTTGTTTCTTCTGATTTATCATTCAACCACTGAAGGAACGCATTTCGTTTTTCTCTAACGAGGACCTCTAGTTCCTCTGACCACCACTCTGCTGCATGGTTGTGGTTGCTATCTTTTTTACCCAACACCTCCGTTGCTATGATTTTCACATTAGCTTTTATATAGTCATATATTTCCTCTGTACTTCCTTCAAATGATTCAACCAGTTTCCTTTCCATCCTGGCCGCAAAGAGTGTTCTGATACTTTCGTCTTGTAGGCTGTCAATATTAAAAGGCAAATTTTCATCTTTCTCAGTCTGGTTTGTTTTATTTATGTTACTTGTATCACTCCTTGCATTCTTCCATGGCCAGAAAGACTTCATTTTAACTAGATAGTGGTCTGATCCACACTGGGCTCCTCTATAAGATCTGATGTCTACTGCTTTGAAACTACTTGTTTGCCTAATGATAATATAATCTATTATAGAACGAAGTTCTTTGGTGTTCTGTTGCCAAGTATATTTATGAATGTCCTTATGTTTGAAAAATGTGTTGGTAATTTTTAGATCAAATTGTTCACAAATTACAATCAATCGTTCCCCATTGTCATTATATTCGTCCTCTCCATGTTTTCCTACTATTCTACAAGATTCTCTAATTCCTACCCTTCAATTCAGATCTCCCATGATAATCAGTTCCTTTCTTCTTGGGATTTTTTCAATAGTCTCCCTGAGGGTGTCCCAAAATGTATCTTTCTCCTTATCTTTTGTGTCGTTCGTGGGTGCATATACGCCAATAATCACAACTTCCCTAGCAAATAATGTCATTTCAACAATTATAATACGTTGATTGATGAATGTCCAATTTGTGATTCTTTCTTTCCATGATTTCTTTATCATAATGGAGACTCCTTCTTTGGCTCTTACTGCTTTTGATACCCCACTCCAGATATGTACATAATTATCCAGTTCTTCTTCTCCTTGGCCTTTCTTCTTTGTTTCAGAGAGTACCACAACATCCATGTTGAACATGTCAAGTTCTGCAGGTAGTAAATTTATTTTAGTGGAAATACCTTGCACATTCCAGCATCCAAACATAATTTTCCGTTTCTCATCGCCAGTTCGCTGTCCAAAGTTCCAATTTTTCCGAGGCATATTATTAGGTTTTTTAGCATTTTTATGTGAGTGAGGAGCTGGCCCACTGCACAACCCCCAACCCGGAGGACCAGGTAATTTTTACTGAAGGTTTTCTTCCTTTAGCCTTTGATAAGCTAGTATCATACTACAAGGCAGCAGTTGCTAGTTTTGGTCCACCCCGGGTATTTTATTTCCCCGGTACCCACCATATCTGGTGAGCATTCCCCTATCCGCCACCTGGGGAGGCGCCTGATGGGAGACCAGCAAACTCCACACGGGAATCCAAATTAATGTAATTACAAATGTAAGGAAATAAGTCCAGTTAAACTGAATACACAGATTTTAAAAATAGCCCATGACCGTAAAACAATATGAACAAATAATCATGATAATAAAAGATTACTGTTTGAAAGTAAGTAATTCATAAGATGAATACAAAATAACAGTTTTAATTAAAGAAAAGTGTCCTAAGTGAAATTACAAAATTACAGTTCATGGCAGTAGAAAAAAATCGTCATTAATTTTTGCACTTGAACTTGGCCAAAGCACATGGTCAGGTGGAGTGGCTGTATGTGTTACACTACAGAAATAAGTCTGCTATTATACAGCATTTCTCACTATGTGTAGGGAGTGGAATACCAATTGGTACACGAGGTGAAACCCCAGATTGTGTGTAACTAGCTAATTCTAATGTTGTGTAACAAAGGTTCCATTAATTCAACTATCAGTCTGGGATAAGTTGAATTTGTTATGTATTAGACAAAATGTCTTCAATATTTTTCAAGAAGAAATGGAATCCCCAAAAGATGCTGAATTGTGTCACAGTGTCTACCTGGAGACAGAGCATGTGGAGTGGTACTGGGTTGTGCGAATCCAGTGGCAGTTGAACAATAGGTGGTTGAGTTCAGTGGAGAATGGAATCTTATTTCTGCAGATTCCTTCAAAACATCGCAGCAACCTTCTCTATGATGATGGCTTGTAATCAGCACTTTTGTAACATAAGCTTTCAAATTCTATAAACTTTGAACATAACTTCACCATAGCAGACTGGTAAAACCTGTGTAACGACAGAGTCTCAACACAATGAAATAATCAAACATACGACAAAACCATTCAGTAACAGAAGCAGATAATAAAATATAGAGGAATAAGTAAAAGAATGAAGAAACATTGAAAAGAGCATATTGGTTAATTTTATTTTATTTTATTTATTTATTTATTCGTCTGTAAACAAATTTCTTTGTATGGATGTCATCATTATACATACATATGTACATTATTTTGTCATATAAGGTAATGAAATACAAGCTATATATAATAAATTCATAATATATATATGTATATTGCACACACAATTTATCATTGAATTACATAATGCAGAAGAACCTGCTTCAATCAAAAGAAATATATCACAAGACTCCTTTAATACTTGGATGGGTAAATTACAATCTAGAATGTCCACTTTATAATTGATTAACCTGATTATTTATTTATGCCAATTTTATGCTGCATGAATTCTCTAATCGAATAAAAACTATTTTTTAATAAATATTCTTTAAGGAATGCTTTAAATTTACAGAGTTCCTTTATGCTTTTGATTTCTTTTGGTAACTTATTGTATATCTTGACACCTGGGTAAAACATAGTGATTTGGGTTTTAGTTTTATTCGTTCTGTCTAGGTACAAGCAATTACTGTTTCTGGTTTGGTGATAATGTATGCAGCTGGTTGCTAAGTATTGCTCAATATTTTTGTGAATAAAAACTGTAGTTTGCAAGATATATTCACTTGGCATTGTCAGAATAAATATCTCACTGCAGTGTGCTCTTTTATGACTCTTGCTCATTATTCTGATAGCTCGTTTTTGCAATTTGAACACATATTTCACATTTTGGGCATTTGCACCCCAGAATGTTATGCCATAACTTATTATAGAATGCATGTGTGCAAAGTATGTCATTCTCTGGCATGAACTATTGCACACAGTGACTAATATTCGTAAGGCATGGCATGCTGTGCTAATTTTTTTTCCCAAGCATCCTAATATGTTCTTCCCATTTTAATTGTTGATCAACATACATACCCAAAAATTTTGTGCTGGCTACACACTCTATAGTTTCATTTTGAACTTTAAGTTTTGTTATATTCAGTTTTTTTCTTTATATAGAAGTTTATGTTATTAGTCCTCTTCACATTAAGTCTTACTTTGTTGTTATTTGACCAGTTATGAACTTCAATAAGTGCCTTTTCAGCTTTTGCATTTAACATTTCTGGTGTCCTGTCTGTAATTATTATATTGCTGTCATCAGCAAACAACACTGTTTCTCTTGCATTACCCACTGTGGGAAGTCATTAATATAAATAAGAAATAGTATTGGGCCTAACACACTCCCTTGAGGTACTCCAATGTCCAAATATTCTTCATCTGAAAGATGTTTCACTAAATAATTTGAGCTACTTGAAATTTGAGATATCTCCACCCTCTGCACTCTGTCTGCACGGTAAGATCTAAACCATTACAACCCCCCTGATTCCTAGTGCTTCAAGTTTACTTAGTAGTATTTCATGGTCAACTGTATCAAATGCTTTGCTGAGATCTAGGAAAATGCCTGTTACTTGTTCTCCTTTATCTAGGGCTTCTAGAAATACCCTTGTAAATTTTTCTATAGCTGCTTCTGTTCCCTTTCCAGTCCTGAAACCAAAGTGTTCTTTGCATAGAGTTGGTATTTATTTAAGTAGTCCGTAAGTCTGTTTTTCATAATGGTTTCCATTATTTTTGAAAAAGAAAATTTTGGGATACAAAACATAAAAATGTAAAAGTAGTGACACATTGGTAGTGCAGAGGCCTGCTAGTCATGTGGAACTGAAGTACAACCACATTAGAACACTCAGTGGCATGCAGCGGACAAAAGGTGTCAGCTGTGTGTTTGGCATTGTTTTTTGAACATAATCATAAGGACTGTAATTTTCACAATTCTGTCATGATCACATAGATTTCTTTACATTTTATGACCAGTTTCGGCTTATTGCCATCTTCTGATCATTAAAATATTCTGATACAAATCATCATCAAGTTAAACATGTTTAACTCGACGATGATTTGTATCAGAATATTTTAATGATCTGAAGATGGCAATAAGCCGAAACTGCTCATAAAGTGTAAAGAAATCTATGTGATCAAGACAGACCTCTGAAAAATAGAAGTGCTCAAAATAAAATTATCGCAGATTCATATACAGACTTTGCGTCTTAAATTGGTTGATCATAAGGGACAGGCAACAAACCAGTGGGGATGAAGCTCTGTACAGGCAGTAGTGATATCAAACTAACATGTTTAAAAACCTATAAGACACAGAGGCAACCTTCTAAGAATGGCACAAATTCAACACTTAAGCAAAATATCTAGCTATCAGGGCTTGACTTGAGGTGAAAACATGACAGAATAATCAGCATAGCTAAACAGTAGACTGACATAGATAATTCCAACTTTATCTCCAACCTAAGACTTATGATAAATTTGATGATGGTTATGTATTTAAAGGGACTAAAATGCTGGGTTCAGTCCCTCTATTTCATGAAAGAAACATGTAAAAAGATAGAAAGCAAAAAAAAATGGGGTTTTGGCTGCTCCAACTATACAAGCAAGTCAAAGACTAAAAAAGGGCATTACAGTGGTTGTAACATGACAGTTAAAAGAAAGTGAAGATAACCCAGGAAACGGCTCACACTAGAGGATCTAAAGGCACAACAAGGTGAGGGGGAAGAAAGTAACTTGCTGTTACATGGGGGTTACCTGCCACAGGGAGAGGCTCTCCCCAACCCACCCTCCCACATACACACACTGCAAGGAGAGTGGAGGAGTATTATAGTTTAGTGTGAAATCTGCTCTCACTCAGGAAATGCAACACTTTGGTAGTGGCTGTCTCATCATCCCAAAGCTTCTGAGGTAGTGAGGTAGGTAAGCTGAGAGTGTGCCGCAGATTGGCCAGCAGGGCACACTCAGCAAGAACATGCCTCTACAGCTGCACTGAGGAGGATCCTCCCGATGCAGAAGTAACTCATGTGTGAATTTTGTCTGGCCATTACACAATTGGCACAACACAATGTCATCTTTCTGAGAGGCCTGGAAAGATGTATGACACACCTTAGTTGACCCTTTGATCACTCCCAGCTTGTTTTGGGTCATAGTAGCCTGCCATTCCAGTTCCATGAACCCCAAGATATTGCATCAAAGTTGCAATTGTAAGTCAATGCCTGGTATTCTGATGTCAAGTTGACCTACTATACTTGCATCTTTAGCTAGATGGTCATCGAGTTCATTGCCTGGAATGTCGATGTGGCTCTGTGTCAAGATGAAGATCACCGTAATTCCAGAGCTGATCCTGGATGTTGCCAACAAAAGATTTTTGGGATAGCATAGGGATATGCCTTTTAAGCAACTCAAGAGTTGCTACAGATCAGAATGTCTGTCATGGACAGTGATATGATGTAAAGCAAAGCCTGAGAAATGACAACCAACTCTGGAGTGTATACACTGCAGGCACCCGCCAGAGAGTGCTCCTCATGTCTGCTTGTGCATGCAAAAGTGTAACCAATCCTGTCATTAACTTTCATTCTGTCCATGTAGATGCATACTGAATTAAACAGGTGTTGGAGAAGAGTAGGATCAGCATCCTTCTTGGGGCCACTAAAGAGGTCCATGTGTATTGCAGGACAGGGTACAGACCATGTGGTTTGTTGAAAGGGAGCTCTAGGAATAGAGACTAAAGGAGACTGTTGGAGGTCCTTCAGTAGAGTATCAAATCAGATCCCAGCTGGTCTACCCAGTTTTGGATGATGCACAAACAGCCTGAATTGTTGGTTGAGGAGCAGAGTTGACATAGGTGAGTAGGCATCTGACAGATTGTGGCTGCATAATTTACCAGAAGCTGCTGTGAGTTAACCTACAGCTGTGAGACAATGACTTCTGCCAGGAGTCTGTCAACAGGGTTTGTATGAAAGGCCCCCATTGCCAATCGCTTGCCATTGTAGTGAACAGGGTCCAGCAAACTCAGTACAGATAGTGCTGCTGCCCATAGGCAACACATCAGTAGTCCAGACGGGATAAAATTGGTGCTTTGTAAAAGCTCAGAACTATGCAGTCCACACCCCATGATGAGTTACAAAGAAAACTCTTTATGCAAATTGCCTTGAGCCAGCGGATATGCAGCAGCCAAGTTAGCTTGTTGTCAATTAAAATACCTGAGAACTGTAAAGCTTCAACAACTTCAAGTAACTGGTCACAAAGATAAACTTCTGGGTGTGGGTGCACAGCCGATAGTTGGAAAAAATGCACAACTCGTGACTTTGCAGGAGAAAAGTGATGGCTGTGATTCAGGGTCCAGTCATGGACTCTCCAGATAGCCCCCTGAAGTTGGTGCTCAGTGATGCACAGTGATGCAGAGGCATAATACAGGTAAAGACATTCACATAATGTGATGGAGAGACTGTGGGGCCATGGCGTTTATGATATCAGTGATGAAGATAGTGAACAATGTTATGCATAGAACTGATCTGTGAGGGACTCCAGTTTGCAGTACATCTTGGTTGCTGAGAGTTGAACCTATCTAGACCCAAAAAAGTTGGAGAGATAGGAAATTCTGGGTAAAAATGGGTCAATTGACCTGGAAACCCCACTCAAGCAGTATAGATAGGATTTGATATCGCCAAGTGATATCATATGCCTTCTGTAGGTCAAAGAGCACAGCAATCAGATGTTGGCAATGCTTGAAAGCATTGTGCATTGCTGATTCCAGGTGAACCAGATGGTCTGTGGTGAACTGGAAAGTCTGAAAGTCACTTTGAAATTGTGATATATGCCTTCTGGCTTCAAGGCACCAACAAAGACAGTGGTTGAGCATTCATTCAAACAGCTTACACAGACCATTCATCAGAGAGATTGGCCAGTAGTTAGTTAAAATATGTGGGTTGTTTTTCAATTTCAGGACAGGAATAATAATACCTCCTTGCTACTCAGAGGGAAATTCTCCTTCTTGTGAAATGTGATTAAAAGGCATAAGGATATGTTTCACACTGTTGGCATGAAGATTTTTGAACATTTGGTTGTGGATATTGTTGGGTTCAGGGACCATATCTTGACACCCTGTTGAAGTGCTGCAAAGCTCCCATTCACTAAAAGGGACATTGTATGATAGCTATGCACATGGAAGTGTAGCGGACAGCTCTCAGTTAGATGTTTATGGGCCAGGAAATGAGGATTGTAATTACTGCAAGTGGACACTGCAGCAAAGTGTACTGCAAAACATTCAGGAAGTACCATGGGTTGAATGCAGATGTTACCATTGACCAGAATGCTAGGAACTGCTGTAGGTGTGAATGGGTGCAATGCTGCAGAGTGTAGTCCATACTTGATGTGGTGGTGTGCGCTATTGCATAGATGATAGATATTGCTCCCAAAACTCCTGCTTCCTTTTCTTGATTAAAAAACATGCTTTTGGTTGGAATCTCTTGAATGCTTTTAAATTATCCATAGAGGTATGGTGCTTGTGCCATTGAAGCACCCTGCAGCTTTCCCTGATAGATGTGGCTGTATCTCCAGACACCATGGCACTGGCTGCCATCGAGATTAGCTGAAGGAGTAGGGTATTGTCGCTGCTGCAGCATGAATATTAGTACCAATAGTATCCTGTACCACTTTGTCGATATTCATCTCATGACTAGCTGTAAAAGCAGCTGTAGAGGAGAAAGCCTGCCAGCCAGCTTTCCAAAGCGACCAATGTGGAGCATATTCCAGATGTCTGTGAGTGGAAAGGCAGAGAATGATAGGAAAATGGTCACTGTCACAAGGATTGTCATGGATGTTCCTGTGAATCGGGGATAAGATATTCAGGCTGCAGACTGTGAGATCAGTAGTTGATGAGTACATTCGATCGTCCACACTGAAATGGGTTGCAACTCCAGTGTTGAGCAGGCAGATGTCCAATTCTGAAAGGAGGTCTTCTAGTACTCGGCCTATGCAAGACTTAGTGTTGTTGCCTCACAGAGAATTATGGGCATTAAAGTCCCCTAATAAGAGGTAGCTGTTCCATTAATTCTAACAGCTCATGATGATGGAAGGTTCATCTGGGGGTGAATAAGCATTACACATTGTCATCTGAACTGACAGGTAGACACTAACAGCCATGGCCTCTAGTGCAGCGGTAAGAGGCACCTGCTCACGGGAAGTATCAGAGTGTATGAGGGTGCAGACCCCATTGGATGCTCTCTTGACATTAATGTGATTGGTACAATAGAGTTCATAGTTTTTCAGAGCAGGGAGGCATGTTGCTGTATACAATGTTTCCTGAAGTGCTGTGCCAATTGTGTTGTAAGCAACCATTGAATGATGGAGTTTAGTCAGATGGCAATAGCAGCCATTACAGTTCCATTTAAGGAGTGTTGGCGTCAGTTCTGAGAAAGTGGCGAATGGAAAGGATGGGTGTGATTATTTCACTACCAGGGAGCAGAACACCACAGCCTCAGAAAGTAGTTTATCCTTCTACTTATCCTTATTATTCTTGTGATCGTTTGATTTCTGTGAAAATTTCCCCATTTTATCTTCTGGGAGTGAAGAGGACCATATTTTTCTTCAGCCGGAAGCCTGTGACCTTGCCTTGCCTTGATGGAGGGACCTTGACAGGTGTCTACATCCCTGATGACACCAGAAGATGACTAGGCATCTCTGGCCTCACCAATGGTGTGGGAACCACTGGTGCTATAGATGTAGCTGGTAAGGGAGCTGACATCCCTCCCTCAACTGTAGGGCAGGCCCTGAAATATGACCAGGGCCATGGGGTGTTGTGTGAGACCTTTTCATCATATGAGGTATGGACTGTGACACAACAGTCTCAAAGTTTGGGACTATAGCAGTTGGATGAAGTCTTTCAGACTTTTTCTTTGTATCTTGATAAGACAGGCAGTCAAGAATTTTGTATTCTTGAATCATCTTCTTCCTCTTAAACACTGAGCATTAAGGTGAATGAGGAGGTTCGGTCATGTTGAGAGAGTTGGTTACAAGGGCTGCCCTCATGGGATGCCCAGCCACATGCTCTACAGACAGCCTCATCAGAACAGTGGGAGGACATGTGTCTGAACCTTAGGCACCTAAAACATCTCATCAGAGGAGGAAAATAAAGCCTGACATCACAGCTATAAACCATGACTTTGGACTTCTCAGATGAAATGTTGCCCTCAGAGGCTAGGATAAAAGCTTCAGTGCCCACTCTATTATCCATGGGTCCTCTCTGTATGCAGTGAACAAAATGGACTCCACATGCCATGCCAGATTAGTATACAGCTCTTCATGAGTTTGTAGCATTATGTCCCGATGGAAGATAGCAGTTTGAATTCTATCGAGCTTCTTATGAGGAGAAATGGTGACTGGTACATCTCCTATCTTGATACAGGCCTGAAGTGCCCTTGATTGGTTGATGTGTGATGTTTTGATAAGCAAAGATCCATTTCTCATCTTCTCTAATGCAGCAACCTCCACTAACCGATCTTCAGTACTTTCAATGAAAAACAGTGGCTTCGTTGTAACAAAAGATTTGCCATCAGTTCAGGAACAAACCAAGAACTCAGTAAACTGCTCACTTCCACTTCTCCTTACCTGTCTCATGTCTTGAGGCATGGGCAACACTGTCAAAATGGTGTAAATTTCCCCTGGTTTGGATGACTTGTGTTCAGAAATTAACTATTCCTTGAAAATGCAAAGGAAATCACTGTCTAATACAGCATCAAAATTGTCGCCATCCTTCTAAACCACTTCACATATGAACTGGTGCCTCCTTCCCTCTATTTCCAGTTCCACATATTGTGAACCTGTTGGACAAATTACTTTTGTTCCCAGTCCATTCAGTATGCAAGGTGGCAGTTTTGACTCTCAACCGTGAAAAGATTTGATTAACTAAACACTTACTTGTGCACTTGTGCTTGCATCAATGAAAAGATAGATTTCTACCATTGATTTTACCTTGCAAAGTTATCTTTGCCACCTTGGCGAGTTCTACCTCTCTTACTGGTTTTGCTTCATGGACAGGCAGTGAAGGACAGTGGCAGGACTGCTCCCAAAGTGTTTCCCATACTTGCATTCCTTTTTGCACTTCTACAACCTACACTATGTGATCAAAAATATCAGGACACCCACAAAAACATATGTTTTCCATATTAGGTGCATTGTTCTGCCTACCTTTTAAAGGAATGTAGTTCAGAGGGAGATTTTATATGTCTTGGTAACCTGCCGTACAGTTTTTTCCTGCATGATACACACCATTTTAGCATAATGTGTTGCAATGACTAACGTGTGTTATTGTTTGGTCCAGCACTGTATTCACGAACAGTGCATAAGTACAATATGTGATCAAAAGTATCCAGACACCTCCAAAAACGTACATTTTTCATATTAGGTGCATTGTGCTGCCATCTACTGCCAAGTACTCCATATTAGCAACCTCAGTAGTCATTAGACATCATGAGAGAGCAAAATGGGGTGCTCCGCGGACCTGACGGGCTTCGAACGTGGTCATGTGATCGAGTGTCACTTGTGTCATACGTCTGTACATGAGATTTCCACACTCCTAAACATCCCTAAGTCCACTGTTTCCGATGCAACAGTGAAGTGGAAACAGGAAATATAGACCTTGTTTGCTGACTGACAGAGGCCACTGACAGTTGAAGAGGTTCATAATGTGTAATAGGCAGAATCTATCCAGACCATCACACAGGAATTCCAAACTGCATCAGGATCCACTGCAAGTACTATGACAGTTAGATGGGAGGTGAGAAAACTTGGATTTCATGGTTGAGACGCTGCTCATAAGCCACACATCATGCTGGTAAATGCCAAACAATGCCTCACTTGGTGTAAGGAGTGTAAACATTGGATGACTGAACAGTGGAAAAATGTGTGGAGTGACAAATCGTGGTACAAATGTGGTAATCTGATGGCTGGGTGTGGGTATGGCGAATACTCGGTGAACGTCATCTGCCAGCATGTGTAGTGCCAACAGTAAAATTCGGAAGCAGTGGTGTTATGGTGTGCTCATGTTTTTCATGGAGTGGGCTTTTTTTTCCATGTTGTTTTGCATGGCACTATCACAGCACAGGCCTACACTGATGTTTTAAGCACTTTCTTGCTTTCCACTCTTGAAGAGCAATTCAGGCATGGCAATTGCATTTTTCAACATGACTGAGCACCTGCTCAGAATGCACGGCCTGTGGCGGAGTGGTTAACGACAGTAATATCCCTGTCATGGACTGGCCTACACGAAGTCCTGACCTGATTCCTGTAGAACACCTTTGGGATGTTTTGGAAGGCTGACTTCATGCCAGGACTCACCGACCAACATCAATACCTTTCCTCAGTGCAGCACTCTGTGAAGAATGAGCTGCTGTTCCCCAAGAAACCTTCCAGCACCTGTTCACATATGCCTGTGAGAGTGGAAGCTGTCATCAAGGCTAAGGGTGGGCCATCACTATATTGAATTACAGCATTACCAATGGAGGGCACCACAAACTTGTAAGTAATTTTTGGCCAGGTGTCTGAATACTTTTTACCACATAGTGTATTTGGTTAGCCGAGTGATGCTGTAAAGATCAACAGTTTGCTTCATGCATCCGATCTTTCTACAGCAGGTGCATGCTGGTCCCAAACACTTGTGAGCCTTATGATCTGGGCATTTGCAATGAGTGCAGTGCACTTCAGCAGTGAATGTGTGTCTAGCAAGTTTACTGTAGTGAAAAATAGGATCAATGAGACTCCTGAATAGCAAAGTGAGTCATATGGCCTCCCTTAGTATGATCAGTGAAGTACACTTTACCTCAGCACCTAGCTGTGGTTCAATCCCATGAAAAATACATGTACACAGTGAGTTTCTGCTTCACTGAGTACTTTCTTCTAGTATGTTTGTATGACATGACCAGTTGTTATTTTGGCATAGATTGCTCCTTATAAAAGCTAATGCTGTGATTACCTCCATGTCTCCACTAGCCCTTTTGAAAGGATGTCAGATGCCTCAGTATTTCTGAGTATTTCCATGGAATTTACATAAGCTTGTGCCTCTCCTTGCAACTTAAGGTTGGTGACTCCTACCAACATTTCATTACTCCACATGGGCAGTTTTCCTACATCTTTTACATTTTGTATGAAAGTGTGGACTTTTCACATTGTTTACATCTGAAGGTGTGAACCAGCAAATCCATTGCAACATCAATTACAGGCCAGGATGGAACCAGCCATGGGAGCCTCAGAAATGGGGAAGTGAGGCTAATACTGTGGACAGTATCCCACTTTGCAGCATCATATTTACCTAATGCTTCTTTAAGGTGCTTTTGCAGTTCTTCATTCTCCATCCAGAGTTGCTCAAGGCTCATTTGCATTTCAGGATCCATCTCCAGCTGTATCTGTCACCTGGTCATAGGCACTGGTTTAAGGTAAACATATCAAATCAAATGAAAAGCCTTCAGCGGCAGATCCTGACTTAACATTTGTTGATCAGCAAATGGAGTTGCAGCATCAGGCAGTGACATAACAGCAGTGCCCAGCATTAGGGTAGTGCTGGGTATTGTATCCATGATGTAGCCTTGTATGAAAATGGCAGAGACAATTGGCGAGATCAGTTGGCCTTGCACGGTGGCAGTGGCAATGGCAGCAGCAGCAGCTCCAGGTAGAGTGGGGCAAGCAGCCCAGACTGAATGTGCTAAGCACTCATCCATTGCATCACAACTCACAGCCAGAAGGCCCCACTCATGGCTTAGTAATTTGAATGCGGCACCTCAAAGCCGAAAACAGTGTGTCTCATGCATCCTGATTCTGATGGCAGTTTGTACACCCCCTCAGAGGTGTTATCTGGATTGGAAGGAAGTGTAGGCTTTTCATTAATATACCATACTCAGGCTTAGAAAAAGAAACTGAACTGTTTATTTGTTCAGGGGGTTACACAATGAGGAATGCCAGGGGGACAAGAGAAGATAATTTCAGCAACCCCAAACACATCTCACAGGAGAATGAAAGATTCAAAGGGGAAGGAACTAAGAAATTTAGTGTCTGCTCTAGGCAAGGGTTGGGGCAGAAGAGAGAGATAATTTTTGGTTGCAGCTCAGAGAGACCTCAGTCTCATGAGTCAGGTGATCTGGTGATATTATTTGATTGGCAAAGCAGCTTTGCTGACTACATTTCAGCTTATTTCAACATGAACCAGAAAATTTTTGTTGCATCAGCTGAAAGATGAACAAAACAGGTGAACTCTTTGTAAAATTTAAATAATAACAATAACTCGCATTTGGGCCCTGGAGGCACTTTGTACATGGGAAGTTGCAGAGAGTTTGTCAATGTTCACTACATTTCACTTGTACCTGTGAACAAGTGTTCACATTGGAAGGAAACAGAAAAGAACATGAGTGTATGAGCATAATATGTCAACTTTATGAATGCTACATTATTGCTTTTGGGACTGTAATTGGCATATAGTTTTCACTGGCTGTAAGCAGAATACAAAATTGTTATGTCAAGAACAGGTTATTTTACATGACAAACATGCTGTTTTTGCTGAAGCAAGCAAAATGGCATAGGAAAAGAAAAATTAAAGTGTCTAAATTTTTATACAAGCATAAAACTTGAGTATTTAGTGCATTTGTCACTGAATGACATTAACAGTATTCCAAAACCTTATAGGTACCGTATGTCAGCTGACACCTTTTGCTGGTTTCTTATTGCTACTAAGGGGGAATTTAAAAGCAGGACACTAATTACTGACAAGCAACATAATGTGAAGGAAAGCTAGCATTTATACCATCACTTAGCAACTGGAGATGGTTATGTAACTACAGATAAGCCTTGATATCTCCAGTGACTTATGCAAAACTTGCAAGAATTTCACTGTGGTATGTTTAAGGAAGGTAATATAATTCTTCAAGTAAGTGGGCTATGCCCCTAGTTGCTGTAAAGAAGCCATCCAGTCAGATTTGGCCCTGTGGCAACTTCAGGTCACTATAAGACACTTCCCTCCCTCGTCTGTAGGAGTTGGTCATGAAATTGGCTGGAGGGGGGATCACTTCTTTTTGAAAATTGACTTGGATGGAACTTACCTTCAGATACTGTTGAAAGAGACATCAAAACAGTTGTTTGTGGTTAATAAGCCTTTTGGCCATTATCAGTACCAA
This sequence comes from Schistocerca piceifrons, assembly GCF_021461385.2. Taxonomy (NCBI): domain Eukaryota; kingdom Metazoa; phylum Arthropoda; class Insecta; order Orthoptera; family Acrididae; genus Schistocerca; species Schistocerca piceifrons. The sequence goes on from NC_060139.1 coordinate 560,506,674, forward strand.
TGGCTGATACTTGGTGAGGATGGGTCCACACTACCTGTAATAATTTAATATTCTTTATTATGACAGCTGTAACCTGAAAATAACAAGGGTGAAATTATCTACACGTATAATGGTTGCATATAGTAATTATAAATGCATAGAATACTTTTTATCACTAATTTGATAGTTTTTTTACTATAAAGTACAATTTGACATTTATTTGACACTTCATTTACCCCGATGCTATATGTTTCCAAATTGAGTTAGCTAAGCAACAAAATATTCACTGATTGGATTTTGCTGTAAATTATATTTTGGACTGGGTATCTGTTGTTCCATTGTGTCAATAAAGTTTTCCGGATAATTTTTATGTTTAACGTCTGTGTGTTCATTTAGCATTTCATCTGGATAGTCTTTAGTATGTGTGTGTCTACATATATACCCAGTTCTTCAAGTACGTTCATAGTGAGCCCTTTCAGTATTCTGTGTAGTATTTGTAATGCAGTTTCAATTTTCTCATCTGTGTAATTGTGGTTTTTTTACTAAAAATCATATTCCATACGTTTATAGTTACTACATGTCATGTCATCTCTATGAATTAGACAATGCAATATGGATGTAAAATCAAACTAGACATAAGTGCCAGTGAACTATTCCAATGTATAGTTATTCACATGGACAATCAGCATATGTGTAGATAACATCACCAGTGTATTTGCTGGTTACTTGAGAATGGAAATAAAGATGAAATATCTATTGTAATAAAGAATATTAAAATTATTGCAGTTAGTCTGGACCTGTCTTTTCAAAAATGTCATATTATGATGTCTACTATGCTGCGGGCCCAGTCGAACAAAAAATAACACTAATATTTAGGGCACTAGTGCACATACCATATTTCAACTTTTTTAGGGTGGATTATAATGGTTGTCCCTCATTTCATTGACTATCTTGACGACATCAGCATGACAGATGCTGCCACAGAGAATCACATATGACCTCAGATGTAATTTCACAAAGTCTCACTTTTTCCAGCCTTCCATTGTTTATTTGGGACTTGAAATTTTCTGGCAGGGTGTGCATCCCAGGGAATAACATGTTGCCCCATCCATAAAATCTGCAAGAACTTCATGGATTCCTTGGCAAAGTGGTACACTATCATAAGTTTATTTTTAGAGCAGCTGCTATTGCTAACCCCTTTGATCTGTTGCTTCAAAAACATGCTCCTTTTGTTTGATCTGCAGTTTGTGAGCATGCTTTTGTGCAGCTTAAGGACAGTCTTCATTTCACACCATGTCTTGCAACATATCAACCTAGCAAGCATATAATCCTCCCCTGGACACAGCCCAGTATGAGATGGGGATGGTCCTGACCCAACGCCATTCACATGGCTCTAAATAGCCTACTGACTTTGTTTCAAAAACATACAAACATTCAGTTGAACTCAGCAACATAATTCTTGAGATGGGGGATGACATTTGGGGTGTGGGGGTGGGATGGGTAGTGGTGGGGGTGGGCAGGAGGAAGAAAGTTCTTGCTATTGTCTATGACTTTAAAAATTTCATGTGTTCTTGTATGGTGCAAAATATCATTTAATTACTGACTATACATCCTTAGTCCCCCCCCCATGAACCATGGACCTTGCCGTTGGTGAGGAGACTTGGGTGCCTCAACGATACAGATAGCTGTACCGTAGGTGCAACCACAATGGAGGGGTACCTGTTGAGAGGCCAGACAAACATGTGGTTCCTGAAGAGGGGCAGCAGCCTTTTCAGTAGTTGCAGGGGCAACAGTCTGGATGATTGATTGATCTGGCCTTGTAACACTAACCAAAACGGCCTTTCTGTGCTGGTACTGCGAACAGCTGAAAGCAAGGGGAAACTACAGCCAGAATTTTACCCAAGGGCATGCAGCTTCACTGTATGGTTAAATGATGATGGCGTCCTCTTGGGTAAAATATTCCGGAGGTAAAATAGTCCCCCATTTGGGTCTCCGGGTGGGGACTACTCAAGAGGACGTCGTTGTCAGATCCATTAATCGGGCAGGTAGGTTAGAAAATTTAAAAAGGGAAATGGACAGGTTCAGGTTGGACATAGAGGGAATTAGTGAAGTTCGGTGGCAGGAGGAACAAGACATCTGGTCAGGTGAATACAGGGTTATAAATACAAAATCAAATAGGGGTAATGCAGGAGTAGGTTTAATGATGAATATAAAAATAGTAGCTACTACAAACAGCATAGTGAACACATTATTGTGGCCAAGATAGACATGAAGCCCATGCCTACTACAGTAGTACAAGTTTATATGCCAACTAGCTCTGCAGATGATGAAATGTATGATGAGATAAAAGAAATTATTCAGGTAGTGAAGGGAGATGAAAATTTAATAGTCATGGTGACTGGAATTCGACAGTAGGAAAAGGAAGAGAAGGAAACCTAGTAGGTGAATATGGATTGGGCCTAAGAAATGAAAGAGGAAGCCACCTGGTAGAATTTTGCACAGAGCATAACTTAATCATAGCTAACACTTTGTTCAAGAATCATAAAAGAAGGTTGTATACATGGAAGAATCCTGGAGATACTAGAAGGTATCAGATAGATTATATAATGGTAAGACAGAGATTTAGTAACCAGGTTTTAAATTGTAAGACATTTCCAGGGGCAGATGTGGACTGACCACAATCTATTGGTTATGAACTGCAGATTGAAACTGAAGAAACTGCAAACAGGTGAGAATTTAAGGAGATGGGACCTGGATAAACAGAAAGAACCCGAGATTGTACAGAGTTTCAGGGAGAGAATAAGAGAACAATTGACAGGAATGGGGGAAAGAGATACAGTACAAGAAGAATGGGTAGCTCTGAGGGATGAAGTAGTGTCAAGTAGGTAAAAAGACAAGGGCTAGTAGAAATCCTTGGATAACAGAAGAAATATTGAATTTAATTGATGAAAGGAGAAAATATAAAAATGCAGTAAATGAAGCAGGCAAAAAGGAATACAAACGACTCAAAAATGAGATTGACAGGAAGTGCAAAATGGCTAAGCAAGGATGGCTAGAGGACAAATGTAAGGATGTAGAGACTTATCTCATGAGGAGTAAGATTAAAGAGACCTTTGGAGAAAAGAGAACCACTTGCATGAATATCAAGAGCTCAGATGGAAACCCAGTTCTAAGCAAAGAAGGGAAAGCAGAAAGGCGGAAGGAGTATATAGAGGGTCTATACAGGGGCAATGTTCTTGACGACAATATTATGGAAATGGAAGAGAGGGTAGATGAAGATGAAATGGGAGATATCATACTGCGTGAAGAGTTTGACAGAGCACTGAAAGACCTAAGTTGGAATAAGGCCTCAGAAGTAGACAACATTCCATTAGAACTAGTGACAGCCTGGGGAGAGCCAATCCTGACAAAACTCTACCATCTGGTGAGCAAGATGGATGAGACAGGAGAAATTCCCTCAGACTGCAAGAAGAATATAATAATTCCAATCGCAAAGAAAGCAGGTGTTGACAGATGTGAAAATTTCCAAACTATCAATTTAATAAGTCACAGCCGCAAAATACTAACATGGATTCTTTACAGATGAATGGAAAAACTGGTAGAAGCCGACCTCTGGGAAGATCAGTTTGGATTCCGTAGAAATGTTGGGACATGTGAGGCAATACTGACCCTATGACTTAATTTAGAAAATAGATTAAAGAAATGCAAACCTACATTTCTAGCATTTGTAGAATTAGAGAAAGCTTTTGACAATGTTGACTGGAATACTCTCTTTCAAATTCTGAAGGTGGCAGGGGTAAAATACAGGGAGCGAAAGGCTATTTATAATTTGTACAGAAAGCAGATGGCAGTTATAAGAGTCGAGGGACATGAAAGGGAAGCAGTGGTTGGGAAGGGAGTGAGACAGGGTTGCAGCCTCTCCCCGATGCTATTCAATCTGTATATTGTAAAGGAAAGAAAAGAAAAGTTCAGAGTAGGCATTAAAATCCGTGGAGAAGAAATAAAAACTTTGAGGTTCGCCGATGACATTGTAATTCTGTCAGAGACAGCAAAGGACTTGCAAGAGCAGTTGATTGGAATGGACACTATCTTGAAAGGAGGGTATAAGGTGAACATCAACAAAAGCAAAATGAGGATAATGGAATGTAGTCAAATTAAGTCGGGTGATGCTGAGGGAATTGGATTGGGAAATGAGACACTTAAAGTAGTAAATTAGTTTTGCTATTTGGGGAGCAAAATAACTAATGATGGTCGAAGTAGAGAGGATGTAAAATGTAGACTGTCAATGGCAAGGAAAGCGTTTATGAATAAGAGAAACTTGTTAACATCGAGTATTGATTTAAGTGTCAGGAAGTCATTTCTGAAAGTATTTGTATGGAGTGTAGCCATGTATGGAAGTGAAATGTGGACGACAAATAGTTTAGACAAGAAGAGAACAGAAGCTTTCAAAATGAGGTGCTACAGAAGAATGTTGAAGATTAGATGGGTAGATCACATAACTAATGAGGACGTATTGAACAGAGTTGGGGAGAAGAGGAGTTTGTGGCACAACTTGACTAGAAGAAGGGATCAGTTGGTAGGACATGTTCTGAGGCATCAAGGGATCACCAATTTAGTACAGGGTGAAAATCGTAGAGGGAGACCAAGAGATGAATACACTAAGCAGATTCAGAAGGATGTAGGCTGCAGTAGTTACTGGGAGATGAAGAAGCTTGCACAGGATAGAGTAGTATGGAGAGCTGCATCAAACCAGTCTCAGGACTGAAGACCACAACAACAACAACATCCTTAGTTTCCCTGTTTAGCCCATCAGCATCCTTACCACACAAGGTCACTCATTATTTTCAGCCCTGGACTCTGTTCTTGCCCAGTACAATTATGAGATTCATTTTTTGTCCCATGTTGCAACACGCCAATGCAGATGCTGTGTCCTAGCTCCTCACGGGCCCAAATCCCTCATTCAACCAAGAGAAACTGCTTTGTTTTCAACTGGATGTGGAGACAAGGCACATGGTGAATGGCTTCCCTATCACCAGTTCCTGTGTTGCCTTTTCTATGGTGGTGAATCTGGTGCTCCAGAAGGTCATATGCATGACAGAAAATTGATGGCCCAATTATCTAACACAATGGGCATCAGACCCCGTTTGGAAATTTTATGCATTATACCATTGCCTCTCCCTCTCAGATGGTTTTACTCCTTGTGTCGTGGTTCCAGTGGCCCAGCAGCAGGAGGTCCTTTGCTTCTTACATCAAGGTCACTAGGAAATATCTTGTACAAATCTGTTGATGTGCTGCCATATGTCTTGATCAGGCATTGATCAGGAGGTGGAACACCTGGTCAAGGACTGCCACAAGTGTTCAGGTCAGTAGGCAGAGTCACATGCAATTTTTTCACAATGGCCAGCCCCTGTACACACTTGGGAAAGAGTCCAAATTGATTTTGCTTGTCCTTTTTTAGACAAATTCTTGTTATTGGCAATTTGTATTTTTTCTCATTTTTCTTACATCGTTCATTGACTGTCTGTGACAGCAGATGCAACTGGCAAGGCCTGTAGAAGATGTTCTCCATAGAAGGCTTGCCTTGCACCCTAGTTTCACACAATGGTCCTCAGTTTGTAGCACAGTCTTTCGAAGATTTTTTTTATAATCAATGACGTTCACTACATCAGATGCCTCCTTTCCATCTGCAGTCCAACCATAAGGCAGAACGCCTTTTCTGAACTGAGAGGCTCTCACTTTTTTTTTTAAGCTCTTACAGAATCATGCCATTTGGGGCCAAGGTTCCTGCTGAGCTCCTGCTGTCAGTCACAGACGTTGCTCAAACTCTTGCTGCTGGGCAAGTGATCTCCAGTGGTGCCAGTTTTGTTGATGTTTGTGCTCAGAATAGCCACTGGTCCCTCTGGGCCAGGGCATTTGGACAGCACCCTCACTGGATTCCAGCCATCATCCACAGCCAGCACAGTTGCTATGTCTTCACGGTTTACACTGAAGTATGACTAATGGCATGCAACCAGAACCAGGTGCCTTCCTGGAAGGGCCTAGGCCCCCTCCTCAGGTTGTGGGCACAACACCTTGTTCTTTGTTGGCCCTGGCCACACCAAAGGTCAGGCTGGTCAGGTTGTGCCCACCTATCCTGCTAGGTAGGGCTTCATCAGTACCAATGACAGGTTTGCTTCTTGTGGTAGGTGCTGACACCTCCACCTGCACTGAGCAGGGATGGAAGCCAAGTCTTTATCACTAGAACCTCTTCTCTTCAGTCCTTTGTCATTGCTGCCCAAGCTGATGCCTATTGCCGTAGACCCCAGTGTAGTGATGACTTCTGCCCCCTGTTGCTGGTCTCAGCCACTGGTCACCCCAGGGTCTACGAACAGTGGTGTTGCCTTTATTCCATCACTTTCACCCATACGTGCCAGTCCAGGCAGATCAGAAACTTATTGCACCATTGGCTGTTGCCACTGGCACTGCCACAGGTGCTATGGATGTTTCTTCACTCAAGCAGCATGGACTAGTATGCCACTGGTCACTACACCTGCTGCCCACAGTGGACATAAGTTGGACCACTACAAGAAGTGTAGAGAATGCCAAAATTCAAATGGCATGCTCACAACACTCAAGATGGCCACCAGGGGGCAGGCCAGCCATCGACCATCATCACCTTGTCTACCATGCTCATGCAGAAGTGCACCTGTGGCACATGATGGGGACAGCATCTTTATAAGAACATGCATGGGCTTCTGGGTTCTCAGTTGTTGAAGTCTTTAGACATGTAACTAACTTCACTGTATCATAGTTATCACTTTGTGAATCTACCTAGAGTGCATTCTTGTTTTTGTCACTCTGTGACCCAATAAATCATATTTCTTTTATAGCCACGTGTTTCCTTGTGCTCCTAATTAGAAAAGTTACTGTGGAGAACAAGCCAGAATTGGTCATCAGTAACTCTTGATGCCCTCTATTACTACTATCCAAAATAAAATCAACAGTGCAGTCACCACATGCAATAATTTCCAAGTTACTTCTATGAATTCTTATTGGTGCCCTTCCTGATTGCCTGCCGATGTTTCAAACATTCTCACATAACAAAAGAATCCAGGCTCAAAATTCTTTTGTTAAAATTGATATTAATCCCCTTTATGGCAGTGGTTGTCATACAGATTTTTTAGATTCAAATCACTGACCACCAAATTCAATGAATTTTTCCTAACACCAAATCAAAACAAGGAACTAAAATTGGGCCATCAAAAGTAGATTAATTATATATACTTACATAGGTATTTCTTACTCCGTTAGCAGACACTAGTTTGGCCAAACCAACTGTTAAAGAAATCACAAAAATCATTAGATCTTATTGCTACCATAGCATTGACACAAAAGAAGCAAAGTACTGAAACCTGGATTGATTTGATAAAGCCATTTTTTTTTAATAATCAGCCTTCTGACTTGTTTGATGCGACCCACTACGAATTCCTCCCCTGTGCAAATATCTTCATGTAAGTGTAGCACTTGCAACATATGTCCTCAATTATTTGCAGGATGTATTCCAATCTCTGTCTTCTTCTACAGTTTTTACACTCTACAGAAGTTATTCCCTGATATCTTAACAGACATCATATCTTTCTGTCCCTTCTTTTTGTCAGTGTTTTCCACATATTCCTTTCCTTCCCAATTCTGTGCAGAACCTCCTCATTCCTTACCTTATCAGTCCACCTAATTTTCAGCATTTGTCTGCAGCACCACTTCTCAAATGCTTTGATTCTCTTCTGTTCCAGTTTTCCCACAGTGCATGTTTCATTGTTATACATTGCTGTGGTCTGAACATCCATTCTCAGAAATTTCTTCCTCAAATTAAGGTCTATGTTTGATACAGTAGACTCCTCTTGGCCAGGAATACCCTTTTTGCCAGTGCTAGTCTTCTTTTGATGCCTCCTTGCTCCATCTGTCATTGGTCATCTTGTTGTCTACATAGTAGAATTTTTAACTTCATCTACTTTGTGACCAGCAATCCTGATGTTAAGTTTACTGTTCTCATTTCTGCTACTTCTAATTACTTTAGTCTTTCTTTGATTTACTCTTGATCCATATTCTGTACTCATTAGATTGTTCACTCCATTCAGCAGATCATGTAATTGTGTTACAATTTCACTGAGGATAGCAATGTCATCAGTGAACTGTGTAATTGATATCCATTCACCTTGAATTTTGATTCCACTCCTGAATCTTTTTTGCATCATTGCTTCTTCAGTTTATAGATGGAACAGTATGGGCAAAAGACTACATCCCTGTCTTACACCCTTTTTTAATCTCAGCCCTTCATTCTTGGTCACCCACCCTCAATGTTCCATCCTGATTCTTGTACACATTATATATTACCCATCTTTCCCCTCTGTTTACCCTAGTTTTCTCAGAATTTCAAACATTTTGTACCATATGAAAATGCTTTTTCCAGGTCGATAAATCCTATGAATATGTATTGATTTTTCTTCAGCCTTACTTCTGTTATCAACAACAGGGTAAGAACTACCTCTGTGGTGCCTTTATCTTTCCTAAGGTCAGCCTATTATGTTCATGCTTCTGACATTCCTCACCCCAACTCATAGAACATCATTTGTTTGTTGGTTATTCAGTCTTATTCTCATGGTCAGCTTCCCCTTGACAGCCCCTTCTGGAAATCCGAATGGGGAACTATTCCAAAATTTTTTGCTAATGGAGAGATCATGATGATGCTTTTTCAATTATGGGCCACATGTCCTGTGGATACACATTATGTAACTTTAAGGCATTGGTTTCCATTGCCTTCTGCATCCTCATGCTATTGATCACTGCTGATTCTTCCATCTTTTAGGGGCAGTTTCCCACCCCAAGGCCAAGAGAGTGCCCTGAACCTCTGTTCACTCCTCCACCATCTTTGACAGGGCCATTTGCAAAATGAGGATGACTTCTTGTGCTGGAAGTCTTCGACTGCCATTGCTGATTATTTTTATTCAAGAACTAGGCAGTGGGAGATTTGAACCCGGGACCAAGGACATTTTGATTAGTAGTCAAAGACACTACCCCTAGACCATGGGTGCTGAATGACAGTGTCATGTATATATCACTTCTGAAAAGTTAGATTATAATAAAACATTGAATCCCTTTTCTTACAATAACTTTTTAAAGACTGTGCAGGTTGACTTCAGTGAGGGAATATTTACAAAGAAAGCAAATTATTATCTCATAAACATAGTACTGGAAGAAGCAAACAAGAAAAATTACTGTATTGGCATTTTCTGGAATCTTCCAAAGACCTTCAGTTGTGTGGATTATAAAATTTTACTACATAAACTAAAACATTATGGGATTAAAGGCATCCCCATTCTATGTATGGAATCATACCTCAGCAACAGAAAAGAGAGGGTCACATTAACAAATGATACCTCAGGAAGAAAGGTAAATTTGGACTGCAAAAAATTTAAATATTTTGTCCTGCAAGGTTCTCTACTTGGCCCACTCTTGTACTTAGCCTACAGAAATAGTGTACGAAAGATATTTCAGGACTTTTCAAATACAGTTATGTTTGCTGATTGCACAAGTATTTTTTATAAAGGGCTCAAACACATCTAAATGAGGCAGAACCAGGAGTATAGTGGAAAAAGCTGACAACTGATTTTCAGCAGACAGCATAGCTCTTAATATTTGAAAAATTCATATTCATGCAATTCCAGATCCATAAAAATATCTTACAAATACCAGAAGGATAAATCATTGGGCACATACTAAATGGAATTCTGTGTGTAAACTCTTAGGCATCAGCACATGGAGAAGTTACCCCGAAGGCTCAGTTCTGTCTGCACCATACATAGAAATATATCTCATTGTATTGACCAGCAGACAGGATTGCTGGTGTATTTCACATACTTTGACTTGCTCCTGTGGTACCACCCACTGGGGCAATACAGCTATCATAAAAGTATTTATTTTAAGGAGGTCTTCTGTAAGAATATTACATAAAGTTTATAAACATTTTGCAGAAGTCTCTTCAGGCACACTGTGTCAATATATTTTCTCCCTTATGATATTTATAGTTAATAATTTAAGTTAACGGTATTTGTGATTAATAATCTAAGTGAAATTGGGGACTATCTCTAAGTGAAGTAGGGAACTATCTGCAAAATTCATAAACGTAATACTAGAAATAAAAAAAAAAAAATTATAGACCCTCTCTGGGGTTCCAAAAGAAGTGCTATATTCTGACACAACAGTCTTTCATGGGTTGCCATTAGATACCTGGCTGGAAATTGAGAATCCCTAGACATTCAGATTAACATAGATTGTGTATTATTAGCCACTCTTTTCTACCATTTATAGGAATGAGTGAACTTGGGAATGTAAATTATGAATACACGGGTTTCAATATGTCCAGCATATAGAAAGTTGATAGTGGTATTTGAAATGAGTAGAGTTACAGAAATGATTAATGTGAAGTAGCAGATAAAACAGTAGATTAGTAGTCTTCTATTTGGAAGAGCATTTGTTTTTTTAATAGTTACTGCATTTCCGCTAATATAGTTTTCTTCCAGTTAATATGTAGTTTGGCTCATAACATATCCCTCAAGACTTTTCCTCATTATGGCATTTACAGAACAAAATATGTGAAACAATGCTGACAGTTGTATATTGATGTCATTTGTATTTCTTAAAATTATTATTGATTTATATTCTTTCATGTTCATCAGACCACTTTGTCCTTTGTTACACAACTAAAATTCATAATGCTTTTTAGAATGACTGATTTCCGGTCTGTTGTTGTATTTACAGAAAAGACATAAAGTAACAGCATTCAGCCTGTCTTATTGGAAAAATTATCAACAATAAGTGACTATTTGTAGTGTTTTAATGGTCTCTGTTTTGTTTCAGTTGGTTTTCATGGAGTTCAAAGGAAACATTTATAGGTGATACTTTTTTTATTGCTTCAAAGTGGGTCTGAGTGGAAATTTCAGCTTGAAAGAAAAATTTTCTTCCTTTGGGCGTGGTTTTCACTAGTTTTCAGACTTGGATATGAAACAAATTGTTTTGAATATTCAGTATACTTTTGAGATTCTATCAGTAACTCTTCTGTAGGAAGAATATGATGTTGCTGTTGTGATATTCAGTCCAAAGACTGGTTTGATGCAACTCTACATGCTACTCTGTCCTGTGCAAGCTTCTTCATCTCCCAGTACTTACTGCAACCTACATCCTTCTCAATCTTCTTAGTGTATTCATCTCTTGGTCTTCCTCTACGATTTTTACCCTCCACACTGCCCTCCAATACTAAATTGGTGATCCCTAGATGCCTCAGAACATGTTCTACCAACCAATCCCTTCTTCCAGTCTAGGCGTGCCACAAATTTCTCTTCTTCCTGATTCTATTCAATACCTCCTCATTAGTTATGTGATCTACCCATCTAATCTTCAGCATTCTTCTGAAGCACCACATTTTGAAAGCCTCTGTTCTCTTCTTGTCTAAACTATTTATCGTCCACATTTCACTTCCATACACGGCTACACTCCATACAAATACTTTCAGAAAAGACTTCCTGACACTTAAATCTATACTCAATGTTAACAAATTTCTCTGCTTCACAAACGCTTTCCTTGCCATTGCCAGTCTACATTTTATATCCTCTCTACTTCGACCATCATCAGTTATTTTACTCCCCAAATAGCAAAACTCATTTACTATTTTAGGCGTCTCATTTCCTAATCTAATTCCTGCATCATCACCTGATTTAAATCGACTACATTCGATCATCCTCATTTTGCTTTTGTTGATGTTCATCTTATATCCCCCTTTCAAGACACTGTCCATTCTGTTCAGCTGCTTTTCCAGGTCCTTTGCTGTCTGTGACAGAATTACAATGACATTGGCAAACCTCAAAGTTTTTATTTCTTCTCCATTGATTTTAATTCTACTCCAAATTTTTCTTTTGTTTCCTTTACTGCTTGCTCAATATACAGATTTAATAACATCAGGGATAGGCTACAACCTTGTCTCACTCCATTCGCAACCACTGCTTCCCTTTCATGCCCCTCGACTCTTATAACTGCTATCTGGTTACTGTAGAAATTGAGAATAGCCTTTTGCTCCCTGTATTTTACCCCTGCCACCTTCAGAATTTGAAAGAGAGTATTCCAGTCAACATTGTCAAAAGCTTTCTCTAAGTCTGCAAATGGTAGAAATGTAGGTTTGCCTTTCTTTAATCTATTTTCTAAGATAAGTTGTAGGGTCAGTATTGCCTCACGTGTTCCAACATTTTTACAGAATCCAAACTGATCTCTCCTAAGGTCAGCTTCTACCAGTTTTTTCCATTCGTCTGTAAAGAACTCGTGTTAGTATTTTGCAGCTGTGGCTTATTAAACTGATAGTTTGGTAATTTTCACATCTGTCAACACTTGCTTTCTTTGCGATTGGAATTATTATATTCTTCTTGAAGACTGAGGGCATTTTGCCTGTCTCATATATCTTTCTCACTAGACGGCAGAGTTTTGTCAGGGCTGGCTCTCCCAAGGCTATCAGTAGTTCTAATTGAATGTTGTCTACTCCCTGGGCCTTGTTTTGGCTTAGGTCTTTCTGTGCTCTGTCAAATTCTTCATGCAGTATCATATCTCCCATTTCATCTTCATCTACATCCTCTTCCATTTCCATAATACTGTCCTCAAGTACATCACCCTTGTACAAACCCTCTATATACTCCTTCCACCTTTCTGCTTTCTCTTCTTTGCTTAGAACTGGGTTTCCATCTGAGCTCTTGTTATTCATACATGTAGTTCTCTTTTCTCCAAAAGTCTCTTTAATTTTCCTGTAGGCAGTATCTATCTTACCTATAGTGAGATATGCCTTTACATCGTTACATTTGTCCTCTAGCCATCCCTGCTTAGCCGTTTTACACTTCCTGTCGATCTCATTTTTGAGACGTTTGTATTCCTTTTTGCCTGCTTCATTTACTGCATTTTTGTATTTTCTCCTTTCATCAATTAATTTCAATATATCTTATGTTACCCAAGGATTTCTATTAGCCCTCGTCTTTTTACCTCCCTGATCCTCTGCTACCTTCACTGTTTTGTCTCTCAAAGCTACTCATTCTTCTTCTACTCTAGTTCTTTCCCCCATTCTTGTCAATTGTTCCCTAATGCTCTCCCTGAAACTCTCTACAAACTCTGGTTCTGTCAGTTTAACCAGATCCCATCTCCTTAAATTCCCATCTTTTTGCAGTTCCTTCTTCAGTTTTAATCTACAGTTCATAACCAATAGATTGTGGTCAGAGTCCACATTGTCCCTGGAAATGTCTTACAATTTAAAACCTGCTTCCTAAATCTCTGTCTTACCATTATATAATCTATCTGAAACCATTGAGTATCTCCAGGCCTCTTCCATGTATACAACCTTCTTTTATGGTTATTGAACCTAGTGTTAGCTATGATTAAGTTATGCTCTGTGCAAAATTCTACCAGGTGGCTTCCTCTTTCATTTCTTGCCCCCATTCCATATTCACCTACTACGTTTCCTTCTCTTCCTTTTCATACTATTAAATTCCAGTCACCCATGACTATTAAATTTTCATCTTCCTTCCCTATCTGAATAATTTCTTTTATCTCATCATACACTTCATCAATCTCTTCGTCATCTGCAGATCTTCTTGGCATATAAACTTGTACTACTGTGGAAGGCGTGGAATTCATATCTATCTTGGCCACAATAATGCATTCACTATGCTGTTTGTAGTAGATTATCTGCACTCCTATTTTTTATTCATTATTATACCTACTCCTGCATTAACCCTATTTGATTTTGTATTTATAACCCTGTATTCACCTGAGAAGAAGTCTTGTTCCTCCTCCCACCGAACTTCACTAATTCCCACTACATCTAACTTGAACCTATCCATTCCCCTTTTTAAATTTTCTAACCTACCTGTCCGATTAAGGGATCTGACAGTCCACAATCCGATCCGTAGAACGCCAGTTTTCTTTCTCCTGATAACGACGTCCTCTTGAGTAGTCCCCGGCCAGAGATCCAAATGGGGGACTATTTTACCTCTGGAATATTTTACCCAAGAGGACAACATCATCATTTAACCATACAGTAAAGCTGTATGCCCTTGGGAAAAATTCCAGCTGTAGTTTCCCCTTGTTTTCAGCCGTTCGCAGTACCAGCACAGAAAGGCCGTTTTGGTTAGTGTTACAAGGCCAGATCAGTCAATCATCCAGACTGTTGCCCCTGCAACTACTGAAAAGGCTACTGCCCCTCTTCAGGAACCACACGTTTGTCTGGCCTCTCAACAGATACCCCTCCGTTGTGGTTGCACCTACGGTACGGCTATTTGTATCGATGAGGCACGTAAGCCTCCCCACCAACGGCAAGGTCCTTCTTGGTTCATGGGGGGGGGGGGGGGGGGGGGGGGAGGAAGAAGATAGTCAGCCTAAAATAGAAACCTTGGTGTTTGGAGTTAGTCATCACACAATTAACAGCACAAATTCCAGCATATGCAAATGCTATTCAGCCTTTTACATTGGCTTGACTGCCACTCAATTATCAGTCAGGATGAATGGGCATGGCAGAGGGTGTATACAGGCAGCATACAATATCCTGTTGCAGAGCATGCTGTACAACATGACAGTCATGACCTCAGTGACTGTTTCGCCACACACACCATTTGGTTTCTTCCCGCAGATGCCAGTTTCTCATAACTCCGCAAGTGGAAACTAGCACTACAACATGTTCTTGGTTCTCGCCACCCAACTGGCATTAATTTATGTTAATTCCTTCTGTCTCAGCATTTCTTCACAGTAACTGCTCCCTTCTTCACTGCATTTTAGTTTATGACATCTTTCATTTTCTGACCTGTCTATTTTTCACTGTTCCCACTCCCACCTCTGTTACATAAAATGCACATAGCTTTTCACTCTCATTAACATGTGCACAATGTTTTAGTAGTAATTTCTGTCTTGAACATTACCCTGTTTTCCACCTTTAATTCTCAGGTTTTCAGATCTTACTTGGTGCAGTCCTCAACAATCAGTCTTTCCTTCTCATCCCGTCTAGTAAGTCTCCCTTGACTCAGGGTTCTGGGTGATGTTTCTGAACTGTATCCCTTTCCCTAAACCTCTCCAGTCCTTTTCCTTCTCCCCTCTTCCTTCCACTTCAACTCTTCTGCCAGAAGAAGGAGCCGAAAGTTTGTAAAAGTTTAACTCTTTTGTGTGTGCATGTTCCCCTGCAGCTGCTTGGTGAGTAGATTCTGTCTCAGTGTCTTAAAGGCTGAAAAAATATTGTGGCAAAAACTTGAGGCATAGAGGAAGTGGCAGCCATGCATATGAATCTGTACTTATCCTATTTGTTACTGAAATTGAAGAAAGATTGGATATCAGCCACATTTGGATATGGAGAAGGCATGACTAACCACAGATTAGCATGTTGGAGTAGTTTTCCTAATTTTTGTAGGGAATCAAAATAAGTAACCAAAAATAGTCCACAGTGGAGACTTTTTCCATTGTGATGATCCATCTGAGAGGTTAGAGTAAAAGAGACTTCAGTATTCACCCTGGAACCTTATCAATTCCCTTGAGGTTATTTTATTTTCCCAAAAATAAAAGAAAGTGGCTATGGTATTCTTGTGAGTTAGGACAAATTATTTTGTCTCCATACTAAATAGTTATGTATATGATTAGAAGAGACATGAAAGTAACTTTCCAGTAAAGTAGAAATTTGCATTACTTTCCCAGAACATTCAGAATGACTCTCATGAAAGTTCTGAAATTAGTACTGAGAATAAGAAACTATGAGAAAATAAATTCTTGTATTTCCTCTTACTTACACATCTTTTGATTTTGTTTGCAGGATTTCTGGGTGGTATCATAGCTCTAAGTGGGACAGCATTGTCAGCTTTTGCAGTTGATAATGATCCTCTGGGAACAGCTAGAGATTTAGCTACAAAAAATGGCTGCCCGGTATCCCCCATGCTTGCAATGGTACGATGTTTACAAGAACTTCCTGTGGAATCACTTATAAAGGCTGATTCAAACCTTCAGGTACTGCTGTGAAACTTGTATATCTACACTTATAGATAGATCTAAGCTTTCTAAATCATGTAAATTTCACATTTTCTACGTTTCCAAATTGTGAGAAACACGAAAAGAGGATTCTTAAACACTCCTCTACATGCTGACAGTAATCTAATTTGTCATAACAGACGTTGTTTGTTATTGTTCAGATGGGCAAAAATGCTGGCTGATTTTATAAATGTGCAGCTTCACAGTGTACTTTAATTCATAATGCAAGAAAAACTAATCTTCTTTGTAAAGGATGATTCTTAGTCAACAACACTAGAGCAGGTCCAGGCTTGGCTTGCATGCCAAGGTGGCTAGCCTATTAGCAGCCACTATAAGTGAAGCACAGTGCATAGTTTGGTGACTCTGGGCAGTGGAAGTTGTTGCAATTGTTTGCTCGGTTGTATTATAGTGTCACGGATACTCATTGTATGTAGCAGGTTAGTGATGGTTGTCCCATGGTAGCGAAGCAGCATGTACTTTGTGTGTAGTGTCTTCAAAATTTAGTTGTCAGAACCTTTTAGTTGTTCAATTATAGCTTGGTAACCAAATCATAGTGGTGGATCACCCTAACACTCCAGCCTACTGCAGTATCACTGTCAAAAAGAAGCAATTTAGAAAACTTTTATCTTCCACTTAACAAATGTCTTTAACTGAATAATTGACAAAAATGTCACATTCAAAATAGAAAAGAGTGTAAAGTGCTGTAGATTTGTCAAGAACTGATATCAGTATAAAGAATGTCATTGTCATTTTCATTCTTGGTTGGGTTAAAAATAGCATGTAAAATGATTTCAGTAATTTTTTTATAATACCATCATTGCCACTATGTTAAATATTAATGGAAGAGCAACAGCAAATCTTGAAACTTAAGGCTGGATTCTCAGGTGTGCAGAAAGGTTTGTCACAATTGTGGACTGCAGTGTATAGCAGTAAGTCAACTAGGTCAGATGATTGGCTTGCATTCAAGTCATCCATATCAGAAAGAGTATTTAGGGGGTACTATAAATCAAATAGTTTCAGTCAGTCTAGAAATATCCAACAGCTTCATTTTGTTGTAGATTGTGGACAAAAGCATGCACAAAACACAATAAATTCAGAAGTAGCCTGAGAGTAGGAGGGAAAAGTTTAAGAAAACCAAAAAGGTCTAATTGGTAGATAGTATTTACAGATAGTGATATTCAAGCTGGCAGGTGAGAAAAAATAATCAAGAGACTAGCATCAAAAAGGAAGTATGAGTGAGCCCACCAACTTCTTGGTTGAAGGAAAATGGAAGTAGTCATGGAAATGGGACAGTACATTGAGGACTATCAGATAACTAGTATATTTTAAGCCAAGTGTAGGACTTGATAATGTCATGTGCTATCAAGACTCTTTGGGAAAAGTGTTAATAAAATTACCATATCATTATATTATAATGACTATTGGGGATGCAGGCAATTATTTGTAATGCCACTCCATGTATCTTCTCAAAGGAATTACCATTACACCAAAGAGATTGACATGAATGTGAACTGAAAGGTATTTGTTAGCAATGACACAAACTTTTCTCTGATGAGGACTTGTCTTGTGCATCTCCCAGTGGAACTCCAGTAAAGAGAAAAACCATTGCAT